>NC_088377.1:165028076-165652307 GCF_037993035.2 Macaca fascicularis | reverse complement strand
GTCCACCCCTTGATTCTTAGACCCAAGAATCCTGCCTATGAAATATTATGAAATATTCACATAATTCATATGATGCTAAACCTTGTCCCAGCTCTGTAAGGCATTGTCATCTAGCCGGTGCTGTAATTGAGTCTTCAAAAGGCCATTCCACCATTCTATCAAGCCAGCTGTTTCAAGATGGAGGAAAATATGGTTAAACCAGAAAATTCCATGAATATGGATCCTTTGTCATACTTTATTTGCTGTGAAGTGAGTTCCTTGATCACAAGTAATGCTGTAAGGAATACCGTGACAATGGATAAGACATTCTGTAATTACAAGAATGTTAGTTTTGACAGATGTATTACATGCAGGAGACACAAATTTATGTCCTGAGTGAGTATCTATTTCAATAAGGGCAAAATGCTGCCCCTTCCATGATGGAAGCAGCCCAATGTAATCAACCTGCCATAGCTGGCTGGCTGACTGCTTTGGGGCATGGTGTTATACCAGGGTCTCAATGTTGATCTATGCTGCTGCCAAACTGGGTACTCAGCAGCAGGAGTAACCAGGCCTGCCTTGGTGAATGGAAGTCTACATTGCTTACTTCATGCATAACTTTCATTCCTACCATCACAGACACTTTGTTCATGAGCCCACTGGGTGATGCTAGGGGTGGTGAGAGAAAGAGGCTTACTGGCATCCACAGAGTGGGTTATCTTATTCCATTAATTATTAAAATTCTCCTCTGCTGAGGTCATTCTTTGGTGTGTATTCACATGCTACTCAAATATCTTTAATTTTTTTGCCTTTCAGTGAGTTTTATTCACATACCTATTCCCCAAATTTTCTTGTTACGGATTTTCCGAATATATTCCTTCCAAGTCCCTGACCATCCAGCCAAATCATTGACCACAGCCATGAATTGTTATATAATTACACATCTGACCATTCCTTCTTCCAAACCAGTGAACAACCAAGTACACTACTTAAAGTTATGTGGAAGGATTTCTTTTTCATCACTGTCCTTTCTTTCATACAGTCCTTACAGATAAGGGCTGTATTGGTACAGCCATCCACTTTTGGGAGGTACCTACATATCATTCAGAACCATTTATAAACCAGGTCCAAGTTTTCTCTTCCTCTGTCAGCTCATTATAGGGAAACTCCATGAAGCATAGGTACAGGCTGGGAGAGAGGAGGCAGTGTAGCAGAAGTGGGCAACATGGGCATTTGAGCCACTTTATATAACTTACTTATGCCTTCAGGGCTTGCTCAGGCCCAATCACATATATATCATTTCCATTTGATAATGGAGTGTTGCTTTGCATGTCCAACTTTGTGACTTGGTGGTCAGATAACACCCAGTTCATGATGGGCAGCTCAGGTCACATGGTAACTTGGTGAACCATGGTTAAACATTCAGTATCTACTATAACACAGTAGCAGGTCAAGAGTTATTTCTTTAAAAAAAAAAAAAAAAAAAAGTAGCTATCCATAGAGAATTGCTGGGATTTTCTCTAAAATCCTAAGGCCCTACAATACAATTCACCTATGGGAGCCTGCTTAAGGCTCCAAACAGCATCCCTATCTGCCATTGACATTTCAAACACCATTGGATCTGCAGTTGTCAATGACACCACAATCTCTGAGTCTCCCGCCAATCTGATTGTATTTATTCCTGTATCTCTTGCAGGCTTCCTGTTTTCTTGTACTTTGGGAAGTCCTCAAGTCTCTGAGACTACATTCATTGATATTGAGTCCAGGAGGCCCAAAATGTCATTGTGGCCCAAGTAGTTAAGCAGTTTACACAGCAACTCGTATTTGTTGCAAATCCTTCTTCTGTCTTGGGCCCCACTCAAAACTGGCAGCTTTTTAGGTCATTCAGTAAATGGGCCAGAATAACGTACTAGAACATGTGGAATACAAATGGAGTCACTAGCTGTTGTGCCTCTTTTTGGTGTAGGAGTTGTAGACCAGATACAACAACTTATTCTTTACTTAGGAGAGTAATCTCAATATGCCCCACACCACCGGAACTCTAGAAATTTCATGAGGGAGAAGGTTCCTAAATTTTGCTAGTTTTAATTTCTACCCTAAGGCACACAAATGGCCTTACCAACAAGTCTAGAGCAGTTACTACTTCTTGATCCTAGGTCCAATCAGCAAAAGGTCACCAATGTAATGGACTAGTGTGATATCTAAATCCATCAAAGAAAGGAAAGTCAATCAATATCCCTGACAACTAAATTATGACATAATGCTGGAGAGTTAACATACCCGTGAGATAAAGCAGTGAAAGTATATTGCTGGCCTTGCCAGGTTAAAGCAAATTGCTTCTGGTGTGTCTTATCAGCAAGTATGGATAAAACGGCATTTGCCAGATCAACAGCTACATACCAAGTATCAGGAGCTGTGCTCATTTGCTAAAGCAATAAAACCACATCTAGTATAGCAGCTGCAATTGAAGTCACCACTTGGCTAAGTTTATGATAATCCACTGGCATTCTCTAAAAACACAGATCAAACTGAAGAGCTGAATGGGGATGTGGTGGGAATCACCACCCCGCATCTTTCAAGTCCTCAATAATGGCACTAATCTCTGCAATTCCTCCGGGGATATGGAATTGTTTTCGAGTCACTATTTTTCTGGATAAACACAATTCTAATGACTTACTCAACAGGTCAGAGAACTAGTGAGGGGATTCTGCCACCTAATAAGTGTGTCTATTCCAATTATGCATTCTGGAACTGGGGAAATAATGACAGAATGTCTTCAGCAACCCCATGGACCCGCTGTAAGACAGACCTGACCTAAAATTTTATTGGCCACCTGACCTCCATAAGCCTCTACTTTGGAGGGCCACAGTGACATTTTGAGTCTCCTGGACTCGATGTCAGTGAATGTTGACTCAGAAACTTGAGGATTTCCCAAAGTAAGAGAAAACAAGAAGACTGCAAGAAATACAGTAATAAATACAGTCGGATGGGCAAGACCAAGAGAATGTAGTGTCACTGACAATGGAAGCATCTTAGTCCATATGGGCTGCTGTAACAAAATTCCACAAACTGAATAGCTTAACAAAATAACAAAAATGTATTCTTCTAGCTCTGAAGACTGTAAATTTCAAGATCAAGGTGCTGGCAGATTTGGTGTCTGGTGAAGGCCTATTTCCTGATTTATAGATGGCACTTTCTCACTGTGTCCTCACACGGTGAAAGAGACAAGCAAGCTCTCTCAGGCTTCTTTTATAAGGGCACTAACCTCATTCATGAGGGGTTCTCCCTTGTGATCTAATCACCTTCCATAGGCCACCTCCTAGTACCATCACACTGGGGGCTAGGATTTCAACATATGAAGTTTGAAGGACACAAACATGCAGACCACAGCAAGAAGAAAGGAGGAGGAGGAGCTTGTGTTCAGTATCATCAAATTCAGCATAAAATTAAAATAAGACCAAGGTCAATGATCATTATATTTCAGGGTATTCAGAAAGGCAAAGTGCAGGCAGGGATGGGAGAATATTAGACTGAAATGTATTGAGGAGTGTGACTAAGAAAATGGTGACAATGGCATAAATGATTTGTTTGAAAGTTTGATTATATAGCGGGAAAAAATGGATGGGGCCTATAGCTCAAGATGTGTGTGGAGTCAAGGAAGAATTTCTATATCCTAAATCAGGAGATTTGTGTGAATATAAATGCTGGTGGGAAAGAATGTAACCCAGTATAGAAGTTGAAGATACAAAAGATAAAAAGGACATAAAGTCTCACAGTTAAAGCATGCTTAAGAATAATTGATAACTACTAACAATATTGAGAGTTTACAAGTTGTCTTCTAAGCATAATTAATCCTCATAGCAATCTGATGAGGTAGGCACTGTTATTATCTCCATTTTTCTATATGCTATAAATGGAACACAGGAGAACTGACCATATTTCCCAAGGCCATAGGGGTAGAGTGAGGATTTGGACTCATGCAGTCTGGATACCAGGCTGCATTCTCTGAACATCCACGTTGACGGAAAAGCGACATAGGATTGAAAGGGGAAAAAGACGTAGGGAGCTAGCACTGCACCGAATTTGCACACTGCCCATCTTATACAATCCAATGCAGAATCCAGAGAAAGCTTTTGAAGTCAGCTCTACTCAAAGAGAATTTAAATCCATAAGTAATGACTGACTTTTGTATTTTTCATTCAATCATTTATTCAGTAATGATTTCTTGAGCACCTACTATATAACAGAAACAGACACTAGGAATGCTCTAGGAATAAAAAATGAGCAAAGCTGATATGACACCTTGATTGCCTTCCTTATTTTATTAGTCAGCCTAGGCTGCCATAACAAAATACCACAGATTGAGTGGCTTAAATAACAGCAATTTATTTTCTCACCGTTCTGGAAGCTAGAGGCCCCAGATCAAGGTCCAGCAGAGTTGGTTTCTGGTGAAGGCTCTCTTTCTGGTGTGCAGACAGTCACCTTCTCTCTGAGTCCTCACATGGTGGAAAAAGATTGAGCTCCTTAGTGTCTCTGCTTATAAGGACACTGATCCTATCAGATCAGAACCCTGCCCTTAACGGTCTCATTTAATCTTCATTACCTCTACAAAGGCCCTATCTCCACATTCAGTCACATTGAAGGTTAGGGTTTCAACATATGAATTTGGAGGGAACACAATTCCTTTTATAGCACTTTTAATTCCTTCTTTTAATTCCAACCAAGACCCTGTGTGATAATAATAATAATTATTATAATAATAATTATATTTATATTACATATTTTATATATTATATAATTATTATTATAATTATTATTATCTACAACTCATGAATAAAGCCACTGAGACTTCCCCTGCCACACAGTTTGTAAGAGACAGGAATAACACTCTATTTCAGCATTCTTTTTTGGCAACATTATATGTCCCTCAGAAAGTTCAGGGCTGTGTCACTAGGCAGAGGAAAAGAGCATTCAAAAAGGGAAAGAGGGAGCATCCTCTTAGTTTTATCCTTGGACCATGTTATATAATCCCATTGTCATTGCTTTTTTTATTGTCTCTGAGGAGGAGCTCTAGTCTGTCTATGCCTAATTTTAACCTCTCTTAGAATTTGTACACAAACTGCTAAATCAGCCCCCTCCCCCATCCATTTTTATTTTTTTCTTCTGAGTCTATCTACTTTGTTACTCATAAAATTAACTCTCTGCAAACATCTAATCACAGACACTGTGTCTCCAGGCCTTTCTGAGAGTTGAGACAGAGGCCTTAGAGGGCAACTATATTCAGAGCCAATTTCCTTAATTTCATGGAACATGTTTTGAGATGAGAGTTTAAAATAGTTGACCAGTGATATTCAGGAGTACAAAATCAATTTTCAATGCATTATAAATGGTGTATCATAAATGGGTAACTACATTTCCATTAAGTTTATAGGGTATTTATTTTCATTTTGGGAGCATGAATTCCTAATCGTATTTCTAGATGATCTATACGTAAGTCCAAATGTGCTTATCAATGTTTTGCTTTTCAGGGCATAAAATAGATAACACAGATGAAAAGGTACTTGGCTTTCTTAGCAAATGAAGACAGCTTTCTGTGGAAGCAATGAGGTGAATTTTATGAAGATAAATAAATTTCAGATTTTTAAACTTTACCACACAAATTATATAAATTATATATTTGAGGAAGTATAGGTACCTTAATATGGGTACCTTATGAAGATAAATAAATTCCAGATTTTTAACTTTACTACACAAATTGCATATTTGAGATAATATGGGTATCTTAATGATAAGGAATTCTGTTAGGGGTCAACCTGCACCCACGTAGTTTAATGAGATCAAAACTCAAAAGAGAAAAGGTGAGTGCCTGAAGTTAAGGAGTAAGGCT
The DNA here is from genome assembly GCF_037993035.2 of Macaca fascicularis. NCBI lineage: Eukaryota > Metazoa > Chordata > Mammalia > Primates > Cercopithecidae > Macaca > Macaca fascicularis. Next base: position 165,646,441 of record NC_088377.1, on the reverse strand, counting down.
TTATACAAAGCCACTTTGTTTTCCATTACCAAACTTTCTTGAATAGACCCACTCACTAAACCAGTTAAATGTTGATAGATAATTTGAAAATCAACTTTATGCCACTTCTGTCCAAAATATTCTGTAATGACAAATGTCATTTGCACTATTCAATGTCCACTAACCATATGTGGTAGCTGAACAGCTGGAATAGAGGTAGTGTACCTGAGGAGCTAAATCTTAAATTATATTTAATTTTAACCAATTTTAAATGAAGTTATCCCATCTAGCTAGTGGTTACTGTATTGAATTCTGCAGCTCTAGACTATACATATTAGTTTGTCAGGACTATTAGAAAAAGTGACTCAAACTGGGTGGCTTAAAACACCAAAAATTACTGTCTGACACTATTAGAGGCTAGTAGTCTGAAATTTAGGTGTCAGCAGTCCCATGCTCTCTCTAAAGCCTGCAGGGGAGAATCCTTTCTGCCTCCTCTAGCCTCCGGTATTTGCCAGCAATCATTGGCGTATCTCAGTTTGTGGATGTATCACTCCAATCTCTGCCTTCTTCATCATATGGTCATCTTCTCTCTGTGTGTTGCTGTGCTGAATGTTTGTGTACTCACAAAATTCATATATTGGAATCTTAATCCCCCGTGTGATAGTATTAGGAGGTAGGGCCTCTAGGAAGTGATTAGGTCATGAGAGCAAAGCCCTCATGATTGGAACTAGTGCCCAAATAAAAGAGATCTCAGAGAACCGGCTCATCCCTTCCACCACGTGAGGACACAGCAAAAAGACATAGTCTATCAGCCAGAAAGTAAGCCCTCACCAAACATCAAATCTGCCTTGATATGGTTCCTCCCAGCTTCCAGATGTGTCAGAAATAAACTTTTGTTGTTTATAAGTTACCCAGCTTATGGTATTTTATTATTGCAGCTCAAATGGACTAAGGCACTCTGTGTTCAAATTTTCCTCGTCATCTAAGCACACCAGTCATGTTAGATTAAGGGTTCATTCTACTCCTGTGTGACCTCATCTTAACTAATTACATCTGCAACAATCCCATTCCCAAATAAGGTCACATACTGAGGTACTGGGGGTTAGGATTTCCACATACCTTTTAGGGAAACTTAATTCAAACCATAAACCCATACTTTTGAAAAATAAAAAACTGAAAAAAAAGGATGTTTTCTTAAGTTAATCATTATCATTAAAGCTACTGAAAGTGTACCATTTTTACTTAGGTCTATGATCTCCTTAATTTTGACTTCAATTTGTATTCAAAATATTTCAATTCAGTTCAGTTGAAACAAAATTAATTCAGAAAAGAATTTCAGAACAAACGGTATTTTAAATAACTTCGGATTACCCAGATTGTTAGATAGTGTTTGCCATCTAAAAACCAAAAAAGCAAGTATATAAGATTGTTTTTAACTTACAAACTTTTAAGTTGAAAACTGATTTAATTCCTTTCCTCTTGGAGTTTTGTGAACCTGTTGTTGCTTTTCCCTAAATCAGCACTTGGGAATAAAAAAGTTTGACATCCAAATAAATTTGAGAAACTCTGATTTTAAAAAATTCAAGAAGTTTCCTTACTGTAGAACTTACCAGAAATCATCTTAGCTAATGCTCATTGTGAGCTTCCAAGAGCTTAATATAGCATACACTATTTCCCAAACTTTTTGAGCACAGAAAAAAATTCTTGAGTTTTTTTCATTTTGTCTTATGTTTCGGTCTCTCACACAATATGCTCTGGGAAACATTCCCTAAATGTATCAACTAATCTTCTACCTATCCTGTATTTCACTCTAATCTTCTTACTCTTGGTAACTCTAAAACAGCCCTTTTGCCCATGACATAAACTTATTCAAAAAGTATCAAAACTGAAGAGTAAAAAAAGTCTTCCTTCTAGCCTACCATATATGCAACCAGTAATCAATTCTTATCACGTCTTTGAAATTATAGTTTATATTCATTTCTTTTCATTCCTTCAGTCTTCAGAAGGAATAGAATCTAATGCAACAGTTTTATAGTGTATTAGTCCGTTTGCACGCTGCTTATAAAGATACTGCCTGAGACTGGGTAATTTATAAATAAAAGAGATGTAATTGACTCACAGTTCTGCATGGCTCAGGAGGCCTCAGGAAACTTACAATCATGGCAGAAGGCAAAGGAGAAGCAAGCACCTTTTTCACAAAGTGGCAGGAGAGAGAGACAAGAAGCAGTGGAAACACCAGACACTTACCACACAACCAGATCTTGTGATAACTATCACGAGAACAGCAAGGGGGAAATCTGCCTCCATGATCCAGTCCTCTCGCACCAGGTCCCTCCCTTGACACATAGGGATTACAATTTGAGATGAGATTTGGGTGGGGACACAGAGCCAAATCATATATCATATAGTTTGTGTTACTTGTGCCCATTTCTATGTAATTCAATCTATCTAAACAAAACTTTAAATTACCACAGTCATCACATTGTAGAAGAAATTAAAGCAGCATTTTATCAAATTTTGTCTAGTGGAAAAATAATTAGATTAGCCACTATTAACTAACTAGTCATTAAATAATTGTGAATTATTGCTTTTTCAATTCTTGATTTATTCTCAAATTAGAGTAGAACAAAGGCAACTTAATCATTTGGCTTGGAATCAAATACTTCCTAGGAAAGCTCTTAGAGGTCCAAATAGATTTTTCTGTCTGATTTTGACTTTTCTTTGTGAGGACTATCAGTGGTTACCACTTAAAATGATGAGCCTACCATTTCTTATCATGTCTTTTTTTTTATCACTTAAACTCCAGGGCTCCTCTGAAGCTGGCATTACATGACAATCAGCTATGCTTGGATTCATTTCTCTAACTGTCCTCTGTTACAACTCTTTAATTGAATAAGTCTCCAAAGGATTTTAGTTGCCATGTCTTCAGAGTTGTTTTTCTCTTTCCAGATAAAGAAAGGTCAGTTTGCCACAGTCAAATCATGTGGCTGTTTTTCCATGAAAGAAAATGTCTTTTTCAGGGCAAGTTACAACAAGCTTACTTCTCACTAGAAAAATCATATATATTTTATGTAATCATATATTTTTATAATAATTATAATATTTGTATATATTGATATCTTTTTGTATAATGCATGTGTATATATCACAAAAACTTACCTTAGTAGCATTTCTATTCCCCTCTAATAGTATTTTCTCCCCCAATATGCAGATACATTCTTGGGGATCCAATAGTTACTGTCAACTGAAATTAAGGCTGTTGAGGTAGAATTAATTTCATAAAAATTTATTTATTTATTTTTATTTTCTTGAGATGGAGTCCCACTCTATCGCCCAGGTGGAGTGCAGTGGTGCAATTTCGGCTCACTGCAACCTCCGCCTCCCAGTTCAAGTGATTCTCCTGCCTCAGCCTCCTAGGTAACTGGGATTACTGGCACACATCACCATGCCCAGCTAATTTTTGCGTACTTTTAGTAGAGACAGGGTTTCACCATGTTGGCCAGGCTGTTCTCAAACTCCTGACCTCAGGTTATCCACCCACCTCGGCCTCCCAAAGTGCTGGGATTACAGGCGTGAGCCACCACGCCTGGCCACATAAAGGAAGCCAAATGTGAGGACTGACCCAGGAAGACACACCAGCAGAGCTGGGGGTGTTCCACAGTCTGTCACAAGGTGAAAGATATTTATAAGAAAGTTTTAGGCCAGATGCAGTGGCTCACACCTGTAATCTCAGCACTTTGGGAGGCCAAGGCGGGTGGATCACCAGACGTCAAGAGTTCGAGACCAGCCTGGACAACATGGTGAAACCCCATCTCTACTAAAAATACAAAAATTATCCGGATATGGTGGTGGACACCTGTAATTCCGTCTACTGGGGAGGCTGAGGCAAGAGAATGACTTGAACTCAGGAGGCAGAGGTTGCAGTGAGCCGAGATCAGGCCACCGCACTATAACCTGGGTAACAGAGATTCTATCTCCAGAAAAAAAAAAAAAAAAGTTTTAAAGCAAAAAGTGAAACTCCTCTTAATGTAATTGTCCCCTCTTCATTAGAGAGTACAATACAAAAGTTATAATCATCAGCTACAGATAACATCAGATGGACTAAAAGTGTCTACATGCAGGATCATCAGCAGAACTTCATGCTTCAGCAAATCTTAAAATAAATCAGCATCCTATTTAGTTTCTGCAGGTTATACATTGATCAGTACAACCATTTGAGAAATTTATTATTTACTGGAAGACAGAATGTCACCATAGAGTCACAAGGCCTCTCCAAGATGGATTACTTTGGAAGTTTGCTTACTGTAAAATGTGATCTGAAGGTTGTTATTTCTCATTTCTAAGGTGTTTTTTTTTGTTAATCTTTGCATTTTTATCTTATTGATGTAACTAAGTCCTGTATCTTATAATTTTGCATTATAATATTATTGCCCATGTTTATAATTTTAGTTATTATGGGGGTCGCTCTTGAGGCTATGCCAAGTGAAAAACTAATGACTTTAAGGTACACTAGATGAACTAAGGTTCACGACAGGAAAATTGATTTATCACAATATACATGATATTACAGGGAAATTGAACCCGACGAACGATTACCATACTCATTCTACAGGATGAATTGCCAAATCACTTCACTTTATTGGCACCAAAAATTTTTTTCTGTTCTCAATTGTGGTAATAATTTAATTAGATCACTGATCAAAGTAAGTTTAATTAACACTACTTGCAAATTTATCTTCAAGTAAACAAAAGAACAGCTTTTCAGAGTTGCCTAGTACCATCTCATTCAAAGTGGCCTTTTCGATTACTCAGTGGATTTGGTTATCCTGAAGTAACAACATTATAAGCATCTCAAAGGCACCAATACTAGTGAATTGTGGAAATACAACATTTATGTGAACCAATGCATAGAAACAGATCAAATAGAGGACAATATCCGAAGCTATATCTTCCTACTCTACACCCAATATCTATAATTGACTTTCAGCAAGCAATATCATCCATCATGTTAAATTAACATTATTGCTTTATGGCTTGCTTTATCTTAATGTATAGATTCATTTAAGTTTTATATTTGTGTAAGAGCTATAAACACAAGGTTTTGCCCCTGTTTTTATTATTTAAGCAAATTAATGATAGATATTATTCCCAGAATAATTTTTTCTCTTTAATGGAAGTATGTGATATAAATTTCAGAAACAGTTTTGCAACTTTCAGTTTTTGACGTAATCTGATTAGTGGAAGAGCTTCATACCCCAAGCTGTGACTTTATCAGAATAAAACTTTTAAACAACCCATTAAAATGTTTTCAAACTCGGCTACATCTGCATGCCTGGCGTTTACTAGGCATTATAGAATACTCTTCTTAATACACCACTTAATGCACCACTGCATTTCTTATTCTCCTTATGAGACTAGCAGGGAATTGGAAAAGTGGAGATGAAAAGAACGAAGAAATGTAAACTGACTGGGTAAGTCTGAAATTCAAACCCTCATACATTGTTAGAGTCTTCTGTGTTCACACAGTAAAGTCCTTAGGAGACCAAACTTTGAAATGAAAACAAAATTATTAATTTGAAGGAAATGAGTGTAAGTGCATGTTTTAATATCAATGAATACGTGGAATAGAAACGAGAGAGACCCTGAAAAGAAAGCCTACCATTGTTCAGAAACAATAGGATGTGTATTCCCCTATCTGATGGTGCCTTTTAGAGGTCCATAATCGCTTTCTTCTCTTTCTTGTTAGAGGCTTTCCTCTGTTGAAGGCCTTTTAACGCTCCTTGCTCCCTCCTGTGTCTTCTCTGTGGAATGCACTCACCCAGATGTGGTGCCAACCACTTGGACACTAAGGTGAACAATCCTCTCCCCCAAGATCAGTCCATGTTGGTATCCAGATAAATTAGATTTAATCTATCTCTTTCTATTAATCCATCTTTGAGTTCTTTCTTTATTGGCCAATTAAATAGTGATGTCAAATTTTCACACAGAGATTAAGTAGGTTAATTTAAAATTAAGTATTTAAGTGTTTAAGCTGACTCTTTAATTCACTTCCCATTAAAAATTTGCTCTTAAATTAATGAAATCCATAGCTATGATTTATCAGGGATGAAAACTTATTTTATAAATCACACTAAAAAATGCCATTACTTTTTTATTTATTTATTTATTTTTATTTTTGAGACAGAGTTTCACTCTTTTTGCCCAGGCTGGAGTGGTGCAATGGCACAATCTTGGCTCACTGCAACATTTGCCTCCCAGATTCAGGTGATTCTCCTGCCTCAGTCTCCCAAGTAGCTGGGATTACAGGAGCCTGTCACCATGCCCAGCTAATTTTTTGTATTTTTAGTAGAGACAGGGTTTCACCATGTTGGCCAGGATGGTCTCGATCTCTTGACCTCATGATCCACCCACCTTGGACTCCTAAAGTGCTGGGATTACAGGCATGACTCACTGCTCCCGGCCACCATTACCTTTTTTTAACAACATGTTTTCTCTGTTGTATATAAAACTGCACTTTCCCTCTTCCTTCCCATGGGCCAGATCTAATTTAATTTAAATACCAGGCACTTTTTAATAGAAAATTTTAAGTATATTTTTATCTACTGGGTTGCAGTAGGCCATTTCTGCATTGCCATAAAGAAATACCTGAGACAGGGTAATTTATAAAGAAAATAAGTTTAATTGGTTCATGCTTCTGCGGGCTGTACAGGCATGGTGCTGGCATCTGTTCAGCTTCTGGGGAGGCCTTAGGGAGCTTTTACTCGTGGCAGAAGGCAAAGTAGGAACAGGTGTTTCACATGGCAAAAGCAGGAGGAAGTGAGAGAGTGGGGAGGGGAGGTGCCACAGACTTTCAAAAAACCAGATCTAGGTCTCATGTGAACTCAGCGTGAGAGCTCACTTATCACCAAGGAGATGGCCCAAGCCATTCATGAGCGATCTGCCCCCAAGAGTCAAACATCTCCTACCAAGCCCCACTTCCAACACTGGGAATCACATTTCAGCATAAGAGTTGGAAGAGACATCCAAACTATAATGGAGTCAGGAATCATTTTAGCTTCCATAAACACACTCATTTATCTCAAAATTCTACACTTGTAAGACTTCTTTTAAAGTTTGATTAGAATTATACCATAATTCCAAGTTGATTGATGGAAGTAGCTATGTATTGAGTATCCCCTCTGTACCTACAAGGAAATAAGTAATAGAATCCTTCACAGATTCTCTTTTTAACCAAGCATATGGATAAACACTTAACTAACATAGAGATGGAGTGTAATGGAGTGTAATGCCTCTGGTTCCAATCAGAGGCAGGGAGATAGGAAATCAAGGTAGCAGTGGTGAGACCGGCGTAGGGGTATATTAAGAGATATATAAATATAAAGAGATATATTTACCATGCTGAGGTCAAATTTATCCTGAGTATATTGGGTATTAATTGAAACAGGAAAGTGAACCATCTGTAACCAGATATGGTTTTAGAAAAATTACACCTATTAGCAGGGGGATATAGTAAATGAAAGAGAACCCAGGAAGTCACTGTAATATGGAAGTAAGAAATGTTGAGAGCCTGAGTTAAGGTTACAGCAGAAGAGGAAATTAATTGGAAAGTAGGCTCTGGAAACATCCTGGATATGGCAAAAAGGCATATGAAGTTTCACTCGCATCTGTGTAAAGAGAAAACCAAATAGGTTTTCTGTGAGCAATAAAGCTTTTTAATCACCTGGGTGCAGGCGGGCTGAGTCCAGAAAGAGAGTCAGTGAAGGCAGATAAGGGTGGGGCCATTTTACAAGATTTGAGGGGGTAGTGGAAAATTACAGTCAAAGGGGGTTGTTCTCTGGCAGACAGGGGCGGGGGTCACAAGGTGCTCAGTTGGGGAGCTTTTGAGCCAGGATGAGCCAGGAGAAGGAATTTCACAAGGTAATGTCATCAATTAAGGTAGGGACCAGCCATTTTCACTTCTTTTGTGGTGGAGTGTCATCAGTTAAGGCAGGAACAGGCCATTTTCACTTCTTTTGTGATTCTTCAGTTACTTCAGGCCATCTGGATGTGTACATGCAGGTCATAGGGGATATGATGGCTGAGCTTGGGCTCAGAGACCTGACAGGAAGGGTTGTGACTTCAAGATTTTTAGCTTTAAGTATGTGACAGATGAAACAGTGCATCATCCGCATCCTGTTCCTTCTTTCTTGTTCTGTCTCTTCCTTTCTTTTTTCACATTTTTAGCTAGTTTCTTGTCCTAAAACATAGTACTGTCAAAGCTGATAGAATTACCTTATGTAAAAATATCTCATGACCTTTCCGATTCTATAATATTAGACAGCTTGCATAAGTTATTTTTCTTGTATTTTATTTTAATAAACATTCACTTGGCCAGATGCTGGTTTGTCACATCTTCTAAGGTGTTTTGTATATATCGTGTGATATTTAAAGACCAAGGGTCCCAGACAACCTGACAAGGTAGTGGTTGAGGGTGAGGTGCATTGGAGAAGCCCCCCAAGGTGTCACATTGGGCCACCTGAGATCACAAACCTGCTCCCTGGAGGGGCTTTGGGGCTGCCCACGGGCTTTCCTTGACCCACTCCTGGGAAAGTACAGCTGTGCAAAAGATATTTTAATCAGCACAATAATCCTACTGTTTTCACACCAATTTAGAGCCTAATTGAGAAAGACAAAGCAACTATTGGCAACTGAAAATTAAGTGGCTTCAGAAGTAATCTAAACAAAAAGCAGGTCTGGGCAATTTTAGTCTCTCCCTGGGAGGACATAACAGAATTGAAAGATTGGTGCTGGCAAGTTCCAGGACCTGGGGTCAGAAAATAAGCACAAACAGCACTCCTGAGCAAGGTACACAGACTGTTTGTGCCTCACCCTCTCTTATCCTCCTGCAGGCTGCTGAAGACTGGATTTCAAAGTGTATATTTTTAGCAAGACAGCTAAGACATCCCACCTAATTGCAGCTTGCAGGAAAGCACTGTGATCAGAGCTAAGTTACGGATACTTTTAGAGTAGGGCACAGACATCCTGGGTAAAATCCCAAGTTTAATGGCTGAGAATCCTCCATCGGGTCTCTACTGTTTTAACCCCACCGAGCATGTGTACTAGAGCCTGTTAGAGACTGACCGTGCTCAATTCATTCACCTACTTGGGAGTTACGACAAGTGAGAGTCCTGATACCTGGTACTTCCACATTGTCCAAACAAAAAGTGAAAAACCCATTTAGCCATAGGCTGTAGAAGTGTAAATAAGAAGAAAAGATTTAGTAGTAGACTGTTTCCTACTGGATTTACAGTTGTATACAAACACAATATATATAAATGTATAATAGTAACTTTCATGTTTTAGTCCAGGTTTTTTTTTATTATTTTGCATGGGATATTAAGTGATTTATACAGCTGAACTTTTACACTTTTTTTCACAGACAAGCATATATTAAAGTAATTAGTTTAATATTTTCAAACAGAAATTTGCAAGTCTTTCACCTTTTAAAATATCCTTGCTTTCTTCTCAGATATACTTATTATTCAGTGGCCCATAAGGAATGATTACATTAGCATGTTATAGTTGTATATATATTTTTAAAATATGCCCTGTTATAAATGTAAAAAGTATGGATATAGTTTAACTCTAGGAATATTAATTTGGAATAAAACTGATCTGTGTGTTTTTACCATTTAAATATAGATATGGTCTCAGAGCAAGATACTTTAGTGCTCTGCTTTAAGGTTCAAATAAATTTGTAAACTTTTTTTTATAACATTTCATTTCTCAAATGCATTTGGCATACATATGGCACAAAATTCAGAAACTATAAAGGAGAATGAGAAGAAAGCAAATAAAATCAAATTGAAATATTTTGACATATTATTGAGGTACATGTAATACTGTATTAATATATGATTTTAATGCTTACATATTTTATGTAAGAATTTGTGGTTAGAACTGAGGAAATTGCTTATGCTTTAGCAAAAAGTAACTAATTGAGAAATCTTAAGGTTAGTTAACTTCTTAATCATTAGACATTTTAGTGGAGTTGCATGTCATTTATATATATTTCTAGTTAGGTGTTGTAGTAGATTCAGTTATTATCAATAAATATTGATTCCCTCCTCTCCCCCCACTGCGTGGATGGACTGAATTTTCCTGCCTTTTGACTTTGACTGTGGCCATGTGACTTGCTTTGATCAATGAGACATTAAGAGGATGTAAGGATCAAAGTTTGGAAAGGAAAAACACTGGCACAATTGTTTGTTTTCCTTCATCCTGCTATCCCCATGAGAACAGGACTGGGTTAGACTGGAGGTAAAAGGAGCAGATCTGCCTCTGATTAGCTACGTCAGCCAAGTCCAGACAAGCCCGGACACATGAGAAATAACAAGTAAATGTTTCTGGAGGCACTGAATTTGGAGGTAGTCTGTTACACAGCATTATTTTGGCAATAGATAACCAATACAACTACCAATAGGAAATGCAATGAACAGCCTGCCTGGGTTTCAGTTCCAGTTCTGTCATATACTAGCTGTATGACCTTTGCACATTGAATCTATTTGATCCCATTTTCACAGCCTGTTCTACTTGGAGCATAAAAACAGAATGTTAGCTGGATGTGATGACACCCTCCTGTAGTCCCAGCTACTCGGGAGGCTGAAGTGGGAAGATGACTTGAGCTTAGGAGTTTGAGGCTGCAGTGAGCTGTGATTGTGCCACTGCAGTCCAGCCTGCGTGACAGGTTTTCCTGACTTTAAAAAAAGGAGAAAGAGAGAAAGAGATTGAGAGAGAGAGAGAGAACGTTCCAGGAAGGTGGTTTCTCTAAGAGAAAAATAACTTTGGACTAATTGGTAAGCTTAAGAATGTGGAAATTAGGAGGTTAGACTCCTGTATATACCTTTAGGAAAGGTATATAAAGCCTAGTCTTTGGGCTTTGGAGTGTCTGAGTCAACCTTGGGTGGAAGGGATCCCCAGCATAGCACAGCTGCTCTACCAAAATGTAGCCAGACTGCTGCTTTAAGCAGGTACCTAATCCCAGTCCTCCTTACTGGGTGGGACCTCCCAACAAGGGTCTCCAACCACTTCCTACAGGTGCCTTTGGGCTGGCAACAGGTTCATACCTTCCTGGGACAAAAATCCCAGAGGGAGGAACAGGCTGCCTTCTTTGTTGTTTTGTAACCTTCACTGGTGACACCTCTAGGTTCTGGAAAATCCAATGTGACCAGAGACTGGAGTGGGCCCCAAGCATACCACAGCAGCCATACAGAAAGGTGATCAGACTGTTACATGGGTACCTGTTCCCATATCTCCTCACCAGACAGGTCCTCTAGGCCTGAGCCACCAGCCACCCCCTGCCAGAGCTATTGAGCCAACACCAACTCAGCAACTCCCTGGACAGAGCTTCCAGGGGCAACTGAAAGCCTCTTGGCCCCTGCCTCTGCAGAGAAACTGCCCTTGGCACCTTTGGACTAACAAAGGCGCAAAGACCCTAAGTGCCTTATCCACACCTCCAACAATCTCCAGTCAACCCAAAGAGAGGAGGCCAGTTCATCTCCCGTGGGTGCCACTCCCCCCACCACCCATGGCTCATCACGAGACAGAGAACCCCTGGCTTGGGTCCATAGCACAAACCCTCCATCCTGGACTGACGGCACTGCGTCATTCCTGACCTGCATCTATCTGGGGTGGAGCCCCAGGAGTCAAGGAAATGACCCTTGGCCACAATGACTACTAAGGTCCCTTCCTCTGCTGACTCTAAGCTGGGAAAGGAACATAAAAACTAGGATTGCCCCAGAGCTGCAGTGGGCAGCCCAGGAGTGCCAAGTCATGAACTACAGCCAGCACTCAATGGGGAGAGGAATCCACACTTTCAGATGCTACTGTGAGGAAATATAGGGAAGCCACACAACCGAGCAAGAATCTACCAACTGACCAATAGGCCTAAGTGTCACCTTCTGGATCACACCCTAAAACTTCCACATCAAAATTACCTCACTAACATACCCACCTCTGAAACCAGAGACAAGAAGTCAGCTTCAAATAAAGACCCTGCATAAAGCCTCAACCCTTTAGGGGTGAAAAGATCCAGAAGTCTATTGACTGTACTCAATCTACACTGCAGTTAAACAAACACACACAGAGATGAGAAAGTATCAATGCCAGAACTCAGATAACTCAAATGGCCAGAGTGTCATATGTCCTCCAAATGACCACACCACTTCTCCAACAGGAGTTCTTAACCAGGCCAAACTGGCTGGAATGGCAGAAATAGAATTCAGAATATGGACAGGAAAAAAATCATCAAGATTCAGGAGGATGGCAAAAACCAATCCAAGGAAAATAAAAATCACGATAAAGCAATGCAGGAGCTGAAAGACAAAATAGCCAGTATAAAAAATAATCTAATGTATCTGACAGAGCTGAATAACACAATACAAGAATTTCATAATGCAATAACAAGTATTAACGGCAGAATAAACCAAGTTCAGGACAGAATCTCAGAACTTGAAGACTGTTTCTCTGAAATAAGACAGTCAGACAAAAAATAAAGAAAAAAGGAATAAATAAAAGCCTCCAAGAAGTATAGGATTACGTAAAGAGGCCAAATGTACTAATCACTTGCATCCCTGAAAGGGAAGGGGAGAAAGAAAACAACTTGGAAAGTATATTTCAGAATATAGCCCATGAAAACTTCCCCAATCTTGCTAGATAGGCCAGCAGTTAAATTCAGGAAATACAGAGAAATCCTGCAAGATTCTACACAAGAAGATTTTCCCCAAGACATGTAATCCTCAGATTTTCCAAGGTTAAAATGAAAGAAAGAATGTCAAAGGCAGCTAGAGAAAGAAAGGGCAGATCACCTGCAAAGGGATCCCCATCAGGCTAACAGTGAAACTCTCAGCTGAAATGCTACAAGCTAGAAGGGATTGGGGCCCCATGTTATTGGCCCCAAAGCTCCTTTAACTGATGAAGAACTTTGGCAAAGTTGCAGAATACAAAATCAATGTACAAAAATCACTAGCATTCCTATACACCAACAACAACCAAACTGAGAGCCAAATCAGAAAGGCAATCCCATTCTCAATTGCCACAAGAAAAGTAAGATGCCTAGGAATACACCTAACCAGGGAGGTAAAAGATCTCTACAATGAGAATTGCAAACATATTCAACAGTCTTAAAAAAAATCTTCAACCAAGAATTTCATATCCACCCAAACTAAGCTTCCTAAGTGAAGGAGACATAAGATCCTTTTCGGATAAGCAAATGTTGAGGGATTTCACTACCACCAGACCTGCCTTACAAGAGATCTTGAAAGGAGCACTAAATATAGAAAGGAAAGGCTGCTACCAACTAATACAAAAACACACTTAAACACACAGACCAGTATCACTGTAAAGCAGCCACACAAACAAGCCAACATATAGCCAACAGCACAATGACAGGATCAAATCCATATATATCAATACTAAACTTGAATGTAAATGAACTAAATGACCCACTTAAAAGGGACAGAGTAGCAAGCTGGATGAAAAAGCAAGACCCAGTGGTCTTCAAGAAACCCATCTCATACATGGTGATACTCACAGGCTCAAAATAAAGGGATGGATAAAAATAGAAAACAAAAAAGCAGGTATTGCAATCCTAATTTTAGACAAAACTGATTTCAAACCAACAAAGATCAAAAAAGACAGGGAACTTTTTTTTCTCTTTGATCTCTGCAATGAGAATTACAGAACACTGCTCAAAAAAATCAGAGAAGACAAAAACAAATGAAAAAACATCCTATGCTCATGAATTGGAAGAATCAATATCATTAAAATGACTATACTGTCCAAAGCAATTTACAGATTCAATGCTATTTCTATCAAACTACCAACGACATTCTTCACACAACTAGAAAAAGTTATTTTAAAATTTTTATGGAACCAAGAAAGAGCCCCAGTAGCCAAAGCAATCGTAAACAAAAGGAGCAAAGCTGGAAGAATCGTGTTACCTGACTGCAAACTATACTATAAGGCTACAGTGACCAAAACAGCATGGTACTGGTACAAAAACAGGCACATAAACCAATGAAACAGAATAGAGAGCCCAGAAATAAGGCCACACATCTACAACCATTTGATCTTCGATAAAGCTGACAAAAACAAGCAATGTGGAAAGGATTCCCTGTTCAATAAATAGTAGTGGGATAACTGGCTAGCCATATGCAAAAGACTGAAGCTAGACCCCTTCCTTACACTATATACAAAAATCAACTCCAGATAGATTAAAGACCTAAAAGTAAAACCCCAAACTATAAAAACCTTAGAAGATGTATGTGAAAGCCTGGACGTCCAGATAGAAGCCTACTACAGAGGCAGAGCCCTCATGGAGAACCTCTACAAGGGGAGTATGAAGGGGAAATGTGGGTTTGGAGCCCCCACACAGAGTCCCCACTGAAGCACTGCCTAGTGGAGCTGTGAGAAGAAGGCCACAGTCCTCCGGACCCCAGAATGGTAGATACACTGACAGCCTGTACCATGCACCTGGAAAAGCTACAGGCACTCAATGCTAGCTCTTGAGAGCAGCTGTGGAAGCTGTACTCTGAGAAACGTCAGAGACAGAGCTGCCCAAGACCTTGGGAGCCCATCTCTTGCACCAGTGTGCCCTGGATGTGACACACAGAGTCAAAAGAGATTATTTTGGAGATTTAAAATTTAATGACTGCACTGCTGGGTTTCAGATCTGCATGGGGACTACAACCCCTTTGTTTTGACTGATTTCTCCCTTTTGGAATGAGAGTATTTACCCAGTGCCTATACCCCCATTGTATCTTGCAAGTAACTACCTTGTTTTTTATTTTTTATTTTACCTGCTCATAGGTGGAAGGGACTTTCTTTTTCTCAGATGAGACTTTCAATTGCAGACTTTGGTGTTAATGCTAAAATTAGTTCAGCCTTTCAGGGACTGTTGAGAAGGAATGATTGCATTTTGCAATGTGAGAAGGACATGAGATTTGAGAGGGGCCAGAGGTGGAATGACATGGTTTGATTTCTATCCCCATCTAAATCTCATGTTGAATTGTAATCCCCAGTGTTGGATGTGGGTCCTGGTGGAAGATGACTGAATCATGGGGATGGATTTCCTCTTTGGTGCTATTCTCATGACAGTAAGTGATTATATTTGGTTGTTAAAGGTGTGTAGTGCCTCCTCCCTCCCTCTCTTCTTCTGCTCTGGCCATGTAAAATGTGCCTGCTTCCCCATCACCTTCTGTTATGATTGTAAATTATCTGAGGCCTCCCCAGTCATGTTTCCAGTACAGTCTGGGGAACCATGAGCCAATTAAACCTCTTTTCTTTATATATTATCCATTCTTAGATATTTCTTTATAGCAGTGAAAGAACTGACTAATATTGTACTAAACAGGTAGTTTTTCAACCCACACCCCTGTCCAGGAATTTATCCATTTCTTCTAGGTTTTCTAGTTTATTCGTGTAGAGGTGTTTACAGTATTCTCTGATGGTAGTTTGTATTTCTGTGGGGTCGGTGGTGATATCCCCTTTATCTTTTTTATTGCACCTATTTTATTCTTCTCTCTTTTCTTCTTTATTAGTCTTGCTAGTGGCCTATCAATTTTGTTGATGTTTTCAAAAAACCAGCTCCTGAATTCCTTGATTTTTTGGAGGGTTTTTTGTGTCTCTATCTCCTTCAGTTCTGCTCTGATCTTAGTTATTTCTTGCCTTCTGCTAGGTTTTGCACGTGTTCACTCTTGCTTCTCTAGTTCTTTTAATTGTGATGTAAGGGTGTCAGTTTTACATCTTTCCTGCTTTCTCTTGTGGGCATTCAGTGCTATAAATTTCCCTCTACACACTGCTTTAAATGTGTCCCAGAGATTCTTGTATGTTGTATCTTTGTTCTCATTGGTTTCAAATAACAACTTTATTCCTGCCTTCATTTCATTATGTACCCAGTAGTCATTCAGGAGCAGGTTGTTCAGTTTCCATGTAGTTGAACGGTTTTGATTGAGTTTCTTAGTCCTGAGTTCTAGTTTGATTGCACTGTAGTCTGAGGGACAGTTTGCTATAATTTCTGTTCTTTTACATTTTCTGAGGAGTGCTTTACTTCCAACAATGTGGTCAATTTTGGAATAAGTGCGATGTGGTGCTGAGAAGAATGTGTATTCTGTTGATTTGGGGTGGAGAGTTCTGTAGATGTCTGTTAGGCCTGCTTAGTGCAGAGTTGAGTTCAATTCCTGGATATCCTTATTAACTTTCTGTCTCGTTGATCTGTCTATTGTTGATAGTGGGGTGTTAAAGTCTCCCATTATTATTGTGTGGGAGTGTAAATCTCTCTGTAAGTCTCTAAGCACTTGCTTTATGAATCTGGGTGCTCCTGTATTGGGTGCATATATATTTAGGTTAGCTCTTCTTGTTGAATTGATCCCTTTACCACTGTGTAATGACTTTCTTTGTCTCTTTTGATCTTTGTTGGTTTAAAGTCTGTTTTATCAGAGACTAGGATTGCAACCTCTGCCTTTTTTTGTTTTCCATTTGCTCGGTAGATCTTCCTCCATCCCTTTATTTTGAGCCTATGTGTGTCTCTGCACCTGAGATGGGTCTCCTGAATACAGCAAACTGATGGGTCTTGACTCTTTATCCAATTTGCCAGTCTGTGTCTTTTAATTGGACCATTTAGCCCATTTACATTTAAGGTTAATATTGTTATGTGTGAACTTGATCCTGTCATTATGATGTCAGCTGGTTATTTTGCTCATTAGTTGATGCAGTTTCTTCCTAGTGTCAATGGTCTTTACATTTTGGCATGTTTTTTCAATGGCTGGTACTTGTTTTTCCTTTCCATGTTTAGTGCTTCCTTCAGGAGCTCTTGTAGGGCAGGCCTGGTGGTGACAAAATCTCTCAGCATTTGCTTGTCTGTAAAGGATTTTATTTCTCCTTCACTTATGAAACTTAGTTTGGCTGGATATGAAATTCTGGGTTGAAAATTCTTTAAGAATGTTGAATATTGGCCCCCACTCTCTTCTGGCTTGTAGAGTTTCTGCCAAGAGATCTGCTGTTAGTCTGATGGGCTTCCCTTTGTGGGTAACCTGACCTTTCTCTCTGGCTGCCCTTAACATTTTTTCCTTCATTTCAACTTTGGTGAATCTGACAATTTTGTGTCTTAGAGTTGCTCTTCTTGAGGTGTATCTTTGTGGCGTTCTCTGTATTTCCTGAATTTGAATGTTGGCCTGCCTTGCTAGGTTGGTGAAGTTATCCTGGATAATATCCTGAAGAACCTTTTCCAACTTGATTCCATTCTCCCCGTCACTTTCAGGTATACCAATCAGACATAGATTTGGTCTTTTCATGTAATCCCATATTTCTTGGAGGCTTTGCTCATTTCTTTTTACTCTTTTTTCTCTAAACTTCTCTTCTCACTTCATTTCATTCACTTGATCTTCAGTAACTGATACTCTTTCCTCCAGTTGATCGAGTCAGTTACGGAAGCTTGTGCATTTGTCACATAGTTCTCGTGTCATGGTTTTCATCTCTATCAGGTCATTTATGGACTTCTCTGCATTGGTTATTCTAGTTATCCATTTGTCAAATCTTTTTTCAAGGTTTTTAGTTTCTTTGCACTGGGTTTGTAATTCCTATTTTAGCTCTGAGAAGTTTGATCGACTGAAGCCTTCTTCTCTCAACTCATCAAAGTCATTCTCCGTCCAGCATTTTTCCATTGCTGGCGAGGAGCTGTGTTCCTTTGGAGGGGCAGAGGTGCTCTGATTTTTTGAATGTTGAGCTTTTCTGCACTGCTTTTTCCCTATTTTTGTGGTTTTATCTGCCTTTGGTCTTTGATGATGGTGACATACAGATGGGGTTTTGGTGTGGATGTCCTTTCTCTTTGTTAGTTTTCCTTCTAACAGTCAAAACCCTTAGCTGCAGGTCTGTTGGAGTTTGCTTGAGGTCCACTCCAGTTAGGCTACTCGCAGTTAGGTTTTCCCAATTAGGCTACTCAGGGGTCAGGGACCCACTTGAGTAGGCAGTCTTTCCATTCTCAGATCTCAACCTCCATGCTCAGAGAATCACTACTCTCTTCAAAGCTGTCAAACAGGGATATTTACATCTGGAGAAGTTTCTGCTTCTTTTTGTTTATCTATGCCCTGTCCCCAGAGGTGGAGTCTATAGAGGCAGGCAGGCCTCCTTGAGCTGTGGTGGGCTCCACCTAGTTTGAGCATCTCGCCCAGCCACTTTGTTTACCTACTTAAGCCTCAGCAATGGTGGGCATCCCTCCGTCAGCCTTGCTGCTACTTTGCAGTTAGATCTCAGACTGCTGTGCTTGCAATGAAGGAGGCTCCGTGGGCGTGGGGCCCTCTGAGCCAGGTGCAGATTATAATCTCCTGGTGTGCCATTTGCTAAGACCCTTGGCAAAGCGCAGTATTAGGGTGGGAGTGACCCGATTTTCCAGGTGTTATGTGTCATGGTTTCCCTTGGCTAGGAAAAGGAATTCCCTGCCCCCTTATGCTTCCCAGGTGAGGCGATGCCTCACCCTGCTTCAGCTCTCACTCAGGTTGCACCCACTGTCCTGCACTGACTATCCAACACACCCCAGTGAGATGAACCCGGTGCCTCAGTTGGCAATGCAGAAATCACCCATCTTCTGTGTTGCTCATGCTGGGAGCTGGAGGCTGGAGATGTTCCTATTCAGCCATCTTGGCGCCCCCCTACCCCTTGCCCATTTTTTAATGCATTTGTTTTTTGCTTGTTGATTTAAGTTCCTTATAGATTCAGGATATTAGACGTTTTTAGGGTGCATGGTTTACAAATGTTTTCTCCCATTCTATAGGTTGTCTCTTTACTCTGTTATAGTTTGTTTTTCTGTGCAGAAGCTCTTTAGTGTAATTAGGTCCCACTTGTTCATTTTGGGTTTTGTTGCAATTGCTTTTGTATACTTAGTTAAAAATTTATACCCGATTGTCACCTACACCTAAGAAAACATCAGGATAAATCTTACTGTACTCTATGTTCCTATGTTCCTTGGTGACTCACAGGAAATCCAAGTTTCTAGGTCTTCCTTTATCTGCTGGATTCTCATCCTAATAGAGCTAGTCTGACTTCACCTTCTACCCATCCCTAACCTCCCAAGCCCTTTCATTGTACCCTTTGGAAAACATAATTTGTCATAAGTAAAACTTCACATATTCTCAAACTCTTCTTTGAATAGTCTATGCCCCTTCTTGCTCCACTGAACTTGACTTCCCTCTAAAAACACAGCCTCCCCTGCAGCCGCCTCAGGATGTGGCAGTTTTTCTGCAGCATTTCGTGTGCCTCTTGGCTGAAAGTGTGATAATAACCTCCCAGCCCCTTGTTCGTATTTCCAAACCTTTGTTTCTTATTCTTCCCCATTTTATCAGCAACCTTGATGATTATGCCATCAGGGCATCTTCCCATTCCCTCCTCTTGCTGTAGACATCTGCTGTCTTGCCAGGTCCCCCATCACCACCCTCAATGCTACTCAAGTCACAAATCCTAGCACTTATAACAGCCCCATAACTAATACAACCAAGATCCTAGCCTCTCTGTCCGTTGCCCTTTTAATGTCAGTAATCCTGTCCATCGCTAACATGATTACATCTTAGACCAGCTGGCCTCTCCCAAACTAATTTTAATCATCCCCTCTCTCTAGTTACCTCCTCTTTTCTTTTCTTTTTTTTTTTCTTTAACTACTAATAATTAATCATTTATTATTGGGGCCTAAAAAATAAAAATGGCTTTTCAAAAAGAGACTTTTATATATGGATGTGCATATGTGGAGCCAGCTACATGGGTCTATCGCCTGTGCAGCAGTCACTGTCCCATGCTTACAGTCTCTATGCTTCATTTAATGCTGAGTTGTTACTGTCTTGAAATTATTTTATTTCATTTCTTTTTCATTTTAGAGATGGGGTCTCACTATGTTGTTCAGGCTAGAATGCAATGGCTAGTCACAAGCATAATCATAGCACACTACAGACTCGAACTCCTGGCCTCAAGTAATCCTTCTGCCTCAGCCTCCTAAGTAACTGAGACTAAAGGCATGCTCCAACATGCCCAGCTCTTGAAATTCCTAATAATGTTTGAATAAGTGGCCTTAAATTTTTGTTTTACACTAAGCCCCAGAAATTAGGTGACTGGCCCTGATATATGTGAGCATGAGAGGTATCACCTCTTATTTTTGCACCTCACTCCTCCATTCTAATTCTTGTCATCACTGCATTCTACTCAGCTTGGATGACACAATCCATCATTATAATTAGTGTATGTATACATTCCCTCACCACTCTCATTTGTCTCTCCCTCTTGTTATAAATCATTTCCAAAATTTCAAACGTGCAAAAGTCCACAGTCTGCTTATTTCATACTTTCACTTAAGCAGCTAATGAGAGATAGAATGGAGCTAAGAGACCTTATATTAAGTTTAAAACCAGCCTGGGCCACAATGCTGGCAGGCAATACAAATAGTTTTCCCTAGTCAAGTAGTTCTCTTACTATTTCAGTTTCTCTTTTTCCCTCAGATCTCTGATACTGCTAACCCCTTCTCACAACAAATGAAGACCTACTTCTTATGCACTGAGAAAATAGAAGCAATTAGATGCATATAGTAAATAGAAGAATGACAGTCTAGAAGATGCCTCATCTACCTACCACCAAACTTTCAACCTCACTGCATCTACAAATTCATGTATCCTGGCTTTTCTCTTACTTAAAGAGTAAACATCAGAGTTCCAATATAAGTCCAACCTCTCCTTGCACATTGCATCCAATCACTTCTTACATACTAAAGGATTTTATACCTACATTAATCTCACTACTGCCTGCATCATCAAATTTCCTTCTCCATTGGATCATTCTTATCAGCCAACAACTGTACTTTAATAGCTCCCTCCCTTCTTAAAACACACACACACACACACACACACATACACCAAAATAAAGCTCCCCTGTCTTCACAAATCTCCTACAGCTTTTCTCTGCTAGCCTTCATAGCAAAACTCTGTGAAGAAAATTTTCACACATACAGTCTTCCTCACTGTTCTTTTTCTCTTGAAGAAAAGTTTTGTCTCCACCACTCAAGGAAATTTCTCTTTTCACTGCCACAAATGACCTCCAGTTGCCAAATCAGTGGTCAACCAGTCTCATCTTCCTGGACCTCCCTGCAGCAGGGCTAGCAGCAGCACCTAGCACTATGCTCTCCTGTTCCTCCTTTTTGCAGATTTGCAACAGCTTGTACTGGACTCTGCAACTTTCTTTCGAATATGTCCTAGAAGATCTTCCAGGTATTTTTTGTTTTTGTTTTTTGGGGGTTTTTTTTCTTTTTAAAGCACCATATGCCCTGATTCTGAGACATCTCCCTTTAGATATTCTGGTTCAGTATGCACCATTCTCTTCCCTTTGATACCCCTTAACCCAAGTGAAACGAGGCCAGGATATTTAAATAAGACTTTGTCAGGGATTAACAAAAGGGAAATTAATACACTAAGTAACTTGAAACTATTTAATTTGCAATACAGGATACCTCATGCTCTTTGTGCTCAAGGCCTTATTTCCATGTAAAGGAGCTGACTGTGGTAGCCCACATTCAATAACTAAAGTAAAAGTCTAGCCTAGAGAGGAAAAGGCCAAGTGTGGGGCCAGAAATTCCTTCTCCAGCCTAACCAACGCCAATCTTTCCTGCCCAAACCCTGGTCTCGTTAGGGATTAACATTAAGCATGTTTATCCCTTTCAAGGGAGATTCCATTCCCTAAGCACCGGAGTGTGGCTTTACACTCTCCTTTCATCAGGGCATCCAGATAGGAAAAGAGGTAAATTCATATAATTTTAAAACAGGCTGTGGAGTAAAATCCTGGATTCAAATCTTTACTCTGCCAAGTAACAACTATGTGATTTGGGGCAAGTTACTAAATCTCTGTGTGTGTTAGTGTCCTCTTTTGTAAAATAGCAATAATGGAACTTACCTCGGATGGGTCATGGTGAGGATGAAGTGAGATAATAGACATTAAACACCCGAAACAGCACTTGGGGCATAGCAAGGACTCATCATTCTAACTAGCTGTAATGCAGAGATGCGGCTGCCATCCACTCAAAGGACGCACACAAGTGATCAGGAGCTCTGTTCTCTTGCAAGAATACTAAGCATGAAAGACAGAGTCAGAATATATGTTAACTTGAGAAGGAAAATGAAGGCAGAGCATGGCAGAATCTTGAAGGACAGATGAGGTGATCCCCACACTGCTCTGCAAACAGGCATCTGGGAATGATGGCTGCTAGTTCTTTCATCCCCATCCCCTTGTCTCATACCCACTTAAAATGGAAAGCTGAGGACGTTCCCTGCTTTACCAGGATCTTTTGAAGTGCAGATTTTACTCTAATCTTTAGTGGAGCTGTAGGGCCTCAGTCATTCATCTGCTCCCTTTATTATGCTACAGCATTTCTGATCAAACAGAATTTGAGAAGGCAGAATCTATCCTGTCAAACAGTAAACAAAGAAACTCTCATAATAGCCCAGTGTTGTCACATGGCCTCCAGCCTTAGGTGTCCTGGAATGCTCCAGATCTGTAGAAAGGCACTAAACCGTCTTGAATGTAGAAAAGGGACAATGTAGGACAAATTTGTTAAATATATCTTTGCCTTGTAGAGTCATGATTATACTGATGATTAAGGTTTTTTTAAAATGCTTCATAGTATAACCTGGTAGAGAGGTCAGCAAACTTTCTGTAAAGGGCCAAATGGTAAATATTTTAGGCTCTGGGGGCCATACAGACTCTGTCTCTGTAGGAGCTACTTAGCTCTGTAGGAGCTACTTCACTCTGCCACTGTAGGAGAAAGTAGTCATAGAAAATACTTTGAATGAATGTGACTGTGTTACAATAATATGTTACTTCAAAAGCAGGAGCCAGTTGGTTTTGGTCCAAGGTCCATAATTTGCCAAACACTGACCTGATATACTGTTTCTTCGACTTGTGTTATATCCATAACACCTTCATGGTTTTGGCGAAATCTACGAACATATGTAATCTTATTTATTATAAAATTAAAGTTCACTCTATTTTTAAATGCATTTATTTTAAAATAAAAATATAATTATTATTAATAAAAGATAAAAGATAGTTTACTTTTAATAAAAAGATAACTTTAAAAACTACATAAAAAGAAACCCCACAATTAAAGTGCTAATTGAAATGTGAAGACTAAGTGCTTATAATATAATTATTAAAAATAATTTTATAATATAGCATAATATAATTAATATATTACATAATATAATATAATTATTATAGAAAAATATTATAGAAGAATATTAAGTGCTTATATTATAATATAATATGATAGAACCATATTGGGAGGATGGAAGTAGGAAAGTATAGAGATGATAGGCAGGAGATGAGAGAGCTAAATCCTCATCTTTCATGATACACAAAATAGTAGAAAATGAATGAATAATGTCTAAAATGAAAAAATAAGAAATAGCATTATAAGCATATTATAATAGAAAAACAGAGGCAAACACCTGAAGAAACTTCTGAAATAATTTGAAATGATTGACTCGGAAAGTGGGAATTAGGAGGCAGCAGTCGAGAAGTCTAGCAAGTTACCATATTTTCAGTCTTCTAAAACTATCTGACTTTTAAAACTCTGATAAGTATAAAAATGAAATTTTAAAAAGCCAAGCGTGTTGAAAAGGGTGTTTCCTTTCTAAGAAGGAACATTTTTTAATACAGAGTTGACTTGAAGATACCTACCATAATTTTTTAATTATTGCTTTTTCTGTTAGGTATTAAAAAACATTCCTCAAAAAATTTTTGAAGAAGAAATAAGATGTATCACTGAAAGTAAAGCTGCTTAACAAATCTAGTCCCATATTGGACCGTGCTCGATCCCCATGCCGTTCTCTGTACCTTAGCTACGGTGACGTTCTTTAAATCCCTCCTACCTGTGTTATCTCTACCACTGTCAGAGGCATTGGAACCAGAGTGACTCCATCTTGAATAGGGCTGGGTAAAATGAAGCTGACACCCCCTGAGCTGCCCTCCCAGGAGGTTAAGCATTCTTAGTCACAGGATGAGATAGGAGGTTGGCACAAGACACAGATCACAAAGATCCTGCTGATAAAACAGGATGGTGTAAAGAAGCCAGCCAAAACTCATCAAAACCAAGATACCTATGAAAGTGACTGCTGGTCATCCTCACTACTCATTATATGCTAATTATAATGCATTAGCTTTCTCAGAAACACTCCCACCAGCACTATGACAGTTTATAAAGGCAATAGCTATGTCCAGAAATTACCCTATATAGTCTAAAAGGAGAAGGAACCCTCAGTTCCAGGAAATCTTCTTCCCTTTCTTGGAAAACTCATGAATAATCCACCGTTTTTAGCATATAACCAAGGGATAACTATAAATGTGGTGAACCCTGAATACCTGAGACAGGTCTCAGTTAATTTAGAAAGTTTGTTTTGCTAAGGTTGAGGAGGCAGGATGGTGACAGCCTCTAGAGTTCCTGATGAGAGGTGCCCAAGGTGGCCAAAGCACAACTTGGTTTTATATATTTTAGGGAGACATGAGACATCAATCAACATATGTAAGATGAACACTGGTTCAGTCCAGAAAGGCGGGACAACTCAAAGCTAGAAGGGGGCTTCCAAGTCACAGGTAGTTAAGAGACAAATGGTTGCATTCTTTTCGAGTTTCCAATTAGCTTCGCCAAAAAAGGCAATCAGATATGCATTTATCTCAGTGAGGGATGACTTTGAACAGAATGGGAAGCAGGTTTACCCTAAGCAGTTCCCAGCTTGACTTTTCCCTTTAGCTTAGTAATTTGGAGACCCCAAGATTTATTTTCCTTTCACAGTATAGTCAGTCAAGCAGCCCATACTGCTGATTTGCCTATGGAGTAACCATTCTTTTATTTATTTCTCTACTAAACTTGCTTTTACTTTACTCTATGAACTTGCCCCAAATTCTTTCTTGTGCGAGGTCCAAGAACCATCTCTTGGGGTCTGGATCAGGACCCCTTCCCAGTAACACCACCACAGCACGTGTGTACACGCTATTCTGCCTATCTGGAATGCTGTCTTTGCCTTTTTACCTGATCACACTTGACCCTTTATCTGTGAATTCTGGATCCACAGATTCAACTAACCACAGATCAAAAATATTTGGAAAACAAAATTCCATAAAGTTCCATAAACAAAACTTGAATGTACTGCACACTGAGTACTACATCAAATACACAGGATTGAAGTGATGTGTAGGCATTGTATTAGGTATTTTAAGTAATCTAGAGATGTTCTAAAGTATACAAGGGGGCGTGTGTTGCTTACATGCAAATATTATGCCATTTTATATAAGGGACTTGAGCATCCGCAGATTTTGGTGTCCTTGGGAGTCTTGGAACTGATTACTTATGAATATCAAGAGATGACTTTAACTCTAACCCATCAGGGAAGCCTTCCCCCAATAAGTCAAACCTCCTATTATAACTACTCATAGATCAGCAGGCCAGTCCTTGGAAGCACTTGTCACAAATGCCGTTTTATATTGGCTGGAAAATTATTGAATTATTTTCTGACTGTCTTGCTATATCATTTTCTCTTTGAAGTCTAAGGATCAGAAACTAACACAGTCCCTTGCCATCATAGCCACTAATAAGTATTTATTACACTGAATAAGTAAATGCAATACTAAAATTTTTAAATATATATATCAATTAGCCAATCCTGGTTGTAACATTTTGTTTTCATAATATAAATCTGCATGTTATCCCTCAGATCTTGTAAATTTGCGTTCTGATAACTGATTAAAAGTAACACTTTCTTAAAGGGAAATGCTCAACTGTTTTCAGGAAAGTCAGGGGCAGGGATTACTTCCTCAAGACATGGAGTAAAAGTGAGTGATTCTGAGTTTTAAGGTTTAGCTTTCTCCAAATCTTTCAAACATTTCCAGATATCACCTTCCAGATATCAGAATTCCTTTTTTTCTTGGCCAATATCCCACATTTCATAAGACCTAGTGATAATATAAATTTAATAATGTAAAATGTATGCACAATTCTTAAAATAAAAAGTGTTTATGCTACTTCAATTTCGGGATCATGGCAGATGGGAGGCAGGACTAGATTGCAGCTCCAGACAGAGCAGCATGCAGAGACCATTAGCAATATTAACCAAGAAAAGAGAGAAAATCCAAATAACCTCACTAAGAAATGAAACAGGAGATGTTACTGACACCACTGAAATGGTGATTTAAGGAAATTAAGTTCATTTAAGGCTACTATGAACACCTTTATTCACATAAACTAGAAAACCTAGATGAGATGGAAAAAATCCTGGAAAAATACAACCCTCCTAGCTTAAATTAGGAAGAATTAGATACCGTGAACAGACCAAAAACAAGCAGCAAGATTGAAACGGTAATTTAAAAATTACCAACAAAAAAAACAGGACCAGGCGGATTCACAGCAGAATTCTACCAGACATTCAAAGAAGAATTGGTACCAATCCTTTTGACACTATTCCACAAGATAGAGAAAGAAGGAACCCTCCCTAACTCATTCTATGAAGCCAGTATCACCCTAATACCAAAACCAGGGACGGACACAACCAAAAAAGAAAACTACAGACTGATATCCTTGATGAACATAGATGCTAAAACCCTTAACAAAATACTAGCTGACCGAATCCAACAACATATCAAAAAGATAATCCACCATCATCAAGTGGGTTTCATACCAGAGATGCAAGGATGGTTTAACTCTCACAAATCAGGAAGAAAAAAGCAAACAATCCCATCGAAAAGTGGGCTAAGGACATGAATAGATAATTCTCAGAAGATATACAAGTGGCTGACAAACATATGAATAAATGCTCAACATCACTAATGATGAGGGAAATGCAAATCAAAACCACAATGTGATACCACCTTACTCCTGCAAGAATGGCCATAATCAAAAAATCAAAAAATAGTAGATGTTGGCATGGATGCAGTGATCAGGAAACACTTCTACATTGCTGGCAGGAATGTAAACTAGTACAGCCACTATGGAGAACAGTGTGGAGATCCCTAAAAGAACTTAAGGTAGAACTACCATTTGATCCAGCAATCCCACTACTGGGTATCTATCCAGAGGAAAAGAAGTCACTATTTGAAAAAGATACCTCCACACCCATGTTTATAGCAGCACAATTCACAATTGCAAAATCATGGAACCAACACAAATGCCCATCAGTAAATGAGTGGATAAAGAAACTGTGGTATATATACATGATGGAATACTACTCAGCCATAAAAAGGAATGAATTAACAGCATTTGCAATGACCTAGATGAGATTAGAGACTATGATTCTAAGTGAAGTAACTCAGGAATGGAAAACCAAACATCATATATTCTCACTGATATGTGGGAGCTAAGCTATGAGGACGTAAAGGCATAAAAATGATAATGGACTTTGTGGACTTGGAGGGAAGAATGGCGGCTGGGAAGTGAGGGATAAGACTACAAATACGGGGCATTATATACTGCTCAGGTGATGGATACACCAAAATCTCACAAATAACCATTAAAGAACTTACTCATGAAACCAAATGCTACCTGTACCCCCAATAACTTATGGAAAAATTATATATATATATATATATATATATATGTACACACACACACACATACATATAATGGTTAATTCTAAAAAATAGATAATTAAACATAACACCAAAGCTAGAAACTACACAGGAAAAGGTCGATCATGGCTCTGAGCTAATGTATCACTTTCCAAGTGTTACCTTTTATGTAGGGCATAAGGTCTGGAAGCCATGCTTTTTATTTCCCACTGAATTTTTTCCCAATTCTTAAGAGCTTAAATATCTACCTATTCAAGGAAACAATAAGTAGTTGTAAAAATACCCCAAATCTTGTCCAAAAAGTCTGGAAACACAGGGAATACAATGTATTTTTAATATCACACTTTAGATTAACTGTTGGATTTATTGCTTTAGAGACAGTTACCTGAAATGGTATGTGGAAGTTGAAGGAAAATATATTGAGCATATTATATCAAAATGTTACTAATACATTGTTTGAAAATAAATTGGTCCTATGTTTCTGACTTTTTGAACACTGTATGAAGTGTTGTTTTTAACTATAAAAAATGAAACAAGGCCAGTTGTGGTGGCTCACACTTGCAATTCCAGCACTTTGGGAGGTCAAGGTGAGCAGGTCCCTTGAGGCCATGAGTTTGAGAAAAGCCTGGGCAACATAGCAAGAACCTATCTCTCCAAAAATACAAAACTTAGAGGACGTGGTGGCACATGACTGTAATCCCAGCTACTCAGGAGGCTGAGGCATGAGAATTGCTTGAACCAAAGGGCAGAGGCTGCAGTGAGCTGAGACCATGCCACTGCACTCCAGCCTGGGTGACAGAGTGAGATCCTGTCTCAAAAAAAAAGAGAAAGGAACAACTTAAACAGTTAATAAAGGATTGTTAATAAATAAATTATTCCTAATGAAATAAATCCCCATAAATACATTCCTGGAGAAGTGTTATAAACAATTGTTCTAGAAAGACTGCAGGTAACTCATTTTTTTTTAAGTTGAATTGATCTGTGATACGTAGACCTGACTGGACTGAAGCCATGGACCCCAAAGAGCAAGACTCCACTGAAGAAAACAGTCCCCACAACTTTACAAGATATAAGCAAATCAAGAATCTTTACAGAATTTTTAAAAATCTGTGTCTCCAAGGGAATTTTTCCTTTAAAATGTAACAGTGTACCAAAGGAAATTGCAAAGCAATTTGTAAATATTACTCTATTTTTGGTGAGCTAAATAAAATTATATATGTTTATTTATATGCTTAAAATGTAGTCCAAAAGAATTTTTTGATTTACTTATATACTTCTACCCTGCTTACATTTTTTTCAGTATTTACTATTTTCATACTTAATTTTTAAATTAATGTTAAATCAAATTTAAGTTAGTCATATACAAGCATCAAATGGTAAATTGTTTTTATAACAGCATAAACTTATGTGTTTTAATATCTACTCCATATTTCCACTAAATAAAATTTTAAGCCATAGCATACAACCAGAGAAGCCCAACAATTCAATCTTTTCCTTATCTGAGTTTTGTATTAATAGACTCTTTCTTATCTACAAAGAATGCCAGACGCATTGAAAAACAGCTAAGATTAGAATCGCAAAACATTAGTGTTTGAAAAGAACTAACAACACTGAGCAATTATCAAGTGTTTAGTATTTACCATCCTTTGTTCTAAGAATTTTTAAATTACAAGTTATTTTGTCCTTAAAAATCTTATTGTTATCTCAGTTTTACAGTTAAAGAAACTGAGAAACACAGTTTGAAAAACATAACAAAGGTCACAACTTCACAGTGGTGGAGCTAAGATTTGAACCAAGCAGATACAGTGCTATTAACCACTCACCTACCAGCATTCATTCCAGGGTACTTTTTAGAGAGTTTAAACAATGGACAGAAATCTTAACAGGGTCTATTTGATAGAGGTGGTTCTAGGTATTTGATGGTTTTTGGTTTTAATCATATTGAGTCAAAGTCTGCTTCCCTGAAATTTATACTAACTGGTCTTAGTACTTCCATCTAGAAAAAATATAACAAGTCAGAGAATCAGTAGACAATGAGTTGAAAAAAAACTTTAACAGTTACATTGTCCAAATATCAAGTGCTCCCTCATCTAAATGGAATTTGAGGAGAGCTATCATATCTCTTGTACTATTCCTGTACTATTTCCCAAGCTTCTTTATTCTTTTTTTTCTTTTTTTTTTTTTTTTTGAGACAGAGTCTCACTCTTTTGTCACCCAGCCTAGAGTGCAGCGGCGTGATCTTGGCTCACTGCAAACTCTGCCTGCCGGGTTCAAGCAATTCTCCTGCCTCAGCCTCCCAAGTAGCTGGGATTACAGGTGTGTGCCACCATGCCTGGCTAACTTTTTATACTTTCAGTACAGACAGGGTTTCACCATGCTGGCCAGGCTGGTCTCAAACTCCTGACCTTGTGATCCTCCCACCTTGGCCTCCCAAAGTGCTGGGATTACAGGTGTGAGCCACTGTGCCTGGCCGCTCTCTTTTCTAATTTTTTCAATCTGGCTCTTTGGGAACCAGATTGGGAACCACAGTTAAGATGTACTTTGGGAACCACAGCAGTTTGTCAAAGTTTCTCCTGGGTTTTGATATGCAGAATTGAATATAACATTTTAGTATAAAATTTGTATACCACAGAATGAGAGATATTATATTATACGTAATATATAATTAAATTATATAATGTGTTGATAATATGGTTTGAAGGAGAAGACATCCCTGCTCTGCCCACATTTGTATATCTCATGCTAATGTTAGACTATTGCATTATGACACAGTTGTCCTAAGGAGGCCACAGTGTATTGTAATGCCAATCGCATGAGTAGAAATTGGGTCTCACTGTGATGAAGTAGTCACTCCCAGTGCCAGTTATCCATGGAAAAGATAAATCCTGGGAATCGAATTATAATTTGGGAGAGTCTACAGTGAGGAAAAAAAAATGAATCATGTTCTTCACTCTACTCTGAGTCTTCAGAAGTGTTTGGAGGGTTCTTGGGTGATGGGGAAAATAGACACTGCACAAGGAGGCAGACCAGGTAGTTAACAAGGAGATACAACCCTCTCACTGGGCAGGGGTCACACCCACAGTGGACTCAGAGGACGGCTAGGGTTCTGTTCTTAAGAAAAGCCATTCCCAGAGGCCAATTGTATGTGATGTTCCTTATGTAGAAATTCTCTCCAGTTTCCTGAAGGTTTTAGTTAAATTATAGTCATAAGACCATCCTATCTGCTTAAATTATGGTTGTGCCAGAGTAAGAATATACAGGATGCAATTTGTTGGTGCCCATGAAGTTTCTTAAAAGAGAAGAGAAGAGCTGTGAGGTCCAGCTGCCCCTCCCTATCTGGAGACTCTCTGTCCATGACCAAGCCTGGAGAATTGGAAAATTATTCTATTAAGGGAGCTGGCTAGTTTCCTTGTAGCATGCTAATATGTTTAGCTTTTCAACAATCACATTACACCTTATAATTACAGTAAACTTTAAATCAACTAAAATGCTCGACTTTTTCAGATATCTTAACTGTACATGTACCATACTCTTCGAATTATTATTATTATTATTTTTTTTTTTTTTTTTTTTTTTGAGACAGAGTCTGGATCTGCCGCCCAGGCTGGAGTGTAGTGGCGCGATCTCGGCTCACTGCAAGCTCCGCCTCCCAGGTTCACGCCATTCTCCTGCCTCCGCCTCCTGAGTAGCTGGGACAAGCACTCGTCACCACGCCTGTCTAATTTTTTGTACTTTTAGTAGAGACGGGATTTAACTGTGTTAGCCAGGATGGTCTCGATTTGCTGACCTCATGGTCTGCCCGCCTCCGCCTCCCAAAGTGCCCGGATTACAGGCGTGAGCCACTGCCCCCGGCCTCGAGTTAGACTTTTAACGTAAATATGAGACTTCACAGTTTTCAATTACATAGGGTTTGTTTTTGCCCTAATATCCCAGCATGTCAAGATCATATAGTCAAACTCCGTTTGGATCATTTTAGTACTAGTGAGCCCTCCCAGCCTTGGCCATATTCAAGTTGGACAAACATGTGTTATTAATAAATAAGGCCAAGGATGTAACCTTGCTTTATTTATTTGCCCAGCCTTGAAAGTTGAAATTGCTTACTATTAACTAGTACATATTTCATCATCGAGTACTCAAGGATATCACAGGAGGCTTGTCAAATGCCTTGCAGCACTTAAAATATGCTATATTTATATCACCCCTGGATAACTTAGTGATTTTACCTGCAAAATAAAAACAAATAATTGGTTAATTTAGCTGTTATCAAATCTATCTTATGGTTCTTGTAATTAACTTATTCTTTTTTAAAATACCAAACTATCTGCTTAATACTTGTTTTATACTTTTTGCCAAGAATCAATTTCAGCATTAATAGAATTCACATTTCCAATTTTTAAAAAATATGAAAAGCATTATTCCATCAATCCATTTTCTCCTTATGCAAGATTTAAAAAGCAGCATACCAGGTATCTCTTCTGCTAACTTCCCCTTTTGCTGGTTCTAGGTATTAGGCAACAGAGGCAGAGCAATAGAGATGTAAAGCCAATTATCAGAGATGGACTTCCTCTGTTCCAATAGTTTTCAAGTATGAGTGACCATCAGAACTAAGTGGGGAGTGTTTTTTTAATTGTCGACTGGCTTATTTTCATATACATTCCTTGGACCCATACCCCAGTATTCTGACACAACAGGTAAGAGGAACCGGAAATCCCCAGGTGGTTCTGTTTAAGAGCCAGGTTTGGGGACTACCATGCTCATATCTATAATTTTTTCTTGGATATGATGGAACAAATTATTTTGATAGAGAAATAATTATTACTGTATTTCATAGATTCCAAGACACTTTTTATGCATTTTAATACTTTCTTTTTTTTTTTTTTTTTTTTGAGGCGGAGTCTGGCACTCTTGCCCATACTGGAGTGCAGTGGCCCGATCTCGGCTCACTGCAAGCTCTGCCTCCTGGGTTCACGCCATTCTCCTGCCTCAGCCTCCCGAGTAGCTGGGACTACAGGCGCCCGCCACCTCGCCCGGCTAGTTTTTTTTGTATTTTTTAGTAGAGACGGGGTTTCACCGTGTTAGCCAGGATGGTCTTGATCTCCTGACCTCGTGATCTGCCCGTCTCGGCCTCCCAAAGTGCTGGGATTACAGGCTTGAGCCACCGCACCCGGCCTGCATTTTAATACTTTCTAAATGGGGATATAGTTTACAACTGGTAGTGGTACAGTTTAATTGAGAGCATCTTCTTTTGCTGTGCTTAAAATGTGGTTCATCTTACAGTTGATGGCATATTTGATTCAATGACATATGGTTGGTACAAGTTGTCAATTAATTTCACTATGTTTTATAGTCACACCTTATCTTTAACCTTTAATCACGTGGCAGATAAATACATGCCTTTGGTCACAAGGTGGAATTAGTTGAGAATGCCTAGGGAAAACTACACATTTCCTTAGGACCTCTGGAAAAGTCAGCAATCATCTCTGTGGTGCAAGAAAAGCCAATAATATCTAGGTGTTTTTGGTAACAAAAATTGAGGGTGAAAAAAGAAGACTCATGAGGAGTTATAGACAATTCTAAGCTCTCAGCTTAATGTGGCCAAGAGAAAGCTTTTAGGAGTAATAACTTGCCTGTAATCTCAGCACTTTAGGAGACTGAGGCAGGCAGATCACAAGGTCAGTCAAGACCAGCCTGGCCTTCATGGTGAAATCCCGTCTCTACTAAAAATACAAAAATTAGCCGGGCATGGTGATGGGCACCTTTAATCTCAGTTTCTTGGGAGGCTGAGGCAGGAGAATCACTTGAAACCGGAAGGCAGAGGTTGCAGTGAGCCAAGATCGCACCACAGCACTCCAGCCTGGGCAACAGAGAGAGACAACATCTCAAAAATATTATTAATCAATTAGAGAGAATGGCACTGCATTGCTACATAGGAACCTTTTATCGTCTTGCTTTCAGGAAAGCTTCCTTGTGGTAGAGGTAAAGCTGGAAATGAAACTAAGAAATAGGGGTCAGACTGTGATCCATGCTGGCACATAGGGGTAGGCTGCATGATGAACCATGTGTGACAGTCATAGCAGGAAAAGAAGTCAGGACTATCGATCTGGCCCAATTAATTTTTAAAAAGAAGAAAATGAAGAAGAGTTACAAAGCTGTTTAGTGACAGAACAGGAAGAAGAACCCAGGAGCATGGCTCTGAGTCCGGTGTTCTTCACATTATGTTACATCTCTTGACGTCTAAGCAGAGTGTACAATTTCCATGAACCTTAGAAGTCAACACTTTAAAAATTATGTTTATATTATTTCAATAATCTATGAACTTAAGTATCTTCCAGATATATGGTGCTAACTACATTTTGGTGACTAGGCTGCTTCGTTTTTCTTTATATAGAAGTCCAGATTTTTTCAACAAAAATATGCTCTATCTTAGGAAAAATATTTGACCTTAAGCATTTATCCATTTTATTTCTTGACAATTACTCAAAAAGAAACAAAAGTAAAACAAAAATCAATAAAAGTCACTTTCTCAAGACCATAGTCAGACCTTGCTGTCACCTTGGTTTAAGAATCATTAAAATTTAAGACTGATTAGTCTGCATTAGAAGAAAATAAAAACTTTAGAGAAATCTTTTACCATAGATTTCAGATACATAAGCCAAAAGATACAGTATAAGTGATGAAAAAGAACATTTTTCTCAGCTTTTACTTCCTGTGGTTAGTGTTATTTAAAACCAGTTGATTAAGATGATACTGAAGAACAATGGTCTTATCAGTAAGTGGCACTGATTAAATTGGATATCCATATAGGAAAATAAATTAATTTCCACTGTATCTTCCATGATTTAAAAAAAAAAAATTCTACGTATATTCCAGGTGTAAACATGAGAGGTAAAATAGTAAAGTTTCTTGAGACTAGCATAGTGATATAGTTTGGCTGTGTCCCCACCCAAATCTCATCTTGAATTCCCATGTTTTGTGGAAAGGACCTGGTGGGAGGTAATTGAGTCATGGGGGCAGGTCTTTCCTGTGCTGTTCTTGTGGTAGTGAATAAGTCACAATGAGATCTGATGGTTTTATAAGGAGGAGTTTCCCTGCATGGGTGCTCTCTCTCTCTTTGCCTGCTGCCATCCATGTAAGACATAACTTGCTCCTCCTTGCCTTCTACCGTGATTGTGAGGCCTTCTCAGCCATGTGGAACTGTAACTCCATTAAATCTCTTTCTTTTGTAAGTTGCCCAGTCTCAGGAATGTCTTTATCAGAAACATGAAAATGGACTAATACACATAGTTATCCTCTAGATAGTATTAATGGCTTTGGTTTAAACAAAGATTTCTTAAGCAGGACATAAATATACTATCCTTACAGAAAAATGCTGTTACATCAGGCAACACTGACATTAAGAACTTCTCTTCCTTTCTTTTTAGGAAAAAAGAGGGGGATCTTCCTGTGTTGCCTAGGCTGATCTTAAACTCCTGGCCTTAAGTGATCCTCCTGCCTCAGACCCCAAGTAGCTGGAATACAGGCACGTACCACTGCATATGGCAGAACTTTTGTTCTTTAACATAGACTATTAAGAGATAAAAAGGCAAGCTGCCAGAATGGGAGAAAATGTTGAGTAGATATTTAACTTGGACTAGTGTTGCTATGGACACTCTTAAACCTCTTCTTTTGTGCACATTCTATACATTTCTCTTAGGTATAGCCTAGGAGTGGTTTATTATATAAATCGTATATATATGTGTGTGTGTGTGTGTATTTGTATGCAATCAAATATTAAACAGCAATGAAGATGAACAAACTACCATCAAAACAGCATGAACGAACCTCATAAAAATAAGTCGAAGGGGGAAAGGCAGGCACAAAAGGGTGTATGCTATTATGATTTTATCTATATCAATTTATAAAACAAAAAATCTAGGGTAATAGAAGTCAGACAGTAATTGCCTTTGACAGGGAGGGTGGTAACTGGGAAAGAACACAAAAAGATTTCAATGTAAAAATGCTTGACCCTGCAGATGTGTAATCTGTATACTTTATGTATGCTATACTTCAATAAGACTATTGTTATAAAAAGAATAAAATAAAAAACATTATAGTAATCATCATGAATTGTAGAACTGATTGTGAATTAATAGAGTTGTGAACTGTAAATGATCCAAAACAATCAATAAATTTTAGCTAAAACAATTACTGAAGGTGACTGTACACATTTCTGGTTACAGAGGATATTTATTAGTATATTAATCTTATTCTAGATAAAATTTGTTTTATTTTGAAGTGATGAATAAGTTTATCAGGTGGTATTTTTAATTTTTAAACTTTATTATTTTCTTTTTTGAGATAGGGTCTCGTTCTATTACCCAGGCTGGAGTGCAGTGGTGCAATCACGGCTCACTGCAAACTTGACCTCCCAGGCTCAAGTGATCCTCCCACCTCAGCCTCCTGAATAGCTGGGACCACAAGTGTGTGCCACCATACCTGGCCAATTTTTTTAATTTTTTCTAAAAAATAAGTCTTGCCATGTTGCCCGGGCTAGTTTCAAACTTCTGGGCTTAAGTGATCCTCCCACCTTGACCTCCCAAAGTGCTGTGATTACAGATATGAGTCACTGCACCTGGCCTATCATTCTTATTTTTATTTAGTTTTATTTTATTTAGTTTGCTTCTATAACATAGATTAATCTGGAGCAATTTGATGAATTGCAAATTTTCTTCAGAGTTGCTTTTTTCCTGGTTAATTCTCTAATATTAGGCTTTCAATAGAAATTATATTCTGTAGTTTTCTCTGATCATAAAGGTAAAAAATTCAGCAGTTCATATGTTTAACAGACTATGGAACCTTTTAATCTCATTTTTCTAGAGAATACGTACTTGCTATGGTCTGTGTGTTTCTGTCCTCGCAAAATTCATATGTTGAAGTCCTAATCCCCAAGGTGAAAGTAGGATTTTGGGGCACTTCTCTCATGAACAGAATTAATGTCTTTATGAAAGAGCTCCCAGAGAGCTGCCTTGCCCCCTTCTTCCATGTGAGGACACAATTAGAAGGTGCTGCCTATGAACCAAAAGGGGACCCTCTCCAGGATAGCACAGTGATATGGTTTGACTGTGTCCCCACCCAAGTCTCAAGACACCTTGATCTTGGACCTCCCAGCCTCCAAAACTGAGACATAAATTTCTGTTGTTTAAAATCTACCCCAATTTATGGTATGTTGTCAGAGCAGCCTGAATAGACCAAAACACACTACTATATCTACTTGATTTTTACAGGCAAAGAAAGAAAACAAAAATCTTCAAAATAGAAGTACTAAAGGCATGGAGACCAGGTAGGAGGCTGTGGCAGTCAACCAGGCCGGAGAGCATAGTGACTCACACTAGGTTAGCAGCAGCAGAGGTGGTGAGAAGTGGTCAGATTGTGGACATATTTTGAAGGCAGAGCCAACAGGACTTCTGATAAATTGAACGTGTGGTGTCAGAGAGATGTCAGGAGTGACTTCAAGGACTCAGGCCTGAGCAATCAGAGGAGTTGCCATCAACTATGTGGAGAGAACAAGTATGCAAATAGAAGGAGGATAGGGACATCAGGGCTCTAGGAAGCCTACAAGGAACCCAGCTTTGTGGAGTGTTCTATTGATCTCAGACAAAAGAAAGGATCAATGAATAAACTATCAAATTAGAAATGATCACTGAGAAAGAACACATCTGTCATCAAGACTGTTCCTCCTGTGGAGTAATTTTCTCAATTTTCTCAGGGATTAGAATGTGGTTAGCAGCTTCCTAAATATGGATGACATCCTCATCAAAATTTAGAAGGTGGGTTGCAACTTCTTCTACCCTCTGGAGACTGAGGCCTAAGGAGAATGAGTATCTTATCTAATAATAGTCAATAGTAATTTCCAGGTATCCTCCTATTCCTAGAATAAACACATCTTTAATCTTAAAACACTTATTGTTTGTCAAATGGGAATAGCAAGCTAGACACCGGAAATTTGATTCGAAAAAATTTTTAGCAATGATAAAGCAGAAGTTATACGTAAACTAAATTGGAAATATCGGTTGCAATATTCCCGGTAATAATAATAAATTCAGTAATTAGTAATTTATCATTATTATTATGAAATATTTCTTCTATGCAAGGCATCACACTAAGTTCTTTTGTGCTTTATCTCATGTAAACTTCATTACAATTTCCTGATTGTACAAATGAAAAAACCTTAGAGATGGGTTCACAGCTCAGAAGCGTGCATCCAGATCTTAAATCTACATCTATCTGGTTCCACAAACAATGCTAGTTAGTTACACTGCAAGAATAAGTTTAACAATTTAGAATTAGGTATGTCTATCTCTTCTTCTCATATTGCTTCATTTTCCATAAACACATCTTAAAATAGAAAGTGTTAATTTGAGTTGGCGTGGTCACTTTTCCAGTATCATGTGATAGCTACCAAAGAGCTGCTTTATCTTGAGCAGAGCCTCCTCATGACAGAATAGGGTAGAGGAGGGGACTTTCTGGGAGACCTTGAGGTCCTATTCCAGAAAGTGACATTCTTTCATTCTTAAGTTATTTTCTCATCTAGTATTCACTATCTTAATTTGTCCTACAATAATTACATGTGTTAGATAAGACTTTTATGAGCAATCTCATGTTAGAGAAGAAAATTGTTGCCATAAATATTGAGGTGATTTGCCTAGAGTCTGAGAGGATGTTGGTTCTATCTCTGGGACTGGAATAGTTAGATTTATTTCTTAAGTGAACTGTGTATTATTTTTCTCCTTAAAAGCAGATTTATTAAGTTTTATTTTACAGGTAAGAAAATTCGTCCATTCTAAATGTATAATTCAATGAGTTTTGTTAAATGCGTACGGCTGTGTGACCATCACTAAAATTAAGAAAAAAAAATTTCCTTCTTACCCTCTATAGTCAATTTCCCCTCCTGACTCCCAACACCTGGAAACCACTCACCTACTTTCTGTCACTAGAGTTATGCCTTTTCTAGAATTTCATATAAATACAATCCCATATTCTATAATTTCTTGTGTCTGCCTTCCTTTGATTGCCATAGTGCTTTGGATATTTACCCACGTTATTACATGTATCAGAAGTTTGTTCTTTCTTATGCTGAAGAGTATTCCGTTGTGCAGATGTACCACAACTTGCTTATACATTCATCGGTTAATGGACATCTGGGTTGTTTAGAGTTGTTTGCTGTTATGCATAAAGCATAACATAACACAAATTAATATGAACATTCACAACAAGTCTTTGTGGGAACATGTTTTTTCACTTTTTCCTCAGTAAATCCCTAGGATTGGAAAGGCTGAATTGTATGGTAGATATATGTTCAACTTCATAAGAAACTGCCAGTTTTCTAAAGTGGTGGTAGCATTTTTAATTCCCACCAACAGTGTGTGAGAGTTCTGGTTGTTCTATACTTTCACCATCATTTGGTATTTTGGCCATCATGGACAAGTTACTTAATGCCCTGTAGGCCTGGTTTCCTCAGCTTTAAATTGCAGCTGATAATAATACCAACCTCATAGGATGGTTGTGAGGATTAAATAAGTTAAGCATAGTCATATGTCACATGACTGCATTTCAGTCAATGAAAGACTGCGTATATGAGGAGGTTCCACAAAATTGTAATGGAGCATATATAGAAACCTGATATTGGCACTTGATATTGGCATTGCAGACCAAGGTGTGGAAATGACTGACATTCAGAAGTGGCATTGGAACATTTGGTTTTTTATATGAAAAAAACATGTAAATATAAATATGAGCCAGGTGCAAAGGCTCGTACCTGTAACCTTAGAGCTTTGGAAGGCAGAGGCAAAAAGATCACTTGAGGCCAGGAGTTTAAGACCAGTCTGGGCAAAATAGCAAGTCCCTGTCTCTAGCCAGGGGTGGTGGCACACACCTGTAGTCCTAGCTACTTGGGAGGCTAAGGCAGGAGAATTGCTTGAGCCCAGGAGTTTGAGGCTTCAGTGAGCTATGATTGTGCCACTGCACACCAGCGTGGGTGACATAGCAAGGTCTTGTCTCTAAATAAGTAAATGCAAATATACATACCATCTAGGTTTGTGTAAGTACATCCTATGATGTTCACATAATGACGAAATCTCCTAGTGATGCATTTCTCAAAATGTATTCCCATTGTTGAGTGACTCATGACTGTATGTGCAACACTTAGAACAATGTCTGGGGCTTGGTAAATGTTTAATAAAGATTAGTTCATTTTTTTGTTATTGTTCTTACTGTTATTATTATCTTAACTCAAAAAGGAATTGAAAACTTTTGCTATGTGGTCACACTGTAAATAATCTTTCTGGAGATGTGAGACTTGTTGCAACTGTTTTATGGCACTAGTGGGGAGAGTGTAATAAAGAATGGTTTGGGAGCGTGTCCACTTCTTCCATCCCCACATACCCCAGATACCAAATCCATTGGCAAGAAGCAAGATGGTGGTTTACCTGGTTTCCATATGAAAGATGGGGAAACTCATTTAACAATTCACACACAAAGGCAATACAATATTGGGATTGGAGTTTAAGATAAAAGACAGAGAAGGAGGAGACAAGCACTTCAAGATAGATGCTCCAAGGACAAGAGGGGAAGGAAGACTTAGGGAGTAGAACCAAGTCAGTCGGTACAGGCAGATACCTGAGGTAAAGCCTGGGGCAGGCTAAAGAGGCTTCATGGACAGCTCTGGGAATGATGGTTAGAATGAGGCGAAGACAGGTAGGATGGAGAGGATTTCACAAGCAAGATCTAGACCCAACTAAAGAGAAGATCAAATTGGTGCTAGAGAATTAAATCAGATTTGAGAAGAGGTAAAGTGGTAGTTTTTGTAGGCTGAAGATAGAATCTTTCTATAGTTTCTCCACACTGAGAATTATAAACTCCGTTATACCCCCAAGAAAGCCAGCAAATATTTCTACAGACAAAATAGCAAAACCCTCATGATAGATAGAGCACATCTACATTAGGGAAAGAATGTGAGTCCAAGTCTTTGGCGAATAACTTCCCACTCTTACCCTTGGCATGGTAGTCTCTAAGCATCATAGTCTGGATGATCTTAAGCCACATACCTACCCACTTCGACCTTTCTACCTTGACTCTTAGGCCAATCAAATCTCTTCTACCATCTTTCTAGATCTATTTCTGATGGATTTTTCTATCCCACTCTCCCCATCCTCATCACGTCTACATTCAGCCTCAGTTTCTCTCTCTACCTGCTGCTTATCCTGACACAAGGACTTTTGATCTCTGCTTTTTCCTCTTCACCTACACTGGCTCATCCTCATCCCACCCCATTCTCTGAGTCTCTTCAGTCTAAGGAAACGCACAAGGCATACATTTAGCATCCTTGTCTGCTTAATTGTAACATCATCACTGTGAAAAACACCAACTGCACTGCCAAGTGCCCCTGTGCTCATCTCCTTGGCTTTGTTGAGCTAACAGAGCTAGGCTTCGCATCAGGCTCAGTTCTTGTTTTGGTCTTCTCTGGCACTCCCCCTCTCTCTCTGTGACCTTAAATCAAACAGATGTTTTACCGCTTGCTTGGAGGCGGGTAAAAAATGTCCTAATTCATGGGAGAGTTGTGAGGACTAATTAAAACCTCCTGAGGTCTTTTGAGAACTTGCTCCATTCTTAGGAAACCTAAGTTCTTGACAGCCTGGCTGCCGGGATCCTTGTAAACATGTCTGGCTTTTAGGAGCAACTTCCTCAAGGTAGGAATGGACTAAAACGAAACTGCAGTGTGACCAGCCATCACTTCAAATGCAACCCTAATGCAAGTATCCATTTGTATAGCACCCCTTTTTGTGTTCAAAGTGATTCAGATATATTTTCTTTATTCTGATTTCTTCATTTAGAGGCTTTCATGTGGGAGACCCAATGGTTAATACATGCAAGAATATGTAGTAATACTTTTTTGTGGTAAAGAAGGTAATCTTGGAGAGAGGTTTCAGGCCAAAGTTTCTCTTATGTTACTTGACTGAATGAAATCCCTTGCTAATTTATATCTACAAATATGCCTTTGAAGTGACAACAATCTAGCTCAAAATATATTGTATAATCAAAATGTGGGTGAGGGATACTAAGAGAAGCAGATGATGCCACCCGGAAAGTCCATCTGTGTGACTTTCAACGTAACTATCTTAAGCAGGAGGACGGATTCTATCCACTGTGGCAGGAAGCCTCAGACATTGTTTTAGAATGAGAATCAGAATCAGAAAGCAGTCCAGGGGATTTACAGGGCTGTGGACAACTGCACCCTTAGCCCTAATCTTCCTGAGAGTAATAGAGTAGGGGGCAAGCCCCATTTTCTGCTCTGTCCCAGTTTACTCTTTACCATGCTACTTCACAGAATCGACCTAAATAAATAAAAATGGCAGAAATCAGAAATCAACACTCCCTTTCTATAACCTTAAGCCAGATGGATAATTTTACAGGAAAAGATATGAAGGAGGAAATTCAAAAATATAAACAACAGATAAATGAAGCTCGATCCAGCTGGAATAATTTCCCCCAGGCAGAACAGGCTCCTCCATTGATTGTAGCCTGACAGAATTCCTCAGAAGGAATGAAAAGGAACAGCACGTGTTTGTATGGACCCCAGAAAAGAACCATGCCCCGATGCTATGAGCCTCTTTTAAAAGAATTTGTTTTATTATTTGATGTTCTTTTTCTTTCCTCTCTGTGTTTTGTTTCCTGATCATACATATGAAATCCAAGGCAGTTACAATACACTGTCATGCCACACAGATCTATCAGAGATACTACTGGGTTTGTGCAAAAGTTACTATGGTTTTGGCCATTACTTTCAATGGCCAAAAGTATTTTACTCAGGCCTGACAATAGCTCACTATTCCCTCAAATTTCTTCTCCCAGACAAGCAGGGTCTTATACCCCTGGGCTGTAGCTGAAGCTGTTTCCCTCAATTCCAGGTCAAGTGGGGGCATGTGTTACCTGCACTCAGACTGAGGTGTGGGCCGCCAGCAGGAGACGATGATCTGAGAAGCATGGAAGGAAGCGAATCAGATGTGAGCAGACCATCCAAGGGAGGCATCAACCTGTGGGGCAGAGCATGAAGTTCACAGAATACAATTGAAAATCAGCCACCAGAGGAAATTTAAAACACAGCAGAGAGGAAAAAATCTGATTTCAGCCCCAGCTCTCTCACTGCTATCTGTGTAATTGTGGCTATGTCATTTAGCATATCTAAGTCTTAATTTCCTCATCATGGACATAATGACAACTTCTATCTCAAGTACTATGAGGAACAAATGTGAAGATACATGCAAAGCACTAATTAGAATACTTGGCATAAGGTAGAGGTTCCTTATATTTCATCTACTAGAATTACTACTATTATTGTTATTGTTGCTCACCCTTAACAAAGAGGAGAGTCGCTGTGTCCATATTCATAGGGCATTCATGCATTTAGTGTGGCAAGGAGGGATTAAAGAAATCCTACCTGGGCAAACACAAGATGCCTAGCACATGTTGACCCCAACTGCTCT
This sequence comes from Macaca fascicularis, assembly GCF_037993035.2. Lineage (NCBI taxonomy): Eukaryota > Metazoa > Chordata > Mammalia > Primates > Cercopithecidae > Macaca > Macaca fascicularis. The sequence goes on along the minus strand of NC_088377.1, from coordinate 165,603,329 downwards.
CCCATGTTAAAAATGAGAAAACAGAGGCAAAAAAGAGATTAAATAATTTGTCCAGGGTCAAAAAAAATAAATAGCAGAGTTAAAATTCAAGCCTGAGCAGTCAGCTGTGTCTCGATATCTAAACATTCCCACATAACCTTTTAGTTTCTTAGCGTCATCCACACTCCCCGACATTTCCCAGATTACGACATCTCCCTTTTTAGTTTCTGCCTGGAACATCCTTTCTCCTCTTCTCGACCTAATAAACTTCTACCCAACCTTGAAGTTGCAGCTCAAATGTTATCTACCGGGTCCTTGTGAAGCCTTTTCTAAGGCCACCAGGAAAGGGGGTTTCTCCTTTCATTGGGCTCGCACGGCTCTTTGTCATCACATTTAATTTGGGGTCAGTTGAAGGGGCTGTCCACTCCCTTACAGCAGGGATCTTAGCCTGATGTCTGCGGAAGGGCATCGAAGGGAGGTCTGTGAATCAGGCATGTGGATATGTACCTGCATGCACACATACAGTCACAAACAGAAATGCACACAGATACGCAGCAGAGATTTTTATTCTATTTTGCAAAATTATCTTGCTGTACACATTATTTTCATGTCTATTAAGGGCTGCTCCTGTAGACAAGCACTGTATACTCATCAGTGTTGTCATGATATGTCACAACAGCTTCCCATTGGTAGGAATTAGTGAATCTGTGTCCTGTGATGATTATCATGAGCACCTATCTTTACTTTAGGACTGGCTTAAGTTAGAAAAATGTAAAAAAAAAAAAAAAACCCTAACAAAAAATATCAAATATCCTTTGCCTTTGCTTTCTACTATATATGATAGCGCACCAAAGCCCAAGTGCTTTATGACAACATTCTTGCTAATGGAAGGAGCATCAAGCCAAAAATGCTGAAGTGTCATTTCATACTTTTTCTTCCAAAAATATATTAGCATAGATCTGTTTTAAGAAGGGAAGGCTGGAGTTGAAAAGGAAAAACTTCGCCAAAATTTGATCTGATTTGACACTAGGCAGCAGCACAGTGTCAAAATAGAAACAAGGTAATTGGTAAAAGCCATGTACCCCAGAAATAATTTACTGTGTGGTTTGAAGCAGAAGAAGCAGGTAAAAGTAGTGCTTATTTAAAATGAAATTATCGGCCAAGCACGGTGGGTCACTCCTGTAATCCCAACACTTTGGGAGGCCGAGGTGCAAGGGTTACTTGAGGTTAGGAGTTCAAGACCAGCCTAGGCAACATGGTGATATCCCATCTCTACCAAACATACAAAGAGTTACCTGGGTGTGGTGGCACGTGCCTGTGGTCTCAGCTCCTCTGCATAGGCTGAGATGGGAGGATCCTTTAAGCTCAGGAGGCAGAGGTTGCAGTGAGCCAAGATCACACCACTGCACTCCAGCCTGGGTACAGATTGAGACCCCATCTCAAAAAATAAATAAAATAAAATAATTATGTGACGACTGACGTTTTAAAATTAATATTGTGAGACATGTGATGAAGGAATTAGAAGATTCTTTATGCAGCCGGCTAACGCCTTCAAAGATGATTTCCTATTTAACAAGCCCTTTTTGAAATTTAAAATCCATCAACATCTTCGGAATGTTGATAAGTTTCTGTTACACATAAACCTCATTGGACGCTTTGTGAACAAACAGAACCCCTGTGGTGCAGGGTAGCACATCTTGGAGTTTCACAGTTTTAGAGGAGGAAGTATCTTCATGCAGTAGATCTGACTCACTGCCTTCTATGGTCCTGCTTGTCTATAGCGAAGTGTCCACTAATGCTAGGGCCTTGAATCATTGCCTTTTGAATATGTTTTGTCAGAAAATGAAAACAGAACATGAACTTTTTTTTTTTAATCTATGATATAGAAATATGCAGACAACCCAAAACTCAGCATAACTCTTTTTAAAGTACTTCTGCTCAGATAACCCTAAAATTGAAACCCGGGCTCTTAATTCTTCCTTTGTTGACATCAACCTCCCCTTGCTGAAAATGAAACTCAGTGATGTGAAGCCAATGGAAATTAAAGGATGCAAATCTAATTCAGATAGTCTTGAAATATTTTGTCGTCCCCTTGTCACAGGCCCATTGTGTCATCTGTGAGCTTGAACTGATTCTATTTGCTACAACATGCTGTTTTGAGCCCAGCTTTTTAGAATGTGTTACCATCAAAACAGAAAGTCTGCAGGAAAGTGCACATACTGCCATGTCAAAAACCATTCTCCAATTTCAGATTCTCATTCAAAATAAGGAAGAGGCCTGGTGTGGTGGCTCATAGCTGTAATCCCAGCACTTCAGGGGGCCGAGGCGGATGAATCACTTGAGGTCAGGAGTTCAGGACCAGCCTGGTCAACATGGTGAAGCCCCATATCTACTAAAAATACAAAAATTAGCTGGGCGTTGTGGTGCATGCCTCTAATCCCAGCTACTTGGGATGCTAAGGCAGGAGAATCCCTTGAGCCGGGGAGACAGAGTTTGCAGTGAGCCGAGATCACGCCATTGCACTCCAGCCTGGGCAACAAGAGTGAAACTCCATCTCAAAAAAAAAAAAAAAAATGATAAGGAAGAGATGCTTTCTCATTGAAATTTATTTTTTAGCAAAACCAAAGTTTATTTTTAACTTTATTTGCACGTTATAGACTTTTTTTTCTTTCCCCAATGTTTAAGCATGTTGCCTGAAATTACTTTTCCATGCTAAAATTGACAGAAAAGGTGTAATTCTTTATAAACAGCATTTTGATCCAATGCAATAAAATAAGCTGTGTACGTAATTTTTCTTATAATCTTATATAAATATCTTCTGGAAGAAAATCGATAGGCTTCATCAGATTTCCAAAGCCTCCATGATGTTAAAAAGGTTAAGGATAATACCATGAAAATCTGACTATCTTGAGGAAAAGTCTATCTTTGTAACTTGCCTTCTCCCCACAGAATCTAGGAGAGTGACCGCACTTAATACTCAAGGATGTTAGTGATGATAATCATGGTTTTTTCATTTCCTAAAGGATATTGATCATGAGACAGAGTTAGCTGAGTAAACAGAAACATATATGGATTTTAATTTTAAAACTGAGTTCAAAACTGTCTTCCTTATAAAGTCAAGGAAGAAAACCTCTTTATTTAGTATCTTATGAATTGGAAAAGGAAGACCAGACTGGGAAGATGTAGAACAAAAATGTATTTCCTTTGTTTGCTACCACAAAATTATGGAATAGAATATGTTTCTTTACTTGTAGTGCAAGCATTTGTATACTGGGTTCATCAAAGTCAAAGTCTTTATCAATTAAAATAAACATCCTAAAGGTACTGATTTTGATATGGACTGAACTGTGTCCTTTCAAAATTCATATGATGAAGTTCTTAAACCCTAGTAGCTTACTATCATTATCATTAGTAGTAGTAGTAGTAGTAGTAGTAGTAGTAGTAGTAGTAGTAGTAGTATTTGTAGAGATGAGGTCTCTCTGTGTTGTTCAGGCAGGCCTTGAACTCCTGGCCTCAAGTAATCCTCCCATCTTGTCCTCCCAAACTCTGGGATAACAAGCATTAGCCACTGCACCCAGCCTTAAACTCTAGTAGCTTAAAATGTGACCTTATTTGAAGACAGGATCTTTACAGAGGTAATTAAGTGAAAATGAGGTCTTTAGAGTATTGTCTAATCCAACATAACTGGTGTCCTTAAAAGGGGAAGAAACATGGTCACAAACAGAAACATATGGAAGACACAAGGAGAAGATAGTCACCTACAAGCCAAGGGAAGAGGCCTGAAACACGTTTATCCCTCATGACTCTCAGAAGAAACCAATTCTGCTAATACCTTGATCCCAGACTTCCAGCCTCCACTGTAAGAAAATTAATTTATGTTGTTTAAGCCATCTAGTCTGTGACACTTTGTTATAGCATCACTAGCAAACCAATAGAGATATATAGAATAAATCCCAGGAGACTCCAGGTAAAGAAAGTGAACCCAGACTAAAGGACTTGAGGAAGCACTAAGCTGGGGCACAGAAAAAGATATGATGTATTAATTCCTCTGACCACCACCCTAGGGAAAGAAGAAACCTCTCTTAAAATACAGAGCTAGCTCTGAGGTTCCAAGTTTTCAGTTTCTTCACCATACATGAAAGCTATTAGATATACTATCCGAAGCAATCTATAGATTCAATGAAATCCCTATCAAAGTACCAGTGTCATTTTTCACATAAATAGAGGAAACAATCATAAAATGTGGGTGAATTCAAAAAAAAAAAGTCCAAATAGCCAAAACAATCCTGAGCAAAAGTAACAAAGCTGGAGGCATCACACTACCTGACTTCAAAATATACTACAAGGTTATAGTAACCAAAAGCGAGAGCATAGTATTGGTACAAAAACAGACACATAGACCAACAAAACGGGATAGGGAACCCATTTCTATGGACGGGTAAATCCATGTTTCTATGGACAATTGATTTTTAACAAAGGCGCCAAGAACATATATTGGGGAAAAGACACCCTTTTCAGTAAATGGTGCTGGGAGAACTGGATATCCATATGAAGAAGAATGAGAACGTACCCCTATCTCTCAACACATACAAAAATCAACTCATGTTATATTAAAGATTCAAACATAAGACCCCAAACTATAAAACTACTGGCATAAAACATAGGGGAAATGCTTCACTACATTGGCTTGGGTACAGAATTTATGGCTAAGACCTCAAAAACACAAGCAACAAAACCAAAAATAGACAAATGGAGCTATGTTAAATGAAAGGCTTCTGTACAACAAAGTAAACAATCAACAGAGTGAAGAGATAACCTGCTGAGTGGGAGAAAATATGTGTAAACTGTTCATCTGACTAGGGACTAATATCCCGAATATATAGGGACCTCAAACAACTTAACAGTGAAAAAACAAATAATCCCATTTTAAAAATGGGCACTCCAACCTTGGTTTGCATCTTGACCCTAGCCCTTGTTTCCCAGTGGGTTACTTTGGGAAAGTTGGTCAGAGTAAAATCTCAATTTCTTCAGATAATAACAGTGTCACCATCACAGGGTATTATGGAGATAAATGAGAAAATGCCTATAATCTTTTAACACAGGCCTTGCCCAGAGCGAGTAATCAAAAAATAAGAGCTAAAATAAAAATAACAGCAATACAACAAACAAGCATATGGGGCTTACTATATACCAAGTACTGATCAAAGAGCTTACACATATCAATTAATTTCATTCTCACACAGATGAGGAAACAAAGGCACAGACAAGTTGTGTAACCTGCTCAAGCTTACACAGCCAATGAACAATGGGCCTAGAACTCAAACTTAGGTAGTCTGGCTCTAGAAACCATATTTTCAAACTATTAGACATACTATCTCTATTATTATCCATTGTTAAAGACACAGCCTTTATCTCTTTCTTGAGCTTTGAAATCACATGGCTTTGAAAAAAAAAATTATCAAGATACCCTACAGGCACCTCAAATACAACATGCTCAAAACCTAATCCCCCAAACCTGCTTCTCCACCTGTGCTCCTTTCTCAGGACTCGATGACATTGTCCTGGCAAGGAACTTGGTGTCAGATTGAGGTTAGGAGGCAAGACTTTACTCCAGACCAGATTGAAGATTGGCTGAAACATGAAAGAGGCACCAAAAGCAATTCTCCATAAGACACACCTGCCAGTATCATGACAGTTTATTGTTGCCATGGCAACACCTGGAAGTTGCCTTCTCTTTCCATGGCAATAGCTCAGAAGTTACCACACCTTTTCTCAAAATTTCTGAATAACCTGCTCTCAGTTTGCATATAATTATAAGTGGGTGTACATATGACTGCAGAACTGCCCCTTGGCAGCTACTCTCAAGCCCTGCTCGGCAGTAGCGGTCATGAAGCTCTAACACTGCCACCTCAATAAAGCTGTTTTCTTCTGCCACTGGGTCACTCTTGAACTCTTTCCTGAGCAAAGCCAAGAACCTTCCGAGGCTAAGACCCAATTTGGGGGCTTACCTGCCCTGCAAAAAATTAGGTTCCTTGCTTTCCCTTGACCCTCCCATATCCAATCATCCAAGTATTGATTTCTAATTCTATCCTTTTCTCTCTATCCCTAATACTTCCCTAATTCAAGACTTTATCCTCTCTGGCCTAGATAATGGCAATAGCCTTCTAACTAGTTTTCCTGCCTCTAGACTCAAAGACCCAATTTCTCCACAACGTACTTTCTCTGCAGATTTAAAATACAAATCTGACCATTTCAACCTGGGCTAAAGGATTAATTGCTGTTTCACTAACATCATCCAGAAGACACTTCATATCTGACACCTACCTTTCCAGCCCCAACTCCCATCTTGCACCATGTCCCGCTTCCTTCTTGCATTTCAGCAATCTCCAGAGGCTCTTACACTCTCTCCATCTCTCACACACACACACATACACCCACACATGTGCACACATGCACACACACATGCACAGACACTGTGCTGTTTCACAAATACTATATTGGAGTCTGTGTTTTAAAATTATCAGCATAACTCCTAAGAATATATAAAACAATCACAGGGAATATATAATCACTTACTTCCTACCCTACCAATTCCCTCACTGACAAAATAACCACAAAATTAATTTACTTGTAGAAAAAAGTTTAAATCAGTTTTATAAGTAATTTTAAAAAATTATCTTTCAAGGACACTGAAGAACTTGCAGACAATCACCAAACAGTAACATTATTCATATACTGTTTTTACATTGTAATACCAGATTTATCTGAAATATAAGCTGACTGATTTCCTTCAGGATACATACTGTGACTAGCACTGTGACTAGCTATTATTTCTGTTTATTGAAACCAAAAGGCTTCAAGGACACAGAAATGTTACTGCTGAAGAAGCACAGGGAACTTGATGCCGTTATCTTACTGCCCCCTGCTGCTATTACTGTGTGTTATAAATGAGGCCCAGGAAATCGTAAAGTGATGCAACCTTCTAATAACCTAAGCTTCCTCTTTTCTCGATTGCCAGTGTCTCCTTTAATCCATAAAAGCCATATTGAAAGCATGTAAAAAATTAACAGATGACCCTTGATAACCTATTCCCTATGATACAGCACCCAGAAAAAAAATATATTTATTTTTTCTTCAACCTTTAAGTTTCAGGGTGTATGTGCAGGATGTGCAGGTTTGTTACGTACGTAAATGTGCGCCATGGTCGTTTGCCGCACAGATCAATCCGTCACTTAGGTATTAAGCCCAGCATCCATTAGCTATTCTTCCTAATGCTCTCCCCTTACACAGGCTCCAGTGTGTGTTTTTCCCAATGTGTCCATGTATTCTCATTGTTCAGCTCCCATTTATAAGTGAGAATATGTGGTGTTTGGTTTTCCGTTACTGTGTTAGTTTGCTGAGGATAACAACTTCCAGCTCCGTCCATGTCCCTGCAAAGGACATAATCTCATTCCTTTTTATGGCTGCATAGTATTCCATGATGTACATGTACCACATTTTCTTTATCTAGTCTACCACTGATAGGCATTTAGGTTGATTACGTCTTTGCTATTGTGAATAAGGCTGCAATGAACATACATGTGCATGTGTCTTTATAATAGAATGATTTATATTCCTCTGGATATATACCCATTAATGGGATTGTCGGGTCAAATATTATTTCTGCTTCTAGATCTTTGAGGAATAGCCACATTGTCTTTCACAGTGGTTGAACTAATTTGCACTCTCCCCAACAGTGTAAACGTGTTCCTTTTTCTCTGCAACCTCACCAGCATCTGTTGTTTCTTTTTTTTTTTTTTTTTTTGAAATGGAATCTCACTCTGTCGCCCAGGCTGGAGTGCAGTGGTGCCATCTCCGCTCACTGCAAGCTCCGCCTCCTGGGTTCAGGCCATTCTCCTGCCTCAGCCTCCCAAGTAGCTGGGACTACAGGCACCCGCCACCTCGCCCCGCTAATTTTTTGTGTTTTTCATAGAGACGGGGCTAATTTTTTGTATTTTTAGTAGAGACGGGATTTTACCGTGTTAGCCAGGTGGTCTCAATCTCCTGACCTCGTGATACGCCTGCCTCTGCCTCCCAAAGTGCTCGGATTACAGGCGTGAGCCACCGCACCCAGCCCAACCTCTGTTGTTTCTTGACTTTTTAATAATTGCCATTCTGATTGATGTGAGATGGTATCTCATTGTGGTTTTTATTTGCATTTCTCTAATGATCAGTGACGTTGAGCTTTTTTTCATTTGTTTCTTGGCCACATGAATGTCTTCTTTTGAGAAATATCTGTTCACATCGTTTGCCCACTTCTTAATGGGGTTGTTTGTTTTTTTCTTGTGTATTTGTGTAAGTTCCTTGTAGACACTGGACATTAAATCTTTGTCAGATTACAAAAATTTTCTCCCATTCTAGTAGGTTGTTCACTTGATGATAGTGTCTTTTGTGTTCAGAAGCTCTTTAGTTTAATTAGATCCCATTTGTCAATATTGTTAAAATGGCTGTATCACCCAAAGTAACTTATAGATGCAATGCTATTCTAGTTAAACTACCATTGACATTTGTCACAGAATTAGAAAAAACTATTTTAAAATTCACAAAGAATGGAAAAAGACCCCAAAGAGGCAACACATCCTAAGCAAAAAGAGTGAAGCTGGAGGCAACATGCTATCTGATTTCAAACTATACCACAAGGCTACAGTAACCAAAATAGCATTGTACTGGTACAAAACAAGCACATAGATCAATGGAACAGAATAGAGAACTCAGAAATAAGACCACACATCTTCAACCATCTGAACTTCAACAAACCTTACAAAAATAAGCAATGGGGAAAGGATTCCCTATTTCTTAAATGGTGCTGGGAGAACTGGGTAGCCATATGCAGAAAATTGAAACTGGACCCCCTTCCTTACACCTTATACAAAAATTAACTCAACATGAAGTAAAGACTTACATGCAAAACCCAAAATTATAAAAACCCTAGAAGAAAATCCAGACAATACCATTCAGGGCATAGGCAAGGGCAAAGATTTCATGACCCAAACGCCAAAAGCGAATGCAACAAAAGAAAAATTCGTTTCTTTTGTTTACCCATGGTCAGAAGCTACTCTGAAGCCTGGAGTGAAAAGAAATAAGAACTAGTTCCTTTGTGTTATAATGTTACTTGACTTCACATCCTTGCAGGAGCAGTATTGTATAATGGTGGAATGCACAGGCTTGGGAGTCAAAGTCACCCACTCCCATCTTCTTTCAGCCTCTAGGACTTATTAGCTGTCTGACCCAGGGCAAGTCATTTATCTAAGGTGTAGTTATTTCAACTGGAAGAAAAATTATTAAATGAGAAGTTGTATGTAAAGCATATGATTGTTGTATAATAAACAGAAGCTCTTCTTATTTATGAAGAATTGTAAAGTGGTGATTAACAATTTCAGTCAGACTAATTGGCAGCATCACGTGGAAACAGAACATCACTAAAAGTATTCGTCACTAAAGGCAACCCTAACTATTCGGGAATTAAGGTTTCTACAGGATACAAAAATTATGTATTTAATTTTGCCTGCTCAGCCCTCAAAAACATTTGTATAATACATATTGCAGTTTTAATGGTTTTTCCTACTTTTACAAAGTTATAAGCACAGCATATTGAACCCAGAAATGTCTTTACCTCCAGTCTTTAATTAAAACCTAGCAGTGCCACATGTGATGGGTCACAGCTGTGGTCACACCTGCACTCTCAGCTACTAAGGAGGCTGAGGCGGGAGGATCACTTGAGCTCAGGAGTTCAAAGTTACAGTGAGCTATCACCATGCTGGTGCATCCCAGCCTGAGCAACACAGTCAAATGGCAAAATATCCTGTCTCTTAAACTAAACATTTTTAAAAAGTCAAAAATTTAAAACCTAGCAGAGAAAAATAAAATCATTTATAATGATATAGTCTAAAAATTACATAATTGTATATTTATCCAAACCCATCCTTGTCCTTATATCTGTTATCTAGGATTAGCAAATTAGAATAAAAGAAGTGATATGCTTCAATAAAAATTATATATTCTACCTACTACTTTGAGGTTTATTGTTAAATATATCCTGTATTGAAATGATTAGAAAGCAAGTAAGTGAACAAAGTTGTATTAGCATAATGTTTTAAACGTTTATAGAGTCTAATTACAGATGTAACACATCAGTCATAAGATAAACACCTTCACGGAGGTCCCAATATTTTTCTGATAATTGGCATGTACATGTAATATAGTACTTAAAAAATGGCACATAGTGCTTAAATGAGATAATTTGTAGTTTTCAGTCAAATTAAAGATGTTATAAATAAATTTTACTTAATATACTACCTTACGAAATAAAAATATTGTCAATTTTATATTTCAAATGTAAACCTTAAATCATCTAATAGAGGAAAAATTTTGGAAGATAGATACATTCTTCAAATAAATAACCATTACTATGTTTTGGGCACCTACCATTCTTATAACAAGCACTGTACTAGCTAACTTTTGTTTACTTTTTCTAGTCTTCTAAACAATTGACCTAGTTGAGGAAAGAAACTCAGAGAAGTTAAGTTTCCCAAAGTCAGCGGCTTGCAAATTGCTAAACTGGGATTAGCTTGCTCTTCCCCCTATATCCTGCTGCCAAGAATTAGCCTTCCCATGAAAAACTAACAGCTCATTAACTTTTGAATTTTGTTTAAATGATATTTCTTATAAAAAAGTAATTTGCCAAAACTTTGTATAGCCCTATGCCCTTATAAAAGCAGTAAGAGTCAGTAGATAGATGAATTTGTAATTCCTTGTAACTGACGTACTTTAAAAATATAATGATGATTCTCATAGACAAATGCCACATATAAAATAAAAAGGGATAAAAAATAAAATGTTCTTTTTAATGCTAAACTTTGGCTTCTGTTTTCATACTATAATCTACAGGTATCTAAAAAGTCGTATCTTACGTTTTAGAAATGGTAGCAGTCTACTAAAATAGAATTTAAGTATAAATGAGAAAACAAAGTTTACTCTGAAAAGAAAAATAAAAGATACCCATAATAAACTATGAAAAAAAATGTCAACATTACTGATTATAAACCAAGTTAAAACAAGATGTCATTTTCACCCATCAGGTGAACAATGACTGCAGAATTCTATAAAGGCCAGTGTTGTTCATCTCTATTAGTGAGATCATTAATTGGAACAAAAGTTTTTGAAAGATAATTTTGCAATATCTATCTAAATTAAAATGTATGTACCCTTCACATCAGCAATTCCATTTAATCCTGGCAAAAGTATGCCATGGTATATATGTACATGATATTAACTATAAAATTTTTGGCAGAGAAAAAAATTCCATAAAATAAATATTCACCAACAAGAAATTTCCTTTAAAATTGTCATATAGTGGTATCACAGCATGATGTGGTCAGTACAAAAATGTACTGATATGGACAGACACCCAAAATATATTGCTACATGGAAAAAGCAAGTTACCAAAAATTATGGCACCAGAGCCCAATTTGTTATTTGTGTATATATACACACACATTTGCTTCCATATTATTAGCAAATTTCCGGAATTATATACAAAAAAACTGAAACCAGGAGTTGCCACTCGCAGAAGGAAGAGAGAAGGAAACATTTAGTTTTCCACTTTGTATTGTTTCATAAAGAGCAGCAATGATTTTATAAGAATAAAAAAAAATTACAACTCAAAATGGATTAAAGACTTAAATATTAAGACCCAAAACTATAAAACTACTAGAAGAAAATACTGAGAAAACACTTTAGGACATTGGTTAAGGCAAAGATTTTATGGGTAACACTATAAAAGTACAGGTGACAAAAACAAAAATAGTTAAATGGGACTATAACAAACTGAAAAGCTTCTACATGGCAAAGGAAAAACAATGAACAGAATAAAGCAAAAATCTGTAGAATGGGAGAAAATATTTGTAAACTATGCATCTGACAATTGACTGATATATAAAATATACAAGGAACCCAAATAATTCAACAGCAAAAAACAACCTAATCAAAAAATTGCTGAAGGATCTGGGTAGACATCTCTCAAAACATACAAGTGAACAAGAGGTCTGTGAAAAAAAATACTCATCTTTACTAATCACCAGGGAATGCAAATCAAAACCACAATAAGATATCCTTCACCCCAGTTAGAATTGCTATTATCAAAAGACAAAAAATAGCAAGCACTGGCAAGGATGTGGGAAAAGGGAACTCTTGGTGAGAAAGTAAATTAGACCAGCCATTATGAAAAACATTATGAAGATAGGGAATTTCTCAGAAAACTAAAAATAGAACTAGTATAGTGATAGGGTTTGGCTGTGAGCCCACCCAAATCTCATCTTGATTTGTAGCTCCCATAATTCCCACATGTTGTGGGAGGGATCCAGTGGGAGATAACCAAATCACGGTGACAGATATCCCCCGTACTGTTCGTGTGGTAGTGAATAAGTCTCTCAAGATCTGATGATTTTATAAGAGGTTTCCCCTTTCCCTCGTCTCTCACTGTCTCTTGCTGCTACCATGTAAGAAATGGCTTTCGCCTTTCACCACGATTGTGAGGCCTCCCCAGCCACATGGAACTAAGAGTCCATTAAACTTCTTTTCCTTTATAAATTATCTAGTCTTGGGTATGTCTTTATCAGCAATGTGAAAATGGACTAATACACATAGGATACAGCAATCCCACTATTTATCCAAAGGAAAAAAAATAAGTATATCAGAGAGATATCTGCATCCCGTGTTTATTGCAGCACTATTCACAATGGCCAAGGTATGGAGTCAATCTAAATGTCCATCAACAGATGAATGGATTAAAAAAAAATGTGGTATATATACACAATGGAATATTACTCAGTCATAAGAAAAATGGAGTCCTGTCATGTGTTGCAGCAACACAGATGGAACTAGAGGCCATTATCTTATGTGAAATAAGGCAGGCATGGAAAGACAAGTATCTCATGTTGTCACTCATATGTGGGAGCTAAAAAAATTGAAATCATAGACAGCGGAATTATTGTTATGAGTATTAGAGGATAGGAAAGATGGGAGGAGAGAAGGATAGGGAGAGGCCAGATAATGGGTACAAAACAGCTAGAGGGGAGGAATAAATCCTAGTGTTCTATAGCACTGGAGGGTGACTATAATCAACAACAACATTGTGTGTGTTCAAAAAGCTAGAAGAGAGAATCTTACATGTTCCCAACACAAAGAAATGTTTGAGGTGCTGGTTACCCTTATTACCATGATCATTACACATTGTATGCATGTATCAAAATATCACTCTCTATGCCATAAATATGTACAATTAGGACATGTCAACTAAAATTAAAAGAGAAAAAAGAATAAAAAAGATTTTAAGCTAATCTAATGTAAAAAACTGTACAAGCGGTTCAGTTTTTAAAACTTCAAGCTTAAAAATGCATAATTTTTTTTAATTTTTAAAAAATGCATAATCATTTGAATTATTTTTATTGCTTTTTAGAGCTCAGTCTCAATTCAGATATTAAAGCTTAAACATAAAGAAATGAGATCTGTAACAAGTAAAACATTCTCCTTTTTTCTCATGAAAAATGTAATGCCTCAAAAAAACTAAGATCCTGAAAACTTGTGCCATCATTTGAGAGTATCTAGACAACTAGATTTGGAATATGTGGTTTCATCTCTTTTTGTTTCTAGGGAGGCATGTGGAAAGGAAGGAGGAGATAGTAATATTTGTACAGATCAGACTAGGCAAGAAATTCAAATACAACTGCTCTGCGCTTTAACAGAGTCGAAGGTTAATTGTATACACTGAAGATATTCCTTTCATTCCTGTGCAAATTAGAGTCTTCAATGGCACCAGAGAACGCAAAAAAATACTAATTCTTTTCTCTTATTTCTTCCCTCCTTTTGATTTCTTTTCCACCCATCCTTTTTCCTTCTCCCTCTCTCTCGATTATGAGCAGAGGAGAAACATAAATATCCAAGCACTCTAAGTCTTATTGATGGGTTGTATTGAAAGGGTTTTCACTTTCAAGTTCTTAAACACTCTATATCAAGTTTTATTTATCAAAATGTCAGTGTCTTGTGCAGAATGATAGTGTTGAAACAATTCTGGCAGCTTTGCAAGTGAAACGCATAATATGAGTTTCTGCACTCTAAACTGGAGTATTTACATAAGCTATTGATTCCTGGAATACAAATCCCTGAACTCATGGTTGAGAATTCATAAAATATAGCAGTGTTTGTCAAGTTCAAAGGAAATTATCATTTTCTAAGTATAATTATTCAGACAGAACTTTCCAAAAATGATCTTTCAACAAGACCTGTTCTTTTCCGAGATTTAATTAGTTGAAAAAGCACCCTTTAAGATGGACATATTGTTCATTTCAGCTAACCCGTGCAATCACAAACTCACTACAGAAGAAATGATAAGAAACAAAATATTAACAATGAACATTGTGGTAGAGACTGTGGAGGATGAGGTATTGTAGAAAATTGGAGGAGATCCTTCTGTCTCCACGGGAGGCTTTAGAGAGGCATCTATACAGACACCATCAGCAATACATACATCAACAGCATCAGTGTCTTTTACATCAGCTTTCTCCTTACAACTCAAGTTGGTATAACAGCTGCAATAAAATTTTTCAGAAAATTCCTCCAGGTCTTCAACTGTTGGTTTTCCATGTACTGTGAACTTTCCACCTTTCTCCAGTCGAATATCAAAATTGTCTGGGTTGAGGTGAAGATAGTCACTTGAATTCCAGTCCTTCCTTATACACACTCCTTGCTCCTGGCAAAGCACTTGGCTACACATTTTGGCTGCTAGTGTGACGTTGATTATGTAAGGATTCAGTATAGTCTCCATGTAAGTGTCTAGGAGCAAGCAAGATTTCTGTAAAATTATAAGACAGAATATCAAAGGAAAAGTTAGTTGATATGTGAATTAATTTAGTGTACTAAGCAATTTTTTACAGAAGAATGCAAAACCAGAGGTAGCAAGAAGTAGAAGATAATTTCTTTTTTACCTTAACCAACAAGATTATTCCAATTGCTTTTTGTAAGACTTACAAGTTTCACATGCCACTTCATTCCACTGAATTACTGACTAATTGAGGCTTAATATTCCTTACCCTTGCTCTTCCTCCATAATTCATAACATTATCCGGGGATAGAATGCTACAGCTGTTACAGTAGGTTAGAGTATGGTCTCTAGGATCCATTTGCCCTGATTGGAGTCCCAGTTCCATTAGTGACTAGCTGTAGGAACTTGGGAATTTCTTAGGCTTTCTAAGTCTTAGTTTCCTATCTGGGTGACTTTGGGCAAGTTGATTAACTTGATTATGCTTCAGCTTTATCATCTGGAAAATAAGGATAATTATGATGCTTACCTCATAAAGTTGTTATGAAAATAGATTTTAAAAGAACAATACATATAAATGTGCTGAACACAGGGGAATACCATATTTTCAGTTGACCCTCAATAAATTACAAATAAATGTAAGAAACACTACATTTGTCAGACAATTTTTTTCCTGAGACAAATTCTCATTCTGTCGCCCAGGCTGGAGTACAGTGGTGCAGTCTTGGCTCACTACATCTTTGATCTCCTGGATGCAAGCAATCCTCCTGTCCTAGCCCCCTGAGTAGCTGGAACTATAGGCATATGCCACCAAATCTGTCTAATTTTGGTATTATTCTGTGGTAGAAGTGAGGTCTTACTATGTTGCCCAGGCTGGTCTCGAACTCTTGGGCTCAAGCAATCTTCCCACCCCATCCTTCCACAGTGTTGGGATTACAGGCATGATCCACCATGCCTCGCCTGCCAGACAAGTTTAAATAGCATGGAAAAGGCTTATAATTTGGCTTATAAATTGCTGGCTCAAATACGTTAAACAGGTTCAATTGAGTATACTTTCTACTAAATGTTATGTATAGTCAAGTTATGGGTGAATAATGACAACTCTTTTACAGATTTGGCAGACTATGAGTGATGACTAACTAAAATGATTCATCTTGAGACTGGCATGTTCTAAACCCTGGACACTATCCTCTAAGAAATATTGAAGTTGATCACTTTTTTTCATATTCAACAGTTCCATTGAATGAGGTAGTTGTGCTAGTCCTTTTTCAGGCCAAAGGAAGTGGTGGTGGTAGATATGCAGGCATGTGAAGAAATCTCAGCAGCTTCCATCTGAATATATTTCTTTTCATCTTCCTTGAGATGATGTCATCTATTGTTGGCAGAATAACTGATTGCCAAAATTGTCTGCATCCTAATTCCCTGGAACCTGTGACAATGTGAGCTTACATGGCAAAAGAGACTTTGCAGATGTGATTAAGGAATGGATCTTGAGAAGGGGAGATTATCCTGAATTATCAAGATGGACTCAATGTAACTACATGACTCTTTGAAAGTGTAGAAAGTTTTCAAGCTGAGTTAGAAAGATGAAGTGAAGGAAGGAGAAATTCAAAGTGTAAGAGAGATTCAATGCGCCTTGGCTGACTTTCAAGATAGAAGAGGGCCCTGAGCTAAGGAATGTACTGGCCTCTAAAAGCTGGAAATAGCCATTTGCCAATAGCCAGCCAGATAATGGGGATCTCATTGCTACAAGCACAAGGAAGTGAATCTGCCAACAACCCAAATGAGCAAGTATCTTCTCCTAGAAAGGAATTCAGCCCTGCTGTCATCTTGATTTTAGTCCATTGAAACTCATATTGGACTTCTGATCTAAGAACTATAAGATAACAAATTTCTTCTATTTTTTTAAACCACTAAGTTTGTTGTAATTTTTATGAAAGCAATAGAAAACTAATACACCATCCATCTTCTTAACAATCCAATAGTTTTGAATGGTGTTTAGAATGAAATTCAACTTCTTCTCTTGACTTGTGCACAATGTGACACGGTATAACCCTTTCCTCCTCTTGTACAACCTTCCCACATCCATTCTACCTTAGACATAGTAGCTATTTCACTAGCACAGCAGGTTCATTTCAAACTGCACTTACTGTTCCCACTGCTTGGAATGGTCTTTCCTCTAATTTTTACCACAATTGACTTCATCCTGTCATTCAGATGGCAGCTTCAAATTAGACAACGCCCTTCTCTGATACATTCCTTGATAAGTTCTCCACATCTCTGTTTTAATTCTCTGTGTAGCACTTACCATATCAAAAATGTTTCTTACTTGTGTACTTTTTAAGTACTCATAAGTTCCAAGAGTACATAGACTTTCTCAATATTCTTCAACACTATGTTCCCAATACAAGGGAAATGAGAATTTATACCAAGTTCAAATAACATTGCAGCTGCTTTCTCAACTCCACAGAGACGAGGGTTATACAAAGAGGAGTAAAAGGGTGAGAATGACTTGAGAATCATTAACCTGCATACTTTGTAGTCTATGGAAATACATTAAAAGTGGCTCTGTAACAGGTAAGACTTGGTTCTTCTCATTTGTGTGTGTGTGTGTGTGTGTGTGTGTGTGTGTGTGTGTGTATATATATATATATATATATATATATATATATATATATATGTATATAATCTCCATGGTGTAAATCCTCCTGCCATGGCCAATTTCAAGCTACCTCCCAAACATTACTGAATGCAGATCTGGGAATCAAGTATACCACCATTACACATTATGGTAGCATGCCATGAAGTAGCACATTATTACATAGTATTTCCATTTATAAAAGTATGAAAGACGTAAATAATCTCAAGAGCATGGACCATGGTAAAATGAGGTAAAATAATTGATATATTGAAATGTGTCACCTGTTTTTAACATAGTTTTTATTGTAAGTTTTTATCATTTAATTTTTAATAATGGCAGTGATTAACAACTGGCTCACAAAATCCCTGAATATTTACCAATTAGGTCTCAGTTGGGACCAGTAGGGCTGACTCTGTCACACCACCAGATCTAATAAAATGGAATGAAAAGAAATGGCTCATTTGCATTTGTTTTCTGTCAATTCCAGTAACTGCAAGTAAACCTGCAATTACCAGTTTCTTAAGTTGTCAATGAATCAGAGAAAACATGACAAGTAATCCATGACTATTGATTGCAAATGACATAGAAAAAAGGGGAAGTAATGATAGATCTATTATTTAAAATAATCAGAAGTTGAGAAAGGTAGCAGAAATATATACAACAGAATCTATAGGGGACAATTTTGGGACAATGCCACTAAGAAGAAAATAATCATATAAAAGTTGAAGGATTGTCTCTGGTATGGATAATACTGAAGATGATTTGAGAGACATAGTAGTAGAATTTGAATCTAAGCTTAAAGGGCCACTAAAAAACAAGTGTGATACTTAAATAGTATGTCATGTCATCCTATTCATTGAGGAATGCCTGATTCACTCCTCCTCAGAGTAAGAGTGGAGTTTTCAGTTTTTTAAAAAAAGAAAAGAAAATAGTATGGAGAATTTATAAATATGTATAAGTTTTTAAATAATAGGACATTTGAGAAGGGAGTTTATGGATTTGGGGAAACAACTAATAAAAATTAAGAATTTACTTAAGAAAATTATCATTTTACAATGATTTTCTGACACATAAAATACTTTACCAAGGGTCACATACCTTTTTCTGAACTTATATTTCCTGTTATTCCTTTATATTAGAGATCCAATTAGAGTAAGAGTTATACAAAACAGGCAGAAGAGTTATACAAAATAGGCAGATGGGCTCCGATTACCTTAAAAAATTCTCATAAATGTAACTGCTGTTAAGTATTTTTAAATAAAGACTATGTCTATTCTATCCAAACAATAAGAGATGAATACAATGCTTCTCAAAGGCTTTCTTAGACTACTAGAGTGTAGACTATTTGCTAAAATCCTAAGATAGGACCCTTGGGCCAGGAGCTTCATCTGGCATTCCTCATGGCATGTTCATCATTGGTATTTCCACATCCACCAGAGAAGAAAAAATTCAGCTTCAACTCAGCAATGTCCATAGGACAGCTTTCCTCTTAGGTCAAGAAGGTTGATGAGGTGGGGGATAAAGATCTGATATACAGAATTAAACAAGAATGAAAATAAAGGAACAAGGACCTATCTTCTGATACAAAACACCATGCCAGAAAATTAAGATTGTAGTCTTGTTTTTGTTACTTAATAGTCATGTAGCCTAGAGAAAATCAATTATTCACTGAATTTCTATTTCCCCACTGGAAAACGGGTATACTATTTTCTGCCTTACAACCACCACACAAATGTATTTTGATTCAGCCAGTAATACTTCAGCACCTATTACTGCCTGCTAAGCATAGTACTACTTATTTTCTTATTTAATACCAAAACAATCCCCAAAAACATTAAACATAGAAATATTTTCACCTATTTTCTACCAATTCAACTTACCATACTTCGCGTTATACTGAGGCTTCCCCATATTACAATTCCAGAAGCCCCCAGAGCAACAGTTTCACCAAGCGTAGACACAAGTTCTTCCTGGAAAGTGTGACAGAAAGAGTTAGCAGATAAAAACGAAATGAAAGTGCTATACATAGGACAGTAACACCGAAGCTAAGCATGCTGACCCAATAATAATAATTTTAATATTTCCCCATTATTTCTATCTCTTACACAGCCATTGCCTTACTATAAAACAAATAAGATACTATTATTGTTTCAATCACTTCTATTGAAAAGACAGCAGGCCTAAGAAATAAAAAAAAAAAAAGAAACTGAGTTCATACACTGTCTATACTACCTAATTCTCCCTGCCTACTAAGAGATAAAGACATTACATTAAAGATTAAGCATATTCTTATTTTGCATTCATAAAATAATGTAGAACTACTTGTGTACACATTCCTAATATTAAAAACTAGATTTCACTCCCTTCGAAAATAATATTAAATTTCAATAAACGTATTTTGTGAATTTCATTTCATAGCCCTCATACCTTGATTTACTTACTCGAGAAAGGAATTTCAAAACTTGATCAGTAAAAACTAGGCGGGCATAGACAAAAACCGGAAGTGGATTTTTTGCATCAGGTATTTTGGAAACCCTGATGGCTTCCCGAACTCGATTGCGCACATAGAGTGTAGCAACTACAACAGACTGCTGAGTGTTCAGATAAATGGATGGGTAAAGGGCAGTGCTTTCATTCCATAACCAGCTGAGATCATCATTTCTTTTTATTTCTACATCGAAGCAACTTCCATTGTAACCGGGTTTCCTATAGTGATGGTTGTAACAATCCGGAAAAAGATAATAACCCCACAAGTGATTTGGCCGAAGTGATCTTCCCAATTTTATAGTCTCTACCATGAAATCCTTCCCTGCCTTTTCAAATTCTTGTTTAGCTTTGTCAGTGGCCTGTGGGAGACTAAGCTGTACATTTTGTTGCTGAACCAGTTCAATAGACCTATTCTTGTAAACATCTTTAGGTTTCCAGTTTCTTGCCCAAGTGGGTCTCCATTCTTCCCAGTCAATAACAGCCATTCCCAAATTGTCTACTGGCATATAAAAAAGAATGTCTTGCTTAGATTTGTCCAGATGGTCTTGCAAGGAAACCTTCTGGGGGATTCCTCCATGCACAGTTACTCCTGTGGTTAGGTCTATATATGGATAGTAGCCAAGTCTATCAACATAAAATATTGTAACACCTTGCCCGGTGACGTTTATTCGGGGGCTTCCCATTAAAGTGAAGAGGCTCATATCTAGTGGCTCATTAAATTTTCCAAGACAAAATTCACTTGGGGCATTCCAGGCCCAGAGGAAAGGCACATTTGGAATAATAGGGGGTGCTCTGAAATTCAGAGTTAAGCAACACGGAATCAGAAGGAAGGTGAAAACTATCTGTGATACTCCACTTGATTTAACAAAGCTTCTGAAAAAGATGTGCTTGAATTTTAGCACTCCCATTGTAAAGAGTAATGACTATGAAAACATTTATTTCTTCCTACACACGTTGGTTTACCCAATATTTGATGCAAAGTGTGAGCACAGATGAAAGGGAATGGAATGAATTCACTTTGGTGGATAAAGAGGTATAATGATTAAGTTACATTTAAATATTATTATTCTTGTTTCATGTTTCAGGATTGTTTTGCAAGTTGCGTCACCTATAACTGAAAAAAGAAATACAGAATACATTGTTATGATGCATTTCATAATAAAGAATGTAAGCTTCACCAAGTTCTCAACTTTAAGTGCAGGGGGTTTAATTTCATCTTAGAAGATGGAGGACCCACTCCTGTGCTTGAATCTATGAAATTATTTCCTTTCATGTATGATACAAACTCTATGCTAGTTAACATTTTTCTCATCTTTCCAAATCACTACTGGGCCTACAGAAAGGAGACTGTAGCTATTTTCCTTTTGCCTTTCTGGCTGTACAGAATGCTGTACCAAGCAATGCCTTAGCAAAAGCCCATTGGAGGAAAATAAATTCCAAGTTGATCCTCTCATTCTGTTTATTGCTTCCTGAAAGACCACTTGCTAGCTGTCTTCCATATACTGAAAACAACCTTTCATAGAATTCTGAAATTTCATCTTTCTCTTTCTTTCTTCTTTTTTCTCTTTTTTTTTAATCAAAGGGGAGCAAACTCACTTCTGCCAGAAGTAGTAAATCAACAGTTTGGCTGAATGTATTGAATCAACCAAAAACTTCTACCAAACAAGTTGAAAGGCTCCTTGGTACACTCCTCAATCACATCTTAAAATAATGTACTCTCATGTCTAAAGTTAATAAAACATTTTACTACTTTCCATTTTCTACTAAAAGGATTGGCTCTAGCCTAACTTAAGAAAAGCAATATATAGATTTTGGTCTTTTTATAGTGTTTGATAAGTAAGATTGTCTTGTCATTCTGATTGTGACAAAGCAAGGTGTTATAGCACATACTCTGGCTGTATTAAACCACAAAAGTGGTACAATAAAATGGTCTGGGCTCAAGAAATTAAACTATGTATATACTCAGCATTTAGGATTTGCAAAAATTACCTGCAAGAAGATATATTTAAATGTTCTGTGATTCTAGGAGGGAATTGGAAACTTTCTTTTAAATTAGATTAGTAGTATACTGCTTTATGAAAGTATAACAAGAATTATACTTTCTTCCCAGGAACATGTGTCCTTACCATAGCAAATTATCCGGTGATTTCCATTGCTGAAAAATATATGACTCTAAAGAGATCACCATATCAGAATAAAATAAAATTATAAAGACTATTATAGTCTCATGTTTTGAAGATAGTGAATTTTTCCCTTCATGTTTAGAACATACAAAGTACCTAAAGATTTTTGTAGCTTAAATACTCATAAATTTCTTTATTCAGGACCTAGATAATCTTCACTTAAAAAAATATTAGGGGGAAAAACGAATTGCTTTTAAATACCAACTGTCAATACTAATGCCTGAATGGCAGGGACAGGGAAAAGAAAATGGAATAAAGGATTAACTTTCCCTGTATCTCAGGGAAGGAGTAAGCTAATCCTACTGAAATTAACATTTAAATCTATTTACACGTGTTCATTTTATGTAAGAAAAAGATGGGGGACCGGGCTCAATGGCTCATGCCTGTAATCCCAGCACTTTGGGAGGCCAAGGTGGGCGGATCACCTGAGGTCAAGAGTTTGAGACCAGCCTGACCAACATGGTGAAACCTCATCTCCACTAAAAATACAAAAATTAGGCAAGCGTGGTGGTAGGCTCCTGTAATCCCAGCTAGTCAGGAGGCTGAGGCAGGAGAACCACTTCAACCCAGGAGGCGGAGGTTGCAGTGAGCCGAGATAGCACCACTGCACTTCAGCCTTGGTGACAGAATGAGACTCTGTCTCAAAAAAAAAAAAAAATAAATAAATAAATAAATAAATAAATAAATGAAAAACATGGGGCAGAATGAGCCTGTTGAGAATGTCTCTACCCATAGAAGTCTTCAAAAAAGAATGGACACTTCTATGCTTAAAATTTTAATCAGTGAAATATCTTTTCCTCAGCATAAATCTAAGGCAAAGCCTTGGAACAGAGAATTGGCACAAAATTGAGGATAAACCTAGAAGTTAGCATCAAGAATAACATCTTTTTGTTTAAAGTATCTAATAGAGAACTTTACCTGTTTACAGAGAAAACCTGACATTGGCCTAGACAAAGAATTTATGACTAAGACCCCAAAAGCAAATGCAACAAAAACAAAAATGGAACAAACTGGACTTTATTAAACTAAAAAGCATCTTCACAGCAAAGAGGATAATCAACAGACTAAACAGACAACCTACAGAATGGGACAAAATGTTTGCAAATTATGTCACTGACAAAGGATTAATACACAGAATCTACGAGGAACTCAAACAAAATTGAAGAAGAAAACAAACAACCCAATTAAAAAGTGGACAAAGGACATTAACAGACATTTTTCAAAAGAAGACATGCAAGAGGCCAATAAATGTATGAAAAATGCTCAACATCACTAACCACCAGACAAATGCAAGTCAAAACTGCAATGAGATACCATCTTACACCAGTCAGAATGGCTATTATTAAAAAGTCAAAAAAAGTGTTGTCATGGATGCAGAAAAAAGGACACACTTATACACTTTTGGTGCAAATGTAAATGAGTACAACCTCTATGGAAAACAGCGTGGAGATTTCTCAAAGGACTAAAAATAGAACTACCAATCATCCTAACAATGCTATTACTGGCTATCTACTCAAAGGAAAAGAAATCGTTATATAAAAAAGACAACTTCATTCAAATCTTCATTGTAGCACTATTCACAAGAGCAAAGTCATGGAATCAACCTAAGTGTTCCTCATTGGTGGATTGGAAAAAGAAAATGAGGTGTATATACACTATGGAATACTATTCAGCCATAAAAAAAATAAAATCATGTTCTTTGAAGCAACATGGATAGAGCTGGAAGTCATTATCCTAAGTGAAATAACTCAGACACAGAACTGCATGTTCTCACTTTTAAGTGAGAGCTAAACAATGAGTACTCATGGACATAAAGATGGAAACAATAGACATTGGGGACTCTGAAAGGGAGCAGGTTGGGAGGGGGATGAGGATTGAAAAATTACCTGTTGGTTACATTGGTCACAATCTGTGTGATGGGTACACTAGAAGCCCAATCCTACCATTATGCAATATATTCATGTTACACACTTGAACATGTAACCCTTAATCTAAAATAAAATTAAATTTAAATATCTTTTAATGAAAAAGATACCATTAAAAAAATAAAAATAAATACATAGATACCCTAATAGAGAACCTCATCTTCCTGGAAAATCTTAACTAATTTAACCCCAGGTAATAATGCCTGACCTTATCTTTCCACTAGTATTCCTAAGCTCTATATTCAACTTATACCTATTAAAGTTGCATTTTTAAGTGTCTTCCTTGCTCATTGTGTAGATAATTGCTTCTTAAAGCACTTCTGCTAAGTCTTTGCTATTCCCCAAACCCAAACAATAGCACTTACCCAGAAGTCTGCTTTCAAAGTCCAGCCACCCAATGTCTCTTCAGTAGTATCAAGGCAAGAAGTTGGCTGGTCTCAATGTCTTCCTAGAGCACTGGCTAGTCATTAGCATCCCTTTGAAAAAAAATAAAAAAGATTATTTTCTCTCAAAATAGATTTAGAAACTTTAAATTCTGAATATATCTAAAATTCTACTTAAACTCTTATTCCTGTTGTAAAGGCATTTTATCACTGGAACACATGCTAGCTAAATCCTTTGAACTAGGAATCACTTGTCTAAGGATAAGTTCAAAATGATTTTGTAATAAAAATTATGTAGCTACGTGTAGTTATTCACACATGTAGTATTCACCACTATGTATTGTAGCATCTATGAAATGAGAAAAAATAAAAAGCAAGTTCAATACCCAATGATAAGAAATGATTTAATATGGTATTTCAACCTGAAAGAATGTATGCAGATATCAGAACTAGTTACAAAGATAATGATGCAACATGTAAATATGTTTGCCTAAAATACGAAGTGAAATAAAGTACAAAACTACACACTGTTGAAGTATGCAAAAACATGTATGTGCATGCTTAAGGAATTAAAACTATTCAAAAATGTGAAAGAATATTTGTATTTTCTGAGTGTCCATTATATATTTCTGATCTTCTAATTTTCTTTCATCCAACTATCATACTGTTTCTCAAATAAAAAGTGGAAATGAATAAAATTTTAATGTTAGAAAATAGTTTGCCAGAACAAATTTGAATCTCAGCTTCCCTTCAGTGAGGAAAGACAAATAACCATAAACCTCTCCACACATTATCTACCAGGATGCTTGTACAGGGGATTCTTGTTCTTGTAAGAGGAAGAGGAGTTGATGATTGCGAAATTTTTTTTCGAATAAATTTTACTGTGTATATTTAAGGTATACAACATGATGTTATGGGAAGATTAGGATTTTTGAGGTAAGGAGAGGGGAGTATCAGACAGGAAAAAAAAAAAAAGAGCCAAATTTCTTGGCTTAGTCCTCTGCTTTTCTTTTCCACAACAAACGCTTTATTTCCATGACAAATGCTTTCTCTCTAGAGAATCATAACGGATATAGAAGTCAGTCAAGACACTGCCTTCAGAATCTACCTTTTGGAATTCCCATTTCCTGTGAGTTTATGTATACAATATCTCAATGGAATTAAGAACTGAATTTAGACACAATCCTCTTACCATTAAAATTGTTATAGATTTTGAATATAAATTATGATCATAAATATTTTTAAAAATTTAGAAATATGGACAAATATTGAAAAAGGCAAGACTATAACTTTGGTGAAAGCAAACCGTAACATTACCAAAGGGGGAGGAGCAAAGAGAGTTCCAAATCTAAGTCATGCACAAGGCACCTCGTCAATTTCCATTTCTCTACAGACCTCACTCAAAACTACCAAACTTTGTTACAATACTGAAAATGGCCTCCAGCCTCGGGAAGCCTGAGGATACTGAGATAACTTTAGTGTTCTAAATTACTTCTGTACATACTGTGGGAATCATTCTTTAACATGAAAAATGAAAAGCAAATTTCCACATGAGTGGTAGGTCCCAAGCTGATTGCCCTCGTATCCTCATCGCATTTGGTAGGATGTGTGGCATTTCCAAGGTACATAGTTCATAAGTCCAACCCAAAGGCTGACTAATACATCCAGTTACAAGTAACAGTGACTCCAAGCTAAGAGTTTTAAAGAAACTTTTAAGAGACCAGCATAATATCCCCAAAAGCGTATTTTTTCTCCTAAAGTAAAAATATTTACAAATATTTTCACGAATGAAAGGAGCTTTTGTGTAAGATTATTTTCTAGGAAACTTCTTAAACTATTGTATTTTATAAATAAATTGACCAGAAATAGATTATCATAAACTTGATTCAACAAGAGAAGTTAATCCCATTGTAGGTGGCATTTCATCAACTCTTTTTTCTTTCCTCTTTATTATTGTTGTCATAATTATTCCTCTCCTTTGGTTCTTTCAGCCTCGTCTTAACTTTCTCAGTGTCACCTAGATATGTTTTGAACAAGCCAGAGATTCTTGAGGTTAAAGAAACTGCTTAAAATGTGGCACATTACAGAACTTTGTATCTTTTTTTTACAAAACCATACCTGCTTTTTGCTACAAAGCTGTGCAGTAGAAAGAACAAAAGGCAACTTACTTTTAAAGTAAAAACTGAAAAGTTTTCCTTTAAGATGTGATTAGGTCAGAAGTCACTCCAATCTATTAGCTCTGCAGTATTTAACCTGTTGGGTGAGAAAAAACAGCCCTTTGCCCAGTCAATTAAAGGAAGATTTAATCTTTTGAAATGTTACTGTGTAATGTGGTAGGGAAACCTGTCTGTGTGTGTGTGTTTGTGTGTGTGCGTGTGTGTGTGTGTGGTGTTTTAATCTCAGCAAATTCAATCTTTGAGACACAATCTCAGTCTGTTGCCAAGGCTGGAGTGCAGTGGCACAATCTTAGCTCACTACAACCTCCAACTCCCAAGCTCAAGTGATCCTCCCACTTCAGCCTCCCAAGCAGTTGGGACTATAGGTGCACACCACCAAACCTGGCTAATTTTTAAAATTTTTTATAGAGATGGAGTTTTGTCATGACATCCAGGCTGGTCTGGAACTCCTGGGCTCAAGTGATCTCACCACGTCGGCCTCCCAAAGTGCTGGGATTACAGGCTTGAGCCATGCACCTGGATTTATTGTTCAGCTTTGGTTAAATTAATAATATATTTCTATAGTGTAATACAAATGAAGCATACACTTCATGGAACTGTTTTCAAGAAAATACAGCATTGATTATAAAAGAAAAAGTAATTTCTCCTTTAAAAATTAATGAAATAAATTAAAATTAACATTTTCAAAATGATAAAGCAAGTTTGACATTTTTTTATGATAGAAAAATACTACTTTTAAGAGTTTTGAAAAGAAAATAAATCTCGGAACCGCAAAATCACTAAGCCAAGGGAAGTGTCAACATAGGCACCATGTCAGGCAAAACTGCTTCCCATTTTATTCCTAAATAAGCTAGCTACAAAGTTTAAAAAGCTACACACCCACCTCACAATTTGCCCACAAGAAAATGCCTCCTGGACAAAGGACAGACAGAATTCAGAGTCATCCCACTGAGGCTCACCTGAGACATGCATATCTGATTGCTTCCTCTACCTTATTGTTTATATAAAAATGCAGATTCACTGAACCAGACTAAATTTTGTATTCAGTGGAAGGCTGATCAAGGACTCAAAAGAATGCAACCTTTTGTCTCTTATCTACTTACAATCTGGAAACCCCCCACTTCAAGTTGTCCTGTCCTGCTGGACCAAACCCATGTACATCTTACACATATTGACTGATGTCTCATGTCACTTTAAAATGCATAAAAGCAAGCTGTACCCTAACCAACTTGGTGACATTTGTTAGGACCTCCTGAAGCTATGTCATAGGCACATCCTTAACCTTTGCAAAATAGACTTTCTAAATGTAGTATGACATATCTCAAATACCTTTTGCTTTACAATTTGGTGATCAGTGGAAGGGACTCTACATGGAGGTGGCCCCTGACGTTTGACAAATCTCCAACTGGCTTGGTACCAGCTTGAACTTTTATGGCTCCAACCAACAGGACAATTTGCTGAGGCCTGGAATCTTCCCTCCCTCCAGAGAATCCCCAATCACCCAAAATTTGGTTGAGATCTAAACTTTATTTTGCTGTACAACTCTTTTTCTGAGTTTTACTTTCTTCCAGCAAGGAAGGCAAGTTTTTCTGCTTTCATGACAATGGAAGGCAGGTAACTCATCTCTGGAGTTTGAGCTCGCTTTCCAACAGGGAAGGCCAGTTTGAATTTTTTCCTGCTTCTAGGATGGTAGAGAGCTGTCTTCAGCCTGAGACCCACTCCTAGGTAAGTAGCTGAATTGGGATTTTGTCTTGGATAAGGTTATGATTAACAGTCAGCTGGTCTTAATTCTCCTTACCATTAGAGTGCTCAGTAATGATACTGTGGGGTTTTTTGTTGTTTGTTCTGGTCTTTCTCTCTGGTCTCAGAGTTGACCAACTCTACCGGACTTGGTCAAATCTGAATGAGAATTCCAAATTATGGGGAACAAGACCTGTCTGAATTGGCTAAAATTCCTCATAACTGCAAAAGAGAGGGGGGAAAAAAGTGCTTGGTTTCTGTGTTTGTTTCCTTTCTTAAAAAAAACAACTGTTCTTTCGTTTACTTTTCTTCACCCTATTCCTTCCCCTCCTTTCACTATCTTCAATACCAGGAAAAATCTAAAGAGGCTTCTACTGATTCAAACCCCTAAAAGAACTCAGAACATGGGCACCACTTGCCCTTTTTTGGGGTGTTCTGCTTTCTTCGTAGAGTTTCAAAAGTCATGGGCAGATTCTTCCTAGGTCCAAAGGTCTACTTTCCTGTATTTGCATTACCTGACCTCTTTGGCTTTGGAGGGTACAAAAGATTGCCTTGTACTATGAAAGGATTTGACCTTGGCATGTGTAATGGTGGACAAAAGCTAACAAAGTTAAAGCTGGCTGAGGACAGTTACAGGAAGTGGTCTTCACTGATTTTTTTTTTTTTCCTCCTAGGAAGTTGGTGTTTAGGATCCTAATTCTAATTCAGAGGTGCATTCTGAAGAATCTTTTTCATTACCTTTACTCCCAAAATTAATCTAAATTGGCTTGACTGTGCTTTTCCGTGAGAACCTGAACTGTCAGTCATTGATAAATGAGAGACTGAGTTTTCTCAGCTCTGAAGAGAAAGGGCATTTTGCTCTCTCAAGTTCCTAGCCAAAAAGCACCCTTGGGTACCAGCGGCCAAGTTGGAGTGAATAGGGGTTAACCCCCTGTGACATGTAGTGGCCTTATGGGGAACCACCAACAAAATTAGTTTAAAAAGGCTCATCCAGTAAGTGCATATGGAAGCTGACCACTTTACACTTCGAGCTCTCCCAGAGGTGCTAGACCTCTGGAGACAGAAACTGCAACAATAAGAGGGCAGAAACGACTCAGCAGTGGTACAATGTGGAGTCCCGCCCACAACCAGCACACTTGGACTCCCCCATGCCAAACCTTAGGACACAGCTAAGTTCCTCCTTTTAAGAAAAAATGTGGGAAACAAATCATCTAAGAAAGGAAAGACAAGGAGGATGACCTCCTCTCAGGCACCCTGTTTGGTTTTATGATGTCTCTACTTGCAAGAGGTAGTATAAATGGAAGGGCATGCTAGGTTTTCTAATACTCAAGCTGGTTACACATTAGGACTGTTCTTGTGCACATTTTATACTTACAGGCAAATTATGTCAAGGAAAATTCAGAGCCCTAAGGTCAACCTGCAGCTATAAAGTTCCTAAATTCTCTATCTCTGTTTTTTTTTTCCTGCCTGCTTTGTCTGCTGTTACTTTCCTACTGAGATAAAATCCACTGTTCTCATACAAACATTTTTGTTATTGTTTTGCAAACCAATGGGTTTTGTATTAATATCTCATGGCTAGATTTCTGAAGTAAAAGCTGTAGGATCTTTGTGTGTGTGAGTGTGTATGTGTGTTTGTGTGTATGTACACATACTTTGTTACGTTTTTGGCCACAAGTTACCAAATTGGGTTTAAAGTTAAGGAGTACTTATAAATGAAAAAATAAGTCCAAATGCTTTTCAAGTTCACATGACTTAAGTAAAACCTTTCATAAGCTAGTTTTAAAATTATTAGTAAGTAATATTAGAAATGTCTTAAAAATTGTCAGTGTGTATTTTTGTTTGCATTTATTGGTCAAGAGATTTCATACTTATCCCTTATCCCTTTCATAAGGTGTCAACATTGGCATAAGGGTAATTAAATGATAAACTCAGCCCAAAATGGAATGATCTTTGCTTTTATAATTTTTTATAAATAAGATGTTAATATTGGTTTAATGAAAACAGCTAAATCTTGAATTACTTAGTAAAATAACCACATATTTAATCTTAAGGTTCTTACTTAGGTAAACTCCTGAAATTCACATGCTGTAAAATGATGACAGGGAAATAGCCTTAAATGATTACTATCACAGTTTTCATAAATAACCCAGGTAAACTATTAAAATAAAATAATTGGGTAGATGTAATGGGATAAATACTTGTAGATAAATATCATAATTTAGAACCTAAAGTTATATTAAATTAAATAATAGATATTTTATTAAATGGGTATTTTCCAATTAAAAAGTATGTAGAGTAGGAAAACATTCTTTCTAAAAAAAAAAAAAAGATGCGTTCTTGTTCAAAGATGAATACTTTTTGTCTAATTCAAAGCTATTTTAAAGATTATGTATAAAACAAGGTAAAACTAACCTGGAAATAAGAGAGATGTAAAGAAAGTTAAAGAAATAAAGTAGTATTTTTGGTAAGAAAGTTTAAAGAAAAATAATTTTATATGCAAAACAATCTTGTATGCTAAATTTTTGTCCTAGAATAAAATGACTGGTTGTTAAAGAAAGAGGGATGTTCAGGACAACCATGTTCAAGCATGTCATGAATGGTCTGTGTAAGTCATAATAAGAGGGTTTATGAAAAGAAAAAACTTTTATATGATCAAGTTGTCTATATTTAATATTTTTAAAACCCCACTTACACGCTAAATAATTTATTAGAATAACGAGATTTTCTTAAGGTACTGCTTTACTCAATAAAATCACAAGACTTTATAATTTTTTGTATGCAAAGTTCAACTTTTACTGCGTCTCGGTGTTTTCAGGTCTCTCTCCCCTTTTAAATGGACTGAAATAATAATTCTGTCCTTCAATTCATTTTCAACTACTGTAAGTTTTTTCTTTGGGTCATAATTGTTTTGTCCTGATGCTAATAATGTTTTATCTTGAAGGTCTAAAGGAAATGTTTTCTTCCAACATAATATTCTGTGCTCTTGGCTTTAAACTGCTCAGGAAGCACCTCCTATGTCTAATTAATTCAAGTACCATTCTCATTAGATCTGACGTGAAAATTGTCTAAATGAACAGTAGTCACATTGCAGAAGGTCTTTTTTTTTGCCTTTTGGTAACTGGGCCTAACAAACAGATTTTACATTTTATCAAAAAAATTTCTCTGTCATTATTATTAAGTTTGGGTTTGCTTAGGAAAAAACTGAGATTAAATTTTTATTTAATTAAGGTTATTACATCCCTGTAACTTTCTGCATGTGCTTTTACAGTCCTTGTGTCATTGAGTACAGGGCTTTGACTTCTGACTCAAAAAAGGACCCCAAATCTTGCTAAATCTTAAACACTGACAGCAGTTAAAGCCTCAACTTCAGACCCAGGAGAAGATGCCAATCAAAATAAACTGTGTTCATGAGACACAGGGCCAGAAACTAAAACTATTCAATTCAAGTCCCAGGGACTACAGCAGAAGAGCTAGGCATGTGAGATCATAAGGGCTGATTTTGAGAGAAAATAAGTTCAGTTTCTCTATAAATTAACCATTAATGTTGAAGGCATGCTGAGGCAAGACCAGAATACGGACCCCTGTGTTAGAATAACAAGATTTTCTTTTTTTTTTTTTTTTTTTTTTTGAGATGGAGTCTCACTCTGTCGCCCAGACTGGAGTGCAGTGGTGTGATCTTGGCTCACTGCAAGCTCCGCCTCCTGGGTTCACACCATTCTCCTGCCTCAGCCTCCCGAGTAGCTGGGACTACAGGCATCTGCCACCACGCCCAGCTGATTTTTTGTATTTTTAGTAGAGATGGGGTTTCACCATGTTAGCCAGGATGGTCTTGATCTCCTGACCTCATGATCCACCCGCCTTGGCTTCCCAAAGTGCTGGGATTACAGGTGTGAGCCACAGCACCTGGCCAACAAGGTTTTCTTGGAGCATTAACCCACTTCTTAATAAAAGATTATAAAGGTTACAAAAAGGCTTATGGAAATCATATCTTATGGTCAAGATAATTAAATTTTTATAGGCAGTTTATAAGATTTGAGAGACATATTTAATTGACTTCCTTCTGTCTTCATTAAGGCTTATTGTTTGGGAAATTAAGTCTCCTCTCTCGAAGACAAAGGTTTCTGCTTTTGTTTTTTTAATCTTTGAGTTATCATTTTGGCTAAATAAATGACTTACTTTATAATGACTGTGATCCTATTTTGTGATATCAAGTGTTCTAAACATTTTATATTTGAAAAACCTTCCAAAATCAAATTCTAATTTTGGTCCTCATAAATTTATTGATATGAGTTCCCTAAAGTTTATAAGAGATATTTGGTTTATTTGATATAATAAAATCATACAGGAAGCATTGTCAAATATGAAACAATGTTCAACCTTCTTTGAATTATATTTATATAAATGTGTTATTAGTGTGTGTTCTGGAGTTGTACAAAATTCCTGTGCTTCTAATACATCTAAGCATATGTTATCAGTAATAATTATGATTATTACGTGAAATTGTTGTATTTCACAGAAGTAACCAATTTTCTTGTAAATTGTGTATTTAACTATGACTGTTCTAAGACTTTTGTCATCCAGTTTTATTTTTATCTTTTTCAAAAGGTGGCATTATAACCAGCACAGGATTCTGACAGGTGCTCTTGAAGGCAGGTTTCTGATAACTTTGGAGATTGTGACACTAGAATAGAGGAAAAACTTCCAAGATTCCTAAGGAGAGTTGAAGTGTTCATGAGTAGCAAGCAGAACAGGAGTTAACTGCATAGACTAAACCCCATGGAAGACTGAAATAAATCCTTTTATTACTTTTTGCTTAAAATGTTACTGATCCTTCATTTATCAGAGGTAAGAAAAATTTTTCTTTTGAAATACTTACAGCTTTTAGTAATTGAGTAAAGTATATGCCTATAAACAAAATTTGGAGCATATTTCTCTCTACGTGATTTCTCCACAATTTGGAAACCAGTTGCAAGTATGCTTAACTTATAGCAATATAGTTATTTGCATAAGTATAATAAGAATCTGTTTTCTTTTGTAACAGGACATAATTGTAGACACTAATTATTTTACCAAGGTTTTTTTTACTGGAATTGAATTCTTTCAGATACAGACTCCTTTAAGGAATCAAAGTTGAATTAAAGAGCAATAAAAGTCCCTTCAGAAAGCTGGTCTTCTATCTTGTCTACGCAGTCCCTGTACAGGTTCCTGACCTATGACAAGTAAAGTCCCAGGAGCCCCAAGATTCTTTGGGACCTAGAGGTGAGGAATTCACTCCATTAATACAGGTATTTGCAGGCACAGGCTGGGCTTAAGGCATTAAAGTCAAATCTGAGATTCCCTATGGAATAAAGTTTCAGCAAAGCCAATTTTTTTAAAAAAGAAACAATTATTCTTGCCAATTTTATGCATATACTGTCAGGCCTTTATGGCCAAGTATAATAAGACTAAAACTTATTTTGCAGCTGAATTTTTCTTATGATTTGTCTTTAGTGAAAATAGGACTGGAGAAAGAAAAAATATGTTTCAAACTATCTCAGAGACCTTTGTTTTAAGCTACACTTTAGAAAAAAGGTCTCTCAGGCAGTAAATAAATAACTATAGTACACCTGTTGTTAGATTCTAGTCTTGCCAAATATTTTTTAATTTTTATTATTTGGACTGAACTTACAGTTTGGACTGAATTCTAAAATTTTTCCTGACTACTGGTCTACAAAATAATCTATTCTCTTTTTTCTTCTATTCCTTTTTTTCCCCATTTTTCCTGATTTGAAATCACTAAAAATTAAGCTGTGCTTTCTTAAAGTCCTGCAGACTGAAGCTAGACAAATTAAACTTTAGAAGAAAATGACAGGAACCTATTTACAAACATAAACCACTTTCATACCAGCCTACTGATTCACAAAGTTCAGAGTAATAATGCCTATATCAATTTTCCAGTATTGCTCACTTCTTTGTTTTTCTCCCTTCCTCTCCCCATATTCTTTCTGTAAAACGTGAGATTTCACAACTTGCTAAAAATGAGCTTTCCTAATAATGTGGGACCTACCTGTCTAGGAATAAACTGTCCTAACCACAAGGGATGAGACATAACCTGACACGAGGGCCCATTTTCTTCTAAAATGCTTTTTCTGAAAGACTTTTAAAAGAAAAGGGGAAAATGTGAAAGAAAAATAAAACTTGGGAGGCCCAAATCACTAAGTCAAGGAAAAAGTCAAGCTGGGAACTATGTCAGGCAAACTGCTTCCCATTTTATTCCTAAATGAGCTAGCTACAAAGATAAAAAGCTACATACCTCCCTCACAATTTGCCCACAAGGGAATTCCTCATGAACAAAGGACAGACAGAATTCAAAGTCATCCCACTGAGGCTCACCTGAGACATGCATATCTGATTGCTTCCTCTGCCCTATTGTTTACGTAAAAATGCAGATTCACTGAGTCAGACTAAATTGTATATTCAATGGAAAGCTGATCAAGGACTCAAAAGAATGCCACCTTTTGTCTCTTATCTACCTATGACCTGGTGGCTCCCACCTCGAGTTGTCCCGCCCTGCCAGACCAAACCAATGTACATCTTACACATACTGAGTAATGTCTCACTTCTCCTTAAAATGTGTAAAAGCAAGCTGTACCCGGACCAACTTGGGAACACGTCAGGACCTCCTGAGGCTGCGTCACAGGTGTGTCCACAGCCTTAGCAAAATAAACTTGCTAAATGTTTTGAGACCTGTCTCAGATAACTTTTGGTTTACAGAATCCTGCTTCTTTTCCTTAAGATGGGAAGAAAGAGGGGAGGGAGAAAAAGAAGAATAAAATGATGAAATCCTTCAAGAGCAGTTCCCAAAATAAAATTTTATTTAACTACTATTTGGAAACATAGAGATATAATTCACACATGCCCAATTTGTACAGCAAACTTGTCCTATTGTAGTGGTGTAATTAGGAATTAATATATCTAAGAGACTAGAAAAATCACAGTCTGATTAAACATGAATTGGAAATATTGAATCCTTCAGCAATGACTCAGTATTATTGATGTATTATAAGAAATATTAGTACTTTCACATTTTAAAAATGCATTATAGGTCTAAGCACCACCATGGCTCATGGCTGTAATTCCAGAGATTTGAGATGCCAAGGCGGAAGGATCACTTGAGGCCAGGAGTTTGAGGCCAGTCTGGGCAACGTAGGAAGACCCCCATCTTTACAAAAAATAGAAAATAAAAAAGTTAGCTGGGCATGGTGGTGTGAACCTGTAGTACCAGCTACTGGGGAGGTTATGGTTGGCGAATCATTCTAAGCCAGGAATTTAAAGCTGCAGTGAGTTGGGATTGCACCACCACACCCCAGCCTGGATGACAGAGTGAGGTCCCATCTCTTAAATTAAAAAAACAAAAAAGTATGATAAGTCAACACTAATTATGCTGTATTAAAAATAAGAAAATAATTCATCTTATTCTTGGAAGATAATTCCTTTGGGGAAAAAAGGTGAATAACATTTTATGTCCAAAATATCTTTGTAGGTTTCAGAGCTTATTAAAGAATATATATAATACACCTTTAATATTAGGATTAGTTTATTGTTAAACTTTCAGAGCCACTCATCAATTGGTACTCAATCGATGCATGCTAAATGAGTTAGTTAGTAAATTATATAAGTGAACTTGATATACTTTAAATTTCACTAGACTCAAAATTATTACCAATGGTGACACTTTAAAATGAAGATGTTCAAACACAAACTAAATCCACCAATCAGAAGCCAAAGAAAAAAAAACAAAAAAAACAAAAAAAAAAGAGAACTAAGCAGTAATTACAGCAGTAAAAACAGATTTAATCCAGAAAAAAACAATTGCAATAGGGGAAACAAAACCTCAGTATACTACTGGGCTCAATTCCAAAAACAAGGAAAAGCGATAATTTGTAGCCAAAAGGCAGGGTGGGGATCAGCAGGATAGAAAATTACTAAGAGGAAAGATCTCAGGTAAGGCAGGTTCTGGTGAAAACAACCTAACAGTATTCTTACTGAAGGCTGCTCGGGGTGATCAGATATCTCCTGGGGGATGATGGAGGATGAGGAACCCCCAAGAGTAATCTGAAATCGAAGATGGGGAATTCTTGCTAAACTGACTTGCAGGTTCTTGCTAGAACTGGACTCCGAAAGGAAGGACACCCAAGCCCAGAGTTTGAAACTTAGACAAAAATAATGCACAAATGAGCCTGATTAGAGTTTGATTAGCAGAATATCATTGTCTCTCCTCTTGTGCATAATTAGTTAATTAACTAAATGAATTTGATGTCCTTTGAGTTTAAGTAAACTCAAAATTATGGCTGATGATGAAACTTAAAGTCAAAATATTCAAAGAAAAACCAAGTATGTCATCCAGAAGCCACAGAACACAAGCATTATTCAGAAGACTAGCATGTCTTTCGCAGGCAAGCATAAGGCTGACGCACCCAAATATGACTGAAATGAAGTAATTGAATAAAGACTTAAGGCTGGGCATGGTGGCTCACGCCTGTAATGCCAGCATTTTGGGATGCTGAGGCGGGCGGATCACGACATCAGGAGATGGAGACCATCCTGGCTAACAGGGTGAAATCCCATCTCTACTAAAAATACAAAAAATTAGCCGGGCATGGTGGTGGGCAACTGTAGTCCCAGATACTTGGGAGGCTGAGGCAGGAGAATGGCAAGAACCCGGGAGGCGGAGTTTGCAGTGAGCCGAGATCTCGCCACTGCACTCCAGCCTGGGCGACAGAGCAAGACTCCGTCTCAAAAAAGACTTGAAGAGCATCTAAATGCAAGATGCTAATTAAAAACATAATAGCTTTGCTGAGGATGCTGTCTGTCAAATGTCTCTTGTCAAACCCCAGGCTGAGATCAGTGATACTTGACTTTCAGTCAACCCAACATCCCACTATAAAAAAAAAACCTAGGACCAATCCCGGTTCTATGATTACAGTGGTTCAGCTGCCTAGCACTAAGGCAAAGGGCTCGGTACCAAGTTAGGCTAAAGTTTAAGAAGAATGACAAACACCTTTATTACTACTGGTGCATTGCACAATGATGTTCACAAAAGTATAATAACCATAATGAGGGCTATGGGTTTGCAATTAACTGTCTATTAGCAATAACCAGTGTTTCTCTTCTCTCGACCAGTCAGATGACTTTTGGGATTTATTTCTATGATTTGCCAAAGTCATAGTTACTAAATCTTCTACATATGGGATTGTATTAAAGATCCAAATAGCCACTATAGTCAGACACAAACAGAAAACACCTTTGTCCAAAGGTAATAGGGACCCAATCTCATCAATTGTAACTAAGCATATTAACCAATGCTGAAGGTAAATGCCAATAAATTTATATTAGCTCATCTTCAAAAGATAATGCAACAAGTTATTTTTCCTGTTATCTATTTAAGGTATCTGATGCCTACAGAGGTATCAGGCCTCTACATGGAGCACTTAGGATGCAGACTGAATTTTTCCTTGGGATAGATGACTTGTTTAAAAATCTTGTCAGAGTGTTAAGTGGCTTTTTATTTATCTTCCTAAAAAGCTATGTCCTGAAGTCTACCTTAAGAATGCACATTTTGTACAGCCAGGCATGGTGGTATGTGTCTGTAGTTCCAGCTGCTTGGAAAGCTGAGGCCAGAGAATCACTTGAGGCCAGGAGTTTGAGGCTGTACTGTGCCAATATCATGCCTGTGAACAGCCACTGCACTCTAGCCTGGGCAACACAGTGAAACTCCATCTCTTTAAGAAAAAAAAAAAAAAAAAAAAGCACATTTTGTGATAGCAAAACTATGACTAAAGTCTTACATAATCAAATATCTTCCCAGCACCAATTGCCACCATTCTTTCTAACTAATGTGATATAGTACAAGATTAGAATATACTTGTGCCACAAAACAACACTAGAAACATTTATTAATGTCTTTCTTGACAATGA
This sequence comes from Macaca fascicularis, assembly GCF_037993035.2. NCBI lineage: Eukaryota > Metazoa > Chordata > Mammalia > Primates > Cercopithecidae > Macaca > Macaca fascicularis. The sequence goes on along the minus strand of NC_088377.1, from coordinate 165,565,003 downwards.
CTTTTTTTCCTGTCTTCTCACATCCACTTTTTACCTTTTACTTTCTGTCTTTACTGTCCTCCATTTGCCTATGGGAGGTGGAAGCTGATGAAACACGTGTCTAAAAAGACTAAGGAACTCAGATCCAGAAAAGAATTGAGGCTTTATTTCCATTTGTAGTTCTATTACGAAACAGCTGAAAGATCCAAATTATTCAATTTTAAGCATCACTTAACTCTTTTAAAATACATCAGTAATTCCTAAATCTGTCTAAATTCCAGGAATGTTGGGATAATGAGTAAAATGATACGTATGAAGTGTATGGTTTTTTTTTTTTTGAGACAGAGTCTCACTCTGTCGCCCAGGCTGGAGTGCAGTGGCATGATCTCGGCTTACTGCAAGCTCTGCCTCCCGGATTCTCGCCATTCTCCTGCCTCAGCCTCCCGAGTAGCTGGGACTAGAGACACTCACCACCATGCCCAGATAATTTTTTGTATTTTTAGTAGAGACAGGGTTTCATGGTGTTAGCCAGGATGCTCTCAATCTCCTGATCTCATGATCCACCCGCCTGGGCCTTCCAAAGTGCTGGGATTACAGGCGTAAGCCACCGCACCCGACCTGACGTGTTTTTTTAAGAAACTATGTAAATCTAAAGTGTAGTGTTATTTCCCCTGGACTACCAATATTATTAAATCTTGCTTATTATGGCTCATTTGCATTTATTCCAAACTACAAGAAAGATAACTGTAATAGGTATGGAGAGGATTCTTTTTGACATTTTGGGAGCCATAAAAACCAATATATATAATTCAAATAGGGGTATCTGTATAAAAGTTTACAGATTGTAAACCCTTACCCTAAGAACATTAAAGAAATATTTTCCATGGATACTGATTTAGACAATACAGAGATGCTTGGGGGTAATAACAATAATCTAAGTCTTCTGTAAAGAATGTGGTTAATAAGAAAGGTGAGGTGGGAAGAGGAAGGGTTATACATAGCAAAATTCATTTCGAATTGTAGAAACTCAGAGCAAGATGTATTTACAATTGTCCCTTTATCTCCACCAATAAACTGAGACACTGCTGGTGTTTTGCCTCCACAGAGATCACATGCTTCTCATTAAAAGGGAAATTGGAAAGGTAAAACAACACTTCCACAGCAGAATTCAGTCAGCCCCTCCACTCTGAGACCATCTGTGGCTAAAGTCTATTTAGAAAGAGCATTACAGAGTGAAAGCATTCTCATAAAGTTTATAAAATGTATCAGGGAAGAAGGGAGGGGGAGAACTAAGATAAACCCAGCCTGCAGCACACTCAGCATTAAACGTTAGGTTAGCTTGCTCTCTGACCCACTTCCCAACAGTGTTTCCCTGTTGCTCCAGAATCACGTAGACTGTTAAAAGATTGTAGTTCCCCCTAACTGCTCTACATGACAACTTGAACATTATTAAATGTAAGTTTTCCCTTTGAGATGTATTTTAAGTCCTGCATACCAGTGAAACTACTGATGTCAGCTGGTCTAGGGACCACATGAGGAGCTAACTCGTCTCCTTTTTCCAAATAATACAGTTTTCTCATCCTAATGAGTTCATCCCTCTTACCCCGACCAATCAATAACCCCAATCTTCCAGCCCATTGTCCTCTACAATCCCCTTAAAAACCTCATCCCAGAAATCCTTGAAGAGATGGATTTGAGAGTCTCCTCCCATCTCCTCACCTGGCTGCCCTGCAATCAATAAACTCTTTCTCTGCTGCAAACACTGCTGTCTCAGTGTATTGCACTTTACTGTGTAGCAAGCATATGAACCCGTTGGTCTTACAACAAAGCCACAACTAAATTTCACTTAAGTAGTGCAATTCATTTGAAGCACAATAGAGAGTAATTGAGAACACAGTAATACAAGAAAGTGATATTAAGTAAGCCTATACCTAGCATTTTTTCCAGATTGAAGGTCACAACCTATTAGTGAGTCATGAAGTAAATTTAATTTCTTGTAATAAGACTTTTAAAAAGCCCATAAAATAGACTATAATAGTGTAGAATAGGATAGAATAAAATAGGTAGGATAGAATAAGAAATACCTTTATTATATATAATAAATAATATTTTAAAAATTGTTTGCTATTCTCCTGTTAATCTGTGTTTTTGTCAGTTCAATTCATGAGCCTCACCCACAGAACTTCAGGAGTAGAGGAAAGTTACTTTTCTTTCCCTACAGTTCTGGCAATGAGAATGGGATATCATTGGCTGGGACACCCTGCACACTCCAGAGGCTACCATTGAGATCTTGGGAGCACCCAGCAATGTTAGCAAAAGGTAAACATTTTTACCACATCAACCTCCTAATCTCTGCCTGTAGAGTCTGGTCAAAAGAAAATGGCAAGAGACTATCCTTGTCTTTCCCTTTTCAAATTCAGATTAGCAGGAGAAACCATTTGTGTGAACTAGTTCTTTGGGTATAGATACTTATGATTTTTTTGCGTGTGACCAATCAAAATTTAATTTCTTTAAGCTACATTTTGCCACAAGCAAAGAGATGGCAAATCAGTTTACTGGTCATCATTTATATACAAATAAAGAAGGTGAGATTAGGGTCTTGTACACTTTTTCTGGTCCGTGTGCAGAGTAATGGTTCAAACCAGTTCTGTGGTTCCCAGTAGATTTGTAATGGTTCAGGTTCTCTTTATTCATCTTCATAGGCAGTTAGAAACAGATTCACATGAAGGTTATGAAATAGAGTATGGTTACCATCTCCTCAAGAAAAAGGCTTGGATCTAATGCAGAGATGGGGGCAAGGAATCAACTCAGGTCTCCTGTGCTCTCCATGATGCAACTTCAAGAAGACAATTATCATCTTCACTCCCATCCAAGGGAGCACAACGAAGTAGGTGAGGGTCTTCCACATACTAGCTGAGCCCTCCTAGCCATAGATACCACTTGATGTGGCTGCCCCAATTTGGGATTGGACTGATCCCATAGCCGAGGAGCCCAGAATGCAAGTGGGTTCTGGCAATGAGAGTGAGATATCATTGGCTGGGACACCGTGCACACTCCAGAGGTTACCACTGAGATCTTGGGAGCACCCAGCAAAGTTAGCAAAAGGTAAACATTTTTACCACATCAACCTGGACATTTTCAACCTGGACTCCTTGTGATTTTTATTTGAAGTACTCTTGGTTTTAATTCATCCTTTCCCTCCCAGAGATGGTCATTGTTTTCCTATGTCTCTGTCTTTTGTGTAATTTTTCATATGGAAGGGAATCACAGGCATATGTCCTATAGGCATGTTGTTAAAACTGGCTTTATAGACTGATGGGTTTACTGTCCTCATTGGGCAGGTGTTTGGACAAACTTTGCTGTGGGTCATCAATTTTTAAAAAAAAGCTGAGGTTTTCCTTTCATCACTTTTTATGTTCTGAGATCTCGGCTTGTAACCAGTGAGGATATGCTCTTTGGTTTCTGCCAGCTGATGGGTACAGGTTATCAGGGATGCATCAAGTGGCTACCATAAGGCTAGGAACCCTAGACATTGGAGGGTATGCTGAAAAATCAATTGGAGAAAAGCAGATTAATTGGAAAAAAAGGCATGCAAATCTATTTAACGTGTACATACAGGAGCCTTCAGAATGGAGTCCCAAGGATAGAGGGGAAATTGTCTATTTTTATGCTTCAGTTCAGCAAAGTATGAACAGCCATATAGTAATATGACTGGACGAAAAGTAATGCTAATAGACTGAGGGAGAGAAGTCCAGCCAGGCCTACCTGTCTAGATTTTTCTTGGCCTCTCTGTGCATGCATTCCTTCCTTCTAGGTAAGGGACAGGAATCTCTCTGGAATGGGGGTCTTATGACCTACAGTCAAACAAGGTAGGTCACATGATTCCTTTATGGCCAGTTTTTATATAGAAAGACAGAGGGAAAGTTAGAGTAACATTTTTAGGTTTTATGGCTGACTTGGGAAAAAGGGGTTCTGATATCTATGACCTGTTCAGGGGAAGAGAAATTCTAGTTTTTATGGCTAGCCTTGGAGGCAAATAGGACTGAGAGACAGGAGGGCAGAAGGTGGTCAGATAAAAACTTTTGCTTCTGAGGCCTTCATTATGGGGTATTACTTTCTGAGTCCCAACAACATGAAGTGTGCAAGCAGCATTTTCATTGTCCAACCATGCCAGCTTTCAGGAGAGTTTGTTTTAATGAGGGGTCAGTATGGCAGAGGCACTTGAGAGTAATGACTTAAGAACACCCTGACAATGACCTTGTAGTCTAAGAATCCAGGAGTAGCCAACCCAGAGTTTCACTCCTTAGCTAGGAAGGACATCTGAACCCCTGACCCATCCCTTAGAATATAGGCCATACAGGGAATCAAGGCCCTTTGCTTTGGGTTAGATGGAGCTTGCTAGGTGGCAGGTGCTAAATAAAAATGTTATATAATCTGCATGCTTTTTACAAATGGGAGCAGTTCTCCTGTCCAGCTCTCCATGACCAGACCATCCTTGTATGTAAGTTCCCCCAGTAAATCCTATGTCTCATTTGCTCTCAAGGTCCCACTCTATACGGAGTCTTTGTTGTCTCTACCCTTATTGCTTTGCCAGTGCGGGAAGTCCCATCCAGCATCACCTGTCCAATCTCACAGATTAGAGAGTCTGTAATTGGAGGCATCTCACTTGTGTAGGACACCAGAGACACTAATTTTCACAAACATTATTCTTACTGCCTGTGACAATGAGGGTTTTTGCTTTCTTAGGCTATTTTTGGGAGTGTTTTTTGGATCATTGGAGCTGCATCTTCTGCACCTCTTTGGGGATACCTCTTGAATTCATGATAAAAATGTATTCTAAACCTAGAAAGTTACCTCCAGGTTTTTTCATGAAAAGATTTATTGGATTGAGTTGCTGTTAGAGTGGATATATGCTTGGAGATCCTATTTGCAATGGCTACATGATGAATTCATGGATTTAGAAAAACTTTTAGAAAGATTTTTAGAGAACTCTCATCCTAAACAAATGATTTTTTGGTACCTACGGGAAGTTGAAATCGGAAGTAGGACAAAAAAGAGCATTATGGCTAGGCTTAGAGATTCCCTCAAGATTAAGAACAGAAATTAGACTTAGAACAAAAGTTAAAAATCCACATCTACTGTACATGTTCCTTTCCCCTGCAACTGTGCTCTTCTTTACTCTCAATTCCATATCCCTAACCTTCCGGAAGGTATTTTGAATCTCCAGACCCTGACTTATGTTTCTCTCCCTCAAATCCAGCCCAGACTCCTAAGCAAATTCCTATAATCCCTGAAGCTCCTCTGACTTCTAAGAAAAAAAAAAAAAAAAAAGTCCCTAAACACCCAGCTTCCTTCTTTAAATTCTTTTTCCCTGCAAGAATAGCAGAAAGCACTCTGGCCTAATCTCCAGGCCAGGGAATACAAGTTACTTATGTAAATGCTGATAGTCAGAAAATAACTTTGTCAGAGGCCCCAGGGATACACAGCAGGGCTCATTTCATTGTCCCTTATAATTCCATCTACTTTCTGGGTCTATATAATCAGATCCCATCAGCTGCAAGTCTTCCCATGAAATTCCTTTTGTGGATGTATCCTTAGTGCCCACAGCAAAGAATTCATGTCCTCTGGACAGCAGCAGATCTTTTAAAATAAAAAGTTGTTTTATACCACACCCCACCCCACCCCCAAAATATACACCTTTCAGAAGATCCTATCAAACTTAGAGAGAAGTTAGAAAAGTTAGTGACAATATACAACTCCCCTCCTAGGGATTTTGATTGGCTCTTCCTACCCAGGGTGATACTGTGGTTACCAGACAAGCCAGACAGCCCCCTAGGGACAACTACCTCTCCCCAGCAGCAAACACACATAAAGAAAACAGGTAGCCAGAACTTCTCCCAGGCCTTCCTGCAAATGACGAGGAAATGACTCAGCTGGCAGCTGATATTTAGGGCCTCATAAAAGTGATAGTAGAGACCTTTCCCACCAAAGTAAATTGGTCTTAGGTTGAAAAGTACACTCAGAAAGAAAAGGATGCCAAGATTTTTGTGGAATGTTGTATACAGACTTTCCAAAGGCATGCTGCATTTAACCTCAAAGCCCCAGAACAGAAAAATCTTATTATTTCCACCTTTATTGGAAATCCTCTGTCTGGAATAAGGAGGCAAATCCACAGTAGCTTTTTTGTCTGGGCAGGACAGTCTCTTCAACATTATGATTGAAGCTTCTACCCCATTCATTGAAAAAAGGCTTGCAGGAAAAGAGGAGGGGGGAAAAATTAACATCAACTGTCCTTGCCTTGCAAATTTAGTCTTTATAAAAACACATCTATGACTCTAGGGGCAACTCAAGTCCCACCCATTTTTCTTACCAGCCCCAGAGCCTCCCCTATTCATTTCAAGATGTTTGCGGGTACTATATACAAAGCCAGACATTGAAAAAAACAATTGTCCTGCACTTAAAAGAAAGGAAAGCTTAAACAATCTCTCCTGACCCCAACTTCCTCAGAGGATCCATTTTCCTCTTTCTGAGAGAGGAAGCATATCCTCCATCCTTAAAATAGAAGATCAAGAACTGAATTTTTAAATTGACACTGACGTGACTTTCTCTACTACTGGCTCAAAGTATTCATCTCTATCTATCACCTCTAATTCTATTCAGCTGTTGGAACTCCAGGGAAGCCTGTTTCATTGCCTACATCTTAGGCCACCCAATATTTGTAGGCCCTCTTAACATCCATCACGCCTTTCTAGTTTCTGACTTCTTACTGGCAAACCTTTTAGGCAGAGGTTTGTTATGTAAATTTAATGCCACCATAGAGTATAATTATAAAGATGTTTTTTATTTTCCTACCTTCAGACCAAACCTCAAGCTTCCTACCTTCCCTAATGGAAACCCATATCAATTTAAAATCTTCTGAAGAGGATGCAGTCCTAAAAGATATCCCACTTAGTATTTGGGCCTCACATATAAATGAGATTGGATAGCTACTGAGTGCACAGTCAATGGGTGTTACCTGGAAGAGTAATAAACTTTTCCTATAAGTAGCCCAATACTCTCTCTTTCAAGATGAAAAATAAGGAATTGAACCTATAATCGACTATTTTATAGCAGGGTTTTCTTATACCTTCTTACCCTGCAATACCCTAATCTTGCCAATAATAAAAGTAAAATTTGATTTAGATGGGAATCAAATCCCATCTTAGATTTGTACAAGATCTGAGAGTCATAAACTCTTATAATGCCCCATCACCCCATAATTCCTAATCCAGCCACTATTCTGACCTCAATTCCTGCTGATGCAGTCTGGTTTATAGTAATTAACCTCTGGTCAGCTTTCTTTTTAATTCCATTACTCTGGGACTCAAAATTTGTCTTTGCACTTATGTTTAGAGGAAGAAAATCAACATAGATGCATACCTCATAGATATTATGAGTTCCCCTCAATATTTTTCTAAGTCCGTAAAACCAATCTCAACCCTGTAGCTTTTACTCAAGGCTTCACTCTTTTTCAATACATTAATAACCTCTTTCTTTATAGCCAAACTAAACAGAGTGATCTTATAGACTCCCTCATTCTCCTAAAATAAGTAGCTGAATGAGGCCTTAAATCCTTCATATCTAAACATCAGTGGATGCAAACAACTGTTACCTGCTTAGGACATGAGATATCTCAGGGCACTAAAAATAGCACAAAATGCCTTGAATCAGCCTTGCCCATCTCTCTCCCAAAAACAAAAAGCAACTGCATAAATTCCTAGGGGCAGCTAAATGTCACCGATGAATTCCTGCTTTTGCTGCCCATGCTAAACCTCTATAGATGCCCTCCTCCCGATGCTACTTCAGAGTTCATTTCCTGGCTCTTGGAGCCATTGAACTGCAAAGCCTGAAAATGAGCACTTCTCACATAGCCAGCTCTTGGCTTACCCAACTTTGGCAAACCGTTTCACCTATACTACCATGAAAAGAATAGGATTGTTTGGGGTATTCAGAACAACCTCTTGCCTCTTGGATATGAGGACTAAGCTCTGATTTTTTTCTTACCCAAATTTCTACCTAAGGGGTCTAGGGAGTCATGCCCTACAAACTGTAAATTCTCATCAGTTGGGTTTTATTGGACCGTATATATTGTGGCTTACTTTTCAATCTGACTCTGGCATAACATTATGAGACAAGGAAAAAAAATGTTTAACCCCAAGATATATTTCCTTGCCATACCTTAAAATTGCCCTGCAAAGTGTCTTGTGGGAAGAATCCACATTCTATAGAGAATCCCTTTCCTTTTTGTTTTCCTTTCTTCCTTCCCAGATCCAGGAGATAATCAACTAAGAGCCAGGCACACTTTTAAGTCCTATTAAAAAAACTATTTACAACCTGGTCTCTCTAAAATCTGCTATCTAAGAGCTTCCTCTGCACAATAAAACTTGGTGTCCATAATCCTTTATCTTTAACCTGAACATTCCTCTCTGTCGATCCCAGGTCTTCAGACAACCTCAACCAATTGTCAGCCAGAAAATATTTAAATTTACCTACAGGCTGGAAGCCCCCACTTTGAGTTGTCCTGCCTTTCTAAACCAAACCAATGTATTTTCTTAAACGTATTTGATTAATGTCTCATGCCTTCCTAAAATACGTAAAACCAAGCTGTATAAATAAGGGAGGAGACCACCCCTCATATTGTCTTATGCCCAATTTCTGCCTCCAAAGAAAGAAAAAGTAAAAACTAAAAGGCAGAAATGAAATCCACAGGCAGACAGCCCGGCGTCACGCCCTGGGTGGTTAAAGATTGACCCCTGACCTAACTGGTTATGTTATCTATAGATTCCAGACATTATGTGAAAAAGCACTGTGAAAATCCCTGTCCTGTTCTGTTTCAGCACCCAGTCACATACCCACTGCTTGCTCAATCAATCACGACCCCCTCACGTGGACCCCCTTAGAGTTGTAAGCCCTTAAAAGAGATAGGAATTACTCACTCGGGGAGCTCAGTTTTTGGAGACATGAGTCTTGCCAAAGCTCCTGGCTGAATAAAGCCCTTCCTTCTTTAACTCAGTGTCTGAGGGGTTTTGTCTGTGGTTTGTCCTGCTACACCCCAACTACCTTGGACACATGTTCTTAGGACCTCCTGAGGACTGTGTCACTGGCCATGATCACTCATATTTGGCTCAGAATAAATCTCTTCAAATATTTGACAGTTTGACTCTTTTCATCAACAGATATCCTATACTATATTTCTTGTAAACAAGAAAGTATCAGAGACAGGTCTCAATCAATTTAGAAGGTTATTTTGCCAAAGTTAAGCATATGCCCAGAAGAAATAAACATGGAATCACAGAAACAGTCTGTGGTCCATGCCTTTTTCCAAAAATGAATTTGAGGGCCTCAGTATTTAAAGGGGAAAGGCAGGCCATTGTGGAAAAAAGGAGGGTATGATAATCCACATGTTGCAAGGGAAAAGAAATAGGTAGGGAATAGTCAATTACGTATTCATCCAGCGCTCAGTAAATCTGCACTTTACATAAGATAAGGTGAACACAGAGTAACTACCTATGGAGTTATTTAACATTTTATCTCTAACTATCTGCTTAGGAACAAAAGAAAAGGCAGTTTCTTGCGCAACTCACATTTCAGTTTAATTTTTTTTTTCCTTTTGGCATGGTGAATTGGGGTCCTGAGTTTTTATTTTCCTCCCGCATTCTCAAGTCAATTAGACTCTATGGCATCAGGCATGTTCCCATTCCTGCACGAAGTAGTCACAACTGGTACCTTAGTTGGCAAATTCAGTATTCTTATATTAGGTTCCCTTCTTTACCTCCACATTCCCCATTCCCCCATTCTGTGTCCATTCTTTTATGACTTAATAAGACTCCGCACCTCTCAACACAGTAGCAGACCACCTGTACACAGGCCCTATTAACCAATTCCTCTATTGTAACACCTTTTTTTTTTTTTTTGAGACAGAGTCTCATTCTGTAACCAAGGCCGGAGGGCAGTGGCGCAATCTCGGCTCACTGCAACCTCTGTCTCCCAGGTTCAAGTGACACCATGATAGTGGTAAAGAAATTAACAACTGAGGTTATTCCTCATCTTGGCATTTCTTTATAGATTGAATCAGACCAAGAAACTCATTTTTTAGTAGAAATAAACAACTCACTCCCCAAATCTCTGGATCACTCATTAAAATTTCTTACTTCATACCATCCTCAATCATCAGGGCAGGGGAACATAAAAATCTAGACATAAAAAGAACTTATAGGAAAAAATCCATTAAACCATCTCTTTCAACCAGGAGATCAGGTATACATCAAGATTTTTAGAAAAAGTGTGTACTATTACCTTATTAGGAAGGACTTTATGAAGTACTGCTAACCACCTACACTGCTATCACACTGTCTGAATTCATGTGAGCCACATCAAGGTAGAGCCAGTCATCACTCTCAGGACAACTGAAAGACCATCCCTACAGGTGACCTCATAGTAAGGATTTCAGAGTCAAGGCTCTAGAAGCAAGATGACACCACAAAGCAAACAGCTTTCCTCAAGATCACAGATCAAAAAACTTTGCTTTCATCTATTTTCCCCCTTTAAGTTTCTCTCCTTCCTGGTGTGTGGGGGGAGTAAAGGGAGGATCTTTTTAAACAAAACCTCCCATTTATTGAGAAGCTCACTGGAGATTACTTGTCTCAATCTATCCTATTCTCTCTCTGATCCTCCACTATGGGCTTTCTTTCAAATGCTGCCTCTTTCATATTAACCTCATTCTTTTCTTTATAGGTTTCACACAAACCTGACACCACCCTTGCATGAGTTTCTCAAACCTTGGTCATGTCAACTAAACAATATAATTGTTGCTTATGTCAACATCTGTATAGCATGAACAAACCTGAATTAGTTTTTATTCCTGTCCATGGGGTACCAGGTAGACCAACTATGGAAGATAAATTAATGAAAGAGTATGGTATCCATGGCCAGAAAAACAATGTCACTCTACTTTTACTTCTGATGAGTTCATCGGGCAAGGAAAAACCTCTGTGCATGCTCAACAATTGTCCCTTGCTCAAGTAAAGATGTTGGGGAAAAAAAAAAAAACTTTCCAATTAAAAACAAATATGGTACTGATCTCTTTCCAAGTAACAAGCCAAGACAATATTGCAATCAAACCCTGTAGTTTGACTCCATACACCACATCCTCAAACCCTTCATGGAGGTCATAATGAGGCAGGAGAATAGGGTCGGGAGACAAGAAGCCTGAGGACAAACTGTGGCTGACTTCTTGGAATTAGACCAAAAGGAAAACTCCACCTCTCCATGCCCAAGTGAAAAGGGGCCAGAGTTCCTGCCCTCTACAAAACCCTCCTCCCCTACGTCACAAATGAGAATTGCCTCTGATTGGTTGTGGGCCAACCTCCACTTCAGCCTCTGATTGGTCTCAAACCAAGCCTCCACTTCAGTCTCTGATTGGTCACAGGCCAATCCTTCATTTGCATAGGGTATAAACAATTGGAGGCCTCTAAAGGGTACTTAGGGGTGTTACCAAATTCTTTTAGTTTAATTTGAAACCCTGAAGAACATTGCAATGAGGCTCTTGAACCACTTGCTCAAGCTTGCTCCTGCTCTGTGGAGGCTACTTTCACTTCAATAAATCTGTGCTTTTGTTGCTTCGTTCTTTTGTTGCTTTGTTTGCACGTTTTGTTCAATTCTTTGTTCAACACTCCAAGAACCTGGAAAACTCACAGTCAAGACTTTCCATCTGGTAACAATAAGTGATTCTAGAACTACCTTTTATAGCACAAAGTTTTGCCAAATCACCAAATGTGTTGGCTGGTTCATAGGCCACTCTTGCACAACCTGGGTGGGGTAGCTCAGCTGCTCTCCTGATTAGGCTCCTTAACACCAGAAATTGTATATAAATAGATCAAAAATCTGGATTAACTTGGTCAGGTGACAAAATCAAGCCTTTTAGCTGTCAAAGCCAGATTGCAGGTCTCCTATGTCAAATATTTCACGACATTTTCTGCTTTTACAAACTGACAGAGGCACATGAAAATGAAGGTGTGGAGACATCAATATGACCAATAACAACAGTTGTGGAACATACTAGATCTGGAGAATTACAGGATCCACTTTTTGTTCATGAACAACACTGATCATTTTATCTTGTGTGGTTGATGAAAATGCTGCCTCTTTGTGAATCAGTTGGTACAAATATTGTCTGATTTATACCTTTGAACAAAAAAGATTAATATTCTCCATAAGACAATGAGGCTCAACCATTTTATTAGACTGACCAATTCCCACAGTTGGGAGATTGGTTTAATGGAATATGAAGAAATGTGCTTAAGTTTGCACTTTTCTGGTTATTTATTCTCATTCTAAGCTGTATATTCTTCTTTTGAAGATCTATCACTCAGCAACTAAACTGATTCTTCTCTCCATAGCCATTAATTCAGATTTTATTATGAGAAACTTATGGTAAAGTTTCAGATGGGGGAAATGAAGGAATTCAGAACATGCTACCCCAAAATATGCTACTTTGGTATGGGGATTATGTTTATTATTTTATTTTATTTTATTTTTTGAGACAAAGTATCACTTTGTTGCCCAGGCTGGAGTGCAGTTGTGCAATCTTGGCTCACCACAATCTCCACATCCTGGATTCAAGTGATTCTCCTGCCTCAACTTCCCAGGTAGCTGGGATTGCAGGCACGCGCCACTGCACCCAGCTAATTTTTGTATTTTTAGTAGAGACGGGGTTTCGCCATGTTGGCCAGGCTTGTTTTGAACTCCTGACCTCAGGTGATCCACCTTCCTCGGCCTCCCAAAGTGCTGTGATTACACACGTGAGCCACTGTGCCCAGCCCGGCATGTTGATTTTTTTGGGTTGAAGGTGATTGAGCAACAGCAGAGGCAAGAAGGGCTCTCTGACTTACCTCTTTCTGCCTCAGGTATGACAGAAAATTTTCCATGTGAAAGAGGCGCTCCCTGTTTCAGGAAGAGAACATTCTTATCACTGGAGACTGGGGGTCAATACTGAAATGGATCAGAACAAACAAAACTACTAAAATATTCCTTATCTTCCATTAGATTTTCCTGTGTATTTTCTGCCGCTTTCCCACAAATTACTGCCTCTAGAAGCTTAAACTCTTTTCCTTTGTTTTATCATTTCCCCACAATTTAGCATTCTTTGTTTAAAAAGTATATAAGCTCTTGGCCTGAGTTGCTTCTTTGGCTCTTCATTTTTCTTATAAAGGCTTATGTGTGCAGTAAAAATATTAAATATAACGTATATGCTTTTATTTTCTTAATCTGTCTTTTGTCAACTCATTTCATGGACCCCAGCCCCAGAACTTAGAGAGTAATTTTTTGTCTTTATACCTGGCCAAAAGAAGGTATTCCATAAATGTAAGTTGTTCCTGTTATTATTATTAATAATATTGTCCCTTGTGACCATCCACTCCTGTATGAAAGGCAGTAAAAAGTATCAAAAAAGAAGGGCCATGGCCAGGACCATTTAATAATTCACAGACCTGCTAACATTAAAACTTTTCTAAGAAGTTAAGAGACAAAAAGTAACCAAAATATGTGAACTATGAAGGAATTTTTCTGGTGGAAATGAAGTACTCAACAAATTTATACTGCACTGGAGCCAGATCTGATGATGGTGCTGTGCCTCCATGATGGTGAGTATCACTACATATGTGCTTCTGAGAAGGAACCTACTCAAGGAAGTCTTCATGGATCATGATTCTATCAGCATGTCAGATTAACCCAAGCCTTAGTGTACATTGCATTATTTTGACTACCTCTTTGCAACTTTGTAAGGGAGTCAACTAAAAATACTCTCTGTTTAAACTCAGACTTCAAGCTTCCTTCCCTCAACCCAGTTGAAATATTTTTCTGACTTATAAAGTGTGATTTATCTGGAAAGTTTTCAGTCTTTTAAACTGAATTAATGGAATAAGTACATAACATTTAAGTAAGTGACATTTAAAACAAGTAGTGGCAAAGCACATTATTAATATAGAATCCAGATATTTTTGCAGTTTTTGGTAGTTATACATTAGTCTGACCAAACAGGCTGGTTGTACTTTCATTGCACAAAATGGGAGGAAGAACAGTTACCAAAAATCAAACGAGCAATAGTTAACAAGATTATTTCTCAGTACCAAACTCATACCAACTTACTTTAGCTATTAGCATGTTTGTTACATCTATAAGTTACGAGCAACATTAATAACAAGTATTGCTTTTATTGCTATTATTAAATAATAGATCTAACATATAACATATGTCACAAAATGTATGGCGCATGCCCTCCAAAAAGAAAATTAACTGCAACTTCAGCTTTTTAATGACATTACAAAGATGTATTAATATTTGTAGTTCTCTCTGTCCCCCTACACCATCCCATGATAACCTAAGCATATTAACACTTATGAATGAGAAGACCAGACAATTGTGTTTGCCTCCTCACCAAGAACAGAGGAAAATAGGAGTGCTCTATGATTCTCACCTGAGACAAGAGAAACAGGAACTCAATGCTAAAGCAACAGGCGACTGAGCATCTGAGTAGTTGATGACAAGGTAGCAGTGTCCCTGATACACATCAACTAGGACAAGGCACAGAAAAAGAAGGAACTTTGAGGGAAGTCAGCTATAAACAATACCCAATAAGGCCAGGCCTGGTGGTGGCTCACGCCTGTAATCCCACTACTTTGGGAGGCTGAGGCAGGAGGATCACTTGAGGTCAATAGTTCAAGAACAGTCTGGCCAACATGATGAAACCCCGTCTCCACTACAAATACAAAAATTAGACAGGCATGGTGGCACATGCCTGTAATCTCAGCTACTCAGGAAGCTGAGACAGGAGAATCTCTGGAACCCAGCAGGTGGAGGCTGCAGTGAGCCGAGATCACACCACTGCGCTCCAGCCCGGGCAAAAGTGCAAGACTGTGTCTTAAAAAACAAATGAACAAACAAAAACAACTCAAGAATATTTATTAGAATTGGGGGCTGTTCCACTTCAGAATTTTTGAAGAGTTTGGACCAAACATGAGGTTGGGAGATGGAGACAAGTTCTTTATAAAATCTACTCTTTTGCTTAAAAACAACACAAAAGAACCAGAGCAAATAGCAAAATAACTTTAGAGGGCTAAACAGAAACTTCAAAAGGCACATGCTCAGTTGTAAAGATAATTACAGAGTAGTGAGTCTCCCAAGGTTGCATGTAATTAGTACTTTAGCTACTTAATGAATGTTTATGGTTGACAAAAAATATTGTTGTTATTCACTTGTGTGTGGCTTATTTGCTCTTAACATGCAATAGCTACGATTTCAAAAATCTAAGCTGCAAGTAACATTTATTGATGGACTAAACTGTTTTAATGAAAGGTGATATTTGTTATAATTTTAAATGTTAAAATAAAAACAGCAACTCTTGCATTAAAATTTCATTGAGACAGGTTAACATTAAAGCAATTTCTACCAAATCTCTAAAATCAGCCAATCAACAACTGATTTTGAAGTCATCTACCAATTTTCCGTAGTTAAGTAATTAATTATTACATTTAAACATTGCAGCAACACTCTGGGGTAAGAATTATCATCCTCATTTGTGAAATGAGAAAATAAGCATTAGAAAAAATTTGATAACTTGTCCACCAGTCCAAAGCTACAAAAACCAGTTCTAGCTAATTCTAAGGTTGCTCTTTACCTTGTCCTCTAGTGGACAAATTACCATCTTATAAAGATAAAAATATTAAGCAAACACAGACATTTTCTAGAAAAGGGAGAAAATATTTTAATTGTCTGATACAGTATGTAGATAATGGAAATCTTTCTGCTTGTATAATTAGCCATCATATTTTGCTGATAGAATCAACCTCACTTTTTTAAAAAAGGAATTAGAACTCACAGTCTAAATATCTTCAAAGTTAAACATTTAGTTGTATCCCAGTATAGTACTCTTTTCTCGAAACCAGTGATTGAGATAACTTTAACAAAACGATTGCCTCATTTCTTAATTTTTTTCACTCAACCATTGTTTTTTGTTCATTTACTCCAAATAATTAGAAGTGTCAGTCTGGCAATTATGTTTCATGTTTTGACTTAACTCAATTTTGATCAGGAAAATGGAAGTGCTGTACTCATATTTACTAACTTCTCACATCATGGGATGGAAGAACTTAGAAGTCCTTTAAACTAAGAAACAAACATTTTACCTAAGTTAAAGATGAGTTTGAATTATTTATGAGATCTTTCATCATCTGGTTATAGTACCTTCTAACCTGGCCAAGTGATTAACTGAAGGTCAGACTTATTATACAACTTCCTCAGAAAAACACAATGAAGAGTGGGTGACGTCTTCCTCCACTCATACTGGCTTACAAATTGTTGTGATATAAAGCACAAATGAGGGTGCCGGGCGTGGTGGCTCACACCTGTAATTCCAGCACTTTGGGAGGCCAAGGCGGGCAGATCACAAGGTCAGGAGTTTGAGACCAGCCTGGCCAACATGGTGAAACCCTGTCTCTACTGAAAAAACAAAAAATTAGCCAGGCATGGTGGTGCATGCCTGTAATCCCAGCTACTCAGGAAGTTGACGCAGGTGAATTGCTTGTACCCTGGAGGCAGAGGTTGGGGAGATCGCACCATCGCACTCCAGCCTGGGCGACAGAGCAAGACTCCGTCTCGAAAAGCAAGACTCCGTCTCAAAAAAAAAAAAAAAAAAAAAAAAAAAAAAAAAAAAAAAGCACAAATGAGGAACCAGGACAAAGGGCACCAGCTTTGATCTAGCTCAAGTCCTAAATCTAAAGAGAGAGTTGAATAGTCACCACCATTTTTACTTTTCTTTCTTTCCTTCCCTCTCTTATTTTTCTCTCTCACTCTACATATATCAACACATTTAATTCTAATACTACTCCATCAGGTAGGCACACTTATTATCCCCATTTAACAGATACCACTCAACTTTTTACCCCCAGACAAAGCAAGTTTCGGTCTCATCCCTTGGATTCAGATTTCAGAGCCATATCTACTCCATTGGCAAAGCCCTAGAGAGCCTTAGTTCAGCAGTTCCAGTGAGGAAAATAAACCAGTGGAGATGAGGCCACGTGAGTTCTTCAGTTCAAGACACGTGTTCCATCAAAATGCTGGCTTGAGAGATGTTTCTGGTCATCTTCAAAGATACAACGTTTCAGAATCTAAGGGAGAGAAAATTCTAGAAAGCTCCACAAGGGTTGTGGCTGGAACCAAGGACCCATACCATAGGTTTGGCTAAAACCAATCTGTGCCCAGGACCCTCAGTCTCCTGTGGTGTTGCGGTCCATAGTCATGGGCAGCCCCGGCCGCCCCTCAGAAATGGAAAACGGTGTTACCAGAAGGAACGGAGGTTGTTACCCACCTCAACTCTACCCCCTTCTATATTCCTAATGGCAACATTGGGTATATCCATTATTTTTGTCATATGTCCATTTAAATCTTCTGCTACCTTCATCGCCTCCCTTCCTCATCCAGCAATAATGCCGTGGGCTTCCCATCGTCCCTCGTGCGCCTGCGCCGCGGGGTTTGCCGGTATCCTGGTTGCAGCTGCAACCTGCTGCTTCTCAGTGCTCGGACTGCACTGATGCCTTCAGTTCTGCTCTGTGTTTTCACTTCTCTGTTTTTTCGCTTCTCTATACTACACTTGCAAGTACTCTGCCTGCTTTGATTTTGATTCTGGTTTCGCCTCTGTGCTTAAGAATCTTAATTTTAGGAATCCTCTTGACTATAATCTCTACAACCTACGTAAGGCTCTTCACTCTATAGCCAAGGTCTAGCATCCATCCATTAAATTAAGTTGATTAATTAAATTACTTGTTAGCAATTAATTAAATTCTACCAAATTATTTGATCTTTCCTGGCCCAAAACCGCAGTTAAAATGTACTTCTCTTTTGCTCCAGTTCCTTAGCTAATTTACTTCTATGAGGATTGTCATGCTGTAATAGCTTATATTACATATTTATACTTATATAAGCATATAAATATATTTATGTTATATATTACCATGATCATGTTAGTGCATTTTAATAGACTGTCTCTGTTTTCATTGATTGCCTAAGTGAGAATGTCAGACATTTTTAGGGTCATGGAGCATCTCAAATTATGCCATAGGTGCCACCTACTTAATTTATTGATGTGGCAATTTAACAAATGTTAATGGAGCATTAATTCCATGCCAAGCCCTGGGCTTGAAGGATACTGTAATAAGCCACACGGAGCTAGTCCTGTTCTCATAGAGCCTGTGTTCTAGTGGGAGGACACAGAAAACAAGTAATAAACAATTTCAGGGTGACAGCTGATATTGCAGAATTCGTTTTAATGACAAAGAAAGCAATTAGGGTTGAAAAGGTATATAATGTCCATTTTATAGCTTAATAGATGATGCTGACTCTTAAAGAGATTGCATCCAGTTAGCACTTCCTTCAAAAATTGAGTACTTACTTTCCTACACTCAAGCAAACACTGTATTACAATACTTTGTAAAGTCTCTGTCAACCTGAGTAATGTAAAAATGGTATCTCATTGTCAATTTAATCATAATTTATTTTCAGAAAATTTGAATCATTCATATTGTCTTTGCTGGTTTTCGGTCATTTTGAATTGGTTGCTTAAGAGCTCTTTACGTAATAGAAGAAATTAGTACTTTGTTACAGGTTCCAAACGTGTTTTTCTAGTTTATATTTTGATTTGCCCATGATATCATTTTCATGCAAAAGTCAACCTCCTTTATTTTTTATATACAATTTGTTTCTAAATATTTGGAGAGTGAATTGGACTTAGGTCAGTTTCCCCAAGAGCAGATCCTTTTATGAGATTTCATGTGCAAATGATTTATTAAGAAAGTTTTCTCAGGAAAAAACTCAAGAGAATGAGAAAAATAGGACAGAGAAGGAGATGAAGACAAGAAAATGTATAATTGTATGTAAAGGCCTTCAGAAGGCAGCTTTAACTTCATCATTCAGGGGATCCAATTAAGGGCTGCAGGAGGCAAAACCACACTGAATGGGAGGGAGGGAGAAAGGGAAGCACCCCGAACCTGGGGAAAGGAATTTACAACAAGCAATAAAAGGGGACTTCGGGGATCTGCCTGGGCACTAAAGTGTCCCTTAATGAGGGGTGGGACAAGCGTCAATGTAAGGAAAGAATAGGGAAGTTTAAACTTAGCATTTGATTTTAATGTGGAAATCTCTTCCTATTTGTTTGGGCTTTATTATTAAACTAAGTAGAAGAAGGAATCCACCCAGTCAGGAAAATTTAGTCTACCCTAACCTAGTCACTCATGATTAGTCATGTATAATTATTTCCTTCTCTCCCTCAACTCTTTCTGGGTATTCATAGTCAGGCCTGAGGGTACCAAAGTCATTGAGAAAGTCAGTTTTCAGTAAGTTGAAGGCCAAGTCAGTAACTGTAGATGTAGATCTTGGGGACCTGTGAAAAGAGGTAACGGATTGAAAAGATCCGTTTTTGGTTAAGGAACACAGAATGTAGTCTTGCACTATTAATAATAAAGGCTATCCTTGCCCTATTTCTGGTGTAACTAGAAAATAATCCCTGATACTGACTTTTTAGCATCTCAGAGTATTATCTTCTTGGAGAATACACAGGTTCCACTAAATATATTTTTAATTTTACTTCTTTCTTAATCTTCTTGTGAAGTAAAATTTTTATCTTGTAAGGTAAATATCATGCTGAAAAAAATCAATTCAATACATGTTTGCTAACACTTGAAGAAACAGTTTGCACAGGCTGTGGGTTTCTAAAGTCTTCCATGAAGGGTACATGGAGCTTATCTGGTCTGGTACTAGGGCAACTAGAAGTAGTAATTGCTATGGCACTGTGGCTTCTATCAGCAGCATAAACACGTCAGGTTACCAATGTCCAATGATGAAGGGTCCTTTAGTATGAAAGGTAGCTTAGCTCAGTGACTTTTGGATTGTTGCTTTTCTTAACTGAAGCTTATGTATGTTCATGTGACTTTCATCAGGCCTTCTCATGGGAAGTTTTAAGAAACGACTTGGTAAATGCCATTATCTTTCTAAGGTAGTGTAGTTACCTTGAAATTGTTGTCCCCTAGGTTTGAAAAACGTAAATCAAACATAAGGCATATGGCTGAACTATGTGTTCACATCAGTTGGAGATTACCACGAAATGTTCCCTGACATCGTATATGTCAGACACTTTTAAAAGTCCATGCTGGCCGGGCGCGGTGACTCACGCCTGTAATCCCAGCACTTTGGGAGGCCGAAGCAGGTGCATCACCTGAGGTCAGGAGTACAAGACCAGCCTGACCAACATGGGGAAATCCCGTCTCTACTAAAAATACAAAATTAGCCGGGGTGGTGGCGCATGGCTGTAATCCCAAATCCCAGCTACTTGGGAGGCTGAGGCAGGAGAATTGCTTGAACCTGGGAGGCAGAGGTTGCAGTGAGCCAAGATCGCGCCGTTGTACTACAGCCTGGGCAAAAAGAGCAAAACTCCGTCTCAAAAAGAAAAAAGGAAAAAAAAAAAGTCCATGCCAAGTCTCTATTACTTTCTGATAAATCACAACTTAGTAAATAATATACTTGTGGCTGGCACCAGAAAGCTAAAAAATATTTTCTGGTCACTAGTTCTAGTTCACCAGTGCTTATCACTTCATTTGAATTCAACAAATATCTAGATGACACTGGATAGGAACATACTGGCAGAAGAATGGCATAATTGATTACATAATTATATGCAAAAATGTTATTATAAAACAGACATTGGTAGACTGATGTTCTAACATTTGAATTGTCCGAAGGTAATATTCTAAGACTATATATTTCTATGTGTAATTGTCATGGGACTGTTCTATATTTTCTTTCAGGGATGTCAAATATATTAAAAAAACAAAATGAACTATCACATCATATCTGATTATTTAACTTTAATAATAAAAATACAATCATGTAAAACTTTACATAAAAACAACACGACCTACCATGGATTTTCCCTTCCGATTCCTTTTTTTTTTTTTCTTTTGAGGCAGAATCTTGCTCTGTCACCCAGGCTGGAGTGCAGCGGCACGATCTCGGCTCACTACAACCTCCGCCTCCCGGGTTCAAGCAATTCTCTTGCCTCAGCCTCCTGAGTAGCTGGGATTACAGGTGCACACCACCACACTGGCTAATAATTGTATTTTTAGCAGAGATGGGGTTTCACCATATTGGTCAGGCTGGTCTCAAACTCCTGACCTTGTGATCCACCCGCCTCAGCCTCCCAAATGCTGGGATTACAGGCGTGAGCCACCGTGTCTAGCCCATTCCCTTCCATTTCCTATAAATCAGTTCCTAAACTTACATTAAAAAACAATTAAATCACCCTTTCACCTCTGCTCACATAATATTTCACTCATACTTCTTTTATAGAACTTGTCGTAATAATCTATTTTGAATTACCTGTCTTTTTACATGATGATAGAATCCTTTAGAGAAGAGATGAAATCTTATTAATCTTTGTAACCTTCACAGTACTAAATATATTCCACATAGTCAATTCTTCACAATATTTGTTGAATTAAACTGATTAGTCTTCTATTACATTAAACAAATATTTATTAGAGCTTTGGTTAAGTGTAACTCTTTGGGCAGTGGGAGGCAAACAAGATGAATGACATTCTCCGCATACTTGAGTACTGCTGGGTTCTTAGAACACATATAAAAAATAGAGAACAAGACAAAATTGGATTTTTAAATAAAACTATAAAATAAAATTAAGCAATATGCTAAATAAACCCCCGATTAAAGATATGGCATACAAATCAAACAGTGAATAAACGTTTGAAGGAAAAAAAATAGCAATTTTGATTTCAACAGAGATGGAAGTGGTGTTGGGGATTAGGAAGGGGTAGTCCTGGGAAACTTTTTATTGGAGTCCAGGAAAATAGTGTAGTATTTGAATAGTGAAACATAAGGCTGGAAAGATAGCTGGAATCAAATTGTGGAGGCTTTGGACAATAAGATAAAGAGTTTTTCCTTTATCTAGCATGCAAGTGGCATTATAAACCAAAAAATCACGCTGAATGAAATTAACCTTTAGGGAAACTAATTTGATATCAGTATGTAGTATCTCTGGTACGATCAAGAGCCAACCCACTCCAACAACCTGGGGTTCTTATCCCTCAAAGAGGAAGTGACAGGATTTTTAAAAACGACAACCGCAAATAATAGAGTAGAAACTCATTTTTATTTCATACATTAAGAGACATTCACTGTTACTGACTGAAATCATAAGGAGAGTTTTGAATTATAAAAATCAAATGCTGATAAAGACAGTGACTAAAAATTGAAAACAGCGAAGAAATAATGGGATCTGAAACAGAAAGGAAAAATAGAAAGCCTGCCTCAGCTTTTTATAAAAAGAAGCCACATTGTACTTCTCAGAAGGTGGATCCTCATTTCATGAATGAAATGCTAATGACAAGAAATCCTAAATGACATAATAGAGACAGCCAAATAGTAAAAGATCTGTCTATAAAACAGTAAAAGTTGTCATCTATAATGACTCCAAGGAGCTACTAAATCTTACTGTTGTGTTAGTTTTTTTCTGTCAATGTCAAAATGTTTTGCATTAAGTTTATTTTTTCATATTATAATATTTGTGATGTGGTTAACCATGGGTAATATTCCAGCTAGGAGCAGGCTGTGAGGTAATTTATCAAACTAAATAGCTAAACTCAATCTGAGCGTTATCATGATTCTGGACTGCATTAATAAAGCCTATTTTTGGTGAATTGGGATCTCAGTCTAACAACTCCTCTAGTCCTCTGCCCACCCCCTACAAAAAGGTGTCTTTAGTCTGGCATTACATTTCCACTTGGATGGGCTTCAGCAGGATCTATTAATACCCTTACATTACATGCATAGCTGTGCGTTTTTCTAGGAAGAGTGTGTCGTATGTTAGATATGTCTGGCAGAAGAATAGTTAAGAATTCTTGACGTAGAATTAAGCTGGAAGAGAGAGACATCTCACAGCCAGCTCCAGTGTTAGATTACTTTAGGAAAAAATGATTTCCCTTGTATTCTTGCATTGCTTTTGAACTTCACTCCCGAACAGACTTGTTTTTCTGAAAAATAAAATACCCTGGGCTGGGCATGGTGGTTCATGCCTGTAAATCCCAGCACTTTTTGAGGCTGAGGCAGGAGGATTTCTTTAGCCCAGAAATTTGAGGCCAGCCTGGGTCACATGGCAAGACCTGATGTCTACTAAAAGTAAATAAAATTAGTTGGGGATGGATTGTGGCAGGTGCCTGTGGTCCCAGCTACTTGGGAGGCTGAGATGGGAGGATGGCTTGAATTCAGGAGGTTGAAGCTATAGTGAACTGTAATTGTGCCACTCTGCTTTAGCCTGGGTGACAGAGGAGATTCTATCAAGGACTGGGACATTGCTGTAAAGATACCTGAAAATGTGGAAGTGACTTTAGAACTCGGTAACAGGCAGAGGTTCGAACAGTGTGGAGGGCTCAGAAGAAGATAGGGAGATGAGGGGACGTTTAGAACCTCCTAGAGATTTGTTGAATGGTTTTGACCAAAATACTGATAGTGATATGAACAGTAAAGCCCAGGCTGAGGAATTCTCACATGGAAATGAGGAACTTATTGGGAACTGGAGCAAAGATTACTTTTGTTACATGTTAGCAGAGAACATGGTGACATTGTACCCCTGCCATAGGGATCTGTGAAACTTTGAACTTGACAGTGATGATTTAGGGAATCTGGTAGAAGAAATTTCTAAGCAGCAAAGCATTCAAGATGCTGTTTCTAACAACACATGCTCATACGTGTGAGCAAAGAAGTAACCTGAAACTGAAACTGAAAGTTATATTTAAAAGAGAAGCAGAGTGTAAAAGTTTGGAAAATGTGCAGCCTGGCCATGTGGTAGAAAAGAAAAGCCCATTTTCAGGGGAGGACGTCAAGCAGGCTGTAGAAATTTGCATAACTAAAAGGAAGGCAAGTGCTAATTGCCAAGACAATAGGGAGAAGACCCAGAAGGCATCTCAGAGAATTTTGAGGTAGCCACTGCCATCACAGACCCAGAGGCCTAGGAGGGAAGAATGGTTTTATGGGCCAAGCCTAAGGCCCCACTACCTACCCTATGCAGGTTCAGGACACCACTCTGCATCCGGCTGCTCCAGTTCCAGCCATGGCTCAAAGGGGCTCAGGTACAGTTGGGCCACTGCTTCAGAGGGTGCAAGCCATGAACCTTGGCAGCTTCTACATGGTGTTAAGCCTGTGGGTACACAGTGCAAGAGTTAAGGCTTGAGAGCTTCTGCCTACATTTCAGAGGATGTATAAAAAAGCCTGGGTGTTCAGACAGAAGCCTGCTGCAGGGATGGAGCCCTTAGGAAGAACGTCTACTAGGGTGTGTGCAGGGAAAATGAGTGGTTGGAGCTGTGAGAAGAGGGCCACCACAGCCTCGAGACCCCAGAATGTTAGATCCACTGGCAGCTTGCACCCTGTGCCCAGAAAAGCCACAGGTGCTCAACACTAGCCTTTGAGAGCAGCCATGGGGGCTGAACCCTGCAAAGCCACAGGGGCAGAGCTGCCCAAGACCTTGGAAGCCCACCCCTTGCATCTGTGTGCCCTGAATGTGGGATGTGGAGTCAAAGGAAATTACTCTGAACCTTTAAAATTTAATGACTGCCCTGCTGAGTTGTGGACTTGCATGAGGCCTGTAGGCCCCTTTGTTTGATCAATTTCTCCCTTTTGGAATGAGATTACTTACCCTATGCCTATACCCCCATTGTATCTTGGGAGTAACTAACTTGTTTTTTATTTTACTGGCTCATCAGCAGAAGGGACTATCCTTGTCTCAGATGAGACTTTGGACTTTTGAGTTAATGCTGAAATGAGTTATGACTTTGGGGGATGTTGGGACGGCATGATTGGATTTTATAAAATGAAAAGGACATGAGATTTGGGAGCAGCCAAGGTGGAAGGATATGGTTTGGATCTGTGTCTCCACCCAAATCTCATGTGAAATTGTAATCCCCAATGTTGGAGGTGGAACCTGGTGGGAGCTGATTAGATCATGGTGGTGCATCCTTCATGAATGGTTTAGCACCATCCCTTTGGTGCTATTCTCATGATGAAGTTCTCATGAAATCTGGTTGTTTAAAAGTGTGTGGCACCTCCCTATCTTTCCTTCCTCCTGCTCTGGCCATGTGAAGTGTGGCCTCCTTTTCACCTTTCACCATTATTGTAAGTTTGCTGAAGCCTCCTCAGAAGCCAAGCAGATGTCAGCATCATGTTTCCTGTACAGCCTGTGGAGCTGTGGGTCAATTAAACCTATTTTTCTTTATAAATTACCCAGTCTCAGGTATTTCTTTATAGCAATGCAAGAATGAACTAATAAAGCCTAACACAGAAAATTGGTACTGAGGAGTGGAGAATTGTTACAAACATACCTAAAAATATGGAAGCATCTTTGAGACTGGGTAATAAATGATGGTTAGCAGAGTTTGGAGAGCTCGGAGAAGACAGGAACATGATGGGAAGTTTGGAACTTCTTAGAGACTGGTTAAATGGTTTTGATCAAAATGCTGATGTTGATATGGACAGTGAAGTCCAGGATGACAAGGTCTCAGATGAAAATGAGGGACTTACTGGGAACTGTAGCAAAGGTCAGCTATGTTACGTCTTAGCAAAAAGTTTTGCTGCATTCTACTCATGCCTATGGAACTGTAGAAGTTTGAACTTAAGAATGATGACTTAGGGTATCCGGTGGAAGAAATTTCCAAACAGAAAAGCATTCAAGATATGGCCTGGCTACTTCTAACAACATATGCTCAGATGCAGGAGCAAAGAAATGCCTAAAAGCTTGAATTGATATTTAAAGGGGAAGCAGACTGTAAAAGTTTGGAAAATTTGCTGGCTGGCCATGTGGCAGAGTAAAACAAAAAGCACTATCAGGAGAGGAAATCAAGCAAGCTTTGGAGCAACCAGTTGCTAGAGATTTGAATGACTAAAAGAAGCCAAGTGTTAACAGACAAGACAGTGGGAAAAAGGCTTTGAAGGTATTTCAGAGCTCTTCTAGGCGCCCCTCCCATCACAGTCTCAGAGGCTTAGGAGGACTGAATGGTTTTGTGGGCTGGGCCTGGGGTACTACCACCCTGCACCTCCCCAGCAGGCTGCTTCTTGCATCCAGGCCCCTCCAGAAGCCTTGGTTCAAAGGGTCCCAGGCATAGCATGGACCACAGCTCTGGAAGGTACAAGCTGTCAACCTTGGCAGTTTTCACATGGTGCTAATAGAAACTCAGAATACAAGAATGAAGGAGCATTGGCAGCCTCCACTTAGATTTCAGAGGGTGTAAAAAAAAAAAATAAAAAAATAAAAAAAAACCCTGGGTTTCCAGGAAGAAGCCTGTTGCAGGGGTATAGCCTCCATAAAATTACTCTACAAGGGTGGTGCCAAGGTGAAAGATGGGGTTGCAGCCCCCACACAGAGTCCCCAAAGGCACTGGCTAGTGGAGCTATGGGAGGTGGGCTGTCATCTTCCAGACCCTAGAATAATACGTCCACCAGCAGCTTGCATCCTGAGCCTAGAAAAGCCAAGGGTTAGAGCTGCCCAAGGCATTGGGAGATCACCTCTTGCACCACTGTGCACTGGATGTGAGACATGGAGTCATACAAGGTAATTTTGGAGCTTTAAGATTTAATGATTGCTCTGCTGGGTTTCAGACTTGTGTGGAGCCTGTATCTCCTTTCTTTTGGCCAATTTCTTCCTTTTAGAATGGCAATGTTTACTCAAGGCCCATATCGCCACCGTATCTCGAAAGTAAAGCAGTCGATTTTTTTTTGTTTTACAGATTCACAGGTGGAAGGAACATGCCTTGAGTCTCAGATGAGACTTTGGACTTCAGACTTTTGAGTTAATGCTGGGATAAGTTAAGACTCTGGGGGACTGTTGAGAAGGAATGATTATATTTTAAAATGTCATAAAGACATGAGGTTTGAGGCCCCGGGCAGAATGATATAGTTTGGATGTTATCCTTTCTAATCTCATATTGGATTATAATCACCAGTGTTGGAGGTGGAGCCTTTTGGAAAGTGATTGGATCACTGGGGCAGATTTCTCATTATTAGCTCAGCACCATCCACTTGGTTCTGTGCTTGCAATACTGAGTGAGTTCTCATGAGATCTCGATGTTTAAAAGAGTGTGGCATCTTTCCCCTTACTCTCTTGTTCCTTCTCTTGCCCTGTGATGTGCCTGCTCCTGCTTCACCTTCTGCCATAAGTAAAAACTCCCTAAGGCCTCCCCAGAAGCCAAGGAGATGCTAGTGCCTTGTACAACGCACAACACTGTTAGCCAAATAAACCTATTTTCTTTATAAATTACCCAATATCAGATATTCCTTTAAACCAATGCAAAAACACCCTAGCACACGGGAGACAATATAGAACCAGATGAAAGAACAAATTGAAGTATATGATCTGAGATCTTGAATCAGTCTCTTAGTTCTGAGAATAATTTTCTTAAACAGTTGTGTCTCATTTTAGATGATGATGTTATAGGTAGGTTTCTACTAAAGTAAGGCCTCTATATTGTGTAGGCAAACAAGTATTAAGTTCAGAGACATTTTTATGAATGCAAAAGATAAAGATAGGTGTCCGAGTGGTTTATAAGCTAGTTTTTTGTTTTTGTTTTTTTTTTTTTTAAATCTGAAGCATTTTTAGTTAAAGTTGCAATCTGGCAGCGTTACTTAAATTGTAGTTTGAATCAGGTGTGTCAGTGAAATTCTTTAGTAGTCCATATTTTATAGGCATGAAGGCCATCTGTCTATATAGGTTACTAGAGTGATTTCTCCCAAAGTTCATATCAAGTTGTCCAGCTTTAGTTTGTAGGGCTTTAACCAAAACACATTTTTTAATTTCTAGTGATTTTAGGTCAGAAAGGTGGAAGAAAAATTGGAAATGTAGGTCTGGAAAGTCACAACTAAATATAAGAAAGAGCTAAAAATCTAGAATTTAGACCAGACTATAGGTAAATAATAAAAACTTAGAAATGACAGACAGGGCTAGAAGCTAATAACAGATGTATGATAGTTTTATTTATTTATTTATTTATTTATTTATTTATTTATTTATTTATTTTGAGATGGAGTTTCCCTCTTGTCACCCAGGCTGGAGTACAATGGCATGATCTTGGCTCACTACAACCTCCACCTCCATGATTCAAGTGATTCTCTTGCCTCAGCCTCTCCAGTAGCTGGGATTATAGGCATCCACCACCACACTCAGCTAATTTTTGTATTTTTAGTAGAAACACAGTTTCACCATGTTTTCCAGGCTGGTCTCAAACTCCTGACCTCAGGTGATCCACTCACCTTGGTCTTGTAGTTTTATTTTGAAACATAATTTTTCTCACTCTAGTTTCCCATTTCTACAAAAGATAAACCATAGTAGAACCAATTTATTTGTAAAATAAATTTTAGTCTTATTATACTTGCCTTGATTATTTGCATAAACTGTAGTAAGGATAATATTTGGCCAAATTGACTCTTTGTACATTGGCTTTACTGAAACTTTCATAAAGAATCTCAGATTAGACTTTTAAAAGCCTCTCAAGGTTGTGAAGCTAAGCCAAGAATTTACCATCAGACTATGCATATAATACCTGTATCAATTGAATGAATTCCTCTCTTCTTCAGGTCTCCAAAATAGCTTGGGTTTTCTGGGCCTGTTAGAAAACATTCTTTACTCAGCACAGGACAAGAACTCTATAAAGAAACTGTGTACACAAGCTACCCGCCCAGTATTTTTCTAAGTATATTGGCTTTATAAAGTCAACCTCAATCCCTAAAAGCATTCTGATCATATCTAAAAATATGACTTTCCAGTCAAAGCCTCAGTAAAATAACTAGTGTATTCAATGTGTCCTGTTACAAAATAAAACAAATTCTTACTGAATTTTTGCCAATAACTATATTTCCACAAATAAGAGTACTCATGAATAGTCTCTGAATTCTAGAAAAATGAGATAGAAAGTTAAATATTTAACCTTTCTCATAAAAGTATACTTTATTTACCCAGTTGCTGTAAGGTATAAATAGCTTAAGAAAAAAAAAAGTTTTCTTGACCCTGGAAAACAAAACAAAAAGAATCAGCATGTTTTAAATAAAAGGAAGTCATCAAAATTATTTTAGTCTATCATCAGTTCATTTTCATGTACTTAATTATTGTTCTGCTTGATGTTGAGTTAGCAATCTTCATGAACCCTTCAATCAGTATTTTTTAAATTCAAGTTTTTAAGTAGTCCAATGGTATGATTTCCAGTGTTATCAGAAACCTGTAAACAAAAATACTTGTCAGGGTTCTTTCCATAAATTCCCTTGAAGAAAAAGCAAGTATTAAACTGTATCTATTTATAAACCACTTTTCTTAGAAGAATCAAAGTAAGATAATAATTTCCTGTGGATTACAAAAGACCTAGTATAGCCATGGTTAAAGAGACAATTGGCAAATAAATTTGATTACTTTTTCTGTGATCTACAGTAATTTAACATAGTAACCATAATTACGACTGATAATATATAGCAAGACATATCAGACTTTTAGATATCTTATACAATTTTAGAGCACATATTAATAACATCCACTCAAAAACAGGTTAAACATCTTTTCTTATTTGACAATGTCTCTCATCTGCAACAAGTAAACCTAATATGTCTCTCTTGGACTTCCAGGGTATATTACTCCATTCTCGCAGTGCTATAAAGAAATACTAGAGACTGGGTAATTTGTAAAGGAAAAGGGTTTAATTGACTTACAGTTCTACATTGCTGGGCCAGACCTCAGGAAATTTATAATCATGGCAGAAGGGAAAGGAGAAGCAGGCATCTTCTTCACAGTGTGGCGGGATGGAGTGAGTGCAAGCAGGGGAAATGCCAGATCCTTATAAAACCATCAGATCTCATGAGACTCACTCATTCCCACAACAGCAGCATGCGGGAAGCTGCCCCCAGGATCCAATTACCTCCACCCTGTCCGGACTTTGAAACATGTGGATTATGGGGATTAAAATTCAAAGTGAGATTTAGGTGGAGACACAGAACCAAACCATATCATGGGGTCACTTTTTGAAATGTTCAAAAGTTGGCTCAAGGTCAAAAAGACAATATAGAATTTGAAATTTGAGTTTGAGAAACTTGTCAAATATAAAAAGTTTAATAAACTTGATGAAAAATAGGATCGCAGGTCACTGTAAAATAAGTCATTTATTGAGCTAAAGTGATAATTAAAAATTTTCAAAAAAAATAGACAAAATAAAACAAAAAAAAAACTTTACCCATTGATAGGGAGTTATATTAGTCCATTCTCATGCTGCTAATAAAGACATACTCAATACTGGCTAATTTATAAAGGAAAAAGGTTTAACTGACTCACAGTTCAGCATGGCTGTGGAGGCTTCTGGAAACTTACAATCATGGTGGAAAGGGAAGCAAACATGTCCTTTTTCACACGGCTGCAGGAAGGAGAAGTGCCGAGCAAAGGGGAGAAAAAACCCTTATAAAACCATCAGCTCTCATGAGAACTCATTTACTATCACTAGAATAGCATGGGGGTAACCCAC
Source organism: Macaca fascicularis (assembly GCF_037993035.2). Taxonomy (NCBI): domain Eukaryota; kingdom Metazoa; phylum Chordata; class Mammalia; order Primates; family Cercopithecidae; genus Macaca; species Macaca fascicularis. Next base: position 165,534,392 of record NC_088377.1, on the reverse strand, counting down.
CTCATGATTTGATTACTTACCACCGGTTCCCTCCCATGATATGTGGAGATTATGGGAACTACAAGTCAAGACGAGATTTGGGTGGGGACACAGACAAACCATATCAGGAGGAGACTCAGTTTTCCAAACAACCAATCAAAAGAATAAAGACAACATGAGGCAAACTTACCCCACTTATTGCCGTTTTTGTCTTTATAATCAAAAGGCTTCCAAAAGTATTTTACTATTTTTATTACTATTACATGACAATCTTATTTAAAAGAGAAAGCCAAATTTTACCTTTTCACTAGTACATTGTTAATACTAAAGCTAATTTTAACAAAACCTTATAAACAGATGTATCCTATCTGAATCATCTTTGAATCTGCATGATTTTATACATATTTTATAATCTTTTACAAATTTTAATTCTTTTTCTTTTATCAATTTATACACATATTCAGTTTTATTTATCACTTTTTATTTATTTGATTTAAAACAACCTTTAAATAACCTCTAAATGAAAGAAAATTACTTTTTAAAGAAAAATCACATTTTTATATCTTTTTATAACTTTTCTTATCGAAAACATCTTACATCTTTGTATATTTTGTATACAGAATTGTTTTCTCTATATCTAGTAATTTTAATTACATATATTAACTTCAATGTTAACTCTTAGTAAGGCTAATTTTTATTGAAAAACCAAAGAAGTAATTTTAATTTTTTATTTATTTTTTATTTTTATTTTATTTTATTTTTTTTGAGACAGAGTATTGCTCTTGTTGCCCAGGCTGGAGTGCAATGGTGCAATCTCAGCTCGCTGCAACCTCTGCCTCCTGGGTTCAAACAATTTTCCGCCTCAGCCTCCCAAGTAGCTGGGATTACAGCCATATTCCACCACACCCAGCTATTTTGTATTTCTAGTAGAGTCAGGGTTCCTGCATGTTGGTCAGGTTGGTCTCGAACTTCCAACCTCAGGTGATTCACCTGCCTTGGCCTCCCAAAGTGCTGGAATTACAAGTGTGAACAACTGGCCTGGCCAGTAATTTTGATGTTTAAGTATCAAGTGCAGAGCTTAGGACAGAGGACAGAGCTCTAAAGACAATGCCTAGAGGATCCAATCCCTCTGAAAGTGGTCAGAAGGCACAGCTGGATCAGGAAATACAGGGCCATATTAGAGTTGGCCATGCCCTACAGCTAGTGACCCAGGCACTGTAGACACACATATATTTCCAGGTCTAACTATGGTCTCCTGTCTATACCCCAGAATCTAAAGACTTAAAACCAAAGACATAAGCTTATAGACAAATTAAGCAAGTATCAAAAATATCTCATAAACAATAGTTTTATGATGTTAAAAATCTAGCAGAGACAGAATAAATTGTCTGACCAGTAGGCTCACGCAAAAGTGTGTAAATTTTTAAAAACATTTTAATCTAAATAATTTAAAAACTAGCTTTATATATGAAAGATTACTAAAGTTATATGAACTTACAAAACATTTGGGTTTATTTACTTAATTTATGAGTACTGATTTATCTATGTCAATGTGGTACCATATATAGAAAGACAAATATATAAAGACAGACACGTAAATATGTATACATAGAAATAAAGACAGACAAATGTAAAAATGTTACAGCTTTAATTTTAAATGTTTATCCATGAAACAAGTGAAACAGAGTAGGTTAAAAGGCCAGTGGATTTAAACTGTACCTTTATAAATGGAACCGGTTAAAGTTGAACTGTCCTACAGGAATGAAGTCCTTACCAAGTACTGGAGAAAAAAGAGTGGTCAATTTATATCTCAAAGCACACAGAGAGAATTTAAGTTGTTTTTAAGAGGGAATTTGGGTGTGTTAGAGACAATTAAAAATGGATATCAAGGTAACAAAATCATAGGAATTTACTACAGTATTTTACAAATAAATATAGATTAACCTAGAGAAAGTTTAGAAACCTTTTCAAAATAACCAGTTGAGTGGCAGGAAAGTCGTATTTTGGAGACCAATCTAGTTATATAGGTGGATTTTAAGATTAGCTTCCATTTATTAACTGAATCTCTGAGCTCATGAAGTCCATTAACAAATAAGGCCAACAAAGCAGTTGCAGTTTTTAGGGCCTAACACTTATATATGTGAAAAGCAGGTACAGCTGGAAGGCAGAACATCCAGATCTTCAGAAATCAAGAATCTCATATTTACACTGAATCCTGGGTCCCCACAAAAAGAAAACACCATGGGACTGGAGTGTGTAATGCTTCCACAGTGCACCTCAACTGGAAGGACAACTTCATGCCAATCAGCACACTCTAATCAGCTCATCCCTCATGGGAGTCTTATAGCTTGATGGCAAGTGTTTCTACAGTCTTCAAGTGTACAAACCTCACTTTTCTCATCTAAATGCACAAAGAAATGAGTAGCCAGCTACAGTAATAACCACGCACTGCAGCCACTATCAGTCCACTCCAAAACTGCAGCTTTGCCAGGGACTTGCCAGCCACCACATACCCAAAATTCAAGTGCTCTCACAATACATATTAGCCCCTGCTATGCTCGAAAGCGAAAGAGATGCTCAGTGTGAGAGACAGCACAACTTTCAGACCTGAGAGAGACCTGCCCATAATGCTTGGAACTGTATGAAGAATATAAAAGACCCTGAAAAGGGGATGTGTGGTGGCTTTTACTGTGTTCTTCAAGGATCTCAGGGTCACTAAATGTAACATAGATTTATGTAATACAAATGGTGGCAAAAAAAAGGAGGAGTAGAAATAAATGAGAGAACAAGTCTTAGAGGAGCCAATTTGAGAAGATGTTAAGCTTTCCAGAAGGCCAATGAAGCTTTACATTTTTTTCTCAGTAAAAATTACATCAACAAGAAAAAAAATAAACAAGGATCAAACATAATTGAAAAGGGGTTTAGTTGACTGAAAAAAAAAGTTCCCAGGGGAGAAACATAATCCAAAAGAGAAAGAGTAGAAAGGCATATCTAGCTAGCTGGCTATCTCCTGAATATCAGCTTTTGATTGTTTGTTTGTTTGTTTGTTTGTTTGTTTGTTTGTTTTTCTGAGACAGAGTTTCATTCTTGTTGCCCAGGCTGGAGTGCAATGGTGTGGTCCCGGCTCACTGCAACTTCCACTTCCCGGGTTCAAGCAGTTCCCCTACCTCAGCCTTCTGAGTAGCTGGGAGTACAGTCCTATGCTATCATGCCCAGCTAATTTTTTTGTATTTTTGGTAGAGACGGGGTTTCGCCATGTTGGCCAGGCTCATCTCGAACTCCTGACCTCAGGGGATCTGCCCGCCAGGGCCTCCCAAATGCTGGGATTACAGATGTGAGCCACCACGCCCAGCTGAATGTCAGCTTTCAATTAAGCTGACTGACCACAGAGCTCTTAAAAAAATATTTTCAAATATCTTATCAGATTTTAGCCAGAAAAAACAGCCAATATTACTAGCTTTTGAACCCTTTTAAACCATAGATAACTTTCCAAGTGACTCACCAAAACCAATAAGTCTTAACCAAGGTTTTGAATTAACCAAGTAACCACAAGGCATCTCCAAAGAGGTGCAAAACGATCCTCACAAGAGGCAGAACCACCCCAAAGACAGCTAAACAACCAAGGATGTGTGAGGTGTGTCCAAGGAGGTGCAATGCCATTCTCAGAAGACCCAGAACCACCTCCAAAGACAGCTCAAATAAAGAAACTTTTTGCTAGTCACAAAGTGGGTACAAACCACATTTTTGTCCAGCCATATTCTTTAGGGTCCTAGCTTTTCATCTGATCTACACACAAAGGCCTGAAAGTCTTATGTGCCTCATAGAGACAGAAGACAGGAAATCAAAAACTATTAACGAAAGGGAAAAGGATTAATAATAAATGGGTACCCCAAAAGTCAAGAGTAACACAAACATCAAACCAATTTTTAAATAAATATTTCTTATCCCAAGTTAAAGCACTTACATTTCCAAGTGACAGATTCCTTTACGGGCAATCAAACCCAGGACATTGTGGTAAAAACAGCATTTTAACAGCAAGAATACAAGATGGAATGTCCTTTACTGCAAACTTTTCAGGGAATTCAAGGAAGTCAGTCTGAGAGTACAAAATATTTTAACTTTGTTTTAAATCTGATTTCTGCTTTGTTTCTCTTTTTTATCAACCCTGCCAAGGGAATTTTTTAGGCCATATTCCTTTTCTATCTTTTCATAGGTACCAATAGGATAACTGTTTAAGACAAGAGTTCTCTAAAAAGTTTTCTCTTAAATATAGACAATTTACTTATTTCATAAGTGAGCTAGTTCTCATACTCCCTTCCCCAAACCCCACCTGTTAACCCAATTTTGGGAGGGAGAGAGACAAATACTCTTACTACCGTTGTTTGATCTGCCACCACAGGTAGCTATGTGAGATAACTTACTTGGTTTAAAAAAAAAAAAAATTCTTACCTTTCTTTTCTGGCTTTTTGTCAATTGTTCCAAGATCCCATTCATAGCCTTCAGAATGAACAGAGTGACTTGTTACTCCGTGTACAGTACTAAACTGTAAGGATGAAAGGCAAACTTCCCCTTTGCCCTCTGAAAGTTTACTGAAAATTACCTGACAAAACATAGGAGGAGAAAAGGCATACACATTTTATTAACATGCAGGGGTGGGAGGGGTGGTCAGAGTGATTACGCTAACCCCCAAATGGGGTACAGAAGTTTATTTACCTTTTTCATAAGGGAGAAAGGAAGTGGGAAATGTAGACAATTCTTTTGAGGGGTAGTACATGATAATCAGGGAGAATGAATGAACTAGGGAGACAAATTAATTTCTAATGATTCTCTTTGGAATCTGAATGAGTCCAAGAGGCAGAAATTATCTCGTGAAGAAGTCCATTCAGTTGTGGTTGCATTCTTCAGTCTTCTTTTCTGCAATAGATAATGAGATTTCAGGGAGAGGATAGAAGGTAATTGTGTTTCTTTTGGTAATAAGCTTTCTTGGTCAGATAAGGAAATTCCAGTCAAGAATTCTTCCCTGTACTTGGGGTTGGGGGAGGAACAAGACAATGTTAGAAGGATCTTAATTCTGAGGCTTATTTCTGAGGCCTTTTAATTTGCAAAAGCATTCAATATGCCCAAGCACCGCATTTTGAGGAATTGTTTTCTGCACCCCAATGGTAGCATGTTTCTATGTGTCATTCCTTTTTGGGCAAACAATATTCCATTGTATGAAGATACTACATTTTCTTTATCCATTCATCAGTTGGTGAGCATTTGGGTTGTTCTCACCTTTTCATTATTATGAATAATGCTACTATAAGCATTTATGTACAAGTTTCTGTATGGACATGTATTTTCATTTACCTTGGGTGTATACCTAAGGGTGGAAATGCTAGTGCTGCAGGATTTTTTTGCTCCTCAGCTCAGCTAAAATCCAGGCTCTTGACTCACGACCAGGAAAAATTAGACATAAAGACACGTTGAAGGTTGAGGAGGGCAGATGTATTAAGCAAAAAGAAAGCCCACAGCAAAAAAAGAAGGGGTCCTGCCAACAGGCTCCCAACTCACAGAGTGAATACCAGGCCATCACCTCATTTTTCCAGGGTGCATGCGGGCCCCTAGTCTGTTGCGGGCATGCCCAGGTAAGACCCTGTGTAGGTTCCTTTAACTGCCTCTTGCATCTATCACTAAGTTATATGGCAACTCTATGTTTACCTATTAAAGGAGCTACCAGGAAGTTCAACCAAGCAGCTGTGCCATTTTACATTCAACCAGCAGTGTATAAAGATTCTCATTTCTCCATATCTTTGTCAACACTTTTTATCTGACTTTCGAATTATAGCCAATCTAGTGGATATGAAATGGTGTGTCACTGTATAATAGAAGGTTTTTTAAATTGACACATAATAGAGATACATATTTTTAGAGTACATGTGATATTTTGCTGCATATAATGTGTAAAAATCAAATCAAGGTAATTGGGGTATCCATCATCTTGAACATTTATCTTTTCTTTATGCTGGAAACATTCAAATTCTTCTCTTCTAGCCACTTTGAAATACACAATAGGTTATTGTTAACTGAAGTTTTTCTTTTTAATTCCCTAAGAACTAATGATATTTAGTATTTTTTAATGTATTTATTAGTAATTTGTTTATTTTCTTTGGAAAAATGTTCAACTCCTTGGCCCATTTTTTAATTGGATTTGTTTCATTGAGATTTAAGTATGCTTTATATTCTAGACACAACTCTCTTGTTAGATATAAGATTTGCAAAAATTTTCTCCCATTCTGTCGGTTGTCTTCACCTTCTTCATGGTGTCCTTTGAAGCACAAACGTTTTAAATCGACGAAGTTCAATCTATCTATTTGTAGTTGTTGTTCTTCATGGTTTTGGTGTCATGTTTATGAATCCATTGCCAAATACAAGGTCATGGAGATTTATCCCAATGTTTTATTCTAAGAGTTTTATAATTTTGCTCTTACATTTAGGTCTTTGATCTGTTTTGAGTAAATTTTTATATAAGGTGTGAGGTAGGAGTTCAAATTCCTTCTTCTGCATGTGCCTATCCAGTTCTTCCAAGATCATTTATAGAAAAGACTATGCTTTTCTTCACCTAATGGTCTTGATACTCAACAAAAATCAGTTAACCATAGACACATGGGTTTACTTCTGAACTCTCAATAGAAACTTCATAATTCTATTCCATTGATTTATATATTTATCCTTAGGCTTCACTTACTTGATTGAAGTTTCTTGGTAGTAAGTTTTGAAATTCAGAAGTTTGAGACCTCAAACTTTATTCTTTTTTGTCAAGATTGTTTCAGCTATTCTGTATTCCTTGAAATTTCATCTGAATCTTAGAGTCAGTTTGTCAATTTCTGCAGAAAATCCAGGGATGATTCTGAATAGGGATTCTGTTGAATCTCTAGGTCAATTTGAAAAGTATTGTGATCTTATCAATACTAAACCTTTAGATCCATGAACAGATGTTTTTCCATTTATTTATCTTCGTTAATTTTTTCAACAATGTTTTGTAGTTTTCACAATATAATTTTAGCATTCATTTTGTTAAATTTATTTCTAAATATTTTATTTATTTTGATGCTATTATAAATAAAATTGGCTTTTTAATATTATTTCAGATGGCTCACAATTTATCTTTACATATTGACCTTTATCCTGAAGCCCTGCTATAATTGTTTATTAATTCTAATAGCTTCTAAATTCCTTAGGATTTTCTGTATATAAAATCATGTCATCTGCAAATAGAGATCGTTTTACTTCTTCCTTTTCAATCTGAATGTCTTTTACTTGTTTTCTTTGCCCAATTGACCTGGCTAGAACTCCCAGTATCATGTCAAATACAAGGGCAAAAGCAGACATCTTGGTGGGTTTTTTTCCTGCTCTTAGTGGGATGGCAACCAGTCTTTCACCACTAAATATGACACTAGCTATGGGTTTTTGTTGGTGCCTTTTATCAGATTGAGGAAGTTCTATCCTTTTTCTTGTCTTTGAGTGTTCTTATCAGGAAAGGGAGTTGGATTTTGTTAAATGCCTTTTCTGCATCTATTGAAATTATCATATCGTTTTTGTTCTTTGTTCTATTGATATGGTGTAGTATATTAACAATTGATTTTTAAATGACAAACCACTTGCATTCCTGTGATAAACTCCACTTGATCATGTTATGTAATTCTTTTTAAATGTTGCTAGGTGTAGTTGGCTAGTATTTTGTTGAGGAGTATTCCATATATATTCATAAAATATATTGGTCTACAATTATTTTGTAATGCTTGTGTCTGGTTTTTGTATTAGTGTGATATTGGTTTTACAGAATAAGTTGAAAAGCGGTCCCCCCTAATATATTTTAAAAGATTTTCTTTTTAAATGGTATTAATTTTTCTTTAAATGTTTGGTAGAATTCACCAGTGAAAACATCTGGGCATGAGCTTTTCTTTCTGTATAGTTTTGTTTGTTTGTTTTGCTTTATTTTGCTTTTACATATTCAATCTCTTACTTATTCCATGTCTATGGAGATTGCCTTATTAAGTGTGTTTTATAATAATAGCTTGTGTCTTTCTAGGTATTTGTCCATTTCATCTAAGTTATCTAACTTATTGGCATACAAATATTCATAATATTCCTTCATAATTCTTTATTTTTCTGTAAGAGAAGTGGTAATATCTTCTCTTTCATTTATTTTCTTTTTCTTTCCTTTTCTTTCTTTCTTTTTTTTTTTTTTTTTTTTTCTGAAACAGGGTCTCACTCTTTCACAGAGATGGAAGTGCAGTGGTGTGATCATGGTTCACTGCAGCCTCGACCTCCCAGGCTCAATCAATCCATCCTCCCACCTCAACCTCCTAAGTAGCTCAGACCACAGATGTGCATACCATGCCTGGTTAATTTTTTTATTTTTTGTAGAGACGGGATCTCCCTATGTTACCCAGCTTCATCTTGAACTCCTGAGCTCAAGTGATCCTCACACCTCAGCCTTCCAAAATTCTGAAATTACAGGCATAAGTCACTGTGCTGGCCCTTCTTTCATTTCTAATTCTTGTAATTTGAGTCTTCTTTTTCCCATGTCAATCTGATTAAAGGTTTCTCTGTTTTAACTTTTCAAAGAACTAGCTTTTGTTTTCCTTGATTTTCTCTATTTTTTTAAAATTCTCTATTTCATTAAGTTCCACTCTGATCTTTATTATTTTTTTCCTTTTATTAATACTTGCTTTAAGTTTAGCTTACTTTCCTTTTTCCATTGTCTTATAGTGGAAAGTTACATTATTCATTTGAGATCTTGTTTATAAAATATGAATATTTATAGCTATAAATTTTCCTCTCAGCACTGCTTAAGCAGCATTGCACAAGTTTTCATATGTTGTGTCTTGATTTTTATTTGTCTTGAAGTATTTTCCAATTTCTCTTGGGATATATCTTTGACCCACTGATTATTTAGGAGTGCGTTGTTCGATTTTCACATATTTGTGAGTTTCCCAAATTAATTTATGCTATTTATTTCTAACATCATTCCATTGTGACTGGAGAATATACTTTAGATTACTTCTATACTTTTAAATTTATTGAGATTTGTTTTACAGTCTAGTATTCGGTTTGTTTTTGAGAATGTTCTATGTGTACTTGAGAAGAATGCATATTCTTTTTTTATTTGGGTGGAATTTTCTATAGATGGCTGTTACATCAAGTTTGTTTATAATGTTGAAGTACTTTGTTTTCTAGTTATCTTCTGCCTAGCCATTCTATTCATTATTTAAGTCTCCAACTATGATTGTTGAATTGTATATTTCTCCCTTCATTTCTGTGAGTATTGCTTCATATATTCTGGTTATCTGATGTTAGGTGTACATATGCTTATAATTGTTATATCTTTCTGATAGATTGACTATTTTTGAGGACTTTGGCCTATGAGGGTATAGCAAAATTTATAGTATTATCCTGTCTGCAGTGGTCTTATTCAACTTTTTCATTATTTAGTTCCTTAAGAGGAAGTAAACATCTATTTTCATTCAAACATGCAATCTCCTTTGAAACTGAAGTCATTATAAGGAATAAATTGGCATTTTGTTCCACAAAGAAAACTAAAAAATAAGACAACGCTTTGATCTTGAATATAGAAAGCAATAAAGTCAATTATTTTGGTATACTGATTATGATCGTTTTAGTAATAAATGAGTCTGGTTTTTCTGTGCAAATCTGTGATACATTAATATCTTATTAAATGGTAAAGTCAACTGAAAATGCTAGTTAACAATCATAACATTAGGAAAAAATAGAAGCAGAAAATCTCTGCTGATGTGCTACCATTAAATGAAGTTTATATCTTAAAAAAAAACACACACACACACATATGGTTGATCAGAACTATCTCTTACATCAAGAAACAAAGTAAATACTTGATAATATGCTCAACCCAATTATCCAGTTTTTCTAACTCCTGCACATATTTCAATAATGAATGTCACATTTATAAATCATTTTGGAAAGTACATATTCTGAGTAATGAGAAGTTGATAGTTAAAGGTTATCTCCACATATTGTCTATTGTAAATAGTACTTCAATGAACACAGGAAGACTTTTATGTCTTTGAGATTCTGATTTCAATTCTTTTAGGTAAATACTCAGAAGTGGTATTACTAGATCATATGGTAGTTCTATTTTTAATTTTTTTAGGAACTTCCATACTGTTTACTCTAGTGGCTGCCCCATTTTTCATTCTCACCAACAATAAACAAGGGCCCCAATTTCTCCACATTCTTGGCAACACTTGTTGTCTTTTCTGGATAGCAATAAATTCGACAGCAGAAAATTACTTTTCTTAGTGTATTAGTCTGCATTCTCCAGAGAAACAAAACCAATATGATGTGTGCATGTGTGTGTGTGTTTATCAGAGAGAAAGAAAGAGAGAGAGAGAAATTTACTCTAATAAATTGGTTCACAGTTATGGAGGCTGAGAAGTTCCAAGGTCTGTAGTTGGAAAGCTGGAGGTTCAGGAGACTCGATTATATAGTTCCAGTCTGACTCTACAGGACTGAGGATGAGGTGGACTGATGGCATAATTTCAGTTTGTGTCTGAGTCTGAAAACAGGAAAGGCCAACGTCCCAGCTCAAACACAGAGCGTAAGTCTCCCTTACACTGCCTTTATTTGGGCCTTCAACAGATTGGATGAGGCCCACCACACTGGGGAGGACAATCTGCTTTACTCAGTCTTCTGGTTCAAATGTTAACCTCATTCCAAAATGCCCTCATAGACACACTCAGAATAAACAGAGTCTATGGCTCAGTCAAGTTGACACATACAATTAACCACTATACTAGGTGTCTTAGTGGAACGGAATGCAGAATGCACTAAGTAGCCCCAATGATAACCCAAGAACTTTTATTTTCCAGAAACAGAGAACAAAATCCCCCATTTTAAGTTTATACAATTAAAGTGATACTAGAAATAAAAGATTGATAGCTCCTGGGCCCTCAGAAGGGAACAAAGTGTCCAGTTCATATATGAATTTTCAATAACATTCAAATTTTTCCAAGTTCTTAAGATCGGCATTAAATACAAAAGTGACAGTGTCTGTATGTATTTAGTTCTCTGGTAGGAACAAAAACCATAATACTAACATTCACTTTGGTACAAAATTAATTTTTCCAATTATTAATTATTTATTATATAAGTTTATAATTATAATACTGTAACAGACCTGTTGTTCAAGGTTTAGAATAAGCAAAATCTCAAAAACAATGACAGCACCATATATTATTTTATATTTGTTGTGTGTGGCTTCAAATGGCTTTTCCTAGTTTCCTTTACTTGATGAAATTATCATTTCCTTGAATCATTTATGACTTTTTATCTGTTATAGAATTTCAAACTCAGTACATTCATAAGATCCTTAGAATTTCAGGCCCAGTACATGCTTAAGAAACTTTAGTTTAGCTATCTCCAGGAAGTCTTTCTAAATTGTGACCAAAAATACATTCCTAATATCTGAGATCATGAGTTTTTCTCAATATGATTAGAAGGCAGTCAAAATAAAGTCTAAACAAGATAATTTTTAGACATCTTTTGAGATCAGCATATAGATGTTATTCCTCATTTCTTTGTAAAATTGAATACTACCCCAATATGCAGATGTACTATAATTTAGCAAGCTCCATGTTGATATACATATGGATTCCTTCTCCATTTTTTTTCCTATTTGTTGATAAATTCAAGTTGTTTGTCCTGTGGAATTCCCTAGGATCTAAATTTTGATGATGTCATCTCTAACTTCTTGTTTAGCATTTTCCCTTATTCTTTATGTTTCTTGAGTTAGTAGATAGATTTTTTTTCCCAAACCATACTGAAAACGTTGGAAGTAGCTATATTTTAAAGGTCTGATCAAATTTCAGCTTGATTTCTGAAAGGATTATTCTTAGTTAATGTTTCATACTTCAACTAGGTGGTATATAATTGTCTGGTTGACTCTTTTTTGTGATTTTATCAACTATTGAGGATCAATGCCTCTATCCATTAATTAGAAGTTACAAAATTGTTCTATTCTAATTACATCATACTTTCCCCATTTATTGGCTTGAATAAAAAGAAATTTACTCTTTTTCACTATTTGGTTATGCTCAGGTATAGATTATGTAGGAAATGCAGAATAAATGATTGATTATCAGTTTTCAGAGTAATGAGTTGTTCAAAAGAGGACAATGAAAAATTTTGGGGTTTTTTTAGTATCATTTTGACTTCATGGATTTAAATATATCTGATGTATTTCAACCCGTTGCAGTTAGTATTTCTTCAGTGATTTTCAAATTTCACATGTTTGACAGTGGGAGGCTGTTTAAGTTGACTCAAGGGTGCTTTTGATACAATCCTAGTAATCCTTGATAGCTTCTTTGGTTTATGTTATAACAAGAGATTCCAGACTCATCTTGAGCAATTTCTGTCTTAGATAGGCCTGGAATCAGACATTTTCCTAAGAGGCTCTGGTTTCTTTATGAATAAATAAAATTTAGACACTTAGAGTATGTCAGATGGGTGCATTGCTACTAGACAAGTTAATTTAACAGTTTTTCTTCCACAGGGTCAAAAAAAGCACTGACTGCCTGATACCAGAATCACTATACTTGTGAATTATATTTCTCTGTAAATTGGTTTTTAAAAAGTACAAATAAGTCTTCTATAGTTTCTGCTGAGATCTGATGGAAAGAATACTAGTTGAGGTTTCAAAAGTAAAGGTTTAAATCCTGGGAACTTCTGTGTGATATTAAGTAAGTCATTTCACTATTCTGAGTCATACATAATTTCTTGTACTTCAAAATAGAAATATTACCTATCACAGCTTTAATGAGAACCATTATTGAAAGTACTTCATAATAACAGCTAACATTTCCTAGAATGTTTTATGTGCCAGCCTTTGTGCTATGTTACCTAGTTTATATCATTAAATCTGTATAAAAGGACAAAATTTTTTTTAATTATTATTATTAATTATCTCCCTCTTATAAGGGAGAGCACCAAAGATTAGAGTGACTGGTATCTTGCTGTTTCTATAAAGGAAATTTACAATGATCCCAAGAAGCCGAGGTCATCAAGCAGAGTAGGAGGTAGATTTCCTATCCAGGAGCAGTGAGCCAAATTAAATACACAGGTAATCTACAGCTGCAAAATGTGAGAAATGATTGAACGTAACCAGTAGTAGCAGACCAAATTAAGAAAAATGCTTAAATGCATTAAATTTATGCTTAAAATTAGAACAAGTATATTTGGATTCAATTACAAGAAGAGGAAGACAAAGTTATGATAGAAAGAAAACTCAGCAACTGGGATTACAAACTGGGCTCTTTTACAAACTCGCCATTTGAATTTGTCAAGAGATTTATTCTCTTCAGGTCTCAATTCTTCACAGGGGAATGAGGATATATGATTGTACAAGCTAATCTGTTAGGATAAAAATAGAACAGTAATGCTTGAGGAGAACTTTATAATAACTCACTATTGATGTGCAGAGTTAAAAAAAATTACAATGTATTTATAGGTTCTACCAATTCAGGTTTCTGAATCACTCATTAATTCCTTCATTTAACGATACTTGTTGAAGACCTACTGAGGTCTGAGCAGAGACTCAGAGTTGAAAAGAACGCACCTGGATTTCAAATGTTTCACAGAAAAACAGAGGTGAAGAAGGAGGTTGAATCAACTATAATTCCTTCTACAGCAGCGTCATGTTTATTTTGAGTTTACCTTTCAAGTAGATTGTCTCCAGAAGAAGGAAGTCCTATCAATTAAACATGACTCTCAAGAGAACAACATAATGTGTATAAGTGATTTTAAACAGAACATAGCATCAAGAAGTGAAAATTGCCCAAGACTCCGTTTTATCCTGCACTTTTCTGTTACTTTGGTAGTCAAGAGTTGGTTGAGGCTGGGTGCAGTGGCTCACACCTACAATCCCAGAACTTTGGGAGGCTGAGCAAGAGGATCTCTTGAGCCTAGAAGTCCGAGACCGGCCTGAATAACAAAACAAGACCACATCACTACAAAAAAATAAAATAAAATAAAGTCAGTTGAGGATCAACAGCAGAGTCCAAGTATGCAAGGGGTATGTTATTCCATTTACTCCTCAGAATAATTAATTGAGGTAGGAGTTATAGTACTGATTTTCAGATAACAAAACAGTGACTGTAGGTAACTTTCCCAATGTCACACAATCAGATACGTAGTGAAACCATGATTCAAATTAGATGCAAAATGACTCTAAATTCCCTATTCAAAAGTCATATATGGGAAGGGGAAAGCAAAAATATCTAACATTTCGCATAGACCTCTTTTTCAATAGCACTTCTGGGCCCCTTAAATGTCACTTTTTCTACATAATGATTTTTGCTTGCAAAAGTCACCAACTGCATTTTTACTAATATGGCTCCAGCTTCCAGATCTACAGCAGTGTCAGCGTAGGTCAACATGAATATTATCCCAAAGCCTTCACAGTATTCAGACTGCCAGGGTCTGTGAAGGAAGGACGCAAAGTGCCATCTTAGAATTGGTGCTTGGTAGGTCGGGAATGACTCCCCCTTACCTCAGTCTCTGGCCCCTCATGAGAAGCCATGCCAGGAATGGTTCTGCACTCAATGAGTCCAGGTGGGAAATAGAAACCTAGTGTGAACCCGAGGCTAGAATAGAAACTGCAGTTAGTCCTCTTCAATGGACCAGTTGACCAGGTGACCCCTTCTGTTAAATCAGATGATTACTTAGTAATGTGTCCTTAAATAAATTGCCAACTTGAAAAAAAAGTCTTTGAAATGAATAATTTAATATTTTATGTATAAATTGCCAACTTGAAAAAAAAGTCTTTGAAATGAATAATTTAATATTTTATGTATAATTTTATGTATGTACATTCATGTAAAGACTAAATTATACTAGTTTTAGTTTAAATGCAACTTAAATATTCCAATAAAGAGGAAGTGTATATTGACTTTACTCTAGATCTGATTTCCTAGCCAGATTGGAGGCAAATAAAATAATATCTTTCTGTTTATGTTAAGTGACATACATATGTCTACTTATAATACCTCTCAGTAGAATTCATAAGAGAAAAAAATTGTCATAAGTTACATCCTTCTTTAAATGACTACGCTAGAGACCACACAATTCCCTTTAAACTCAATTATCTCACAAATGAATGCTTCAATAACTTGCTAAAAGCAGTAGACAAAGTGTTATTAGTGAACCAGGAAAAGGGGAAACCCCAGAACAGCCATCAGCCGTCTTTACTTCTCTGCAATCAGCTCCTTCATATCCCTGATAACAATGACAGGAAAATGTATCTGCCATCACTGCCAGGTCTGTATCAGATGCTCTTCCTTTCACAGTAAATTCTCCATCCTCAGAGGCCTCTATGTGGTAACTTGCGGGGTTCAAGTGAAGGTAAGTGGGGGAGTTCCACATCTTCCTTATGCACCTCCCATTGTTCCTGCAGAGGTGAAAGCTGCATACCTCAGCAGCTCTGGTCACATTGGCTAGGTAGCTCCCTAAATCAGAACTCACAAACTGCTTCACCTTTGTACAGTTGGCCTAGAAATGTGGAAAGAAATTGATTTTAGTGTTTCTCCCTGATAGAAATGTAGAAAGAAATCGATTTTAGTGTTTCGCGCTGGTACTGATAGAATTAGAGCTTCTAGAACAGTTCTTTGGTCTTGATTAAAACATAATGGCTTGGTTCCAGTTGTTGAACTTGTAGGCTCCTGGCACTACAACAAGGATCCCAAATCAGAAAGGGGAGAGGTCTGAGGGGCGGGAGATGGATACTATGTTACAGTCAGGTTAAGCAACTGAACTTGCAAATGGCCCCCAGAATCAGCACATGGGACCTTGCCTTTCTCCAATTTACATTCTTTTTTTCTTCCTTCTAGCTCCCAAGTTAATGAGTATAAAAGGAAAAGGAACAAACCCAAATTAGGAATGTACCAGAACTGCTGCCCTCAGGCTACCATTCAGGTATGTGGGGCCTTCCGTGGTTGTGTTACAGCCTGAATCACAGTCCATCATTTATTGTCAAATCATCTTATTCCACCATTCTACCGAGTATTATAGCCTTCTGGACTTTCCTGTTAATTTCCATCAACTGTCCTGGGTTCTGTACTTCTAACACAATTCAAACACAGAAAAGTCTATATGGCTGACTAGGTAACATTTGTGTATATGGTTCCTATTACCTGTTCTAAACAGAGGCCACCTGTGTGCACCCACCTTCCTGATGAAGCTCTTCTGATGAGCCACCAAGGGGCTGGGGTAGAAATATCACACCTGGAAAGTCAGGAATTAATCCTCTGAGTTTCTTCCTAATTCTCATATGTGGGCATAGGCATAAACAGTTTCATGAACATTATCTCAGTAGCAACAAATTGAGACTGTGAAATTCTAAGAATAATATCAGATCATCATGGACTTGCAAAAACTTCAATTTAGCAAAAAGTGTCAAGGGTACCAGTATTCAAGGTAAAATGCGTTACACTATAGAAATTAAACAAACTACATCTGGAAATATGGAAGAGATTGTAATTAATGGGGATTGGGGAAAACTAAGAGTCTTTCCTGAAGTAAAAAAAGTATCTCAGCTGAGAAATTTGAAGAACCATAGAAATCTTTTTATTTTTCTTTTTTTTTTTTGAAATGGAGTCTCACTCTTTCATCCAGGCTCAAGTGCGATGGCATCATCTTCGCTCACTGCAACCTCTGCCTCCCGGCTTCAAGCCATTCTCTTGCCTCAGCCTCCCAAGCAGCTGGGATTACAGGCATATGTCATCACGCTCGCCTAATATTTATATTTCTAGTAGAGATTGGCTTTCTCCATGTCAGTCAGGCTGGTCTCGAACTCCTGGCCTGAAGTGATCCCACCTCCCAAAGTGCAGGAATTACAGGTCTGAGACACCGTGCCCAGCCATAAATCTTATTTTAAATGCTGTTAATTTTTAGCTGATTTCTCTGTAGAGAAAAAATAACTTTATTGTGGAGAATTAAAAAGTTACCACCTGTTTCTACCTCTCAAAATAGTATATAACACATTTTCTATAGTCGTTAAAATGCAAGGTGTCCATCATCAAACTGTGACTAATGCCAACTCTACCACTAACTATCCTAAATAGCTGTTAACCTAGTTGGTTTCCTCTCTAGTTTCACCATCTGTAAATGAGGACGATGGTCACTACCTCATATGACCAGGAAGTGAGCAAATTCGACTCAAAAAATCTCTTAGCACAACCTTAGTGTATCATAAATATTCATCAAATGTCAGTGTTATGATTACTATCTTTATAAAAGTTAACAATATTTTTTATCCTTTTCTATGTATCAGGCACTGATTTGGAATATTTATTCTAAAGCTGGTTTGCTATGGAAGTCATGAGAGCTTTATTAGAGTAAGCTCTCCAAGAAAGCAGAGAAATACTTTAAAAAAAACCATCAAATATACCTTCAAGATACTGACTTACCTTGGATGAAGTTAAATTCATGTCTCCCCAAATAACAATGCCTGCAGCTCCCAAGGCAGCACTTTCTCCTATGGTGCTGACTAGATCTTGCTAGATTGAAGAGAGTAGAGTTCATTATTAATTTGAATGTAAAACAACTCACCAGGCATGGTGGCTCACGCCTGTAATCCCAGCACTTTGGGAGGCCGAGGCGGGTGGATCACAAGGTCAAGAGTTTGAGACCAGCATGGTCAACATGGTGAAACCCCATCTCTACTAAAAATCAAAAAAAAAAATTAGCCAGGCGTGGTGGTGGGTGCCTGTAATCCCAGCCACTCAGAGGCTGAGGCAGGAGAATCGTTTGAATCCAGGAGGTGGAGGTTGCAGTGAGCCGAGATCACACCATTGCACTCCAGCCTGGATGACAGGGCGAGACTCTGCCTCAAAAACAAAAAACAAAAAACCCACCAGGGATTAGGATTAGAGTCTGAGTTCAGTATAATAGGTCTGGTACTGAGCTCATATACTCCTTAGATACTATTTTCTATTTTCTTAGAGTGACACAAACGCTGAATAAACCAATGCTCAAAAATCACACTCTGTAACCATGTGCAAAAACATAAAAATATTTTTAAAGAAAAACATATTTTGCCATGCAGGATGTTATTTTGAAGACAATGAGTCTGTAAATGGTTATCAGAAATTATTGAATTGAAATAAATCAGGGGCACATACCCACATACCAGGTCATATGTATGTGTTCCGGAAACTGAATCCAGAAGTTTTCCTTCTCCAAATGGGATACTCTTAACCAGGTTCCTTTTCCATTTTGCAGCATGCCCCAGTAACACTTCATCCCCACAGTTATTTGGATGGGTTTATATCATTTCAATTCCAAGGCCAGGCAAAGAAGCAACATTAAGGGCTTGCAGGCTCTGATTTGGTCCAGCTTTTATATTTGTCCCTGAAATTATGTGTGTTTAATTTCTAAGTATCTGGCCTAATGGGCTTTATTTATGACTCATCCAGTCATGGTAAAGTCGCTGGAATTTTCTGCAATATGGTTAAGATAGACAAAGGTAAGGTTTTAGCAGAGAGAATTTTGATTTTATAATCTTAAAGGGTTATTGTTTTAGTGTTTAAAGATTAACATGGATCTAGGCCATTTTCTGGAGGAAATTAAGATTTGAATACATGTAGTTGGTTTCCTAGTTTGTTAAATTATAACACATTCCTCCAATCTTTAAGATACTAATCATTCACCTTTTACTCCAAGGGTGAATTTCTACCAATTAAATGCTAGAAAATGTTATTAGGTGATTTGGTGGAAAACAAAAGAAGAACTGTAAATGCTATTTTGCCATTGGACACTTAATATTAATACTTAAGAGATAAATCTCTTTATCTGACACTTTTATTGTCTAACACTCAAATTAAAGGTTTTACAAGATCATTTTTTAAAGTTTTTGTTTGTTTGTTTGTTTGTTTCTGGGCAATTGTCTTGTGACTTTCAACAAGGAAAGAGATTTTGGGTTAAACTAATTTCCCTTTCAGGTTAACATCCATTTTCATTTCGTACGA
This sequence comes from Macaca fascicularis, assembly GCF_037993035.2. NCBI lineage: Eukaryota > Metazoa > Chordata > Mammalia > Primates > Cercopithecidae > Macaca > Macaca fascicularis. The sequence goes on along the minus strand of NC_088377.1, from coordinate 165,515,370 downwards.
TTACAATATCTGCTGAACAGGCCATAGCTGACATGACAGGAAGGAGAGGCTCAAATGAGATAATATAAATGAAAGAATTTTGAAAATTGTCAATGGCACGATGAACAGGGACAGAGAAGGGGCCATCCCTGCAGTACCAAGACTGAAGACTCTGCTGAGTCCGTGTCCACTCCCTCTTTGGGCAAAGACATAAGGGAGCAGAACTCCTCACTCCCCTCACTTTGAAACTTCCCTGAAAATAGTGTCATACAGTCACATGGTGTGATCAGGGCAGAAATCCCCATCAGTTCTCCTTTTGATTAAGGCATTGTCATCAAAGGAGAATAAAGACATAACATTTACATTTTATATTTATAGGCTATTGAACTATAATAAGTATGTAAGTGACAGATGTTTCTGGTGAAAGCCACACACACCTTCTGAGGTTGCTGTCAGGTTCTTCCAAATTAGTTTTCAAATCAGTTTCTCACCAAATTAGTTCACTGTCACCTCACAGAGAGCAGGGTGCTGAATGAATCACAAAGCAGCTATGTTTTGGGGATCAGAAAAGCCAGGGCACTACCCAGCGAGGAAAGTCACAGATAAAAGCCTCTGGGTGCAGACTGGGACACCTGAAAGCTTGAGCCATGGGGGTGTTGTCACATTAAGGAGAAAGAAAGGAACAAAGAAGATGTACTGAAAAGGAGCCTCCCAGGACCCAGTGTGGCACAGGGTGCTTTGCGCCTCCACAGGATCCTCCGACCTGAATCATGGTTTCAGAAGCAGAGGGTAGGGCTACTCAGTGGACTCACTCAACACTTCCGTGTCAGTCCCTGACGCTTACCGGAGTGCATGTAAGCAAGGTGCCCACTGTGGGGAGCTGGAGCATTACTAATGAGCTGCCTTCGTGCCTTACCGGAGACAGAATGAATTAATGACAAGGATAAACATCTTTAAATCTATAGGCAAGGAAACTCCTCGTGTTAATTTTTAAAAGCATATCTCACAGATGGAACAGGAGGCCATTATCTTAAGTGAAATAACTCAGAAACAGAAAGTAAAATATCACATGTTTTTACTGGTAAGTAGGAGCTAAACGATGAGTAAATATGGACATACAGAGTACAATAATAGACATTGGAGACTCCAAAAGATAAAAGGGTGGAGGAGAGTGAGGGATAAGAAATGACTTGTCGGGTAAAATGTACACTTTTCAGGTGATGGGTACACTAGAAGCCCAGACTTCACTACCACTCAATATATCCATGTAACAAAACTGCACTTGTACCCCCTAAATGTTTACAAATGGAAAACTAAAAATAAATAATCAATGTTTTAAGAGCACAGCATCAGGTTATATCTAGGTTGCATTCATATGTAAACAATATAGGCAATCTTCTGTGTGAAATGAGGCTTGACTGCCTCTGTATTCCCCAAACTATAGCTACTGCCTGAGATTCCACTCTTAAATATCCCATGCTTAAGTTTAAGGCTTTGATGGCTGTTAAAAAAGTAATAGCCATACCAATAGGTTTCTGTAGAACTTCAAGGTTTTAATATGCAAGTTCTCATTTGATTTTCATCATATTTTTGCTAGGTCAGTAGGGCAGGTAATATTGTCTCATTTTGTACATGAAGACACCAAAACCAGGGAGATTAAGAGATTTACTACTTACTAGTGAATCTTCTTTGTAATCTTAACTGTATGTGTGTGCATTCTAAAATTCAGACATTGTTGGGAAAATCAGAAATGGAAGCCATTAATGGTCATTAAGAGTTTGGTACAAATGAATATCAGGCTTTTTAAAAATTATGGGCAGGATTCTTCTAGGACTCGCCCTTTTCATTCAACTGTCTCTAAGATTCACACGTATTGAGATATGTTGTTGTAATTCATTCATTTTTGCTACTTTGTTTAATTGAATTAAATATGTAAAAGTTCAAAAAAAGTTAAAAAAATCAAAATAAATAAAAGTTAGATGTTGAGCTTAAAAAAAAAAATTATAGGCAGGGCCAGGCACAGTGGCTCACGCCTGTAATCCTAGCACTTTGGGAGGCCAAGGCGGGTGGATCTCTTGAGGTCAGGCGTTCGAAACCAGCCTGGCCAACACGGCAAAACCCCATCTCTACTAAAAACCCAAAAATTAGCTGGGCATAGCGGCGCATACATGTGATCCCAGCTACTCGTAGGCTGAGGCAGGAGAATCACTTGAACCCAGGAGGCAGAGGTTACAGTGAGCCAAGATGATGCCACTGCACTCCAACCTGGACGACAGAGGGAAACTCAACTAAAAATAAATAAATAAATAAAAATAAAAATTATGGGCAGATTATTAAAGTCAATAAGGTACAATGGTGGGCACACTTATAGTTTAAAACACTTGGAAATAGCTTGCCACTTGGAAGAAAAAGAGTGCAGAATGAGATGAAACCCAAACTGTTGCTCCTTTTTTCCTGAGAGGGAAAAGAGCATTTCTGAGGCTACAGCTACTAGAAAAAGAAGCTTATCCCAGGTTCACAGAATGTGCAGAATGTCCCGGTAGTCTAAATTCATCTTTTGAAATGAACATTTTGTCCCGTAGAGTTTATTGTTTCTTCTAAAAGTCAATTTATTATCACTAAAGAAAGGAACTTGGTTGAGTCAAATATAGAATAGATGTTTTATAAAAGAAGCTGGTATTTTAATTTTGATTCAATTCCAGAGTCAACATTATTTTGTGAAGATTTAGATTACTTTCTTTCTTTCTTTTTTTTTTTTTTTTTGAAATTGAGTTTCACTCTGTTGCCCAGGCTGGAGTGCAGTGGCGCAATCTTGGCTCACGACAACCTCTGCCTCCCGGATTCAAGCAATTCTGTGTCTCAGACTCTCCAGTAGCTGGGATTACAGGCACCCGCCACCACACCTGGCTAATTTTTCTATTTTTGGTAGAGATGGGGTTTCAATATCTTGGCCAGGTTGGTCTTGAACTCCTGACCTCATGATCCACCTGCCTCAGCCTCCCAAAGTGCTGGGATTACAGGCATGAGCCACTGCACCCAGCCTAGGTAACTTTTTAAAATCTTTCAGACTGTACTGACTTCCTATTCTTCTTCATAAATTATTTATCACTGATTTTTCTAGGTGGTATGAAGAGAAGTTCACAATAGAGACTTTATTTCCTTCCTCCTTCACCTCATGAATGACCTCAGAGGTATGGCACTTACCATATTTCACACATATGCATCATTTCTCCCTCTGATGAATACACTCCATTTATGTTCCAAAGATACCTGGTCACTGTAAAATACCTCACCTGGGTATTTTCTATGCCTCCTCCTTAGGATGCCTAGAAGTCAGTGTCAGGCCTCCGAGCCCCAAGCTAAGCCATGTATCCCCTGTGACCTGCACATATAGGTCCAGATGGCCCAAAGCAAGTGAAGAATCACAAAAGAAGTGAAAATGGGTGGTTCTTGTCTTAACTGATGACATTACACCACAAAAGAAGTGAAAATGGCTGGTCTCTGCCTTAACCGATGACATTACCTTGTGGAATTCCTTCTCCTGGCTCATCCTGGCTCCAAAGCTCCCCCACTGAGCACCTTGTGATCCCCGCCCCTGCCCGCCAGAGAACAACCCCCTTTGACTGTAATTTTCCACTACCTACTCAAATCTTATAAAATGGCCCACCCTTATTTCCCTTTGCTGACTATCTTTTCGGATTCAGCCCACCTGCACCCAGGTGATTAAAAAGCTTTATTGCTCACATAAAGCCTGTTTGGTGGTCTCTTCACACGGACATGCGTGAAATTTGGTGTCATGACTCGGATCAGGGGACCTCCCTTGGGAGATCAATCCCCTGTCCTCCTGCTCTTTGCTCCATGAGAAATATCCACCTAGAACCTCGGGTCCTCAGACCGACCAGCCCAAGGAACATCTCACCAATTTTAAATTGGGTAAGCGGCCTCTTTTTACTCTCTTATCCAACCTCTCTCACTATCCCTCAAACTGTTTCTCCTTTCAATCCTGGTGCCATCTTTCAATCTCTCCTTTCTCTTAATTTCAGTTCCTTTCCTTTTCTTGTAGAGACAGAAGAGACGTGTTTTATCCGTGAACCCAAAACTCCAGCACCAGGCATGGACTCAGGAAGACAGTCTTCCCTCGGTGTTTAATCACTGCGGGGACCCCTGCTTGATTATTCACCCATGTTTCAGAGGTGTCCGATCACCATGGGGACGCCTGCCTTGGTCCTTCACCTTTAGTGGCAAGCACCACTTTTATGGTGGGCAAGCACCCTCTTCCCCTTCTCTCTATGTCTCTATCCTTTCTTTTCTCTCCACTTTCCTGGGGGGCAAGCACCCCCCACCCCTTCTCTCTGTGTCTCTACCCTCTCTTTTCTCTGGGCTTGCCTCCTTAACTACGAGTAACCTTCTACTCTATTCCTCCCTCTTCTCCCTTAGCCTGTGTTCTCAAAAATTTAAAACCTCTTCAACTCACACCTGACCTAAAATGCAAATGCCTTATTTTCTTCTGCAATGCTGCTTGACCCCAGTAAAATTTGATAATGGCTCTAAATGGCCAGAAAATGGCACTTTCGATTTCTCCATCCTATGAGATCGAGATAATTTTTGTCAAAAAATGGGCAAATGGTCTGAGGTGCCCCACATCCAGGCATTTTTCACACTTTGTTCCCTCTCTAGTCTCTGTTCCCAATGTGATTCCTCCCAAATCCTCTTTATTTCCCTCCCACCTGTCCCCTCAGTCCCAACCCCAAGCGTCGTTGAGTCTTTCCAATCTTCCTTTTCTACAGACCCATCTGACCTCTCCCCTCCTCCCCGGTCTGCTCGTCGCCAGGCTGAGCTAGGTCCCAATTCTTCCTCGGCCTCTGCTCCTCCACCCTATAATCCTTCTATCACCTCCCTTCCTCACACCTGTTCCTGCTTACAGTTTAGTTCCATGACTAGCCCTCCCCCACACTAGCCCTCCCCCACTTGCCCAACAATTTCCTCTTAGAGAGGTGGCTGGAGCTGAAGGCATAGTCAGGGTACATGTGCCTTTTTCTCATCAGATCTCTTTCAGATATGTCAGCATTTAGGTTCTTTCTCATCAGACCCCACTAAACATATACAGGAATTCCAATATCTAACTCTGTCCTACAATTTAACCTGGAGTGACTTAAATGTCATCCTAACTTCTACCCTCTCCCCAGATGAATAGGAAAGCGTTTTTTCTCTGGCCCAATCTCACACTGACAACTGTCGGCTCCAAGAGCCAGACCTCCAGGAAGGCATTAGAGCAGTTCCCCAAGAGGATCCCCAGTGGAACTATCAGGCAGATTCCCCAGGTATACCTAGGTGAGATAACATGACTTCCTGCCTAGCTGAAGGGCTTAAAAGGGCAGCTTACAAAGCTGTTAATTATAACAAGCTTAAAGAAACTACCCAAGGTAAAGATGAAAGCCCAGCCCAGTTCATGGCTCGTTCGGCAGCAAACCTGAGCTTTACAGCCCTAGACTCTGAAGGGTCAGAAGGCCGTCTCATTCTAAATATGCATTTTATCACCCAGTCAGCTCCTGACATTAGAAAAAAGCTTCAAAAATTAGAATCCAGGCCTCAAACCCCACAACAGGAATTAATTAACCCAGCCTTCAAGGTGTACAATAATAGAGAGAAGGCAGCCAGATGGCCACGCATTTCTGAGTTACAATTACTTGCGCCTGCTGTGAGACAAAACCCATCTGCACCTCCAGCACACAGGAACTTCAATTGCCTAAGCTGCACATCCCTAAGCCACAGCAGTCAAGCATTCCTACAGGACTTCCTCCATCAGGATCTTGCTTCAAGTGCCAGAAATCTGGCCACTGGACCAAGGAATGCCCACAGCCCAGGATTCCTCCCAAGCCATGTCCCATCTGTGGAGGGACCCACTGGAAATCAGACTGCCCAGCTCGCCCGGCAGCCACTCCTAGAGCTCCTAAAGCTCTAGTACAAGGCTCTCTGACTGACTCCTTCCCAGATCTGCTCAGCTTGGCAGCTGAACACTGACACTGCCTGATCGCCTTGGAAGCCCCCTGGACCATCACGGACACCAAGCCTCGGGTAACTCTCACAGTGGAGGTTACGTCCATCCCCTGTGTAATCGTGTAATCGATACAGGGGCTACCCAGTCCACATTACCTTCTTTTCAAGGGCCTGTTTCCCTTGCCCCCATAACTGTTGGGGGTATTGACAGCCAAGCTTCAAAACCTCTTAAAACTCCCCCACTCTGGTGCCAACTTGGACAACATTCTTTTATGCACTCTTTTTTAGCTATCCCCACCTGCCCAGTTCCCTTATTAGGCTGAGACATTTTAACCAAATTATCTGCTTCCCTGACTATTCCTGGACTACAACCACATCTCATCGCCACCCTTCTTCCCATTCCAAAGCCTCCTTTACATCTTCCTCTCATATCCCCCCATCTTAACCCACAAGTATGGGGCACCTCTACTCCCTCCCTGGCAACCAATCACATGCCCATTACTATCCCATTAAAACCTAATCACCCTTACCCTGCTCAACACCAATGTCCCATCCCACAGCATGCTTTAAAAGGATTAAAACCTGTTATCACTCACCCGCTACAGCATGAGCTTCTAAAACCTATAAATTCTCCTTACAATTCCCCCATTTTACCTGTCTGAAAATTGGACAAGTCTTACAGGTTAGTTCAGGATCTGCACCTTATCAACCAAATTGTTTTGCCTATCCACCCTGTAGTGTCCAACCTGTACACGCTTTTGTCCTCAATATCTTCCTCCACAACTCACTATTCCGTTCTTGATCTTAAAGATGCTTTCTTCACTATTCTCCTGCACCCCTCATCCCAGCCTCTCTTTGCTTTTACCTGAACTGACCCTGACACCCATCAGTCCCAGCAGTGACTACCTGTGCTGTGCTGCCACAAGGTTTCAGGGACAGCCCTCATTACTTCAGCCAAGCTCTTTCTCATGATTTACTTTCTTTCCACCCCTCTGCTTCTCACCTTATTCAATATATTGATGATCTTCTACTTTGTAGCTCCTCCTTTGAATCTTCTCAACAAGACACCCCCCTGCTCCTTCAACATTTATTCCCCAAAGGATATCAGGTATCCCCCTCCAAAGCTCAAATTTCTTCTCCATCCGTTTCCTACCTCGGCGTAATTCTTCATAAAAACACACATGCTCTCCCTGCCGATCATCTCCAACTGATCTCTCAAACCCCAACACCTTCTACAAAACAAAACTCCTTCCCTTCCTAGACATGGTTGGATACTTTTTCCTTCAGATACCTGGTTTTGCCATCCTAACAAAACCATTATATAAATTCACAAAAGGAAACCTAGCTGACCCCATAGATCCTAAATCCTTTCCCCACTCCTCTTTCCATTCCTTGAAGACAGCTTTAGAGACTGCTCCCACACTAGCTCTCCCTGACTCATCCTAACCCTTTTCATTACACACAGCTGAAGTGCAGGGCTATGCAGTCGGAATTCTTACACAAGGACTGGGACCATGCCCTGTAGCCTTTTTGTCCAAACAACTTAACCTTACTGTTTTAGGCTGGCCATCATGCCTCCATGCAGCGGCTGCTGCCCCCCTAATACTTTTAGAGGCCCTCAAAATCACAAACTCTGCTCTCACTCATAACTTACAAAATCTATTTTCTTCCTCACACCTGATGCATATACTTTCTGCTCCCTGGCTCCTTCAGCTATACTCACTCTTCATTGAGTCTCCTACAATTACCATTGTTCCCGGCCCTGACTTCAATGCAGCCTCCGACATTATTCCAGATACCACACCTGACACCCATGACTGTATCTCTCTGATCCACCTGACATTCACCCCATTTTCCCATATTTCCTTCTTTCCTGTTCCTCACCCTGATCACATTTGGTTTATTGATGGCAATAAACCATCAGTTTATTCTGTTCCACCAGGCCTAATCGCCACTCACCAGCAAAGGCAGGCTATGCTATAATATCTTCTACATCTATCATTGAGGCTACCACTCTGCCCCTCTCCACCACCTCCCAGCAAGCTGAACACATTGCCTTAACTTGGGCCCTCACTCTTGCAAAGGGACTACGTGTCAATATTTATACTGACTCTAAATATGCCTTTCATACCCTGTACCACCATGCTGTTATATGGGCAGAAAGAGGTTTCCTCACTACACAAGGGTCCTCTATCATTAATGCCTCTTTAATAAAAACTCTTGTCAGGGCCACTTTACTTCCAAAGGAAGCTGGAGTCATTCACTGCAAAGGCCATCAAAAGGTGTCAGATCCCATTGCTCTAAGCAATGCTTATGCTGATTAGGTAGCTAAAGAAGCAGTTAGCATTCCAACTTCTGTCCCTCATGGTCAGTTTCTCTCCTTCTCATCAGTCACTCCCATGTATTCCCCCACTGAAACTTCCACCTATCAATCTCTTCCCACACAAGGCAAATGGTTCTTAGACCAAGGAAAAGATCTCCTTCCAGCCTCACAGGCCCACTCTGTTCTGTCATCATTTCATAACCTCTTCCATGTAGGTTATAAGCCACTAGCCAGTCTCTTAGAACCTCTCATTTCCTTTCCATCGTGGAAATCTATCCTCAAGGAAATCACTTCTAAGTGTTCTATTTGCTATTCTACTCCCCCTCAGGGATTGTTCAGGCCTCCTCCCTTCCCTGCACATCAAGCTCAAGAATTTGCCCCTGCCCAGGACTGGCCAATGACTTTACTCACATGCCCCGAGTCAGGAAACTAAAATACCTCTTGGTCTGGGTAGACACTTTCACTGGATGGGTAGAGGCCTTTCCCACAGAGTCTGAGAAGGCCACCACAGTCATTTCTTCCCTTCTGTTAGAGATAATTCCTCAGTTTGGCCTTCCCACCTCTATACAGTCCGATAACGGACCGGCCTTTACTAGTCAAATCACCCAAGCAGTTTCTCAGGCTCTTGGTATTCAGTGGAAACTTCATATCCCTTACCATCCTCAATCTTCAGGAAAGGTAGAACAGACTAATTGTCTTTTAAAGACACACCTCACCAAGCTCAGCCTCCAACTTAAAAAGGACTGGACAGTACTTTTACCTCTTGCCCTTCTCAGAATTAGAGCCTGTCCTCGAGATGCTACAGGGTACAGTCCATTTGAAATTTTATATGGATGCACTTTCTTGCTCAGCCCCAACCTTGTCCCAGACACCAGCCCTCTTGGCAACTATCTTCCAGTCCTCCAGCAGGCTAGACAGGAAATTCACCAGGCTGCTAATCTCTTGCCTACTCCAGATTCCCAGCCATATGAAGACACCCTAGCTGGACGATCAGTTCTTGTTAAGAATCTGACCCCTCAAACTCTACAACCTTGATGGACCAGACCTTACTTAGTCATCTATAGTACCCCAACTGCCATTTGTCTGCAGGATCCTGCCCACTGGGCTCACCGTTCCAGAATAAAGCTGTGTTCATCAGACAACCAGCCTAATACCTCCTCTTTCTCCTGGAAGTTGCAAGTACTCTCCCCTATTTCCCTTAAACTCACTCGCATTTCTGAAGAACAGTAATAGCCCTTATGAGCCTAATACATCCCTTTATTCTATTAGGTCTGTTCATTCTTACCCTACTTTTTTAACAGGGCTTTACACAGTCACCCCCACTACTTGGATTGAGCCCCAAAAACTAGTCATCCCTGCTATCTTCTGTCTAGTCATACTCCTATTTATCATTCTCAACTACTCATAAATGCCCTACTCTTGTTTACACTGCTGGTTTACACTGTTTCTCTAAGACATCACAGCTGATATCTCCTGGTGCTATCCCTAAACCACCACTCTTAACTCCTTCTTAGAGTGGATAGATGATCTTTGCTGGCAGGGCACCCCCCAATACTTTCACCCTGATGAAATTCTATTGTTTACTTTTACACTCACTCTTATTCTCATTCCCATCCTTATGCCACCCTCTACCTTTCCCCAGCTATCTCCACCACACTATCAACCTTACTCACTCTCTCTTAGCTATTTCTAATCCCTCCTCAGCAAACAATTTTTGGCTTTGCATTTCCCTTTCTTCCAGCACCTACACAGCTGTCCTCACCTTACATACAGACTGGGCACCTGTCTCCCTACACCTCCAAACTTCCTTTAACAGCCCTCACTTTTACCCTCCTGAAGAACTTCTTTACTTTCTAGACAGGTCCAGCAAGATCTCCCCAGACATTTCACATCAGCAAGCTGCCACCCTCCTCTGCACTTACTTAAAAAATCTTTCTCTTTATATCAACTCTACTCCCCTCATGTTTGGAGCCCTCACAACACAAACTACTATTCCTGTGGCTGCTCCTTTATGTATCTCTTGGCAAAGACCCACTGGAATTCCCTGGGTAACCTTTCACCTTTTTGATGTTCCTTCACTCTTCATCTCCAAAGCCCAACTACACACATCACTGAAACAATTGGAGCCTTCCAGCTCCATATTACAGACAAGCCCTCTATCAATACTGGCAAACTTAAAAACATTAGCAGTAAGTATTGCTTAGGAAGACACTTGCCCTGTATTTCACTCCATCCTTGGCTACCTTCCCCTTTCTCGTCAGATTCTCCTCCCAGGCCCTCTTCTTGTTTACTCATAGCAAGCCCCGTAAATAACAGTGAAAGTTTGCTCATAGACACTCAATATTTTCTTATACACCATGAAAATCAAATCTCCCACTCTACGCAGTTACCCCATCAGTCCCCTTTACAACCTCTGACAGCTGTCGCCCTAGCTGGATCCCTAAGAGTCTGGGTAGAAGACACCAATTTCAGTACTCCTTTTCATCTTACTTTGCATTTCCAGCTTTGCCTCGCACAAGCCTCGTCTTCCTCGTGGCTTTCTACCTACATGTGTCTACCCGCTAACTGGACAGGCACATGCACACTAGTTTTCCTTACTCCCAAAATTCATTTTGCAAATGGACCAAAGAGCTCCCTGTTCCCCTCATGACACCAACATGACAAAAAAGAGTTATTCCACTAATTCCCTTGCTTGTCAGTTTAGGACTTTCTGCCTCCACTATTGCTCTTGGTACTGGAATAGTAGGCATTTCAACCTCTGTCATGACCTTTCATAGCCTTTCTAATGACATCTCTGCTAGCATCACAGACATATTATAAACTTTATCAGTCCTCCAGGCCCAAGTTGACTCTTTAGCTGCAGTTGTCCTCCAAAACCGCTGAGGCCTTGACTTACTGCTGAAAAAGGAGGACTCTGTATATTTTTAAATGAAGAGTGTTGTTTTTACCTAAATCAATCTGGCCTGGTGTATGACAACATAAAAAAACTTAAGGATAGAGCCCAAAAATCCGCCAACCAAGCAAGTAATTACGCTGAACCCCCTTGGGCACTCTCTAATTGGATGTCCTGGGTCCTCCCAATTCTTAGTCCTTTAATACCTGTTTTTCTCCTTCTTTTATTCAGACCTTGTATCCTCCATTTATTTTCTCAATTCATCCAAAACCGTATCCAGGCCATCACCAATCATTCTACATGAAAAATGCTCCTTCTAACAACCCCACAGTATCACCCCTTACCACAAAATCCTCCTTCAACTTGACCTCTCCCACTCTAGGTTCCCACATGATCCCTAATCCTGCTCAAAGCAGCCCTGAGAAACATTGCCCATTATCTCTCCATGCCATCCCCCAAAACTTTTCACTGCCCCAACACTTCAATACTATTTTATGGTATTTTTCTTATTAATATAAGAAGGCAGGAATGTCAGGCCTCTGAGCCCAAGCTAAGCCATCGTATCCCCTGTGACCTGCATGAATATATACATCCAGATGGCCTGAAACAAGTAAAGAATCACAAAAGAAGTGAAAATGGCTAGTTCCTGCCTTAACTGATGACATTCCACCACAAAAGAAGTGAAAATGGCTGGTCCCTGCCTTAACTGATGACATTATCTTGTGAAATTCCTTCTCCTGACTCATCCTGGCTCAAAAGCTCCCCCACTGATCACCTTATGACCCCCACCCCTACCCACCAGAGAACAGCCCCCTTTGACTGTAATTTTCCACTACCCACCCAAATGCTCTAAAATGGCCCCACCCCATCTCCCTTTGCTGACTCTCTTTTTGGACTCAGCCCGCCTGCACCCAGGTGATTAAAAAGCTTTATTGCTCACACAAAGCATGTTTGGTGGTCTCTTCACACAGATGCATGTGAAACTCAGAACATCTTTAACAGATATTGGTGAGTTGAAATTTGTAATGGTGCAGAAAGGAAAAATGCCTCCATTAAAATATATTAAACCACTGGTGTCCAGCAATACCTGAAAACATCACTGCATCACACGTGAAGCCCTCCACAAGTCCCAAGGCTTCTCAATGTAGAAAGGTTACACAAAATTGTCCAAATCCAAAGATTAGGCTGGGCACGGTGGCTCATGCCTGTAATCCCAGCACTTTGGGAGGCCAAGGCTGGTGGATCACCTGAGGTCAGGAGTTCAAGACCAACCTGTCCAACATGGTGAAACCCCATCTTTACTAAAAGTACAAAAATTAGCTGGGCATGGTGGTGGGTGCCTGTAAACCCAGCTACTTGGGAGACTGAGGCAGAAGAATCACTTGAACCCCAGAGGTGGAGGTTGCAGTGAACTGAGACTGCATCATTGCACTCCAGCCTGGGTGACAAGAGCAAAAAACTCCGTCTTGAAGAAAAAAAAAAAAATTAGGATACGCACTACTTTCCCTAGAATTTTTCGTTTAAGTGGCTAGACAATTCTGCTTCCACATGTACGAGCAAACACTCCATTTCAAAACATCCTTTTTGATTATCTAACCTGCTCACTGCTGATCATTTCGATAACCTTCCAAAATGCCCAATTGTGAATATAGTTAAAGTTGGTGTGAAGGAAATGTAGTAGTTGCTGGTATCTACTTTAACCCTTTCTCGCCTTACTTTGTTCCTTAAGAGAATAATAATGAATAAGATAATCAAAATTCAGTTTTCATAAATGAAGAGTCTAAACGCATGACTAGTCAAGGAAGAATAATGCTCCTATATAACAGACCATTAATTGAAATCAATTCTTCAAAGAACATAATTAACAAAGAAATGTCCTTTTAGAGATAAGGAGGAAACTCCCCACTATTGGACAAGAAGCTTCTTACCTTAGAAAGAAAAAATAAAGGTTCATCTCTGTACCCTAGCCTTGTGTAGACAAATACAGGCAGAGCATAATCATGAGATGTCATGGTGGAGATCCTCATGGATTCATGTACCCGAAATTGGGAGAAGCGCAAAATGTTTTCACTGTCTCCAAGGGATTTCCAGACACCGATAGAAGGATATAAAGCAGCACTGCTGTTCCAGAGCCAAGAGAGCTCATTGTTCCTCAAGACTTCCTCTTCTGGGCATGACCCAGTATAGTTTGGGGCATAAACATTATAATTGTGACAATCAGGATATAAATAATAACCCCAAAGACCTTTGGGTCGACTCTTAATTCCCAATTTGATGGTTTCCTTCATGAAAGCTTTTGCGCTTTCTTCAAAGGTCACTTTAGCTAAATATTCAATATCCGTAGCTGATACATTCTTTCCCATATCGGTAATAAGCTTTCTTGACTTCTTTCTGTAGACGTCTTTTGCATTCCAGTTCCGGGCCCACTGTGGTCGCCAATATTCCCAATCTATAACAGCAAGTCCACTGAAATCTTCAGCAGGGATGTAATAATTAATATCTTGGTCAGCTTTTTCCAGATGTACTTGTAAACTTATGTTCTGTGGGAGACCTCCATTAATGGGGACCCCTTGTGATGTATACCATGGATAGTATCCCAATCTGTTGACATAAAATATAGTGACATTTTGCCCCCTGGCCTTGGCCAGTGGGCTTCCAATCACAGGAAACATTTTCAAATTTAGTCTTAAATTATATTTTATCAAACACTGATCTGTTGGAGCATTCCAAGCAGCTATAAAAGGTTTCCTTTGATAAATTGGAAGTCGAGCAGGTTTTAGACAAGAGATAGACTTTAGAATAAAAAATACAAGGAGCCATAAAGTGAGATGTACTCGTTGAACAAAACAAAGCCTTAACTGTCCTTCAGGTAACACTTTCATGGTAAGATAAAAATCTTATGTTATCTTCTGCTTTAGTGCACTCTAGAAGACCTGTGGAGAGATTTAATTTTCTGTTAGTCATAGTTTTGAGGAACAAGACTCAAATAATAAATAGATATTATTATTATATATGTCTGTTTTTAAAGTGTATCACTTAGAGGTCTCAAAGAGGCCTATAAATAAATGGTGATATAGAAACAGATGTAGAGACCTAGCTTCTATTCAGGGGCAGGAAATGCAATTCAACAGACATTCATGGAGCACGAGATCCTATGTCCAGAAAATAAAATGAATAAGATGTGGTCCTTGCCTTTAAGGAGTTCATGATCAGATAAAGATGTGAAATAATATTCACTATCATTTTGGAAAACTCATCAAATCCCAGGTATTGTCCTTAAGTGCTTTGTAAATATTTATTTTTTAAAAACTTGTAATAACTATGTAAGGCTTATAATTACATTTCCATTTTACAAATGGGGAAACTGAGGCTTAGAGAGATGAAAAGGCTTGTCTGATGTCACATTATATGGAAGGCAAGGTAATGTAAAATTTAAATAATAAAAATGCATAATAAGTACTACATGATAATTTATTGGAGCATTTACTTCTGGCAGTAAGCAGTAGGTAGGAATGGAGAGGAAAGTGATTGAGTGGCAAGAAATTAAAACCAGCCCAACTGTCCCAAAGAATAGCTGTTTTGGGTTTCTTTTGAATAAACTTAGAAATTGACTCTCCCAGGGTAATTGTAACTTAAGAAAGTTACATTTGTCTTATCAGGGTTCCTTTCTGTAAACCAACCATCAAGCCTCCCAGAAAGTTTCAAGGAACTGAAACTTACCAGATTATCACATCTAAACAATGAGACACCAGACACCTCACTCATCATGACTGCCTAACTGACCACTTGCCTGTTGACCAACTCCTCTTTCTTACCCCTCCTTAATTCCTATTTTCCCACACATAGTTACTTTTCTTCCCTACTTTATAGACCCCAAATTTTAGTTGCTTGGGGAGATGAATTTGAGACTGATCCTTTATTCTCCTTGGCCGCAGCACCCAAATAAGGCCTTGTTCCCCAGCAAGAAGTGATTGGCTTTCTGTGCAGCAAGCAACAGGACCTAGACCAAACCCCTGGTGTAACAGAATGTCTCAGGGAAGACACTGGAGTTGAAAGAGAAGATAGGGCCAGGCAGGGTGGCTCACACCTATAATCCCAGCACTTTGGGAGGCTGAAGTGGGTAGATCACAAGTTCAAGAGATCAAGACCATCCTGGCTAACATGGTGAAACTTCATCTCTACTAAAAATACAAAAATTAGCTTGGCATGGTGGCACACGCCTGTAGTCCCAGCTACTCAGGAGGCTGAGGCAGGAGAATCGCTTCAACCTGGGAGGTGGAGGTTGCAGTGAACCGAGATCACACCACTGCCCTCCAGCCTGGCAACAGAGCCAGATTCAATCTAAAAAAAAAAAAAAAGAGAGAGAAAGAGAAAGATAGGTAGGTGTTTGGATAGTACGAGAGGGAAGACGATAGTGGTTATTTTGTCAAGTTATTTTTCAGTCATCTCTTTGTAAAACTACTACAAAATTATTTTTGTAAAAGCTCATCAAAGGGTTTGACGGCATAAAACATTTGCAGTCTTGTGTGTCATTAAAAGGAAAGTGCATTGTGGTTATGCCTGATGCCTAGTGAGATTAAGGTGTCCAGTAGACATTTGTCCTTTGGTTGTGTGCTCAGGATACAGACCCCTTTCCTCAGTAGTTAATTCTGTACCATAAATACCTTGGAAGGCAAAGTCCATATTTCATTAAATAAGCCAAAATGTCCCAGCATTCCTCGCAGGTTTGATATTCGTCTATGACCGTGGTCAGCCCAATTAGATGCATCCTAATCTAGGCTTTGAATTGGGATATTGAGATTCAAGGAGGCTGAGGTTACATTGCCAGTGGTGACATAAATTCCAGTGTCAAGGAGCACCAAGCTGGGGCATCCAGAACCTGAACCTGATGCCCATAATGTTACTGTTAAGTGGAGACATTGTCCTCATGAGACACCGCCTTTCTGCTCAAGTAAGCAAGGTTTGTTTTGGTTGCTTACAACCAGGAACTCTGATTGATGGAGAAGTGATATGGTTTGGCTGTGTCTCCACCAAAATCTCATCTTGAATTGTAGCTCCCATAATCTCCCTGTCATAGGAGGGAGGTGGTGGGAGGTAATTGAATCATGGGGGCAGATTTCCCTTGCTGTTCTTGTGATAATGAATAAGTCTCATGAGATCTGATGGTTTTATAAAGGGTCGTTCCCCTGCGCATGCTCTCTTGCCTGCCTCCATGTAAGACGTGACTTTGCTCCTCCTTCGCCTACTGCCATGATTGTGAGGGATCCCCAGCCATGTGGAACTGTGAGTCCATTGACTCTCTTTTTCTTCTGGGTATGTTTTCATTAGCAGTGTGAGAATGGACCAATACAAGGCGCTTCTGTGCTTGGTAGTAAAGCCTGTGCTACATGTTGTGTGTAATTATCATGTTTAACCACCAGGTGTCACCAGCCAAACCTTATAGTATTTCTCAGGCCTCAGACACTGCTGTAAAAAAATTTTTAAGTAATTCACAAAACTTCCTCCAAAGACATTTAAGAAGTCCTAAGTAAATGGATAAACACAAAACACCAGTTTTTAAGAGCTATGGAGGTAGATATTTTCATTTATTGAATAAATATACTCCTCCATGCACAAAGCTGAATAAAATTACCCCACTTAGTAGCATGAAATATATCCTACTGCAGCTCTAAATTATGATTTGAAGAGAATAATATTTTCAAGGGAATCTAATTTTATGAGTAAGAAAAATTGTGGTACTCAAAACTTCTCCTTTTCTTTGATTTTTTTATTATATTTTGCCTCCAGGTAAGAAAAATAGATTTGCATATGCATTCCTTAATAGAAGGGGGAAGAAGCTTTCCTTTAAAATTAAAATTCAGTTCTATTAGAAAGGACTATATTTGTGTACCAAAAAAAGAAAAAATCTACTCTGCCAGACACTTCCTGCTTTGGTCTCATTCAGAACATAGTTTTCCACTGACTATTGTTTCCCCTTTGGTCAGCTCCCTCATCACCACCATAGAACATCCTGGTTCATTTATTACAAAGTTACCAAGTGATTCTCTTCTCCTATCCTGGAATGTTATTATTCTCTTTGTTCTGGTGAACTGGAGGTGCACCTTACATGGCAGATGGCAGACATAGCTCCTGATAAAATGTGTGGGTGCACGACCAAAGAAGGAAAATAAATAAGTAAAATCCTGTGCCCGTGTCTTCTGCTTGCTGTATGTCAGGTTTCTGCTTCCTTTGCAGCCAGGTCAGGGCACCGGTGTGCCCTCCTCGTTAAACATGGCTTGTTGGGAGGAGATCCCCTCACGTGACCCCTCTCAGAAACTGTTTTCCCTTCCCTGTCCCACCATGCAATCTCTGTGTGTTTCTCCTGTCCTTCCTTCACCAAGGAAACTCCCCAAACCTGCCCTTCCAAAAGCGCCCTTTGCTTCAGAGCTTCTCTAGACCTTATTCCCTCACCCCACCTATGCCATTAAAATCCCCACCGCTGAGCTCTGCCTTATCTTGACTGGTTCGTGTAGCATAGCAACCGTGTAATTATCCACAGTTAACCGTGTGTGTGTCACCAGCGATAGCAACCTTCCTTTTCTTTCTCCCTTCCCCCTTCCATAATCTGCCTAGGAAAATGTGCTCCTGTAAACAAAGCTCTAAATGACAGAATGTTTAGAAAGAGTTAGCAAGATATTGGAGGTAGAGGTGAATGAGGAATTTAACCTGGACTTGGCCCTTAAATTGTATCGCCCAGTTTTCTCTTCTTAGAAGTAAGGTCTGTCCTGGGAACATATATGAAGGACTAGTTCCCTTCCTTCAACAAGGAAACTTCTGTGAAGACATTTTAAAGGCTGCTGGACAAATGATTTTCAATGAAATGACATGCTCATTAAAGCCATAGGTAAAGGGAAGTAGCTTTCTCCTGACTCCTCCTCTGGTGAAAGAAACTGAGGAAGGTTAAGCTGCTACTAGGTTGACCTTGGCTTCATAGTTCTAATCTTCTTGCCCTGACCAGAGACAAATGTGGCAAAAGCAGCAAACAGACAGGGCCTATTTCAAGTCGGCTCAAGGACCTCACCTCATCACTGCGCCTTCCTCCTGACAGTGAAGGAGACAGTGAAGAAGGTGGCAGGAGGGGTGTTCTTGTGGGGAGACAGGACCACCATGTACAGCTACAAGAGTCTGCAAAAAAGGCTCTATCCCCTGTCCTCTGCTTCTTCCTATCTCCCTTCTCACTCCTTCCCCAAAGAAGCTTACTTGCTTGTGATAAATTAAAAGAAAAAAAAGAGCAACCCCTGGCATTCGGAAACTGTGAGTACTACACTCACAGCTAGGCAGCATAATGCTTCTCTTAAACAATGTCACAGAATACCAGTCTGGACATGTTTACTTTCAGACCACAATCAAATGAGACAAAGCCAGGCCACTTTTAAATTTTGTCTAAGATCAGAAAAGAAGGTCACTGTGCAACCCACAAAATACCAAACATCCCTCTCTCTTGCTGAATGAATGACTGCTATTCTTTACCCAGTCACAGGAACGCCTCTGCTTTCTGACAACGTCTAATCTAGAGAAAATCCCTGCCTTCTTAGACTCTCCCCCAAATCACCCAACCAAAACCTAAATAGTATGATAGTTTCCTCCTAATACCCTCTTACTGAGACACCCCATGGTTTCCCACGGTGTGCACCCTCCCTTCCCACAATAAGTAAGAAAGTCAACTGACTTAACTGCAGGTGTGCTCCTGGTGGTCTTCGGAGCACTGACACTGTATGAAGGCAGAGGCACTTAGGGTTTATTCTTATAAGAATTCAGAACATTTTTACTGAGCATTTTCTATGTACCAGGCTTCCGTCTAAGTACCAACAATACAATAGTGAGCAAAACAAACAAAAGCCCCTGCCCTCACTGAGTTTAAATTCTTGTGGGGGAGGGAGATAATAAATAAGAAGAGGAAATAAAATATTCAGTGTGTTGCATAGTGATGATAACAAAGAAAAATAAATAAGGTAGGGATTTGTTTCTAGATGGTAACAAGCCTCACCGATCCCAGGGATAAGAGGAGTCAGCCTGGAGGATGTCGGGGGAAGTATGAGGGAAAGCAGGTGCAAAGGCCCTGTGGCAGAGCATGCCTGCTGTCTCCAAGGACCTTTGAAGAGGTCAGTGACTAGGTAAAAGGAGCCAGAGAGGAAAGAGTGAAGGTCTTGTGGGGGCTTATAGGTACTCAGGCTTTTACTCTAAATGAGATGGGAAAGACATGGTAGGCTGTGAAAGAAGAATGACATTATCTGCCTTGGGCTTAACTGGATTCCTCTGGCTGCTGTGTTGAGGCAAGCCTGAAAGGGAAAAGACACAAGAGAGAAGCAGGAAGAGTGTAAGAAGCTCTTGCAATAATCTAAGACAGAAATGAGAGCAGTTCAAACCAGTTATTTATAAGATCATAATATTTTAAACAATCACCACAAAGGAAAAGGATGCTATAAATCAATAAATTAATTGCACTAAGTTGTTTTCATTTTGATTGCAACTCTAAGTGCTTGTTCTCAAACACCCAGTGCAATGTTTTTTAACTTCACACAGCGTGATGATCCATACTGATCTTTACGATCAGAGTGAATGCTCTGGAAAAGTTTTTCAAAGCATATACTCTTTTCTTAATATTCATGTATTAGTGAAACAAATTGATTTTCCAAATCTACAAGTCTTCTATTTCTTTTTTCATGATATTGGGGTTCTGTTTTAAAAACCTTTAAGATGCCAAGTGTCTGCTCCTAAAACCATGAGAGTTTGAAGAGATATCCTGAAGGTCATGGTCCCTAAGGAATTTAATAAATGCACTGTTTTATTTCCAAGCCCTTAAGGAAAGTACTGACCAAAGTGATATTTTGTTGCCAATGATGAAAAATATATATACTCATATACATTTATCGGCCTAAGAGACAGAGCAGAACTATCAAGTTCAAAGCTATGTGCTCAATTTTGCAGAACTAATTGCTAACCTATTTTCTAATAAAAGCTTATTAGAGCAACAGCCAATAATAGGCTTCTATTTTTTTCTCTGATGAACTTTTTCTCTTTGGAAACATCAGTGCTCTGCAAGCTGACTCTTTAGTATTCCAGCAGAAAAAGCAAAATATTTTAATGTTAGAGGTTTCTCAATTAAGTATTTTTCATACATTTTTCTTAAAAACTTGTTGCCTATGGGTTTACAATACAATCAACTTTATAACAGTATTTCTTAAGGCTCATAATTCATCATTAGATACTGAATTTTATGATAACACTATTTTATGTTATTATCAAAGAACACAGTGTCCCTCCATCTGAACAAATTTTAGAACTCCTATACTATCTTGATTGTATAAAATTGTTTCCTTTCCAGTCTTCTTAAATATAGGCTTAAGTTTTGTAAATATGTGAAAATGACTATTTCAGTGTCACTTTTGCTCATGGAAAATTCACTATATTATTCAATCTCAAAGGCCTTGTTTTTTATGAAGCAAGCAAATTTTGCAGTTTTAAGAAATACAACCCAAAAGAGATTAAAATTGTCTTTGTATAAAAGTGCACACTTAGTCTTTGTCTAAAAGTATTACTTCTCTTTTAGGACTTGAAATTTCTTACAGCCAAGATCAACAGATTTCTCGGAAAAGCACACTGAGTCTTAGGATCACATTTTGAATAAAATGTTCCTTCTGTCAACCTGTTTTTAACCAAGTTCCTTAAGATAACATTAAGTTGATTTATGTCTTCAGGTTTTTAATTAAAGTTGTTGAACTAAAAAGTCATCCAGTGGTCTGTGAAATGTTATTTAAGTCTTTCCAATGTCCATAGTGAAGATTACAACTTAAAATACTTCCTTCTCCATAAAAATGACCCAAGTCATTGATTAGGAGTGCTGGGATACTAGTCAGGGTTATCAGACAGAAACTAGGGATGGGGAGCTGGGGCCCCAACCTCAGGCCTGAGGACCAGAACAATATTTAAACAGGAGAGTGTTGGATCCCAGTTCCTCAGATCCTAGCTCTCAGTGTTAGAGTACAAGACCGGAGAGGAAAGGCAAACATTTGAGAGGTGAAAAACTATAGCCATATCACATTGTCTTGTCTCTGGTAAACATGGCTTAATTTCAAATTTTGCCTCAGTCCTGACTGGAGTGGCTTGAAAACTAGGTTTCCCCTGGCTTTACAAATGGCAACCCATCATCTGTCTCTCTGTACAAGCATATATATTTTAGCAGGATAAGAAATTTGAGCAAGGTGAAATGTGCAGGGATTGACCCCAACCTGAATGAAGAAAGAGTACATTCCTAGTGGAAACAGAAGACTGGAAATTTCTATCTAAATTATCAATGAATAAAATCTTTCACCAAGAAATTCTGCTTCTATGTAATTCATTGTAGCACTTCTTATAATTAGGAAGACAAAATTAATGTCTTCCTAATTCTTATAATTAGGACAACAAAATAAATGTCTACCATAAGGGAAAGGCCACATAAGGCATGGCCTTGTATACAGTGGAATGCTATGCACTATAACAAAGAATGAGGTTTCTTCTACATATTCATAAGGACATTCACCAGATACTAAAATATTCTTTAAAATATATATTTGTTTTACACCTGTGTCTGTACACAAGCTACACATTCTAATAAAGTGTGTATAGATTGTTGCCATTTTTCAAAGAAAGGAATGTATACATATATAATATATACACACATACACCTACACCACAAATTACATATGTACACGGTATAATAATTTGTATACTGAGGAATATCTCTGGAGCTGTATTTGTCCGTTCTCACACTGCTATGAAGAAATACCTGAGACTGGGTAATTTATAAAGGAAAGAGGTTTAATTTACTCACAGTTCCCTATGGCAAGGGAAGCCTCAGGAAACTTACAATCATGGCAGAAGGCAAAGGGGAAGTAAGTGCCTTCTTCACAAGGTGGCAGGAAAGGGAAGGACTATGAAGGAGGAACTTCCAAACACTTAAAAAACCATCAGATCTCGTGAGAACTCACACACTATCAGGAAAGCAGCATGGGGGAAACCGCCTGCATAATCTGATCACTTCCCTCCCTCCACACATGGGGATTACGGGTCCCTCCCGCAACACATGGAATGATAATTTGAGATGAGATTTGGGTGGGGATACAGAGCCAAACCATATCAGGAGGGATACTCATGAAAGGTTACATTGCTTGCTTCCAGGGGGGAAAACAGGGTGGCTAAGTGAGAGAAGTGAGCAGGGGCAAGATTTATTTGAGAAGGAAGTTCTGTTGGGATTTTGTACTACGTTTTTGTAACAACTAATTCAAAACCATCAATCTGATTTTAAAAACTCAAAGTTCTTTGGATATATAAGAGAAGATGCAAATCGATTCTGACTATAGTATAAGGAATCCAGTTTTCCTAAAGAAAGTTACATCTCACTTGGATATTGTTATGAAGATGATTTTTATAATTTTATTTGAGAAATTGTATGCTTATCTGCAATCTGACAAAAACATCCCTTTTCAGGAAATAATAATGATTTTTTTAACTGAAATGAACACTATCAGCCAAAGCTTTAAGTTAAGGCTCTATTCTGACATTTGATTATCAAAAGCTGATTGTTGATTGGTTACTATCTATGGCAAAAGAAAACTAACAGTGGTTAATGGTTTAGGAGGTGTTTCGTAGGAACACTGATGATAAGCTTGAAGAAACTGATTAGTATTATTATTCTCCACAAAATGTAATGCATAATACCAGTGAATTATTTAATACTAGTGGAAAATATACTTTAGAGTAATAGGCCTTCTCTGACTGTAAACAAGGCAAAACTCTAGTTACAAAAGATAAATGTATGCGGAGAAACTGGGTATGAAAAAATGATTGTTCTTTCTTTCTTATTTCTTTGACTATATATGAGTTTTGGTGATTTATTCAGCATAATGTTAAATAACTCAGGAAGCTAGATTGTTTGTTACTTCTTCAGCATCAGATAACTTTTTTCCTTGGAGTTTCTTAAAGACTTCAATTCAATTTTATTTCATCACTCATACCTTTTTGATGAAGACTAACTTCTGATCTTATTTTTTATTCTTCAATGTCTATGGCATTATTCTTATTTCTTTTTATTCTTCTACACACTTTTCTTTTCTAAATCCTTCTCAAATCTGATTGCTTTATTTGAATTATGTCGAGCTACCCTGGTGTGTTTAGAACACAAAATATCTCAGTGCAATTTAACAGAAGCCAGTAAAAAGTGCAGGTTAAAATCTTATACTCTGGAGCCAGTTACCATAAACAGCACACTAGAAAAGGTTTCATTGTTTTTCCTATTCAATTTTTATTTCTATTGTTTTAACTTGCCTTCCCAGCATATCACAATACTGTCTTTTTGGGCAGAGAAGTGCAATGATAATAGTAATGGCCTTTTATCTATCTAAATATAGTATTGATGTCTATTCTCTTCTTACAAACTAAAGTCTCAACTTTTGAAAATTATATTTATGAACTAGAACTTAAATTCTAATTTATAAATATGGGACAGGATCTTGCACACTACCCTTTCCCCATGCATCTCTGCACCCTTGCCTTTCTCTGGTTGACATTTTCACATAAGACAGATCTTCTAACCTAGACAGCAATCCCACTATACGGCTCAATGGACATAAGACGTCAATATGTGGCGCTGACTGCCACATAGTTGATTAAGTCATGCCTGAGTTTGCAGTGCCTTTTGGTATTGCACCTAATGTTTTCTACCTATAATATCTCTGTCAATCTTCATTAAACTTGACTATGAGATTTCAAGCCCATCAAATTAAGCAATCTGAGAAGATTTTGGCTTATAAAGAGCTGGTTGGATTATGTCTGTATATAATTTTCTTCACTTTTTGGTTTACATCTTACATGATTAGCTACATATACATTTCTTTTCTTTTTTTGAGACAGAAATATGCTGAAGTGTAGTGGCACAATATCAGCTCACTACAGCCTCGACCTCCTGGGCTCAAGTAATTCTCCCACCTCAGCCTCCTGAGTAGCTGGGACTACAGGTGTATGCCACCAAGCCAAAGCTAATTTTTATATTTTGGCAGAGACAGGATTTCACCATGTTGCCCAGGCTGGTCTCGAACTCCTGAGCTCAAGTGATTCACCTGCCTCAGCCTCCCAAAGTGCTGGGATTACAGGAGTGAGCCACCACATTTGATCTATATAGACATTCCATATCTCCATTTAAGAGCCTAGTCTTCCACTTCAGGTACACCCTCTGGATAAATGATGATGTTCTTGATGTTGCAACTGAATGTGTCAATCAGCCTGATCATTACCAAGTTTTAATAACAAATAGTATATGTTATCATGTGACCAACTGAATTATGTTTTGTTTCTATTTAAAAAAAAAAAAAAAGAAAGAAAGGCAGCTGGCAAGACGGCCCAATAGGAATAGCTCCGGTCTGCGGCTCCCAGTGAGATCAATGCAGAAGGAGGGTGATTTCTGCATTTCCAACTGAGGTACCTGGCTCATCTCATTGGGACTGGTTAGACAGGGGTTCAGCCCATGGAGGGCAAGCAGAAGCAGGGTGGAGCATCACCTCACTCAGGAAGCACAAGGGGTTGGGGAATCCTCTCCCCTAGCCAGGAGAGGCCATGAGGGAGTATGCGGTGAGAGACAGTGCTATGCGGTGAGAGATAGTGCTATCCAACCCAGATACTATGCTTTTCCCATGGTCTTCCCAACCTGCAGACCAGGAGAGTCCCTCAGGTGCCTACACCACCAGGGCCCTGGGTTTCAAGCACAAAACTGGGCAGCCATTTCAGCAGACAACAAGCTAGCTCCAGGATATTCTTTTTTGTACCCCGTGGCACCTGGAACACCACCGAGACAGAACCATTCACTCCCCTGGTAAGGGGGCTGAAGCCAGGGAGCCAAGTGGTCTAACTCAATGGCTCCCACCTCCATGGAGCCCAGCAAGCTAAGATCCACTGGCTTGAAATTCTTGCTGCCAGCACAGCCATCTGAAGTCAACCTGGGATGCCGGAGCTTGGTGGGGGAAAGGGCGTCTACCATTACCCAGGCTTGAGTAGGTGGTTTTCCCCTCAAAGTGTAAACAAAGCCACTGGGAAGTTCGAACTGGGTGGAACCCACCATAGCTTGGCAAAGCCACTGTAGCCAGACTGCCTCTCTAGATTCCTCCTCTGTGGGCAGGGCATCACTGAAAGAAAGGCAGCAGTCCCAGTCAGGGGCTTATAGATAAAACTCCCATTGCCCTAGGACAGAGCAACTGAGGGAAGGAGTGGCTGTGGGTGCAGCTTCAGCAGACTTAAATGTTCCTGCCTGCTGGCTCTGAAGAGAGCAATGGATCTCCCAGCACAGTGCTCAAGCTCTGCTAAGGGACTGACTGCCTCATCAAATGGGTCCCTGACCCCTGTGCCTCCTAACAGGGACACCTCCCAGCAAGGTTCAGAAGACATCTCATACAGGAGAGCTCTGGCTGGCATCTGGCAGGTGCCCTCTGGGATGAAACTTCCAGAGGAAGGAGCAGGTAGCAGTCTTTGCTGTTACGCAGCCTCCTGGTGATACCAGGCAAACAGGGTCTGGAGTGGACCTCCAGGAAGCTCCAGCAGACCTGCAGAAGAGGGTCCTGACTGTTAGAAGGAAAACTAAAAAACAGAAAACAATAACATCAACATCAACAAAAAGGACACCCATGCAAAAACCCCATCCAAAGGTCACCAACATCAAAGATCAAAGGTAGATAAATCCATGAAGATGAGGAAAAAACAGTGCAAAAATGCTGAAAATTACAAAAACCAAAATGCCTCTTCTACCCCAAAGTATAACAATGCCACACCAGCAAGGAACAAAATTGGATGGAGAGGGAGTCTGATGAATTGACAGAAGTAGGCTTCAGAAGGTGGGTAATAACTAACTCCTCTGAGCTAAAGGAGCATGTTCTAATGTAATGCAAGGAACCTAAGAACCTTGATAAAAGGTTAAGGAACTGCTAAATAGAATAATGAGTTTACAGAAGAACATAAATGACTTGATGGAGCTGAAAATCACAGCACGAGAACTTTGTGAAGCATACACAAGTATCAATAAAATCAATCAAGCAAAAGAAAGGATATCAGAGATTGAAGATCAACTTAATGAAATAAAGTGTGAAGACAGATTAGAGAAAAAAGAATGAAAAGAAACAAACAAAGCCTCCAACAAATATGGGACTATGTGAAAAGACCAAACCTATGTTTGATTGGTATACCTGAAAGTGATGGGGAGAAAGGAACCAAGCTGGAAAACAAACTTCAGGATATTATCCAGGAGAACTTCCCCAACCTAGCAAGGCAGGCCAACATTCAAATTCAGGAAATACGGAGAACACCACAAGATACTTCTCGAGAAGAGCAACCCCAAGACACATAATTGTCAGGTTACCCAAGGTTAAAATGAAGGAAAAAATGTTAAGGGCAGCCAGAGAGAAAGGTCAGGTTACCCACATGGGGAAGCCCATCAGACTAACAGCAGATCTCTCTGCAGAAACTCTGCAAGCCAGAAGACAGTGGGGCCAATATCGACATTCTTAAGAAAAGAATTTTCAACCCAGAATTTTATATCCAGCGAAACTAAGCTTCATAGAGAAGGAGAAATAAAATCCTTTAAAGACAGGCAAATGCTGAGGGATTTTGTTACCATCAGGTCTGCTTTACAAGAGCTCCTGAAGGAAGCAAAACATATGGAAAGGAAAAATGGTACTAGCCATTGCAAAAACATACCAAAATGTAAAGACCATCAACACTATGAAGAAACCACATTGATCAACGGGCAAAATAACCAACTAGCATCATAATAATGGGATCAAATTCACACATAACAATATTAACCTTAAATGTAATTGGGCTAAATGCCCCAATTAAAAAACACAGTCTGGCAAATTGGATAAAGAGTCAAGACCCATCGGTGTGCTGTATTCAGGAGACACATCACACATGCAAAGACACACATAAGTTCAAAATAAAAGGATGGAGGAATAAGCCAAAAAGGCAGGGGTTGCATTCCTAGTCTCTGATAAAACAGACTCTGATAAAACCAACAAAGATCAAAAGAGACAAAGAAGGCCATTACATAATGGTAAAGGGATCAATTCAACAAGAAGAACTAACTGTCCTAAATATATATGCACCCAATACAGGAGCACCCAGATTCATAAAGCAAGCTCTTAGAGACTTACAAAGAGACATAGACTCCCACACAATAATAGTGGGTTACTTTAACACCCCACTGTCAATATTAGACAGATCAGCGAGACAGAAAATTAACAAGGATATTCAGGACTTAAACGCAGCTCTGGACCAAGTAGACCTAATAGACGTCTACAAAACTCTCCACCCAAAATCAACAGAATATACATTCTTCTCAGTACCACATAGCACTTATTCTTAAATTGACCACATAATTGGAAGTAAAACACTCCTCAGCAAATGCAAAAGAACATAAATCATAAGAAACAGTCTCTCAGACCACAGTTCAATGAAATTAGAACTCAGGATTAAGAAACTCATTCAAAACCACACAACTACGTGGGAACTGAACAACCTCATCCTGAATGAATATTGGGTAAATAATGAAATGAAGGCAGAAATAAATAAGTTCTTTGAAACCAATGAGAACAAAGACACAATGTACCAGATCTCTGGGACACAGAGAAAGCAGTGTTTAGAGGGAAATTTATAGCACTAAATGTCCACATCAGAAAGCAGTAAGGATCTAAAATCAACACCCTAACATCACAATTAAAAGAACTAGAGAAACAAGAACAAACAAATTCAAAAGCTAGAAGAAGACAAGTAATAATTAAGATCAGAGCAGAACTGATGGAAATAGAGACATGAAAAACCTTTCAAAAACTCAATGAATCCAGGAGCGGGTGTTTTGAAAAGGTTAGCAAAATAGACCACTAGCCAGACTAATAAACAAGAAAAGAGAGGAGAATCAAATAGACACAATAAAAAATGATAAAGGGGATATCACCACTGATCCCATAGAAATACAAACTACCATCAGAAAATACTATAAACACCTCTACACAAATAAAATAGAAAATCTAGAAGAAACAGCTACATCCCTGGACACATACATCCTCCCAAGACTAAACCTGGAAGAAGTCAAATCCCTGAATAGACCAGTAACAAGGTCTGAAATTGAGGCAGAAATTACTAGCCTACCAACCAAAAAAAACCCAGGACCAGAAGGATTCACAGCCAAATTCTACCAGAGGTACAAAGAGGAGCTGGTACCATTCCTTCAGAAATTATTCCAAACAATAGAAAAAGAGGGAATCCTCTCTAACTCATTTTATGAGGCCAGCATCATCCTAATGCAAAAACTTGGCAGAGACAGAGCAACAACAACAAATTTCAGGCCAATATCCCTGATGAACATTAATGCAAAAACTCTCAGTAAAATATTGGCAAACTGAATCCAGCAGCACATCAAAAAAGCCTATCTACCACAATCAAGTTGGCTTCATCCCTGAGATGCAAGAGTGGTTCAACATATGCAAATCAATAAACATAACCCATCACATAAACGGAACCAATAACAAAAACCACATGATTATCTCAATAGATGCAGAAAAGGCCTTCGACAAACTTCAACAGCCTTTCATGTTAAAATTCCCAATAAACTAGGTATTGATGGAATGTATCTCAAAATAATAAGAGCTATTTATGACAAACCCACAGTCAGTATCTTACTAAATGGGCAAAAACTGGAAGCATTCACTTCGAAAACTGCCACAAGACAATGATGACCTCTCTCACCACTTCTATTCAACATAGTATTGGAAGCTCTGGACAGGGAAATCAGGCAAGAGAAAGAAATAAAGGGTATTCATTTAGGAAAAGAGGAAGTCAAATTGTCCCTGTTTGTAGATGACATGATTGTATATTTAGAAAACCCCATCGTCTCATCCCCAAATCTCCTTAAGTTGATAAGTAACTTCAGCAAAGTCTCAGGATACAAAATCAATGTGCAAAAATCACAAGCATTCCTATACACCAATAATAAACCAACGGAGAGCCAAATCATGAATAAGTTCCTATTCACAATCGCTACAAAGAGAATAAAATACCTAGGAATCCAACTTACAAGAGATGTGAAGGACCTCTTCAAGGAGAGCTACAAACCACTGCTCAACAAAATAATGGAGGGCACAAACGAATGGAAAAATATTCCATGCTCGTGGATAAGAAGAATCAATATCATGAAAATGGCCATACTGCCCAAGGTAATTGATAGATCCAAGGCCATCCCCATCAAGCTACCATTGACTTTCTTCACAGAATTAGAAAAAAACTACTTTAAATTTCATATGGAACCAAAAAAGAGCCTGTATAGCCAAGACAATCCTAAGCAAAAAGAACAAAGCTGGAGGCATCACACTACCTGACTTCAAACTATACTACAAGGCTACAGTAACCAAAATAGCATGGTACTGGTACCAAAACAAATATATAGACCAATGGAACAGAACAGAGGCCTCAGAAATAACACCACATGTGCAACCATCTGATCTTTGACAACCCTGACAAAAACAATCAATGAGGAAAAAATTCCCGATTTAATGAATGGTGCTAGGAAAACTGGCTAGCCATACACAGAAAACTGAAACTAGACCCCTTCCTTAAACCTTATACAAAAAAATAACTCAAGATGGATTAAAAACTTAAACCTAAGACCTAAAACCATAATAACCCTAGAAGAAAACCTAGGCAATACCATTCAGAACATAGGCATGAGCAAAGACTTTATGGCTAAAACACCAAAAGCAATGGCAACAAAAACCAAAATTGACAAATGGGATCTAACTAAACTAAAGAGCTTCTGCACAGCAAAAGAAACCACCATCAGAGTGAACAGGCAACCTACAGAATGGGAGAAAATTTTTGTAATCTATCCATCTGACAAAGGGCTAATATCCAGAATCTACAGAGAACTCAAACAAATGTACAAGATAAAAACAAACAACCCCATCAAAAAGTGGGCAAAGGATATAAACAGAAACTTCTCAAAAGGTGACATTTATGCGGCCAACAAACATATGAAAAAAAGCTCATCTTCACTGGTCATTAGAGAAATGCAAATCAAAACCACAATGAATTATCATCTTACACCAGTTAGAATGGCAATCATTAAAAAGTCAGGAAACAACAGATGCTGCAGAGAATGTGGAGAAATAGGAACACTTTTACACTGTTGGTGGGAGCGTAAATTAGTTTAACCATTGTGGAAGACAGTGTGGAGATTCCTCAAAGATCTAGAACCAGAAATACCAATTGACTCAGCAATCCCATTACTGGGTATATACCCAAAGGATTATAAATCATTCTACTATAAAGACACATCAACACGTAATTATTGCAGCACTATTCACAACCGCAGAGACTTGGAACCAACCCAAATGCCCATCAATGATAGACTGGATAAAGAAAATGTGGCACATATACACCATGGAATACTATGCAGTCATAAAAAAGAATGAGTTCATGTCCTTTGCAGGGACATGAATGAAGCTGGAAACCATCATTCTCAGCAAAATAACACAGGAAGAGAAAACCAAACACCGCATGTTCTCACTCCTAAGTGGGAGTCGAACAATGAGAACACATGGACACAGGGAGGGGATCATCACACACAGGAGCCTGTAAGGGGGCAGAGGGCTGGGGGAGGGACAGCATTGGGAGAAATACCTAATGTAGATGACGGGTTGATTGGTGCAGCAAACCACCATGACACATGTACACCTATGTAAAAAATCTGCACATTCTGCAGATATTTTTTAAAATATAATTTTAAAAAATTTTGTTGAAACATCAAATGTAGTATTTAACTAATCATTAATTTGCATGTTTTTTTAAAAGATCATTAGATAATTTGTTGTCTGCTTTGTTTTCCTATTCACATGGTGTGAGAACTGTGTTGCACTTGGATCTTAGTAAAGTAAGTTGAGTTCCTGCATTAATTCATAGCAACATATATTAACCACAAATGTGAAGGAATACGTTTTCATACAAATACTTTTTAATTCCTTAAAAATAAGTTTATTTGTCCAAGACTGCTAATTGCATGCAGTCTAATTACACAAACCTTATAACTTCAAAATGTTTCACAATAGGTTTTAATTTCCAGATGTAATCTTGAGAGAATTTCCTAATACAATAAGGAAATTTGGAAATGTTCCAATCATAGATTTTGGGTTAGACTAAGGATGCAATAAGGTCATTCTGGAATTCTCTTGACAAAGGCAGAGGAACTCCAGCCTAGGATTGTAGCCAGTTCTTGAACCACCCAGTATATTGTATCAAAGAAATATTGCTCCTTGAAGAATGAGATTTAGATTTTTCACATATTCATGATAAGACAGAGCACAGGATTCATGCATTTGGGCCTATTATGAACATTAGACCCATGTTTAGTACTTAGGTAAAGAGACTTCAGTCTATAAACAAGACAACTAGAGGTTGTTCTTGTTAGAAATTCACAGTATCTGTAATTCTATTATAAGTAGAGTGGCGCAGTGGCTCACGCCTGTAATCCCAGTACTTTGGAAGGCCGAGGCCGAGGACTGCTTGAGCCCAAGAGTTAGAGACCAGCTTGAGCAACATGGTGAAAACCTGTCTTTACAAAAAAATTAGCCAGCGGGTGGTGTGTTCCTGTGGTTCCAGATACTTGGGAGGCTGAAGTGGGAGGATCATCTGAGCCCAGGAGTTCAAGGCTGCATTGAGCAGTGATTGTGCCACTGCACTCCATCCTGAGTGACAGAGTGAGACCCTGTCTCAAGAACAACAACAAAAATCTAAGTATTCATATTTCAACAAGAGCTCTTCTTTCCATCATCAAACTAATTCTAATTTATAAGCAAGGCTGAAATAAATCATGTGACTAAGCTCTCTTAGATATTGCTACAATTGTATTGCGTTTATCAGTACAATAAGTATCTCAAGTAACAAGGATTCTAACATGTGTCACATTTGTTGGAAGAATTCCCAAAGCTTTGAAACAAACAGGTAAATCCAGTGTCACTCTAATTCTACCTGACTGGTATGTAAGAGGGTTGCATGCTACTATGTAAGATAAAACATATGAGAAATATAGAAAGGAAAGTTTTGTATAAACAGGTGAAATAGAGAATCAAGTTTTTTGTCTGTTTGTTTGTTTATTTGTGATAGAGTCTGGCTCCATCGCCCAGATTGGAATGCAGTAGCAAGATCTCAGTCCACTGCAGTCTCCACCTCCTGTGTTCAAGCAATTCTCCTGCCTCAGCCTCCTGAGTAGCTGGGACTACAGGAACGTTCCACCATACCCTGCGGCAAACCAAGTGTTATGAAGATGAATCAAGTCAGCATGTCTATGAAGGAACAAAATTTTGTCTTAAAAGGTTTCCCTTTTGTTTTGTTTATATACATTGTTTTAAAAAAGAAAGCCTGGACCAGTTGCCATGGCTCACACCTGTAATCCCAGCACTTTGGGAGGCCAATCACTTGAGGCCAGGAGTTCAAGACCAGCCTAGCCAACATGGTGAAACCCTGTTTGTACCAAAAAATACAAAAATTAGCCAAGCGTGGTGGTGGGTGCCTGTAATCCCAGCTACTTAGGAGCTGAGACAGGAGAATCACTTGAACTCGAGAGGCAGAAGGTGCAGTGAGCCAAGTTCACACCACTGCACTCCAGCTTGGGTGACAGAGAGACCCTGTCTCAAAGAGAGAAAGAGAGAGAGAGAGAGATTGTGCATTAGTTATTCAGGTACTCAGGATCTAGAGATAACAAGTTTTATTAGCTCATAATTTTTCAAATTTTCACTTTATATACCTACATACAGTCATATACATAGCCACTAAACAGCATTTTCCGCATCATTATTACATTTCTCAACTTTAAGATTTCTCTTTAATAGGTTGAATGATTTAAGATTTACCTTTCTTGTACTGTTTTGGTACTTGTTCTTTCTTTTCTGGAAAATCTAAATCTATCCATATGTACATATATGTATACGTTTATTTATCTTCTCTCCAATTACTAAGATTTGTCTTTTTTGAAATGCCAGATGATTGTTATCTCTAAATATTCGGCCACTTTAACAATATTTGGAAAGAAAATGTACAACCCAGTTTTACAATCAAAAATCATCCACTTTCTGAGCCCTTTTAAATGTTGCATGCTTCCTAAAATCTGCAATACTTATTCCAACAAACAGTCCTCTTGCATTGACCATCATAGTACGTATAACTATAAAATTAGGTATGAAAAACATGCTTCATTAAAGATGTTGCAAAAGTAAAATCTTTGTCAAAATAAGCACTTATACTTTAATGGAAAACATTTATGTTTATAAAGTTAGCTTGACGAATGCTTCACATCTATTGATTCAAAAAAATATTAAAGTTGTGGCTCTCTCATAAAGTCATGTGTTCTTATGGCTTATTTGTAGTTAATTGACTAACCTGCCTCATGGAATACATTTTGATGTGATCACAAGTTCAGGTTAGTGATGCAATCACAGAAACTATGTGCACAAAAAAAAATGAAGAAAGCCTTGAGTAGTCACTAAAGTGGGAATTATTTTCAAAGGTAGATTTATAATAAATAAAAAGTTAACTGAAATTTAGCTCATAACTATCAGTGACAAATGTGTATTTTAGGCTGCTTGGTTCATAAAAACAAACTCACATTTCAAAAGGTACTGCATTTGAAAATTAAGTAAAGTTAGGCTGCAAAAGAAATTGAACATTCCAACAAATTAATATTGGCTTTTTTCTAACTCTTCAAATTTCTAAAACAATTAAAAAATTTTTTACAAACAAGAAAAAAAGTCTATTTTACCTTTGCTTTTGTTTGCTGCTGGTCCTTTAGTCACCTTGTGCAAATCAGAGGTTGAATGGCAAAGGATGCCCCGTCCACGGTTCAAACATGTTATTACAGGGGTGACTCAGTCCTCCAAGTTAAACTGGAGGCTTGCATTAAATCTCTTTATAACCAAAGTCAGGTCTCTTAAAAGCATCTTGGTATACGTGCCCATCGCTTTCTGAAAATACCCAGTTTAAATTCACTAACTTAAGATGGAAGAAAAAAACTTTGACTCTTTAGTTGGAAAATAAGGAAGAAAAGAAAACTGTATACATAAGACTTCCAGAATAAAGAGAAAAAAGGGGGTCAAGTGCTTTGTGTACTAAAGCATGTATTATTATCATTATTTTTTAGACAGAGTCTCACTCTGTCACCTAGGTGGAGAGGAGTTGTGCAATCTCAGCTCACTGCAACCTCCATCTGCCAGGTTCAAGCCATTCTCCTGCCTCAGCCTCCCGAGTAGCTGGGACCACAGGCGCCCGCCACCATACCCGGCTAATTTTTTTGTATTTTTAGTAGAGACAGGGTTTCTCCATGTTATCCAGGATGGTCTTGATCTCCTGATCTTGTGATCCGCCTGCCTTGGCCTCCCAAAGTGTGGGGATTACAGGCGTGATGATAATGGAATCATTGACTCTTTTTAGAGAATTAGGTATCATCCTGAGTAAATACAACATGAATTTACTAGACCTAATGGCTCAAGATGGTGAACTGAACATGTCTATTTATTTACTGTGTTATTTTCAGCACCTATGATTAGAAAAAAGTACACTATAAAGCTGGAAATGAAAAGGGGTAACATGACTCAAAGACTGAAAACAACTAGAAGTATACCTCAGAAATTTTTTTAAAAGTGGAAAGACAAAAACAAACAAAACCCATAGTAGAAAGTTATTCTAGGAGATCATGGCAGACAAGAGGCAGAACTAGACTGCAGCTCTCACGTGGACAGATAGAGCAGTGTGTGGAGACTTGCATCATGAACTTTTGCTCCAGTACAACTGCAGAAATTAACCAGGAAAGCTGAGAGAACCCACAGACCCTCTGAAGGAAGCAGATTGCTCCTGGAGGACCCAGGAGACACCCCAAATACAGCCCAAGCTGGGGAAGTGGGAAATGGAGATTGTCTGCCCCCAAACACACACCCTCAGTGGGGAACCTTGAGGTCTAAATCACGGGAGAAGATTCTGACCTTACCTGGAGCTGGGTCAATTTAGAGAGCTGAGTGAAATACAGAGGTAGAGGAAGCAGCAGGAAAAGTCCTGTGGGCTCTCTGAGTCCCCTGGAAAGCTATTTCTGCCTTGTCTCATAGGGGTCCTCAGGGAGAGCTGCCAGAGGTATTTGGAAAAGACTACAGGGAAAAGGAAACTTCCAGCTGAACTTTGTAACAATTCCAATGGAATGTGAAGTCTTCTGTCCAGACCTAGGGGGAGAGTGTGAATCTGGTGTGCGGACTCCACAGACAGGGAGGCACGAAAGCCAGGT
Source organism: Macaca fascicularis (assembly GCF_037993035.2). NCBI lineage: Eukaryota > Metazoa > Chordata > Mammalia > Primates > Cercopithecidae > Macaca > Macaca fascicularis. The sequence goes on along the minus strand of NC_088377.1, from coordinate 165,479,808 downwards.
TTGCTTTCACAGCTACGAGGCTGGTAGTCTGGGGCAAGTTCTCAGCCCTGCTTGCCCACTGCTTGGAAATAGACTCGGTGCTGTTTGAGAGGGCAAAGTGGGAGTGAGACTGGCCTTTTGCGTTATGTGAGAGCTGGGTGAGGCCTATGACTGCCAGTTTTCCCCCACTCCCTGCATGACAGAGCAGAAGAAACCCTAATCCTCCTGGGACTATAACACCATTGGCCTGGGAACCACACCCCCATCCCCCACAGCAGCTGCCATAAGACCCACCCAAGGAGAGTCTGAGCTCACACACGCCTAGCCCTGCCCCGACCTGATGGTCCTTCCCTACCCACCCTGGCAGCTGAAGACAAAGAGCACGTACTCTTGGGAGTTCTAGGGCCCTGCCCACTGCCTGTTGCCCCTATGCTACTACAGCTGATGCTCTCTTCAAAGTGCCACCTCCTGGCAGGAGGCCAATACAAAAATAGTGCATTAAGCAACCAAAACTAAGAACCCTCACAGAGTCCATTTCACCCCTCTGCCACCTCCACCAGAGCAGGTGCTGGTATCCACGGCTCAGAGACCTGCAGATGGTTTACATCACAGGACTCTGTGCAGACAACCCTCAGTGCTAGCCTGAAGCCTCGTAGACCAGCTAGGTGGCTATATCCAGAAGAGAGATAACAATCACTACCACTCAGCTCTCTGGAAACCACATCCATAGGAAAAGGGGGAGAACACTACAGCAAGAGAACATCCCGTGCATCAAAAAAATCTGAACAGCAGCCTTGAGCCTTATACCATCCCTCTGACATAGCCAACCCAAGTGAGAAGGAACCAGAAAAACAATTCTGCTAACATAACAAAACAACTTTCTTTAACAGCCCCCCCAAAAAAATTACACTAGCTCACCAGCAATGGCTCCAAACCAAGAAGAAATTCCTGATTTTCCTGAAAAAGAATTCAGAGGGTCAGCTAATCAAGGAGGCATCAGAGAAAGGTGAAGTCCAATGTAAGGGATTTTTAAAAAATGATACAAGAAATGAGGGGAGAAATCTTCAGTGAAATAGATGGCATAAATAGCCAGGCACGGTGGCTCACCCCTGTAATCCCAACACTTTGGGAGACTAAGGCAGGCGGATCACTTGAGGTCAGGAATGCAAAACCAGTCTGGCCAATATGGCGAAACCCTCTCTCTACTAAAAATATAAAAATTAGCTGGGCGTGATGGCATGCTCCTATACTCCCAGCTACACAGGAAGTTGAGGCAAGAGAGTCACTTGAACCCGGGAAGTAGAGGTTGCAGTGAGCTGAGATCACACCACTATACTCTAGCCTGGGCAACAGAGCAAGACTTCATCTCAAAAAAACAAAACAAAATAAAACAAAACAAAAAGGGAGGGGGAAGAAACAGCATAAATAAAATAAAAAACTATTGAAACTGGAAGATGGCCAAATAGGAACAGCTCCGGTCTGCCACTCCCAGTGTGACTGACACAGAAGACGGGTGATTTCTGCATTTCCAACTGAGGTACCTGGTTCATCTCATTGGGACTGGTTGGACAGTGGGTGCAGTCCACGGAGGGCGAGTTGAAGCAGGGCAGGGCGTTGCCTCACCAGAAAAGCACAAAGGATTGGGGGATTTCCCTTTCCTAGCCAAGGGAAGCTGTGACAGACTATATGAAAAAAACAGGACACTCCTGCCCAAAAACTGTGCTTTTCCCAAGGTCTTAGCTGTCAGACCTCTGAGCCCAAGCTAAGCCATCATATCCCCCATATCCCCTGTGACCTGCATGTATACATCCGGATTGCCTGAAGCAATTGAAGATCCACAAAGGAAGTGAAAATAGCCTTAACTGATGACATTCCACCATTGTAATTTGTTTCTGCCCCACGCTAACTGATAAAAGTACTTTGTAATCTCCCCCACCCTTAAGAAGGTTTTTGTAATTCTCCCCACCCTTGAGAATGTACTTTGTGAGATCCACCCACTGCCCACAAAACATTGCTCCTAACTCCACCGCCTATCCCAAAACCTGTAAGAACTAATGATAATCCCACCACCCTTTGTGAACTCTCTTTTCGGACTCAGCCTGCCTGCACCCTGGTGAAACAAACAGCCTTTTTGCTCACACAAAGCCTGTTTGGTGGTCTCTTCACATGGACGCATGAAACATTAGCAACCTGCAGACAAGGTGATTCTCTCCCATGCCTGGCTCAGTGGGTCCAGTGTCCACAGAGCCTTGCTCACTGCTAGTGCAGCAGTCTGAGATTGACCTGTGAGAAGGCAGCCTGGCTTGGGGAGGGGCATCTGCCATTGCTGAGGCTTGAGTAGGTAAACAAAGCAGCCAGGAAACATGAACTGGCCAGAGCCCACTGCAGCGCAACAAGGCCTATTGCCTCTAGACTCCACCTCTGTGGGCAGGACATAGCTCAAAAAAAGGCAGCAGACAACTTCTGCAGACTTAAATGTCCCTATCTGACATCTCTGAAGAGAGCAGTGGTTCTCCCAGCACCGTGTTTGAGCTCTGAACACAGACAGATTCCCTCCTCAAGTGGGTCCCTGACCCCCATGTAGCCTATCTGGGAGACACCTCCCAGTAGAGGTGGACAGACACCTCATATAGGTGGCTGCCCCTCTAGGACGAAGCTTCCAGAGAAAGGATCAGGCAGCAATATCTGCTGTTCTGCAGCCCCCGCTGGTGATACCCAGGCAAACAGGGTCTGTAGTGAAACTCCAGCAAACTCCAACAGACCTGCAGCTGAGGGACTTGACTGTTAGAAGGAAAACAAACAGAAAGGAATAACATCAACATCAAGAAAAAGGTCATCTACACCAAAACCCCATCTGTAGGTCACCAACATCAAAGACCAAAGGTAGATAAAGCCACAAAGATGGGGAGAAACCAGAGCAGAAAAGCTGAAAATTCTAAAAATCAGATTACTTCTTCTCCTCTAAAGGATCGCAGCTCCTTGCCAGCAATGGAACAAAGCTGGATGGAGAATAACTTTGGCGAGCTGACAGAAGTAGGCGTCAGAAGGTCAGTAATAACAAACTTCTCCGAGCAAAAGGAAGGTGTTCAAACCCATTGCAGGGAAGCTAAAAACCTTGAAAAAAGACTAGATGAATGGCTAACTAGAATTAACAGTGGGGAGAAGACCTTAAATGACCTGATGGAGCTGAAAACCATGGCACAAGAACTTTGTGACGCATGCACAAGCTTCAATAGCCAATTTGATCAAGTGAAAGAAAGGGTATCAGTGATTGAAGATCAAATTAGTGAAACAAAGTGAGAAGACAAAGTTAGAGAAAAAAGAATAAAAAGAAATGAACAAAGCCTCCAATAAATATGGGACTATGTGAAAAAAAAACAAATCTACGTTTGTTTGGTGTACCTGAAAGTGATGGGGAGAATGGAACCAAGCTGGAAAACAGTCTTCAGGATATTATTCAGGAGAACTTCCCCAACTTAGCAAGGCAGGCCAATATTCAAATTCAGGAAATACAGAGAACAACACAAAGATACTCCTCGAGAAGAGCAATCCCAAGACATATAATTGTCAGATTCACCAAGGTTGAAATGAAGGAAAAAGTGTTAAGGACAGCCAGAGAGAAAGGTCAAGTTTCCAACAAAGGGAAGCCCATCAGACTAACAGCGGATCTCTCAGCAGAAACGCTACAAGCCAGAAGAGAGTGGGGGCCAATATTCAACATTCTTAAAGAAAAGAATTTTCAACCCAGAATTTCATATCCAGCCAAACTAAACTTCATAAGTGAAGGAGAAATAAAATCCTTTACAGACAAGCAAATGTTAAGAGATTTTGTCACAACTAGCCTGCCTTACAAGAGCTCCTGAAGGAAGCACTAAACATGAAAAGAAACAATGAGTACCAGCCACTGCAAAAACATGCCAAATTGTAAAGACCATTGATGCTATGAAGAAACTGCATCAATCAATGGGCAAAATAACCAGCTAACATCATAATGACAGGCTCAAATTCACTCATAACAATATTAACCTTAAATGTAAATGGGCTAAATGCCCCAATTAAAAGACACAGACTGGCAAATTTGATAAAGAGTCAAAACCCATCAGTATGCTGTATTCAGGAGATCTATCTCACGTGCAAAGATGCACATAAGGTCAAAATAAAGGGATGGAGGAAGACCTACCAAGCAAATGGAAAGCAAAAAATAAAAGTAGGGGTTTCAATCCTAGTCTCTGATAAAACAGACTTTAAACCAACAAAGATCAAAAGAGACAAAGAACGCCATTACATAGTAGTAAAGGGATCAATTCAACAATAAGAGCTAACTATCCTAAATATATATGTATCCAATAAAGGAGCACCCAGATTCATAAAGCAAGTCCTTAGAGACCTACAAAGAGACTTAGACTCCCACACAATAATAATGGTATGATTGCATGCCTAGAAAACCCTAAAGAATCCTCCAAAAAGTTCTTAGAGCTGTTAAAAGAATTCAGCAAAGTTTCTGGACACAAAATCAATGTACACAAATCAGTAGTTCTCCTATAAACCAACAGCAACCAAGCTGAGAATCAAATCAAGAACTCAACCCCTTTTACAATAGCTGCAAAAAAAAAAAAAAATTAAAATACTTAGAAATATACCTAAGGAGGTGAAAGACCTCTACAAGGAAAATTACAAAACACTGCTGAAAGAAATCATAGATGCCACAAACAAAAAGAAACACATTCTGTGCTCATGGATGAGTAGAATCAATATTGTGGAAATGACAATACTGCCAAAAGCAATCTACAAATTCAATGCAATTCCCATCAAAATACCACCATCATTCTTCATAGAACTAGAAAAAAGAATCCTAAAATTCATACGGAACCAAAAAAGAGCCCATACAGCCAAAGAAAGACTAAGCAAAAAGAATGAACCTACAGCATTACATTACCTGATTTCAAACTATACTATAAGGCCATAGTCACCAAAACAGCATAATACTGATATAAAAATAGGCACATAGACCAATGAAACAGAATAGAGAACTCAGAAATGAACCCAAATACTTACAGTCAGCTTATATTTGACAAAGCAAACAAAAACATGAAGTGGGGAAAGGACATTCTTTTCAACAAATGATGCTGGGATAATTGGCAAGTCACAAGTAGGAAAATAAAACCGTATCCTCATCTCTCACATTATACAAAAATCAACTCAAGATGAATCAAGGACTTAAATCTAAGATGTGAAACTATAAAAATTCCAGAAGATAACATTGGAAAAATCCTCCTAGACATTGACTTAGGCAAGGATTTCATGACCAAGAACCCAAAAGCAAATGCAATAAAAAAACAAAGATAAATAGGTGGAACTTAATTAAACTAAAGAGCTTTTGTGTGGCAAAAGGAACAGTCAGCAGAGTAAAAAGACAACCCACAGAGTGGGAGAAAATTTTAAAAATCTATACATCAGACAAAGGACTAATATCCAGAATCTACAACAAACTCAAAAAAATTAGCAAGAAAAAAAAATCTCATCAAAAAGTGGGCTAATGACATGAATAGACATCTCTATCTTCTTTCAAAAGAAGATATACACGGGCCATCAAACATATGAAAAAATGTTCAATATCACTAACGATGAGGGAAATGCAAATCAAAACCACTATGTGATACCACCTTACTCCTGCAAGAATGGCCAAAATCAAAAAATAATGGAGGTCCATGTGGATGTAGTGAAAGGGAACACTTCTATACTGCTGGTGGTAACCTAGTACAACCACTATGGAAAGCAGTGTGGAGATTCCTTAAAGAACAAAAGTAGAACTACCATTTGATCCAGCAACCCCAACACTGGGGATCTACCCAGAAGAAAAGAAGTCATTGCACGTGTATATTTAGGGGAGCACAATTCACAGTTGCAAATATGTGGAACCAACCCAAAAGCCCATCAACCAACAAGTAGATAAAGAAATTGTGGTATTTATATATGACAGAATACTCAGCCTTGAAAAGGAAAGAACTAATGGCATTCGCAACAACCTGGATGGGATTAGAGACTATTATTCTAAGTGAAATAACTCAGGAATGGAAAGACAAACATGTATGTTCTCATTCATAAGTGGGAACTGAGCTATGAGTATGCAAAGTTATAAGAATGACACAATAGGCTTGGCATGGTGGCTCACACCTGTAATCCCAGCACTTTGGGAGGACGAGGCAGGGCAGATCACCAGGTCAGTAGATTGAGACCATCCTGGCTAACACGATGAAATCCCATCTCTACTAAAAATACAAAAAAATTAACTGGGCATGGTGGCGGGCGCCCGTAGTCCCAGTTACTGGCGAGGCTGAGGCAAGAGAATGATGTGATCCCAGGAGGTGAGCTTGCAGTGAGCCTAGATGGCGCCACTGCACTCCAGCCTGAGAGGCAGAGCGAGACTCCGTCTCAAAAAAAAAAAAAAAGAATACAAATTGGGTTCAGTGATTACAGCTCGGGTGATGGGAGCACCAAAATCTCACAAGTCACCACTAAAGAACTTAACTCATGTAACCAAATACCACCTGTTCCTCAAAAACCTATGGAAATTTTAAAAAAAAATTAAGAAAGAGAAAGTTACTTTAGCTCTATGAGCTGCTCCCTCCATTAGAAAGAGAAGCTCTAATATTCAAAAAACGGAAATGGGTGGAGGCCAAATTATCAGATCAAGGAAAATATTTATTTCAACATGGCAGAACCAGTTCGACCATTTAACTTACCAGAGCATGTACTGCAAGCAGTAGAGACATTTGACCTCCAAGACATTTAAGTAAAGAGAAAGCTCTTCCTACACAGGTTCAGAATTTGTATGTTGAACCAAATATAAAAGCAGACCTAAAATGAATATATCTAGATCTTTCCAGTGGGCATGGAAGGGAAAAAAAAAAAAGGATAGGCTGCTCAACCCAGGAAAGAATTACACTCCTTTTCCATGATAATTTTCTACTTATTTTGATAATAATTATGGGGGTTTCTACTAACCTGCCTGGTTTCTACTCATCTGCTACAGATGCACTCTTACTTGTCAGTATGTCCCAACCACTTTCAGAATCTACTGTCCATCCTTTCATTCAATGAAATAATCTGTTGAGTAAATATGCCCAACAAATGCATGGGTGGTGGGGGGTGCAAAAATCCCTATGACAGATTTTTCAATTACTCTGGTCCTTTATAAATATAAATGGATGACCAAAGATCACAAGATCACAAAACATTTGATACAGACCAAAAGTATAAAGGAAATTAACAAAGGGAACATTCTATTCTCAAAGGAAATGGAATAGAATAAAATGTGTAACAATAGAAACAATTTTCAAAAATCTAATTAACAGCCTCAGAGAGATTTAAGAAGCTGTTGAACGAAACCAAAATAAGAGTACTATAACAAAGGAGCAATCATATTACACACACAGAAAAAGGGTTCTTTGAAATTAAAACAAATATCAAAATATGGTGGTGTCTCAGTTCATTTAGCATTGCTATAGTCAAATACCCGAGGCTGGGTAATTTATAAAGAAAAGATACAGGCTAGGAAGCTCAAGATCATGGCCCTGGCTTCTGGTGAGGGCTTTCATGCTGCATTATAACATGGCAGAGAAGGTCAAAGGGGAAGGAGACATGTATGAAGAGGCAAAACTCAAGGGGTAGCCTGGCTTTAAAACAACCCATAGTCAAGGGAACTCATTCACTCCCATGAGAACTAATCCAGTCTTGCCAGAGCAAGAACTCAGTACCACAACAATGCCACTAAGCCATTTATGAGGGATCCATTTCCGTGATCCAAACACCTCCCATTAGGTGTCACCTCCCAATACCACCACATTTGGGATCAAATTTCAACGTGAGTTTTGGTGGGGACTAATAAATCATAGCCAAACCATTGCAAGTGCAGAAGAAACTAGTATTCTAGAAAAAGAGGTGAGCAAATCCATACTACAAGGCAAAAAAGACAAAGACTTAGAAATGTGAGAGGAAAGCAACACAGGGTTCAGATGTAAAAAATCCAAGATCTATCTAATAGTCATTTTATAACTGAACAGTGAAAATTAGCTAACTATTTGAAAAAAAAAATTGAAAGCAAACTATCTTGAGACAAAGATGAGAGTCTAAATTAGAAGATAAAGTCAAAAGACTTTGTAAAGAATGTCTCCAATATAAAAATAGCCATGACATGAATCTACTAAAGACCAGAAAGACTGATTATAACATACTGCTTGTGAAATGAAGACATAAGTTCCTTCCGATTCAAAAAATTGTGGGTCACATGGAACAGTAAGAGACTGGGAAAAACAAGTGTCCCATGAAAAAGTTTACGTCCAGATAAAGAGTGCTGTGTTTTTTGTTTTTATTTTTTTAACAGTAATGGGAGATAAGAAACAATACTGCCCTAAAGAGCAGACAAAAGTGTCATTTTTCAGGTAATTTGGGACAGAAATAAGCCCTCTTTGTGTTTGTGATAGACATTACCTATCATCTTAGAAGATAGGTTTTATTTGTTAAAGTGAGTTGTGGTATTTATAAGATGATATTTTGCTTACAGGTGTACCTTTTACTAATTTCTCTTGAAAAATTATCATAGGCATAGGAAGAGTTTAAATTTTAATTTTTTTTATTTTAGAAAAAAAAATTTGTCTTAGCATAAGACATAATTGATGACACTCATTTTTATGAGACCACTGACAAAGTATTATAGTCTGGAAGTCCAAAATTATTCAAGTTAAAATAAGCTACAACAAAACCTGAATGCTTTTCATGATCCGTTTTTAACTTGAGAAGATTTTTTTTTTTTTTTTACAAATTTTGAAGACTCCATTGCAATAAGTGTGGCAGTTTCTTTGGTTTTAGTTTATTTCGCTTGCTATTAAAATTCAGTAAAATAAAATTCAATAATCTTTTCTTATTTAGAAAAAGTTAAATGATTATCTATGGGTAATAGGATTGCAGTGTTTCCTAATTTTTTCTATGTATTTATGTGTATTGTCTCTTTTTCTTTCATCTACCTTGAATCTTCTTATGCCCTGATTATTTTGAAGGCACTGTAAGGTTAAACAGTGGCCTGATATGTATCCTGTCTTTGAGGTATTCATTGACTGTTGGACAAAATTGGCTATGCCTCTCATTCTTTTCTTATTTTCTTCATCTTCAAGATGTTAATAATATTATTAATATTGCCTGCCTTATTCGAGTTCATTGAATATCAAAACCCTGACATAATAATTGTTGAAGAACTTATCATCACTGTAAGGATAAAAGCAGCTATTTTTTTTTTCTCTTATAAAGTCTCAATACCAACTTTACTCATTGTAAAAATTATGTCATGCCTAGGCACAAGAATCTAATTACTCAAAGTACAGCCTTACTGGAGCAGGACACCAATAAAATAGGAAAAGTTATCAAATAGCCCACAATTGAGTTTACTATATTTCACTGCCCCTTAAACTTTTACTTCTCCCCAAAAAATGAATGAATAATGAATGAATGTACCAGCAAATGAATCAAAATAGGAGTTCAAGTGTGATCTGCCTATCAAAGCTCTATATGTATGCCAGTATGAAATATATGTGGATGTGCAATATTTGGAAGGCCTCAGACTGGGAAATATCTTCCCTAAACCAAGGGGAGAAATAGCATTGGGGACATTATAGTATCTTTTGAGTCTTTATGATAGAAGATGATCTGGATTACAACCAGATCAGTTAAGTGACCACGTGAACTACATGCATTGAAAACTGATGAATTACTTAGATACAGTACTTAGATACAGACCAACAAGTATCACATAAAAGGATTTCTCATATAAATTCTATTTTATGGGAGTCTAATACAATTTATCTTCTGATATTGATGATTGCTATATGAATTTCCAAGGGTGCTGGTGATACTTGGGTAAAGTTGAACCCCCCACAGCATTCATATAGGTTCGCTTTCACCCATATAACTTAGCATCCTGTGATCACTTATAATATTTAGGGATCCCCAATTACTGGAGTGCAAACAGCGATTTGCTTTTGCATCTGCTATTCCCTATTCCAAGAATGTATTTCCTAGGATATATTTGTGACTGCTCCTGCCTTCAAGATATCCCATCAGAGAGGCTTTGACTCTCTTATATTTCCAGTGTTCCCTCAAACTCCCTAATCCTTTTACCCCTCATTATTATTCTCCAGAGCACTTGCAACCACCAAATATATGTGTGTTTGTTAGTGTATTGGGTTAAAAAAAATTTTTTTTGAGACAGGGTCTCACTTTGTCACTCAGACTAGAGTGCAGTCACACAATCGTAGCTCCCCACAGCTTTGAACTCCTGGGCTCAATGATCCTCCCACCTCAGCCTGCAAAGTAGCTGGGACTACAGTCTACACCACCACACTCAGCTATTTTTTACATTTTTTGTAGAGATGGGATATTGCTATGGTGTCCAGACTTGGTTATTGCTTATTTATCATTGTTCATTTTCCCACAAGTATTTAAGCTCCCTGAGAGCAGGTATATTCAATTTATTTTCCCTATTGCCTTGCATGAGGTAAACACCCAGTAAATAATTGCTATTTCAATGAATGGCATCAATGACTACCTTTTTTATTTTTATTTTTTACTTTAAAGTCAATACATATTTTGGGAGAGGTTTGAGGTTGAAAAAAATCAACACTTGCTACTGTTTAGTATTTCAAGGAAAAACTGGCATTGTAGTAAGGGCTAAAAAAATTTTTAGCAGGATCACAGGAAAAGCCATACTGAGAAAAACTAATAAATTGAAGTTAACAGTAGGAGCCTTATTCATCTCTCTTAGGAGATCTGAAGAGTGATCCTGACAAGATGGTCCATGCCAGCCGTAATAGCAGTGACACACAAATCCATTCTTCATGGCTGTTATTGTCTTCTGTTTATTGTGTTCAGAAATGATGAATCTGAAACTCTTGTTTAGAACATATTTCTTACCACTGCTTTCAGGCATATGCAGATAGAAGGAGGACTCAGGTGTTTTTCGAATACATCTTCCATGATTGTTACATAGACTCTGACTGCAGAGCTTGGCTGCCGATGTCACATTCACAGCATAACGGCCCAAAGGCCCTCGGATAGATTGTTGCATAGATAAGCAGTTCTCCTGTAGGAAAAACAGAAATCTACTTAAAGCACTCTCAAAGTGTGCTTCCATTATCCAGGCAGTATTAATGCCTGAAGTTTTGCATTTGGTAAGGCTGAGGAGGAAGAGCATTTCTGTGGATTAGCTATTTAAAGGAGGGACAAGCCTTTATAGGGTCATGTGAGCATGAGCCATGCCTTCAATTGGGAAGACTATGAACCAACCAAATTCATATCATTTCTAGGTGAAGATGATCTCACAGTGTCCCAGTAGAGACTGGTCCTTAATGTAAAGACATATTTGTAGTAATACTTTTAAAAGATATCATTAATATGGGGATGGTTTGTTAAAATTTAACTTCACTTGTGAAACATTTTCAATGCTGATACTCAATATATTTTAACATTAGGTCAGATTTTTCAAAAACTACCAAGTCATCCTATTCTTCTCTCTACCTCTAATGAGATAATTCTCCTAAAGTTGATGAGTTCTCATCCACATTTTTATAACTTTACTAGGGGTGTGTGTGTGTGTGTGTGTGTGTGTGTGTAATTATGAACAAGAGGGGGTATTATTTTGTGCTTTTGAATCATTTACATACATATATCATGTAGGATATTTTTGCAACTCGCTTTTTGAACTTAACATTTTCCATTTTTTATGTTGATGCATGTAGCATTATTTCATTTTAATTGCTGTTTAGTATTTCATAATATAAATATAACATACTTTACTTGTCCATCAGTCAGTTTTTAGGACGTAGAATATAAAAGATCATTATTTACACAAAATGCTAGTGTTACTTGTACATTGTATATAGGGTCCAATGATAGTAGGTAAGAATGTCTTCCCACAAGTCTACCATTGGGTATTTCATTGATGTGTCCACAGAATTGGGCTTTAACTTTAGGACACATTTCTGTACATTAATGATCATATTGTGCAGTTAGGATGGGCAAACCTAATTGAAATGATGTTATCAGCTAACCCAGAAGAGCCTGGCTGGAATCTTGATAAATGTCTGCCTTGATCCACACAGGTAGGACCATGGAAAAATTCTAGTAAATTAATTAGTAACATAAATTGAGTTTTCTATTAGCATTTAATTATTTATTTTATCAATATTTAAACTCATGCATAATTTAAAACCAATTAAGCTTAGAACAGTGGGATATTTTCTCAGTGAGAGGAGGCCCCAGAACTGTGACTCCATCTGGTAAAGATTTGGGAGATTCAAATTGAAAGTCATAAGGCAGAATAAAGCTCTTAATTGACAGGTAGTTGAACAAGGCCAGCACTTTGGCAATAGTAAATTCTGAAGATCATGTAAGCAATATTATTTGTTACAGACACATTCAATCTGCGGCAGTCTCATACTATATTTAGAAACACACGCTGTTTTTAGTCAGGACAAGACTCCTTGTCTGAGGCATCTGAGGAGGTTTCTAAGAAAGACACAGTAAAATAAAACATCAAACAATTGAAGCAAAGGAAAGAAGAGAAAAGGGAGGCTGGGAAGGAAAAAAGAGGAAGGATGAAAAAGCAACCAAGAAAGACAGAGGTCAGGAGGAGTCAAACGAAGACAACATAGAACACTGGCAAATATAATCAACTTCAACTTGGGCATTCCCTGTTCTGTCACAGCCGTCCTCCTTGCTTCCAGAAGATCACATCCCTGTTTTGTCCCCAACCTCACTAGATGTCCCTTCTCAGTCTTCTTTACTGGCTCCTGTTCATCTTTCCTACATTTAACACTGGAGTGCCCCTGGCTTAAATCTTAGACCTCTTCTCTTCTATAGCTGTACTATTTCACTGAATAAACTCATCCCATCTCATTACTTTAAATACAATCCCCAAATATGTATCACCCAGACCTTATCCCTGAATTGATTGTGTACCCACCTACTTACTTGACATCTCTGCCTGGATGTCTTACAAGCATTTCAAACTTAACGTACTCCAACATAATCTACTGACCCTCTTCCCAGAGTTCCCCATCTCAGCATAAGCCAACTTCCTCTTTCCAGTGCCTCAGGAGCAAAACCTTGGAGTTATTCGTCACTCCTTTTCCCGCTTACAGTTAATCCATCAGCAAGTCCTTTTCAGTCTACCTTCAAAATATATCCTGAATTCAACCCTTGCTACCATTCTGTTTCAGGTCACTAATAGCTCTCGCCTGGATGATTACCTCCCAACTAGTCTCACACAATCTGTTCTAAATACAGTAAGCATACATATGTTTCTCTCTATAATTAAGTAAAATAAGAATCAACAATAAAAGAAGTAGACACAAAAATCCTAGTTTTTTACAGATTAAAAATACCCTCCCAAGTAGCAATTTGGTCCAAAAGGAAATCTTTTAAATTACAATTTCAAATTAATTAGAAAAATAAAAACAACTGGAATACTACATGTTAAAATACGTTAATACATCCAAAGTAATTTTCAATGTCAATGCCTAGTCATAAGTGCTTTTGTTTACTGGGTGATCCAATTATCAAACCAGAAACAAGGCATTTTGGCATTGGCTTTCACCTGGACTCCCATTCAGCTATACAGCAGTGTGCACTAGTAGCTGATGGGGTGCTGAGTGGCACGCTTTCCACTTAAGCTTTTTTCTATGCTTCCTATTCCCTCAACTTTCTGCATCTTCTCAGTCACTTTTCCACTTTTAGAAGCTCCACCTTAGTGGCTACCTGCTTCATTGAATCAGTGCATTTCCTATCTCTGTCTATTATCAGAAGCTGGTCACCAATTTCCTAGAACCCAGCAAGTGATATTCTACCTATTATGGCAAACTTTCTTGACTTTCGGTGTATCTGGAGCATTCACTAAATTTCTGAAATTAGCTTCTAATTTTAAATCTTTATCCAAAGAAATGTGCACCTTTTTGTGGAAGTTTATCCTCTACTCTGTCTTTGGATCTGAAAGAAATGTCCTAACATTTTAAAGCATGCTAATACTAGATTCAAAAGTAATACTTTTTATTGCAACAGCTTTGATTATTTAACATAGAGGAATAAAATAATAAATTAAACAAGCATTCAATTCAAGAACTTAGAAAAATAATTTTTTAGAAAGCAATCTCATGAAAAGAAATAATAAAGATAAAAGTATAAATTTTTGAATTAGAAAATTGAATTGATAAAGAGTGGGTCTTCAAAAAAAGAAAACCATCAAACACTTATATCTGACAAGCCTAACTAATCAAAAAAAGAAGAGTCATGATTGATTGATTGATTAAGTGGTTGAACTCAGTCTCCAATTCATTGATAATGCATAGCTTGAAGCATCTACCCATTGTTTCACCCTTTGTGAAATGGTTGGTTCTTGAGGCATGGTCAGCCCTCATCATAAAACTATTAGGTGTGATTATATCCACCCTAAACAAAGATATTCCCAGATTACCACCCAGAAACCAAGGACAAAGGCCAGATCTCTCTTTGGGAAAAGCCAGATTCTTTATAACCCATTGTCTCTCCATCTCACTACCTCCTCTTCTATTTTACTATGAAAGTTTTGATTATATCAACCTTAATTATTGCTTCTAGAGTTGGATTTGTCAGCCTTTTGGATGTGATTCCATGACTATTTCAGCTGCTCTAAGGAAAGATGATCTGTATTTAAAGATTCACATCAGGAATCTAAAAGAGAATTTTGTCTATGTGACAGCTTGGATTTAATCAGACCATCCCAAATACATGCTTCAATTAGGAGAAACCTGTTAAACCATTTATATGTAATGTGGTTAAAAAAAGACAGGAACTTTACATATAATTTATAAAAATGTGATATACTACATAAACAGTAAGAAAAATAAAAATCATATGACCATCTTACTAGATGCAGAAAAAGCATTTTTTAAAAATTTAACACCCCTTCACAGTAAAAACTCTTACAACAATAGGTATAGAAAGAATGTATCACAACATATAAAGGCCATATATGACCAGCCCATAGCTAACATCATAGTCAATGATGAAAAGTTGAAGCTTTTTCTCTAAGATCAGAAATAACACAAGGATACTCACTCTAATCATTTCTCTTTTATTCATTTTAGTTTAATTATTTTCCTTTAAGAGATGGAGCCTGTCACCCAGGCTGAAGTGCAGTAGCACAATCATAGTCCATTACAGCTTTGAAATCCTAGGTTCAAGTCATTCTCCTGCTGTAGCCTCCTGAGAAGCTAGGACTACAAGCACACACCAACACACCTGGCTAGTTTTTTCTTTTTTACTATTTGTAGAGATGGTGTCTCATTTTGTTGCCCAGGCTGGGTTTGAACTCATGGCCTCAAGCAACCTTCCTGCCTCAGCTTCCCAAAGTACTGGGATTATAGGTATGAGCCATCTCATCCAGCCAACTCTGACCACTTCTATTCAACATAGTACTAGAAGTCCCAGCTAGAGCAATTAAGCAAGAAATAAAAATGAATCTGAATTTAAAACTATCCTTGTTGCAGATGATATAATTCTATATATAGAAAATCCTAAAAACTACAAAAAAATGTCATAAGTAATAAAGAAATTCAGTAAGGTTGCAGTATACAAAACCAACATATACAAATTAATTGAATTTCTATTCATTAATAGTGAGCCATCTGAAAAGGAAACTAAGAAAACAATTCCATTTACAATACCATTAAAAATAATAAAATCCTTAGGAATAAACTTAACCAAAAAAGTGAAAAACTTGTACATCGAAAACTACATAATATTGATAAAAGGCGTTAAAGGAGACATAAATAAAAGATAACTTATGTTTATGGACAGAAAAACTTAATGTTGTTAAAATGTCCACACTGCCCAAACTGATCTGCAAGTTCGATGCTATCCCCATCAAAATCCCAATGGCAATTTTTACAGAAATAGAAAACAAAAAACTAAACTTTATATGGAACCACAAAAGGCCCAGAAGAGCCAAAGTAACCTTCAGAAAGAACAAAACTGGAGGTTTCACATTTCCTCATTTAAAAATACATTACAATTCTACAATAAATAAAACACTATGTTACTGGTATAAAGGAAGATATACAAGTCACAAGTCACAGGAACAGAATAGAGAGGCCAGAAGTAAACCCACACATATATGATCAACTGATGTTTGACAAGAGTGCCAAGAACACAACAGAGAAAAGATAGTCTCTTCAACAGATGGAGCTGGGAAAACTAGATATCCGTATGCCCAGAAACGAAATTGGATCCCTATCTTACACCACACACAAAAGTCAATTCCAACTGGACTAAAGACTTACTTAACATTAGACCGAATACTCTAAAATGCCTAAAAGAAAACACACGGGGAACGCTTCTTGACACTGGTCTTGGCAATTATTTCTTAGACATGACACCAAAAGGACAGGCAACAAAAACAAACATGGACAAATGGGATGCATCAAACTGAAAAGCTTTTGCACAGCAAAAGAAACAGCAGTGTGAAGAGATAACCTATAGAATAGTAGAAATATTTCCAAACCATATATCTGATAGAGGTCAATATCCAAAATATATAAGGAACTTCTATGACTCAGCAAAAAATCCAAATAACCCAATCAAAAATTAAGCAAAGGACCTGAACAAACATTTCTCCAAAGAAGACATACAAAGAGCTAACAGGTATACGAAAAGATGCTCAAAATCATTAATTATTGGGGAAATATAAATCAAAACAATGAGCTGTCACCTCACACCTGTTAGGATGGGTATAATTTAAAAAATAAAAGATAGCAAGTGTTGAAGTTGTAGAGAAGTGGGAACCCCCAAATCCTGTTGATGGGAATGTTAAATGGTACAACAGCTATGGAAAACAGTATGGAAATTCCTCAAAAAATTCTAACTATAACTACTATGTGATTCAGTATATATGCATATACACTTCTGGATATATAAAAGAAGTGAAATTGCAATCTCAAAGAGATGTCTGCATTCCTATGTATATTGCAGCACTATTCACAGTAGCCAAGAAATGGAAACAATCCAAGTGCCTGTTGACAGATAAATGAATAAAGATAATTCACTATATACATACACTGAAATAGTAGTCAGCCTTTTAAAAAGAAGGAAATAATGTCCTTTATAACAACCAGATGAACCTGGGGGGGCATTACTCTATGTGAACTAAGGCAGTCACAGAAGGACAAATGCTACATGATTGTACTTAGGAGGTATCTAAAATAGTAAACTCGTAGAATCAGAGAATACAGTAATAGTTGTAAGGGGCTGAGGGTGGGAGAAATGGGAAGTTGTTATTTAAAGGTTGCAACTTTTCAGTTATGCTAGATAAATAAGTTAGAGATATGCTAGTTCAGTTCCGCTAGATAAATAAGTTCGAGAGATCTCCTGTACAACATAGTGTCTATAGTTAATAATGTATTAAGCAATCCAAAATTTAAGAGGGTAGATTTCATATTAAGTATTCTTATAACAAAAGAACAGAATAGATTGTTAATTTTTTTTTTTTTTTTTTTTTTTTTTTTTTTTTTTTTTTTTTTTTTGAGATGGAGTTTCACTCTTGTTGCCCAAACTGAGAGCGCAATGGCGTGATCTCGGCTCAGGGCAACCTCTGCCTCCCGGGTTCAAGTGATTCTCCTGCCTCAGCCTCTTGAGTAGCTGGGATTACAGGCATGCGCCACTATACCCAGCTAATTTTGTATATTTAGTAGAGACGGAGTTTGTCCATGTTGGTCAGGCTAGTCGCAAACTCCCGACCTCAGGTGATCCACCCGCCTGCGCCTCCCAAAGTGCTGGGATTACAGGCGTGTGCCAACGCGCCCAGCCAGAACAGAGTAGATTGTTAATGAATCTTTATATACAAATAGATTTTTCTCCCACATGCATTTCTATAACAGGTAATCAGCAAAGTAAATAATCATTTTGGGGCCGGGTACGGTGGCTCACGCCTGTAATCCCAAGACTTTAGGAGGCCGAGGTGGGCTGATAGCTTGAGGCCAGGAGTTTGAGACCAGCCTGGCCAACATAACAAAACCATGACTCTACTAAAAATACAAAAAATAAGCCAGGCATGGTGGCACATGCCTGTAGTCCCAGCTAGTCAAGAGGCTGAGTCACAAGAATCCCTTGTACCTGGGAGGCAGGGGTTGCAGTGAGCCGAAATTGCGCGACTGCACTCCAGTCTGGGTGACAGAGTGAGACTGTCTCACCAAAAAAAAAAAAAAAAAGAAAGAAAAAATTATTTATCATTTTTGGAGCATCTGCCCTCCTTAGTGCAAATGAAATAATTTTTCATTTTTAAAATTTATTATTTTTTGTTTGTCACATATATATTATGCCATGTAATCTACCAAAATCCTGCAGAGGAGGTTTTATTTTAGTCCAGTTTTTTAGTTGGAGAAGCTGAGACTCAGAAATGTTAATTAACATGCTCAAAATTACACCCCTAGGACATAAACATCAGTTTCTCACTTAGCTGCCTGATTAGAATGATTGCGCTCTTTCTACCCTTCTACTAACCACAATGGCTGGTATGGAGTAGATGCTCAATGTTAGAGCCTGTACTTTTTGAATTTCACTAAGGTCATGTAAGCAGATAATCAGCAACCATTTGACTCTGATGCAAAAAAAAAATTTTTTTTTAACCAATCTCAAAAGTGTATTCAAGTTGCTGACAGAGAAATCATTGCTTACCTTTGAAGCAGAATATTCATATCCTCCCCACAATATTACTCCCGCTGCCCCCAATGCAGCACTTTCGCCAATTGTATGCACTAAGTCCTCCTGGAAAAGAGAGGTATCAGGAGTAGTTTCCACCAAGTCAAATTTTGTCACTGATAATGCAATAATAAGACTAAACCCCTCAACTGTGGAAAGGAACACATTAATAACGATATCTTTGTTTCTAAAACAAAGGACTATACCACAGGGTAAATACTGCATGATCTCAGATAGAATCTGAAAAAGTTGATCTCACGGAAGTAGGGAGTAGAATGGTGATTACCCGAGGCTGAGGTGGTTAGGAGGGAGAGGGGATTGAGGAGATGTTGGTTAAATAACATATAATTACAATTAGATAGGAGGAATAATTTCAAGAGATCTATTGTATAGCATGGTGTCTATAGGTAATGACAATATATTGTAGTCTTGAAAAATGCTAAGAGAGTGGATATTAAGTGTTCTTAAAAATAACTGTGAGGTCATGAATTTGTTAATTAGCTAGATTTAACCTTTCTACAATGTCTATGTACCTCAAAACATATTGTATATGATAAATACATACTACAATTGTATGTGTTGATTAAAATATAAATTTTAATACACAGAAAAAAAGCATGTCTTTTAAATAAAGCTATCATACAAAAAAATAAAACAAAAGACTATAGAAGAATTGGAAAAGGTGATTACTGCCTTGGATTCTTACATTTACTTGAGAAATATTTGCAATGTTCCAGGCAATATTCTAAACACCGAGAATATAAAAGTGAAATAGATTTCAATTCCTGTTCTTGAAGGAATGCTTTTTAGTCTAATGGTTGAGACAGACATATAAACAAGTGACTACAATATAATAAGATAATTTTCATATTAGTAGTACTCACAAGGCACATATAAATTAGAAGTGCCTAATACTTCATGGAAGAGTCTGGGAAGGCTTCCTTGAACAGGTTAAATTTCAGATGACTCTTGGGAATGAGAATCAGTAGACTCTTGAGAATGAGTATGAATTCACAAGACAGTCTAGAGAGAGCAGAGTTTTATATCCACAAGGGAGAATAAGAGCAGAGACTCAGATCCAGGCAAAATCACCGTCCATCCGGAGAACTCCCAGCACTTCCTTGTGGTAAAGCGTACAGAATTTGGTAAGTAAGAACATATGAATTTCTATGTATAAACAGAATCCAAATACAAACATAAAAATGCTGTTTTAAAGTGTTAAGACAACTGGCCAGGCGCAGTGGCTCACGCCTGTAATCTCAGCACTTTGGAAGCCCAAGGCAGACAGATCACTTGAGGTGAGTAGTTCGAGACCAGGCTGGGCAACACGGTGAAACCCTACCTTTACTAAAAATACAAAAATAGCCAGTCATGGTGGTGCTTGCCTGTAATCCCAGCTACTTGGAAGGCTGAGGCAGGAGAGTCTCCTGAATTCAGGAGGCAGAGGCTGCAGTGAGCCAAGATCCTGCCACTGAACTCCAGCCTGGGTGACAGAGTGAGACTCCATCTCAAATAACTAAATAAATGCAAAAATTTAGTGCTGGAAAGACACAAACTTGCAACTTTGATTCTTTTTTCTTTTTGCATATAAAGAATGCATTGGAGGCCCGGCATGGTGGGTAATCCCAACACTTTGGGAGGCTGAGATGGGTGGATCACCTGAGGTCAGGAGTTCGAGACCAGCCTGATCAACATCGTGAAACCCCATCTCTACTAAAAATACAAAAATTAGCCAGCGTGGTGGCACACGCCTGTAATCCCAGCTACTTGGGAGGCTGAGGCAGGAGAATCACTGGAACCAGGGAGGCGGAGCTTGCAGTGAGCTGAGATCGCACCATTGCACTCCAGCCTGAGTGACAGAGCGAGACTCCATCTCAAAAAAAAGAAAGGAATGCATTGGAGGGGAAGGTCAAGATAGTACAGGCAGGAACACCAATTAGGAGGTGATAGAAATAGTTCGGTGAGAAATGATGATGCCTCAACAAAGGTAGTGTCAGTCCTTGTAAAGCAGAGGGAACAGATTGAAGAGTTATTTGGAAATAAAGATGGGTAAGTTTTAGTTACCTATTGGATAATGAAAAGAGGAGAAGGGAGGCAGCCAAGTGACTTTCAAATTGGGTGACTATGTAGATTACAGTTCACCAAGATAAGAAACTGAGGATGTTATGCTAATGAATATAGGCCAAGAGCAAAGAAGTAGGAAATAGGGAGAGATGGGAGATAAAGGGGATGACAGATGGAGCAATCTGCATTCTTTTCTCCCCTACAAGGTATGGAGAGTCAGAGATCCAGTGCAAAGGTGGAGTGCTCACAGACTGCAATGAGTCAATTGTCACACCACTGTAAGCTTTCCTGCGTGGTAGGAAGGTTTCAGCAATACTGGTATTTATGTTCTGCAATTTGTCTAAGTAATACAATAAGAAATGAAATCTTTCTTCCGTTATACTGACTAGTATCACATTCCTTAAACCTAAATGTAGTCACTTATTTTAATTGAGACACTCCTGAAGGCAAATACCAACCAGAACTGGTTTTTAAAACATGCATTGGAAAGTTATGTTACTTAGACGAAAGGTGAGAAAAACCCATACTGTTTTTTGATATGTGATACATGGAAGGCAATAGGAAAGCATTAAAACAATTCAATATAATGCTCAGGTGATTCTATATATTTTGGTGAGTGAAGAATGCAGTCTATTGATGTCTAAAGTAGAGCTCAGAGGTGATACTTAACCTATAATTTACTTTAAAAGTCTAATGTACCCACAAAAATTAAAAATAAAAAAGATTAAAAAGCCTAAAAGCACAAAAAATAGGAAAGCAATGAAAAGCTTTTATGAAAATGTGTCTCATCTCATTCTCCCGTTTTCTCTCAAGGTGAACTCTTTGACTGCATGAATTATTATTATTTTCTACTGTTATTACCAATAACATGTAATTCCTGACACAATGTAGGCACTCAAGAATTTCTGAATGAATAAATATAACTCAGGTTTTTTTCTGAAAAGGATTTAAGAACGTAAAATGATTTGAGAAAGCTGGCATCACTTGAGGAATATCTTAGCAAGAAGACTTTGGTAGGCATGACTGATATCCTAAAATACCTGGACAACTGGCTTTTGAAAGAAGGATTTGATGTATTCTATGTTGCACCAGAAGGTAGAATTAGAACTAGTGGTATGAAATTACTGGAGGCAAAGTAGATTAAATATACTCAAAAACTTTCTAGGAATTAATATTTCCCCCAGACGGCAGTTTTCCTTCTAATGTAAGAAGCGCCCCCATCAAAAAGTGTTAAAGTAGAGGCAGGATGAGAAAGCGTTTTTATTTAGGTAGGAGATGGGTTAAGTGCCCATGAGATTCTTCCAAATTTTTGTCATAATGCTATGATTCTTTTCCTTCTAAATTTATTGAATGATACTGAGTAATCCTGCAATGTCAAGTCTAATTAATAATATTTGGATTTTATTCTGAAATATTTAGGAAGAATTGCTACTGCTTTTCAATGGTTTTAAATGGCCTTATCTCAAACCTAAGTGGTCTACGAAAGCTGTGTATTGTCTATACAACAGCTTTGCTTCTGTGTTGGGTACTGCCATAAAGAATTGTTGGCTGTCAGGTGTGGATGGAGATTTGAAGGTTTTCTTATCTAGCCACCCAACCAATGATTGAATCCTTACGATAATGTCCTATGTGACAATCTAGTTCAAGTTTGAACACTTGCCATGTCTTCAAACTTATTATCTTCTAAACAAGCTCATCCCCACATCTGTAGGCTTCCAGCTTTGTGTTCAGTCTAAAGACAGTATCTGTCTCCTTATATAAACCAGTTTTAATGCCTTGACAATAACCACTCGATTGCACTGTAGACTCTTAAAGACAAAATCAAGAGAATCTATGTAATTTTTTCAGTTAGCCTAGCTAATTAAAACATACAAATGCAATATAATGAGAAATGTAGCTGGTTAATAATTTACCCCGAGCTCTATGTTGTACGTTTTTGATTTGGAAAATTGCCTTTTCATATTAAGAAGTTCGTTCTACGCCGGCTGTGGTGGCTCACCCCTGTAATCCCAGCACTTTGGGAGGCTGAGGCGGGCAGATCACGGGATCAGGAGATCGAGACAATCCTGGCTAATATGGTGAAACCCTGTTTCTACTAAAAATACAAAAAAAATTAGCTGGGCATGGTGGCGGTTGCCTGAAGTCCCAGCTACTCCGAAGGCTGAGGCAGGAGAATGGCGTGAACCTGGGAGGCGGAGCTTGCAGTGAGCCCAGATAGCGCCACTGCACTCCAGCCTGGGCGACAGAGCGAGACTCCTTCTCAAACACAAAATAAAAAATAAGTTAGTTCTAAAATTTCTCTCTGGTTAAAATTACTCTATCTGTTACATTATTTAAATCAAGTTTAACATCTGTTCTGTAGGAAACTCCTGTGAATGCTAAGCTGGTAAGAATCATTATCCAAAAGTGTTAAGTGCACATCTAATTGTCAGTGACATTTTTCAGCACTGAGTTGACATTTGAAGAAATATACATGCTTAAAAGAGAATAAGATTGTGTTGCTAAGGGAAAATAAATATCCTAAAACATTTATGTGGAGGCTTTATATAGTTATTCTACAAAATTTCCATTTAAAAAAAAAAATGTGAGTGACTGCTTTTCCTTACCTGTGATAGAGCTTCAGTACTATGCAAATAAAATGGTCTGGAAAAAATAAAAACCGGCAAAACATAGTCATGTCTAGCCATTTCAGCAATCCTCATGGCTTCTCTCACCCGATAGTGAACAAATTTCAAAGCATTTAAGCTTGACTTCAGTATTTTATCCAAATATATTGAAGGATAAAGCGCTGCGCTTTTCTTCCACAGCCACAGGAGTTGGTCATTGCGGAGAATTTCATCATTCGGACAATTACCTGTGTACGTCTCTGGATTTATTCTGTAATCATAATTGTAGCAGTCTGGGTAGAGATAAAAGCCCCATAAACATTTTGGTCTCATTTCTAAAGCCAATGTGAGAGTAACGTTCATGAAATTTTTTCCAGCATTTTCAAATTCCTCTCGGGCAACTGTTTCCACTTTCATTTCTGACCAATAAGGATGATGGTTTCTAGTGAAGGCTAAAGAGTGGTTGTTATATATTATTCGGCTGCCCCGATTTCTATCCCATTGGGGTTTCCAACTTTCCCAGTCAATAACAACAAGTCCTTCTGATCTCCACCAAGGGACTGCTTCTCCGATGTCATCAGCAGCTTTCCTAAGATGTTCAGAAAGGCTCACGTTCTGCGGTATTCCTCCATTAAAGGATTTTCCATCTTGAGAGAAGTAAGGGTAATACCCTAATTCGTTTGGATAAATTATGGCAATTTTTGACCCACTCTGAGTCTCTAAAGGATTTGATATAATGTTAAATACTTGAAGATTCATATTCACGTTGAAGAAAGGCATACAGTACATTGTTGGGGCTGCCCAGAAAATGCTGAAAGGCTGGCTGTCGATCACCGGAGGCATTGCTGGTTTGAGGGCTGCCTGAGTTAACAGGATGAAGAGTGGCAGCACTCCTAACCATGCCACCCATGGGTTACACATGGCTTGAGGTTTTCAGCATTACAGCAGTCTCCTTAAAAATAATAAGCAAAATATCATACATAATGGAGTCAAATGTCTCTTAAGTTTTGTGGTATACAGTGAATAGACCAAATATTTTAAAATATCTTTCAGGTTTTATTAACATCTAGGCCAATATAGATATTATAGTCTATATATGGATATTATAGGCCAATGTAGTTTCATCGCAACAAGGGAGGATGAGTGGGGCTTTTTTTTTTTTTTTCACTTGAAATGTGAAAAAAAATCTAGTCAATAAAAACTATAAAAAGTTTCACACATTCGTCAGCTACGCAAACTCTAGCTGCTAGCCATTCTGGTTTTAATTTCCTACGATTCTGAGTACGCTAACCAAACCTTCTTGTACTGACAAGCCTTTGCTGGGTGTAAGAGGAACTAGAAAAGAAAGGCTGAATGGATTGTCATATCTCCTTATTGATTACTCGCAAAGTGACTCCAAGAACATGCCCACTTGAAAATTAACAAATATTGGAATTTTAACTAATATTAAATAGAACAAAAAGAAATAACTAACTGTACTAACAGTAATACTTTACATGCAATTTAAAATGCACTGGCCTCAATGTTTGTTTTTAAAACAGAGAGCAGTTACCCTTGGAAACAGCATAGGCTGAAATAAAAAAAAAAAACAAGTAGAAATTTAATTACCCTTTGTTGATTATGGATTTTGGTGCTATCATCTTCTCTTAGATATATAAACAAGCCTAAAATCCTGTTAGTTCTTTAACTCCAGTGGTTTTCCTATAAAGAAACTGGATTGTATATTCAGCAGTTAAACCCTAAATAAACCTTGTCTCTTTAGGCCCCTCTAACTAGTCCGTTGGGACAAAAACTGCCAAAGAATCTTCCCAGAATACAAGGACTATCTAATAGTTGATGCATTCCAGCCAACAAGATCTCATCCTGAAAGCAATATGGTTGCAGTTATATATCAAAATTATCTTATCGTATGGATTTTTTTAAATAAAGGAATTTATTTTAAACAGATTTTTCTCTGATATAATTAAACTCAGTTTCTTTTTAAGAGTCATACATTGTTTCTCATGTAGTTCTTGGTGTCTTCATTTAATGTACTAAATTCAGGAAAGACACCAACCAAAATTGTAAGCTAACTCTCACAACATAGCATCCAAAGTTTGTAAAGAAACTTGAGTAAGTCGTAGGCTCTCTGTACACTGAATTTTTAAGTTGACAAATGTGAATAATAATTTACTCTTTTAAATAAACTGGATATTACTGAGATGATTGCCTTCATGTGGAGTGTGTATTGTAGCACCAGATGAATCTCTAAGCTATCAGAGATGGTTTCTCTCCCATCACTCTTCTCCAATCATGAGATCTTAATTTGACTCCCATTCACCCACAAAAATATAAAAGCAAATCTTCTTCATTCTTTATTTGTTGTTCAGGGAAAACGTAAGAATATCTACTCTCCATAAATATTATTCTTTACCTCCCTCTGGTCATGACTGCACATTGGGTACATATGCCTAATAAACTGACACCCTTGGGAAAAAAAACACCTTTTTAAAATGTCATATCGCAATAAATTTTTTAGAGTCAAAGGGCCTAAAAATACAAAATATCGTGCTTTAGTAAAATACAGTTACAAATTTCCTCTTCTAGGAGGTTTTCATTATGTTTTCCGCGTATATAAATGATACACAATCATCTATTTTTGTAGCTAGCCTATGGAAAAATTATTTTGGCATTATTTTGGTTCCTAGTCTACATTTTATAACAAACTTCTACTACAGTAACAAAAATATGCATTATAATTGTATGCATTTTTAAATATAATGAATTCTTTCTACATGCTACTTACTGAGATTTTATGTTTTTCTAGCCATTTCTATTATTCAAGGTATAAAACTAGATCTACATTTTTCCACTTATAAAATATATATACTAATACATACATATACATATATACATACATACATACACTTGAATGTTTATTCAACAAATCTGATATGTTTCAGGCAAGTAGCTAGGTCTAGCGAACCAGTGGAGAAAGCAACATAATTTTACACATTGTAAAAAGGTATAGATACCAGCCAGACGCAGTGGCTCATGCCTGTATTCTCAGCACTTAGGGAGGCCAAGGCAGGCAGATCATGAGGTCAGGAGTTTGAGACCAGCCTGGCCAACATGGTGAAACCCCGTCTCTTCTAAAAATACAAAAATTAGCCACGTGTGGTGGTGTGCACCTGTAATCACAGCTACAGGAGGCTGAGGCAAGAGAATCACTTGAACCTGGCAGGCAGAGGTTGCAGTGAGCTGAGATTGTGCCGCTGCACTCCAGCCTGGGTGATAGAGTGAGACTCTTTGTCTCCAACTATATATGACATTCTGGAAAAGAAAAAATATGGAGACAATAAAAAAAATTAGTGGTTGCCAAGGGTTGGGGAGAAGGACAGATGAATAGGTGGAACATGGTGGATTTGGAGAGCAGTGAAACTATTTTGTGTAATACTTTAAAGGTAGATACCTGCCGTTATACATTTGTCAAAAGCCATAGAATGCACAACACAGAGAGTGAACCCTAATGTAAACTATAGACATTGGATAATAAGAACATTTCCATGTATCAGTTATAACAAATGTCCATATCATCAGCTATAACCAATGTACCACTCTGGTGGGGATGTCAATAGCAGGGAAGGTTGTGATGTCAGGGAGAAGAGCGTATGTGACAAGTGTCTCTGCTTTCTGCACAGTTTTGCTAGGAACCTAAAAGTGCTCTAAAAAGTAAAGTCTATTTGAATGAAAAATGTTATAGATACAATTGCATTCACTGCTACTATGTTTGTAATAGAAAATCCTAAAAACAATATCTATGTGATCAACAAGAAGTTTCTTAAATATACTGTGAACTATATTATGGTAATTCCACCAAATACTATAATATGAAGTAATGTGTTTTTTTTTTCCCCAGTTTCTTGTTGTCTTTCAACTTTTTCATTCATTTTGCCATGAAACCCCTCACAAGAAGAAAGTCAGCTTTAAAGAGCCAATTTCAGATTGACACCTGTCAAGTAAACATTTTCTGCTTCTCTTGCAGCCACTGATACCCACACTTCAACCATGCAGGAACCAGAAGCAACCTAGTATTTGGGAAAAAGTACTTGGCAAGGGATAGAGAAGTGAAACACACCTTGTCTTTTTTCCTGGCATATTTTCTTCCATCAGATTTAATCCAGAAGAATGAAAAAAGAGATAACTTTTACTAAACTTTGAATTTAACTTTATAAACTTAATTAGTGACCAAAGTGATAAAATCTGGTTGTTGAGACTAAGGATCTGTAGGTGACATAACTTTGAGGGGTTTGGTCTGCTGTTCAGTTTGATCTGATGGCATACGCTTCAATAAGCTGGGGTTGTTCAATAAATTGTTAACGGGAAGGACACTTGCTCCCTCCCTGTCCAATAGGATGTGACAGGTGAGAGAGAACACAACTAGCAGGTAAGAGAGATGCAGAAGAAAAGGTCCTAGAGATGGATGGTGGTGATGGCTGCAATGATATAAATGTACTTAATGCAAGAAAGAATGTTGCAAATGCTGGGCGCAGTGGCTTACACATGTAATACTAGCACTTTAGGAGGCCGAAGGGGGCAGATTGCTGGAGGCCAGGAATTCTAAACCAACCTGGGCAACAAGGCGAAACCTTGTCTCTACAAAAAAAAATACAAAAATTAGTCAGGCATGATGGTGCATGCCTGTAGTCCCAGCTGCTCGGGAGGCTGAGGTAGGAAGATCACTGGAGCCCAGGAAGTGGAGGTTGAAGTGAGCCAAGATCATGCCACAGTACTACAGCCTGGACAATGGAGTGAGACCCTGTCTCAAAAAAAAAAAAAAAGAAAGAAAGAATGCTGCAAGGGAAGCAGTGCACTTGGAGGACAACCAGTTTTCTATTATAGCAAGAAAATACAGAGAAGACTCAGAGAAGATGAATTTGATCGAGGGGATTCTCTTGACTGGAGATTTTAAGTTACAAAGAATATAATGAACAGGTTTTCAAAGTCAGGGGGTGGCATGATCTTGGCTCCATTAGAGGGTGTAAAGCAGAGCACACAAAAGATGAATAATAACCTGGGAATTTGGGCTTCTTGTGTAAAAGGCATGATGGAATGAGTTCTGATGGATTCCTCAAGGAAGATGAATAATCGGTTTCAATTATATCCTCCTTCTTGTCAGTGGTGCTATGGTCTTAATGTTGGTGTACCCTCAGAATCATATGTTGAAACCTAATCTCCAATGTGATTATATTAACAAGTGGGCCTTTGGGAGATGATTTGGAAGGCTCTGCCCTCATAAATAGGATTAGTTCCCTTATTACAAAGGCCCCAGAGAATGGCCTTACCCCTTCCACCATGTAAGGAGACAGTGAAAAGGTGCCATCTATGAACCGAGGAGCAGGCCCTCACCAGACACCAAACCTATTGGGACCTTGACTGTGGACTTCCTAGTCTCCAGAACTGTGAGAAATACATTTCTGTTGTTTAAGCCACCCAGTTTAAGATATTTTTGTTATAGCAGCCTGAAAAGACTATGACCATTGGTATCTTAGACATTCTGTAGTAGGAAGATCTAGAGAGAAAGGGCATCAACTTTCTCTCTAGATCTTTCAGAGTTCTATGAGGTCTCTTTTCAGTTCTGCCAAGGACAGTGTCCAAAATGACCATGAGGTTTTACCATGCTTTCTTTTCTTTATACATTTTCTGCAACTGAAATGTGAACCTATTGAGATGGTCTAAACCAGAAAATACACACACACACACACATACACACGTGATAATATATATAAAATATGTGTGCGTGCGTGCATGTGTGTGTGTGTGTGTGTGTGTCCATATTCCTGTGCAACTGGGAACTTCATTCTTTCCACTCAAGAATAGCAAGTTTTATCAGGGAAATACATTCTTATGTACTATGAAATCATCAATCACTAAGTTCATTATGATAAAACATTTTTAAACCTAGGACCCAATAAAAAAAAAATCACATTGGAGTTTGCAACAACTTTTAATCAACAAAGGTATATATATACACACATATGTATACACACACATATATATACACACACATATATACACACACACACATATATATATGTATACCATAAAGCCCTTTGTAATGTGTTATGGAGCATTCCAGGCAAAGACGAGAATTTCTTTCATGGAGGGTCTTGTTTGCATGAAAGCTTAAGCCCTGGCCGGGCATAGTAGCTCACACCTGTAATCACACCACTTTAGGGGGCCGAGGTGGGAGGATTGCTTGAGCCCAAGAGGTTGAGACCATCTTGGGAAACACAGTGGGAGCCTGTCTCTACAAAAAAAAATTAATAATAATAATAATAATTAGCTGGATGCGGTGGCATGCACTTGTAGTCTCAGCTATTCAGAAGGCTAAGGCAGGAGGATCACTTGAGTCTGGGAGTTTGAGGCTACAGTGAACTATGATTATGTCATAGCATTCCAGCCTGGATGACAGAATGGGACCCTGTCTTTAAAAATATATAAAAAATAAGCCAGGTGCAGTGGCTCACGCCTGTAATCCCAGCACCTTGAGAGGCCAAGGCAGGTGGATCACCTAAGGTCAGGAGTTCAAGACCAGCCTGACCAACATGGTGAAAACCCGTCTCTACTAAAATACAAAAATTAACTGGGTGTGGGGGCACACACCTGTAATCCCAGCTACTCAGGAGCCTGAGGCAGGAGAATCGCTTGAACCAGGGAGGCAGAGGTTGCAGTGAGTTGAGACTGTGCCACTGCACTCTAGCCTGGGCAACAGAGTGAGACACCATCTCAAAAAAAAAAAGAAAAGAAAAGAAAAAAAAGTAAAAATAAAATTAAGCTAAATTTTTTTTTAAAAAGGAATGTTGAGCTCTAATGATAATATCCAGCATCAATCAATTTTTTTCAAACCTGCAGATTATTTATGGTTTTAGTTTTCTCAAAGAATAGTAGTAGCTTTCATGAAAAGAAAAAGAAGAGAACTATTGGTTAAAGCAGACTTGATACAAAAAAGCAAATCCTTTCCATTTCCATACACATTTTATTTATTTATTTATTTATTTATTTATTTATTTTTATTTTTATTTTTTTTTGGATGGAGTCTCACTGTTGTCACCCAGGCTGGAGTGCAACGGCGCAATCTTGCCTCACTGCAACCTTCACCTCCCAGGTTCAAGTGATTCTCCTGCGTCACTCTCCCAAGTAGCTGGGATTACAGGTGCCTGCCACCATGCCCGGCCTATATTTTAAAATAGACTAGTCATTTCTACCAAAAAGTCTGCTGATTATTTTACTGCAATGTCTGTCTTTTAACTGGTGTGTTTATGTAATATAATAATTCTATTGCATAATGTAACAATTAGTACAGTGGATTTTGTGTCTATGATCTTACTACTTATTTCCACTTTGTGTCTTCTCTTTTTTATAAAAAAAACTCATGCCTTTCTTGCTCTTTCACTTTATCTACTGCCTCCATCGTTCTATTTCTTTTTTATTATGCTGTCAGTGGTTGTTCTGGGACTCATAATGTAACTTAAATTATCAATGTCTACCTACCTTCAGTATTACTGTTATTCACACTTTACATTTCATACCTATCACTTTCTACTTTCCACTTTTCAATTCTCACTTCCCCCTTCACGTTTTACACTCCACATTTCAAAAATGTAATAACTTTACATTAATATAATTCCATTTATACCTTCCTTCATTTAAAGACATAAGAATTGGAAAGGAAAAGAATAAAATTCATATCCAACAACATTATTGCTTATGCAAAAATTCAAAAGAATCTACAAATCACATGAAATAATAGGAGAGGTGAACAGATTGTTGGATATGAGTAATATATGAAAGTCAGAAGTATTTCTACTCACCAGAATAATTGAAGAGAAGAAAAAAGAAGATTCAAAACTTGTGCAAGACTTCTACAGGGGAAAGTTATTCATCTTTATTAAGATTATATTATAGGAGACCTAAATAAATGGACTTACAACTTTTTCACCCTTACCCTTCACTACATAGCATAATCTCTTGATTTACACTAATTTAACCTTTCCAAATCCCCTGGGGAAGACAGACTAGTAATTACGGAAGGGCTTATCTCTGAGATCCTGCTTAGGAGACCCCACCTCCACATCTGGAAGTGAGAATAGGTTACATTTACAACTTGTGGAATCATTGTGCTTAAGATGAAATTTTTAAAATGTTCAATAAGAATTCATTGATATAAAGAGATCTACTGAAGGACTTCCTGTGAAATAACTGTGGAATAATGTCTAATCTATAGCCAAGGTTCCAAGGTTTGTAGAGAATCTAACATTCAGATTCAACTCAGTAAGTATCAGCAAAGTTCACCACCACATTCATGGCACAGTGTTTGATGCTAAAGATGGACACAAAATCCTGCCCAAGAAGTTCAAAGTCTAATGTGTGGGGGCCGTGTGTGTGTGCACACATGGAATGTATGTGTGGTAATGTATGTGATGGGAACGGGAAGGAAGGAAACATATACATCCTATTTAAAATACCAAGGAGAATAGCATGAGTGCTAACTTTTTCTTTTTTTAAATTAGCTGTTACAAAATTAATGATCATTGCACAAAATACTGAAAAATATACACAAAATTAAGATTAATTTTATTCTTATTACTCAAAAAGTAATCTTTTTCCTGTATACCCTAAAGTGTTGATTAAATGAGAATCTTTTCCCTCCCTTCCTCTAGGACTCTTCAAGATGAAAACTGAAGAGGACAATCAGGGCAAAAGGCCAGACTTCCATATGAGGGGTCTCAGAGCACTGGAATTTGTAGTATTGTTACACCTGTGAATCAGTAATCCCCAATGGTGGGTAAAGTCAAGAAACATATGTGCATAACCACACCCACCATATACTTCACACTATATATGCCATTTGCTACTGTGTTTATTCACATAGGTTGGGTGGCGGCTTGTGAGAATAATCAGCTTTGTTAGAGAGGGGAGAAAAGCTACATTTTCTTAGCATATATAGTATTGTGGGAGTAAATTGCGAACTCTAGTATGAGGATAAGACAATTATATAGATAACCTATATATTATGTGGAGTAAAATCCGTTCCATAAGCTAGACATACCCAGAATGCCATGTGAGTTCAAAACGTGGAGCTATCAAATGTGGTTTAAAAGATCTGGATAAACTTTAAGCTGGAGGTGGTATTTAAGGCTTGAAACACAAGCAGAATTTCAACAAGCTGAAATTGCAAAGGGACTACAGATGGAGGAAATGGCAAGAGGAAAGATGCAGAAGCAGAAAGAGAAAGAGCATGTACAAATGGTAACAGACACTGATTTGCGGGTGTACATATCTTCACATGCAGATCTGCTGCAGGCAGTTAGGAATTTTTCTAGAAGTATAAAATTGGGCATCTTCTGTGTTGAAGTGATGGTTGATGCAAAGGAGGAAAATATCTACAAAGCAGAGATGAGATAGAATTTTGAGAATCACCTACATTTAAATTGAAAAAGGAAAATGTCCAATAATAAAAGGAAAAACAGTCTTGAGAGAATTGGAAGGACAGTACAGTGTACCTAAAGATAAGGAACACAAGCATTTAAGGAAGGCAAGCTGTGGAAGATGAAAACCAAGAAAAGGCAACTTTGCTGAAGCAATTAGATGCTGATTAAAGACATCAGTATACAAGTATTAAAATATTGAAGGGGTTTATGAGTAAATCAGTCTAGTGAAGGTGGCATTCTTTTTTACACTCAAATGATGGCTCTGTGGCCCCCTTCTTAAAAATTTTTTAAAATTTTATTTTACTTTTTAGAGACATTGCCCAGGCTGGCCTCAAACTCTTGGACTAAAGCAATCCTCCTATCTCAGCCTTCCAAGTAGCTAGGACTAGAGATGCATGCCACCATGCCAATGGAGTCTGTGGCCTCTTTATCTCTCCCTAGAGATCCTTCAGCTAGAGTAGAGAGAGGATTATTTCTCAAGAAGGGAATGCTTGGATGGTACAGCCTCTCAACTTTGTGGTACTTAACTGAATTTACTCCTGAAAGGCTAAGGGAATAGAACAACACCAGATTTAGAATTGTAGTAAATAATCAGGTATATGGAGGCTAGTGTCTTTCAGTCCTGAGACACCAGCAAGGTCACTCATGACAGATTTTAAGACATAAGGTTGACCTTACGCAGTAGTGTAATATAGTAGTATACAATTGCATATGTTTCATAATCTTAAAATATGTATCCTATTTGAAATGGTACTACATCTCTTAAAAATTATTTATTAAGCTGTCTTATTTTTACAAGCAGTTGAAAGTATTTGTTAATACTTAGCTTTTCCTTTAGTATCTTTTGTTTCTGTCTTTAAAATTTAAGATTCAGTGCCAAAAAAAGATTTATAGGGTGTTAAAAAGTAACATATACCCAAGCTGTATTCTTTTGTAGGGAAGTCTTCAAAAGAAAAAAGAACAAACAAAAATTTCCCAACTTGGGATCTACAATGTGGGTTAGATATTTAAATTTATATTAATAATAAATGTAGCCAAAGAATACACAAGACAAAGTAAATGGAACTTCATTTGTTGTCTAATACAAGCACTGCTGATGTGTGCCAAAAGGCATAAGTTCCATTTAAATCAAATTACCTTGATTTATTAAAAGTTGAACAGAGGATTGTCAGGAACAGACAAGTCATCCTTGATATGGAAAAATGAGATGAAAGCTCTCCTTTAAAAAGATCATCCTATCGGAAGATTATTAAAAGATTTACAGTAGAGGGGACTATGGTGAGGAAAGGGGTACGTTTAAATTTAACTTTCCAAAAGTCCAAATGGACATTTAAGTTAGAATATGAAGCAAAAAAAAACCTTTTCATATAATATCAGAAACTTCTGCAACAAGTATCTGGGGAAATCTTTCTTTTTGGAAGCATCAGGCATTACATTGGTTACTTTGGCAATAGTTGTACTTGGAGATTATATGTTCAGTTTCTTCTCATAAACTCATCAATCAGAAAAGTCACTCCTCCTCCCCTGGAGAGGAATAAGAGAAAAGACAAGAAAAGATAAAAGTGTTTTCCATACTATTCTAGAAATTCTCTACCCTCTAGGACGAAAAACCATGGGGGGAAAAAATGCACTCCCCTCACACCTGTTTATAGTTGACCAGGCAGTCTGGTTTGCTGGGGAGAATCACAATTTACACCTGTTGCCCTCGTGTGATAATTAGTAGTGCACATTTTAATCCCCAAACTGTCCCAATTTAGACAAAAAATTATATGAGCAGCCTAAATATGTAGCAACGGTAGACTCAAGAGATGTATAATACTGAAAATAGAAGTTTCATAATAACTTCTACTTAGCCTACAAAATGGAGGATGAGGATACTGAAAAAAGATTATAAAATCAAACATGAAATGAAATTGATGAAATCAAATAAATAAGATACATTTACTTACCTTATTTTTTGTAGAGAACGTTTTAACTGCTTAGAAATAAGAGTACGTTTTTGTATTTTTTAAATTTAACTTTAGAATTTAAGTCATCTTCAATAAGTCAATTTTCACTTTTTCATCCGTTCTCCTCATGAGAGAAAAAGCCTCAGGCAATTTACGGTTTAAGCTAATGAGTACCTTAAAATAGTTTACCTATTTTTGAGCGAATATTAAAGTACATGGATAGAAAACAGATCAGTATTCATTTTCTGGATTAATAACTCAATGCTATTCCCACTCCCACTCAATTCTACATAAATTTAAAAGACAATCATTTTAAAACATTTTTAGTAGATTTAACAAGATTTATTTAAGTGCCTCAATAAGAAAACCAAAAGTGAATCAGAAATAATATGAATAATGCCTAAATTGACCATATTCTCATTGGTAATTCTTTGTATTTTTAGTAGAGACAGGGTTTCACCACGTTGCCCAGGTGGTTCTCGAACTCCTCTGCTCAAGCAATCAGCCCACCTCGGTCTCCAAAAGTGCTGGGATTACAGACGTGAGCCACCAAGGCTGGGCAAAACTTTCATTTTTAATTAATAGTGATTTCATGTACCAAATAAAATAAATTTTATTTTGAAATTATATTGAGGCTGGGCACAGTGGTTCATGCCTGTAATCCCAGCACTTTGGGAGGCCAAGGCAGGTGGCTCTCCCGAGGTCAGGAGCTCAAGACCAATCTGGGCAACACAGTAAAACCCCATCTCTGCTAAAAATACAAAAAAAAATTAGCCAGCGTGGGGACACGTGCCTGTAATCCCAGCTACTCGGGAGGCTGAGCCACGAGAATCGCTTGAACCCAGGAGGCAGAGGTTGCAGTGAGACGAGATCAGACCACTGCACTCCAGACTGGGCGACAGAGCTAGACTGCTTCTAAAAACAAAAACAAAAATCAAAAGACAAAAAAAAAAAAAAGAGAGAGAGAGAGAGAGAAATAAATTACATTGAGATTTTAAATGGCTATTACACTAGATGGAATTGTTAAAGATGCAAGAAAATGAAGTGATTGCATTCTAATTAAATCATAGAAGATGATATACTTATTTGATATTTTAGCTACCAAAAGAAAAACTTCTATTTTTTAATTTTTTTTATTTTTTTTAAATTTTGAGACAGAGTCTCTGTTGCCCAAGCTGGAGTGCAGTGGCGTGATCTCGGCTCAGTGCAACCTCCACTTCCCCAGTTAAAGCGATCCTTCCACCTCAGCCCCACCTCCAATAGCTGAAACTACAGGCGCGTCACTATGCCTGGTTGATTCTTTGTATTTTTAGTAGAGACGGGGTTTCACCATGTTGCCCAGGTGGGTCTCAAACTCCTGCGCTCCAGCAATCGGCCCACCTCAGCCTCCAAGTGCTGGAATTATAGGTGTGAGCCACCAAGCCCAGGCAAGACTTCTATTTTTAATTAATAGTGATTTCATGTACCAAATAATGTATTCAAACAAAAATTCATATTGGAATTGAAGTAAATAAGAGACCTTGTTTAAAATGCAGTCATTCCTTGGTAGAAAAACATGTGTGATAAAAAGAACAAAAGAACAAAAAACATGGAACCGAAATGAGTAAATGAAAAATTATTAACAATAATGTTAGCAAAATGTTGCTAACATTTAAATATATATATTTTTTATGTTTAGTAGAGAGATGGGGTTTTACCATGTTGCCCAGGCTGGTCTTGAACTCCTGACTTCAGGAGATTCACATGCCTCAGCCTTCCAAAGTGCTGGGAGTACAGGTATGTGCCACTGTGCCCAGCCTCAATATAATATAATATAAATTATGTATATATAATATGTAAATTAATATATATAAAAATTTAGAAATAAGAATAGGTTTTTGTATTTTTAAATTTTAATTTAATTTAATTTATATAAATTTATACATAATATAAATTATTATAAATGTATAATTTATATAATTTTAATTTATAACTTTATAAATTTATAAATTACTTTTATAAAATACCATCCATAGTATTATATTTTCAAAAAGATTAGAAAAATGAGCCTACTGATAAAAGAATAGGGAACTGAAAATATTGGCTTAAAAGGAGCTATGAAATTAATTTTTTTCTGATTGCCTTTTAACCAGAAAAATTAAAGGGAAATCTACAATGAAGAAATAAGAATGTCTTTACATAAGGCTATGAGGAGAAGAAAGAGAGGAAAATATATTAAATATGAATCCGTCAGAGAGAAATGACATTACTTTATCAATACTAAAAGAGTTTGTAATGAGTCTACTGATATATACAGTTAACTCTGATAAATGTGGATGCCCTGAATTATTTAATAACCTCTTACAAGTTTCCCTGCTTGTATGACTGCCCCCTTCAGCCTAGTTGCAAGCGTAGTGTTCTCTTAAAAACTTAAGTCAGATCATGGCACTCCTTTGCTCAAAGCTCTTCAATGGCTCTCCATTTCCTTCAAGGCCCTATCTAATCTGGTCTCAGTTACTTCTCTGACTTCCTTTCCTGTTTCCCTCCCCTAGACCATACTCTAGAGTAATAGAATTTTCTGTTCCACACAGTCACTCAGAGACTCAGGATGCTGGAGCTGCCACCATCTTGTAGCTGCTTAATCCTAAACATGCTGCTTCCTTGGGTATTCTATTAAAGGGAAAGAGAAACTTGAGAAATCTGCATGGACTTTTCACTACTTCAGTCTGGAAAGGACACACTTACATCCACAAACATTCTATTAGTCAGAACTTGCCCTATCCACTCATTTAATTGCAAGAGTGCCAGGAAGGGAGCAAATGGCATGTTTGATCTGTTTCTGTCAGCCCTTTGAATGTGATTCACACACCCAACTACCTGTCCCACTGCTAGTTTCAGCTTTGTCTTTCCTAAGGTTGCTTTTAAGTTCGTGATAATATGATTATCCCTTTTTAGAGATGGCTTTACATTTTGTGGTTTGAAAAGGATAGTGCAAGATCTTTATAAGTCTTTATTTAGGACTAAATTATGGTTCTAAGATCATTGTAGGTTATTTCTCTCTCTCTCTTTAAATGAAGCAGTGTTTATGGGATGAAGGAACACACCCACTCTTTTCCTTATTAAGAATAAAGCACTAAGCAAGTAGAAGGGTGGAGCCTCTGATAATTGCATAGTTTCTATAACCACAACTGACCTGTAATCACTTGACCTTACTTCTGGCTTAAATACACAAGAGTGACTTAAAAGTTAAACATCTGACTGTGTTACAACTAGCTCAATAACTACCACTGACAGGTGTCCAATTACAAGATTCCTATTGCATTACAGAATGTTGAATAACAGAAACTTGCCAATTTGAATATCAACACGGGGTACTTAAAACAATATAAACATTTCCTTCAGAAGCCAGGCCACACCTTTAGGAAATGTAAGGAAGTAGCACCCTCTGGTGGGTAAAATAAAAGGAAAATTTGTGGAATTGCTTATTGAGGAATGTGTAATTGTGGGCACTTTTTAAAATTATTATTATTGCCATAGGTGTAATTAAGTTTTCAAATATAAGCTTTTTGAGAATTTGGAATTGAGACCTGGGGAACAAACTGCTTTTCTTAGAAAACATTGATAAACAGAAAGTGTATGACTTTGCAAATTGCCATTTTTGATTGATAGCTACTCATATGAATTCCAGGTGAGTTAAAGCAGAGTCTGGTAATGATGAGAAGGTTATTTATAACCTGAGACTATTATCATCAAGGAGCCACGTGCCTTAGTAATTTTAAAAAGTTTACATATGCTAAGCCCCAGCCTTAGTGTGGGACTCCAGTCTCCAATTTACTTAGTACTTATGATAAGCAGAGACCAACAGGGGGCCCTTTTCATATCTACTTGATCTATTTGTTAGCCAGTTTCAGAAATAATAGTCTTTATTTTTGTTTTGTTTTTGCAAAGGCAAGAAAAGTAAGTTTTTGGCTTTTCAGTTTTCAAGTGTCTGGGCCCCATTTACTTAGCTGACATTTTTCTCAGAACTTTAATATTGCTTCCCTGAGCAATTAAGTTTGGAGTTTTATTTGACTAAAAGGTTACTTAGTTCAACAGAGTAGCAATGTGATGGACCTGTTCTGGAATTTTACCCTGACACTTTATTATAGCTTTTTCTGTGATGTTCAGTAGCAATGAGAGAATAGAAGACCTTTTCCATAAAAAGAGAAGGGTACACGAATAGTCATAGCAAATACATGCTAAAACTTCATAGAACCTGTTACTCATCCATTTATAATTGAGTCTCATTAAGTCAGGCTTCTTTTTAACCTTTTACTTTAAGGATACTTTTTACCTGACTTTGCCCCCAAATGAATACCAAAACCATATGTATTTTATGGTATGTGAATATATACAGCAAGAAGTCGTAGTCAGTAGGCTTCTGTGATCAAGAAAGATGAGCATAGCCCAGAGATTGAGAGCACAGGCTCTTGATCCAGATCCTGACTTTTTTTTTTTTGAGATCTTGTTGCCCCCTTAGCTATCACCTCCCCACTTCCAAGAAACCACTGATCTATTTTCTGTCTTCATAGATTTGCCTATCTTGGACATCGTATATGAATGGAATCATACAATATGTGGTCTTTTCTGACTGGCTTCTTTCATTTGATATAATATTTTCAAGGTTCATCCATGCTGTATTATGTAGTATATATTGGCACTTCATTCTTTTTCATGGCTGAGTAATATTCCATTGCATGTATATACTACATTCTGTTTATCCATTCATCTGTTGGTGGACATTTGGGTTCTTTCTACCTTTTGGCTATTATGAATAGTACTGCTATAAACATTAGTGTACAAGTTTTTATGTGGACACATGTTTTCACTTATCTTGGACATATACCTAGAAGTGGAATTACTAGGTCATATGGTAATTCTGTGTTTAAACAGACTACCTGATTTTTAGGCCTGGTTCTGTTGGTGCTTGCTCTATGGTCTTGGGCAAATTATGCCTCAGTTTTTTAATCTATAAATGGAATTGACAGCATCTCATATAGTTGATTTAAAGATTAAATAATTATAACTTGAAAGGTTCATAGTATACTTATAAACACCATATAAGTGTTTCTTTTAAAAAATTTTTTACAGATTCTCTTCTTTAAAGATTTTGAGAGAATCCCTAAATCCAAGTGACAGAAGGAATTGTCTCAGGAATTTGGCCAGGTCTGGATGACTCTTCCTGTGAGGCTCCATGGTTTTCTGTTCCCATGATGTCTAATCCACGCTATTCTGTGTTTGAATTGTTGCTTGCCGCCTTCAGTGCCTTCTGGGGATTTGCAAATAGTGCTTATTCTTTGCATTGGCAAAAGTTCAAAGTTCACCTAAATACAAGCTTTACAGAGGCTTCATTTCCTGCAATATAGTTTGCAAACAATTGGCTTCCTGCTTTCTCATAAACCCTGAGGAAGGTTTTTATTTATTTGGTTGACCCCTATACTCTTAAACCAAGCATCCTATCCTATGTGTCTGTGTCAAACAGTGCTCAAAGAACCAGTTTTATTCTGCTCCATTGGGGTAAGAATCTTTCACATGTTGGGCCCAAGCTATATGGATCCCACCATGATGCAGTACTGTGACTATTCCTTGGTAACTAAACACTCCACTAGTAGCATTTCTGATCAACTCAGTCATACTTACAACTGCATAGGTTTCACTGATAGTGTATCAGTCTGTTCTCATGCTGCTACTAAAGACATACCCAAGACTGGGTAATTTATAAAGGAAAGAGGTTCAATTGACTTAAGTTCAGCATGGCTGCGGAGGCCTCAGGAAACTTACAATCATGGCAGAAGGGAAAGCAAACACACCGTCCTTCACAGGGTGGCAACAAGAAGTGCCAAGCAAAAGGGAGCAAAGCCCCTTATAAAACCATCAGATCTCATAAGAACTCACTATCATGAGAAGAACTTGAGGGTAACTGCCCCATGACTAAATTATCTCCCAACAGGCCCCTCCCATGACACATGGGGATTATGGGAACTCCAATTCAACATGAGATTTGGATGGGGACACAGCCAAACCATATTATTCCACCACTGGCCCCTCCCAAATCTCATGCCCTTGCATTTTAAAACACAATCATGCCCTTCCAACAGTCCCCCAAAGTCTTAACTCATTCTAGCAATAACTCAAAAGTCCAAGTCCAAAGTCTCATCTGAGACAAGCAAGTCCCTTCTGCTTAAGAGCCTGGAAAATCAAAAGTAAGTTAGTTACTTCCTAGATACAATGGGGGTACAGGTATTGGGTAAATACACCCATTCCAAATGGAAGAAATTGGTGAAAACAAAGGGGCTACAGGCTACGTGCAAGTCCAAAATTCAGTAGGGAAGTTATTAAACCTTAAAGTTCCAAAATGATCTCCTTTGACTCCATGTCTCACATCCAGGGCATGCTGATGCAACAGGTGGGTTCCCACTGCCTTGGGCAGTTCAGCCCCTGTGGCTTTGCAGGGTACAGCTCCACTCTTGGGTACCTTCAGGGCTGGCATTGAGTCTCTGTGGCCTTTCCAGGCACACAGTGAAAATTATCAGTGGGTCTATCATTCTGGGGTCAGGAGGACAGTGGTCCTCTTCTCACAGCTCCACCAGGCAGAACCCCAGTAGGGACTATGTGTGGGAGCTCTGACCCCACATTTCCCTTTTGCACTGCCCTAGCAGAGGTTCTGCATGAGGACTTCATCCCTGCAGCAAACTTCTGCCTAGACATCCAGGTGTTTCCATACATCCTCTGACATCTAGGCAGAGGTTTCCAAATCTCAGTTCTTGACTTCTTTGCACCCACAAGCTCAAAACCACATGTAAGCTGCCAAGGCTTGGGGCTTACATCCTCTGAAGCAACAGCCTGAGCTGTACATTGACCCCTCTTAGACACGACTGGAGCTGAAGTAGCTGGGACTCAGGGCACCATGTCTCAAGGCTGCATAGAGCAGAATGGGCCTGGTCCAGGAGACCATTTTTCCCTCCTAGGCCTCCAGTCGTGTGATGGGAGGGGCTGCCACAAAGGTCTCCGACATGCCCTGAAGACATTTTCCCCATTGTCTTGGTGATTATCATTCACCTCCTGTTACTTACGCCAATTTCTACAGCTGGCTTGAATTTCTCCCCAGAAAATGGGTTTTTCTTTTCTATCACATTGTCAGGCTGCAAATTTTTCAAACTTTTATGCTCTGCTTTCTCTTGAACACTTTGCCACTTAGATGGTCCTTCTACCAGATACCCTAAATCATCTCTCTCAAGTTCAAAGATCCACAGATCTCTAGGGCAGGGGTAAAGTGCCACCAGTCTCTTTGCTAAAGTCACCTTTGCTCCAGTTCCCAGAAGATTCCTCATCTCCATCTGAGACCACCTCAGCCTGGACTTTGTTGTCCACATCACTATCAGCAGTTTGGTCAAAGCTATTCAACAAGTCTGTAGGAAATTGCAAACCTTCTCACATCTTCCTGCCTTCTGAGTCCTCCAAGTCTCTAGGAAGTTCCAAACTTTTCCAAATTTTCCTGTCTTCTTCTGAGCCCTCCAAATGGTTCCAACTTCTGCCTGTTACCCAGTTCCAAAGTCGCTTCCACATTTTGGGGTATCTTTACAGCAGCACCCCACTCTCTGTGGTGCTAATTTACTGTATTAGTCCATTCTTGTGTTGCTAATAAAGATATATCTGAGACTGGGTAATTTATAAAGAAAAGAGGTTTAATTGATTCACAGTTCAGTATGGCTGGGGAAGCCTCAGGACACTTACAATCATGGGGGAAGGGGAAATAAACACATCCTTCTTCACAGGGTGGCAACAAGAAGTGTCGAGCAAAAGTGGGGAAAGCCCCTTATAAAACCATCAGATCTCGTGAGCACTCACTATCATGAGAAGAGCATGAGGGTAATGCCTTCCATGATTAAATTGTTTTCCACCAGTTCCCTCCCATGATACCTAGGGATTATGGAAATTACAATTCAAGATAAGATTTGGGTGGGGACACAACCAAACCATATCAGATAGTAATCACCCAAGTCCTGAGATGTTCTATGTTGTTCTATGTAATAACATGACCCAAACAACTTTGGGTCTCAGATTTTATCACTGTAAAAACAGTTAGGCATAAGGGCAAAATATTTAGAGACAACTTTATAGCAAATACTTCAAATTGTTCTTAAGCAAAGAAGGCAAAATGGGTGGCTTATTGTGTGGCAAGCACTAGTTGCTTTAAGGAATATTTTGGACCAGGTTAAGTTTGGAGCATGGCATGAGGCCCTCTGTACATCCTGGATAGCACAGCTTACTGTTATACAAAGTTCCAGAGCTCCTTGACCATCATAGAATGCTTTGAAACACCACAATAAATGCCCAGACACATACCTTGTTTTGCATGGTCTTAGGATAGCTGTAGAAGAGAGCTCAGTCT
This sequence comes from Macaca fascicularis, assembly GCF_037993035.2. NCBI lineage: Eukaryota > Metazoa > Chordata > Mammalia > Primates > Cercopithecidae > Macaca > Macaca fascicularis. The sequence continues at coordinate 165,436,550 of NC_088377.1, read as the reverse complement.
AGGTCCACCAACTGTGTTAAGGCATCCACACACCAGTCTAGGGGACTGGGATTCTCTGAAAAAGGCTGGCCTGAAGGGACCTTAGAGCCTATGAGAGGAGGTCTGGAAGAGCAGGCCTGAGCTGATAGCCTGCCCAAATGTCAGAGAAGCAGTGGACCATGGTAGTAGGAAGCTTGACCTTACCTGATATTATTCCCTTCTCCCTGAGCATCAGTGTGTTATGACAGTAGAAGGCTAGGATGTCAGTTACATCTGTTTCTAGGGCCCTAACTGTTCTTCTATGAGAACCATCTCTGATCATGAGACTCTAAGGGAGTTATCCTACTAGCCAGAGAGGGAGAAAAGCAAGAGATCAGCAGTCTGGGGATGAGACAGGACATGAAAATAAAGGAACTTGTGGGCAAACCTCACTCATGGGACCTCCCAGACAGAATAAATTAACAGGAAGGGCTTCTACTGAAAGACCAAGTCAAGCTGGTGTGGGCTCCAAGCCTTGAGATTTGGACTATTATTATATATGTGACTATTCATATGCCCTGGCAGGTAAAGCCTACAGCTATCTGTGTTCAGTGCATTTAACCTTCACAATTAATTTTACAGAGAAAAAGGTGAGGCTCAGCAAGGTAATTTACCTAAGTGCAAAGAGATAAGAGGCAAAGCCAGGAATCAAAACCAGAGCTGTCTGACTCTAAAAGCCAGGCTCTTACTTACACACCTTAAAGCACCTCAAGAGGTGGAAGATTCAGTGGAGCATAACCAATAAACACATACAGTGTTCTAAATAATGATAAAAAGCAACCTAAAGTGAGCAATTTCTATGTGCTATGTGATCTGCCTGTGTAACAGTGTGACTTCCTGAGGAATTTGTTGGTATCTTGATTTTTGCCCCCTATTTTCTTCTCATCCATGAAACAATGAGATTAGGGCTCTATGCCCTTAAGATCTAGAGTTCCCTTGTCCTCAGAGTGAGAGTTCATAGGACTCATTTCAAAGCTCTCAGCCAATGAAGAAATTAAACTAGACTATCCCAAAGAAGATGAGAATAGAGGCTTTGGGAGAGTGGCCCAACCCTGCAGTTGATTTCACAGATGGAAACATTGGGAGAATTGTGAATTTCTTCATGTGCTTGGACTTGGCATTCTGGAGGTTGCAAGTCCTTGTATGGGAACAGGTGTTTGGAATAGATGAGAATTGGCCATTAAATGCTATGTCTTGAGCATCTTTTTAAGACATTTGTGACTAAGCAGTCAGCAGAGAGGAATTTTGAGGAAGTTTTGGGCCAGCTCACCCAAGGAGGCCGTCGCCAGTGCATGGCAAAGAAACCATGCTCAACTACTGTTGAACACTTGGAATACTGAGCTGCCATTCATGTCTGTGAAGGTTGTATACAAAATGGCCCTGTGCATAGCACCCAAGTGAAGCCAAGGGGTAAATGGCTGTCCCTGTGGACCAAGAACCAGGCCCTTCCCCATCTTCCTGGGAATATGTAAGCCCCAGGGGTTTTGTAAGTTCCAGTGAGGATAACTCCAGTTAATCACTGATCGTGGGCTTATCATTGACCCTGATAATTTATGATTTAGAGATGGCTTTATCTAGAAAATAAAGAAGCTACCATCTCTTGTATCTGGAGTGTCAAGAAGCTATTCATAACTTTACAGACAATAAATCATTTTCTATTTACATGATGCATTACTGAAGTTCTATTATCATCCTGTTTTTACAGATAAAGAAATTAGACCTTAAAGTTGAACAACTTGCCCATGTTGACATGACTCATAAGCCCTTTTAAATATAAGGAATTCAGGCCTTTCAGACTTCCCAGCTTTATGAAAAACACTGTGGCACCGCTCCACATGTTGTGAAAACTAATTCAAGGAGCCTATCACCACAAGCTGCATAAACAAATTGTTACCAGCATAAACAGAATATATAGCAGAATTTATTCTTTGAAAAAAATACTGACTGATATTCAGGTCAGGTGCAGTGGCTCATGCCTGTAATCCTAGCACTTTGGGAGGCCGAGGCAGGTGGATCACCTGAGGTCAAGAGTTCCAGACTGGCCAACATGTCGAAACCCTCTCTCTACTAAAAATACAAAAGTCAGCCAGGTGTGGTGGCGGGTGCCTATATTCCCAGCTACTTGGGAGGCTGAGGCAGGAGAATTGCTTGAACTTGGGGAGCAGAGGTTGCAGTGAGCCAAAGTCATGCCACTTCACTCCAGCCTTGGTGAAAGTGCGAAACTGCATCTTAAAAAAAAAAATTACTGATATTGAATTATATGTAGTATATAATATGGTTGGCCATAAACAGACATGTCTTTGAATTTAGTTGGACAGATAGAATATATATCAATAAAGGTACTTTGCACTAAGTTGCAAGAGAGGGTTACAGATAATGAATGCTATAGAAATTTGGGTTGGAATTAGTAGATGGCGCAACAGAAAGATCACCAAATAATGAATCTGAAGACATCAGTTCTAACTCTGATGTCAGCTGTGCCACTTCTAGTGCCCTAAACTTCCAGATTATTAATTTCTCTGTGCCTCAGATTTGTCATTTAGAAATTGTTTATAATAATATACTCCCTTCTTTTCTCATGGGATTTTTAATGATTATGTATGCAAAAACATTTACAAAACATAATGAGCTGTGTAGGCAAAGGAAAGACTTTACTGTTTCCCTGTTTTCATTACTGCCACGTATTCATGATTCATGACAGCTCTGATGGTCAATTTCATGTATCAACTTGAATTGGCTAATGTGAGTGGGCTTCAACCAATCAGTAGAAGGCCTTAAGGGAAAAGACTGAGGTTTCCCCCACCTCAAAGAATTTCTGCCTCCAAACTGCATCAGACTCAAGACTGAGATAAACGCCTGCCAGAATTTTCAGCCTACCTAACAGCCCTTCAAATTTCAGACTTGCCAGCCCCCATAATCATGTGATTAAATTCCTTAAAATCTCTCTCTCTGGCTCACTCATTCTTGCTCTCGCTCTGGCTCTGGCTCTCAGTCTGTCCAACCAATAGGACATATATATACACACACTGACACACACACACACATATATGTTTGTACTTATGTGTATATGGATGTATTCATGTATACGTCCTATTGGTTCTACTTCTCAGGAGAACCCTGACTAATCCAGTAGCTGAGCTAACAGCTTACTTTGACAAGAAAAATGTGGAAAGCAATTAAAAGGACTTCAGAAAGTATTATTTTACTCTCAATATATTTTCTGTTGGTCATTTTTGAGTATTTATGAGGTAGCAAATAACAGAACATATGTTCCATAATTATACCTTTTGTTATTTCAATAAAATATGCCCATTTTATATACCCAAGCAGGAAATACAATGACACATGACTATTCACTATTGTTTGGAGCAGCTGATTTGCCTGTCCTGGTCGGAGTGTATGTCATTGTTCAAGGTGTTCCTTGCATCATGTTACCTCCCTCCCCAGTTACCCCTTGTCCAAATGGATTATAGTCCATTCTCTAAGGCATAGTTCAATGACCCTTCTAAACTGAAATGCTCAATTCCTCTAGCTGAAAGTGGTCACTACCTCTTCTAAACTCCATTTCTCTTATACTATTTATCACTTCAGGTTCTAAATTATAGTTATTTGTGTGTTTATGTTGTTTCCACCTCTAGAAATAACAATCTTCTTGAGAGTGGCATTTCCTGATAAATCATAGCTTTTATCAGAGCCTACTATGGCTCCTGGTGAAGATGTCTTCATAAATATGTGCTAGATAAATACACCTTCATGGGTCATTTCAGTCTCCAGAATTCAATCTCTTCTCTCTAATTTGTGCCATAACAAGTCCTATAAGTAATTTCTATCAGAGTGACTGTAATCTTTAATGTATGGTGGTGGTCGGGTGGTGAATATGTATTGGTTAGTGAGAGGATGAAAAGCAGTAGCATGGGGCTTTAGCTATCTAAAGAACAAACTTGAAAATTGGCTTACAATTACATTTTTAATGAAGGAATTTTTTGAACAGAGGTAGTAAAATAGCACAGATTTTGAAGTATGCACTGATAACTGCACAGTAACCAAGGTACTTCCTTGTTCTCACATGAAATGTTCTTGATATTTGTCAGTGATATAAACTAACTGCTAAATATGTAACAAAAGCAAAGTACAAGTGTCTGTGTACCCATCAAATATTTTACTTTCAAAATATTCCTGTACCCTCCATGAACAGTGTGTACTTTTCATCTAAATTCAGAACACTTTAGTAACTTCACAATATGTGAAGAGACACAGTGGCACACAGAGATAGAATGACTTCTCAGGGGTTAAAAGCAGAGCTGAGATCTATTTTAGATCTCAGAATTTTAAAATTTTAATTTAGCATGTTTGATAACCAATACTCCTTGTTCATTTGGGAGCAAATTTATCAAAATGTTATGGTTGGAGAACAGAGATTTGTTCTTGAGTTCTATTCAAATAATTTCATATTTTAATGCATCTAAAAGTTTCTAAGACCAGAATTATTCTAGAAGACACAAATAGTAACTGACAATACATTCAGTTCATTGAGCATTTGTTTTTGAGACAAGATCTCACTATGTTGTCCGGGCTGGGCTCAACCTTTCCTCCCAGCTCAGCCTCCTGAGTAGCTCAGACTATAGGTGTACACTACCATGTCCAGCTTAATTTTTACAATTTAGTTTAGTAGAGATGAGGTCTCACTGTGTTGCCAGGGCTAGTCTCGAACTCCGGGGCTCAAGTGATCCTCCTGCCTTGGCTGCACAAAGTGCTGGGATTACAGACATGAGCCACCTCTCCTGGCCATTGAGCCAATATTTATTGGCTGATAACATGTACTATGTTGAGTGCTGAAGACCCATTTATAAAGAAACAAAGCTCTTACCCTCAAGACCCGTGTCTATTGAGAGGGGGTGGACACACACACCAAACCAACTGGAAAGTTGTATTTGTTGCTTAATGGTATTTTTGGATTTCCCTGCTGTTGACTCACCATGGTTAAAAAAAATTATCTCTTTTTCTGTCTTTCATCCAAAGAGGCAAAGTTTGCTGTCATTGCAATTGCCCCTCCTCCACTCAATAAACATACACTGAACTCTTTAGAGACAAAGTTAAACTGTTTGGGATTCAGGTCCATTGAGAAAGATTATGCTTCCTCAATCCACTCCTCAGAAGGGGAAGTTATTGTTTGAAATTGATGATGGGGTTGACTGGGCCATAGAGAGGATTTCCTAAGGTGGGTAGGGACTTGGGCTTATTCCCACTCAGAATCCCAATAGGTGGTAGGACTGCTGATAAGAAATGCATATAAATGGCTGGTGACTCAATATTGCCATGGCCTTGCAAGCTTTGGAGAAGGCTGCTAGGGCTGAGTTGGGCATGGAGGAGGGCAGCCTACCTTCAAACAGGCCACACGGGCTTGAGCAATGGGCATGACATTAAGCAACTAGAGTGAACTCAAGAATCCTTTCCTCTCCTTAGTCGACCTGTCACAGAAAAAAGAAAAAAAATTTAAAGAATCTTTTCTTCCATGATAACATGGAATGAACTATATAATGTCCCAGGGAATCTTAAGCAATGCTAAGGAAGGGCCCTCTAGTAAATCATAGGCATATTGACAAGGAAGTTCAGAGTGAGATACATTTTGATTTTTCAAAATAAAATAATGTAGCTTTTTTTTTGTTTTTTTTTGTTTGTTTTTTGAGATGGAGTTTTGCTCCTGTTGCCCAGGCTGGAGAGCAATGGTGCAATCTCGGCTCACTACAACCTCCACCTCCTGGGTTCCAGTGATTCTCCTGCCTCAGCCTCCCAAGTAGCGGGGATTACAGGTGCCCTCCACCATGCCCAGCTAATTTTTGTATTTTTAGTAGAGACGGGTTTTTGCCACATAGGCCAGGCTGATCTTGAACTCCTTACCTCAGGTTATCTGCCCACCTCAGCCTCTCAAAGTGCTGGGAATACAGGCATGAGCCACAGCGCCCAGCCAATAATGCAGCCTTTATTCACCCAAGTCTCATGAACCAAATTCTACCCCTTACAGTTTAGATAGATAGATGAAAGATAAATAGATAGATAGAGTGTGATACACACTAAAATAGAGAATGTATTATGTGCTAGCGTTGCAACACAACAATTGTGGCAGACAAAGCAACTACCCCATTTACTAGATTTTAACACTTGTTTGATTACTTTAGTGTTTTCCCATTGGAACATGTCTTAAAACTGATGCATACTTTTAATATTCTATTTGTTTTGCTTTGATTTTCAAAAAAAATAAAGCTGATGTTTTGGAATCAAGGAGTCATTGTAATTCCCTATACGGAAATAACAGAGAAAAGAAGGTATCATAGATGAATTGATTTTTCAAATGGCTCAAAAGATAAGTAGTGAACAAAGTGGAGTAAGGATAGTGTGTGTGGTGGTGGAAATATGTAGAAAAATCATAGTGAGTGCAAGAAAACCTCAGCATCCTTGGCAACCAAGTGATTTGACACCTCTTTCACCCGTAGAGTATGAAAAATTATATTAATAAAAAGTTTTACATAGAAACAAATTTCTTTGCTGATTGACTTCTGCTGAAAGCGCAGTCTGTATTTTGAAAAAATATGACCACTTAGTTGGAAGCATATTCAGAGATTAAAATTTTAAATTAAAAGGTGAATCATGTCCCTATTAAGCAGTATTATGGCCTGCATTTTGGACCTTGGGATTTTGGCTATTTGTAACTGCTTGTGTGCAAGAAAGCTCAGAAAAGAGAGGTGATTCTAGCAAGGAGTTGTAGTTGTTTTTTGTTTGTTTGTTTGTTTTGTTTTCTTGTTTCTATTGAAGGGCTTGCTTCTTTTGCCAGGCAAGGAACTGTAAATTTACATTTTGCCTAGGATAGCAAATCAAAGCCTGCATTATCTGGCAACGTATTTTCAATGGAATCCATTTTTATAGGTTGGCACTCAGCTGAGGCTGTCCATGCGTCCCATGCCTTAATCCAGCTCTGAGTTCAAAGAACTTAAAGAAACAAAAGGGAAGTAAAAATGTGTTTGTGGAAGGGATGGGAGATGAAGGAGTACAGCAGAGTGCAGCACATTACTATTTTCATGAAATACGTGGCACATACAATCTCTTTTGATAACTTCTTTACATTATAGGTATCATCATCCCCATTCTTAAAGATGGTGAAACTGGGATTAAGAAAGTTAACTTGCCTTAGACAAGGTTAATCAAGTAGTAAATAAGTAGGACATTGAGTGCAGCCCTTCTGAATCTCAACTCATGGACTGCCCACTGCCTCATATAACAGGCGGAGTGGCTAGCTAGCCACGTGAGACATGTTTTATTTGCTTAAAGAAATCCATATACTCAGGCCCAGCACAGTGGCTCATGCCTGTAATCCCAGCACTTTAGGAAGCCAAGGTGGGAGAATCACTTGAGCCCAAAAGTTTGAGAACAACCTGGGCAACATAGGGAGACATTTTCTCCACAGATAATCAAAAAAATTAGCCAGGCATGGTGGCGTGCACCTGTAGTCCCACCTACTTGGGAGGCTGAGGCCAGAGGATCATTTAAACACAGGATGTAGAGGCTGTAGCCTGGAAAGTGGAGGCTGCAGTGAACCGTAATCATGCCACTGCACTCTTGTCCCGGTGACAGAGCGAGACCCTGTCTCAAAAAATATATATATACTTAATTTTTCAATAATTGTTTGTGGTACAAGTATTAAGGCAAATGGAAGAATGAAAATAAATTATCCAACAGGTTTCGATCAGAAAAACACCACTTCTCCCTTTGTTACACTCAGCATACGAATCCCCAATGCAGTAGCAGGATTCTAGTTGCTAGTTCTAGAGGTCACACAACTTGATATCTGACTTACTCTAAGATATGTACAGTAACAAAAGCAACAACCACATAATCCAACTTGTGACTGCCAAGGTCCTTCCCACATCCTGGAAGGCTCCTTGTTTTCAGTGGAATTGGTAGTGGTGGTGAAAACTAGCAAATTCAAATAAAAGCAAATGTGGTTTGTAGAGTTCTTTATAGAGTTAAGGTAAGCAAATTTATTTGTAGCAAAACACATGCAATGAAAGTCCTTTGAGATAAACATTGCTAAATAAAGTTACTGAAACACTGTGGATTTTTAACAACAAAGTAATTCCCTGGTAATCAGTTTTGAATGCTGACAAGCTTGTTTTCTTCCTGGTTTCCTATTTCTGACCTTCTAATTCCTTTCTTTAGCAACAGTAAGAATATTCCAAAATAATTCTTTCCAAGGACTCTGTGTCAGCAGCTGTGAAGCCTCTAAACTTCTGTTTTCCTTTTGCTGGTCATTAAGTGAGGTCAGTGTGAGGCTTATGTCACATTTTCTAGTTGGATTAAGCAACTTCTCAACTGGAGAAAAATGTAAAGTTCTAGATTATCAATATCTCAAGAGTTTTGAAAATGAATTATATTGCTATTATGTAGTATACAAAAAGTCTGTGCTAAATTTCTGACTAATATGTTTGTTAGACATAGTTTGAACTCACTTATCTAACATCTTATTTTAACAAATATACTGAAATTTAGGAGTTTCTTTTTAAATCAAGACTGGACGTACTTTAAAATACCAGGAAAAATGTTTACTATACAGATGGGAAACTAAAGGATATTCAAACAACAGGATTAAACTCTCGTTTACAAATATACTCTGTTGCTATTGCATGAACACACACACACACGTACACAGTGACTAAGTACTTTCTGGAGGAAGTTCTTGCTAAAATAGTAAGATTAGATTACAAACACATTTTATGACAATTATTTTATTGAAAGGGAGTGGCCAAAAGCTATTTTATGTGGTGGTAACTTAGCATACTTTTTATTTGTTTGGTAGACATTTAACACGCCTATGAAAGTTTCTCATCAGGCTCTTAAAGAGTTGGCTGTCCAATATTGAAGGGTATTCACCAGAGTCATAAAGTCTAGTCATTAAAATCATAGGTCATTTCTTCATTCTCCTTAAATCATATTTAAAGAGACTTTACATTTGGTTCCCAATTATTTTTTTAAACTTATATTTGCCCCCCTGCCATCACCCTAATCTATTCCCAGCAGCACAGAACATGGGCTTACATGGTCTCTACCGGAATTGTTTTGATTTATGCAAAAAACTCTCTTGACCTGGAAATATTTATACTCTCTCTATGTCTGTCAGCATTTTAATTTTTTTCAAGGCTCTACTCACATAGGACTTCCTCAGTGAATCTTTTTCAATGATTCTGGGGAGAACTGAGTAATTCCTTCTCTGTTTAATTATTACTTCACTTATATCTTGTTATATCACTTAACTATTCATTCTTAATACAATCATGTGTGTTCTACCACTAGATTAATTCTACTAACTTTCATAGACTGTTGGTAATATGATGAGAAGTAGAAATGCAATTATGAAAACAACCAATCAACACAAAATAGGGAAAAAGTCCCAACATAGAGAAGGCAAACTAATCCACATTTTCTATGCAACTTAATCCATAAAGGATCATGTCTGATTCATCTTTGCATTATCAGTACTAGCCCAGGGCTTGATGTGTAGGAAGCATGGGATGAATATTTATTGAAATTAACTGAAATTAGCTGAAACTCGGATTTCCTGATCATGAATTAAAGGAAAAACTTTCCTTAAGCAGATACCTGCTCATATCAATGCTACACTTTAGAAAAAGTCAAAGGCTTATTATATAAAGATTATATATTTATTTACATAATGATAAAAAATTGTCATTCCTCCTATGGTAGAAACCTGTTAGTTAAAAACCTAGCATTGAAAAATTCTGAATATGGTTAAACTAATTTTAAGTGTGTTCCATGGGATGTTATATGTGTCACAGGAAAAAAAGGAGTTTCATAATGAAATAAATTTAGGAAACATTGAGTTACACTAAGTTAAAAACATTTATTATATGACCTCTCAGAAGCTAGTGTGTGTTGTAAATTTCTAAGAGGGAGGTGGAATATGATTTATTTTCCAAGTTTATTGAACCAAGAAATCCTACCATCAATGAGGATGTTATGAAAGGTGAACCATGAAACTTACTGTCCAAATTGAAACACTTTTGAAAGTGAAAGGGAGAGCTAGTTAATAATTATGCCAGGACAACAGGTGCAAACTGGGATCCTGCCAGGCAAATCAGGATGTATGGTCACCCTACTTTTACAGGATTTTGTTAATACACTTTGAAAAAAAACTAAATTATTATGGCCAAGAGATAAAACTATTTTATGTCAATACACGTCTGCTATTAGTATATGTGTTGATGATATCAAGAGGAAGATCACTTGCATTTTAAAAATAATGATACATTTTTATTTTTCTAGCTCAAGGATTCTCACCACTCTTACAGATTTTTTTCCTGAAACTATAATTTGAATGATAAGGTTGTATGGTTGGGGAAGAATAACACACAGTGGAATTTCTCATTTAGCAGTTAGGAAGATAATTGAAGAATGCTGGCTTCCTGCCTAGAGTCCACCCCACCAAAAATACTAGGATCATATATGTCAACAACCTCTTTTTTCTTTTGTATTATTGATATTGACCACATTGTAAATGATTTCAGCTATGGAAAGGCAGCAGTATCTCAGGCTTTAATGTAAGGGGGAAAAAAGCGTCATATTAGCCCAGGGTGGTGGCGCGCCTATAGTCTTAGTTACTCAGGAGGTTGAGGTGGGAGGATTTCTTGAGCCTCACGAGTCCAAGGCTGCAGTGAGCCAGGAACGTGCCACTGCACTCCAGCCTGGGATACAAAGTGAAACCGTACCACAGAGAAAAAGCTTCATAAAGGAATTACCATTTATTAAGTAACCCAGGTTCTAGACTAGCACTGCCCATAGAAACATGACAGTCACAATTTGATTTTACAGGTTCTAACAGCCACTTAAAAATTTTTTAATAACAGGTAGAATTAATTTTAATAGTATTTTAACTCAAAATATCCATAGTATTATTATTTCAACATACATGCAATATAAAAATATTAAAGAGATACTTTTCTTTTTCATACTAAATATTTGAAGTCTGGTGTGTATTTTATACATACAGCCCATCATAATTCCGACTAGCCACATTTCAAGTGCATATGTGACCAGTGGCAACCATATTGGAGCCAGAGTTCTAAAACTCCCCTTAGATACTTTGTATTTGGCTGTGCAGATGATTTCATATATTCTTAGGTGATGATTCTAAGGGAGCTATACTACTTGGTGAAGGAAAATGAATAATAAAAATAATCTTAACTGTCATTCCTTATATTCTTATGGGCCAGCCAATGTGTCAAGTCTTTTCTGTACATTATCTGAGGTAATCCTTGTGCCTATGAAGTGGATACTTTTTTTTATCCCTATTTTATTAAATAGGGAACTAAGGCTGATAAAGATTAAATAACTTAAGCAAAGTACTTAGCTGATAAAGCAATGTAGTGCAGTGGGTAAGAGCAAGGACGATGATCTGGCATCCTGGTTTCGAAATCCTGATGAAATTCTTAGCGAATATATGATTTTAGGCAACTTATTTACTCACCAAAAGTAACTTACAGTATGACTTAGCACAAAATCTGTCACATTTCAAGATCAACAAATATTGGATTTGTTAGTATTTCTATTATTATTACTGTTATTACAGGTGTTATAAAGTAGGAGAGCCAGAAATCAAACTCAAATTTAACTGATTTTAGGGCCTACAGTCTTAAGGAGAATTACACCATTTGCATCCAAGCAACATATACTATATTACAGCTAATTCCAAAAGTGCAATAATTTTATTTGTCATTGTATGATAGTTTTATGTGTATTTGATGTGGTTTTTTTTCCTTTGCAAACTTCCCTAAGATGTTTCAAAAGACCAAATAAATAGATGAGTACTCATGTTTTAAAAGTCAGCCAAGATGAATCAGTTTGAACTCTACAGAAGAATGGTATATGTAAATCCAAGAACCCATAATTAACAAAATTTTTAAATAATTATGACATTTGGGAAAATTAAGCTTGATTCTCTCCTAAATTTATACTATTAAAAAGTTTACTGGCCGGGTGCGGTGGCTCAAGCCTGTAATCCCAGCACTTTGGAAGGCCGAGACGGGCGGATCACGAGGTCAGGAGATCGACACCATCCTGGCTAACATGGTGAAACCCCGTCTCTAGTAAAAAATACAAAAAAAAAACTAGCCGGGCGAGGTAGGGGGCGCCTGTAATCCCAGCTACTCGGGAGGCTGAGGCAGGAGAATGGCGTAAACCCGGGAGGCAGAGCTTGCAGTGAGCTGAGATCCGGCCACTGCACTCCAGCCTGGGTGACAGAGCGAGACTCTGTCTCAAAAAAAAAAAAATTTACCTAGAGATGAAACCTTTAAAAAAAATTTTAATTTGAAAATGTACAAACATACTCAAAATTGAGAGAATTTTATAATGAATCCCCATGAACCAATCATGTAGCTTCAATAATTAACAGCACAATCTTATTCCATCTATACCCTTACCACCACCATCGCCATTATTTTCATTATACTATTTTAAAACAAATTTCAGGCATCATATTTTTTCACCTCTAAATATTACATTATGTACATTATTAAAGATGTTCTATGGAAAATCTCAGGCCTTTGCTAAAGATGCTTTTGTCCAAAGGACAAGCACTCTGGAAATCTCAGTTTCAGTTATCCTTTATTGTCACTGCCCCGAGAAATGTCTAGGTTGTAGCACTCATACCAGCATTTCATTTGGTCTTGGACAGTAGTTCTCAACCTTTTCCTTCTCAAGCCCCTTTTTATTCTCAAACTTGTTGAGGACTTTAGAGAGCTTTGGTTTATGTGGGCTATATCTATTGATGTTTACCATATTAGAAATTAATACTAAGAAATTTTTTAAAATCTTTATTAATTCATTTTAAAATAACACTAAAGTTTAGTTGAAATGTGGAATCTGGAATCTTATATAAGTTTCTTACATATTAACATGGGTAACATATTTGTATGTAAATAGATTTATTTTTCCAAAACAAACAAACCAAAAAGCTAGTGAGAAGAGTGGCATTGTTTTACATTTTTACAAATCTCTTCAATGTCTGCTTAATAGAATTCATTTGGATTCTCATATCTACTTTGGCATTTAAACTGTTGCAATATATTGCTTTGGCTAAAGAGTATGAGGAAGTATAATTAATTCACGTAGGATTCATTATCTGGGCTAAAAATATAGGTAAAAATGTGAAGAGGAATATTTAGATATTTAGATTGTCAAAGTATTTCTCTACTATTTATGAATTACAAACGGAAAACCTGAAATTTTGCAGTACAAAAAAATCTGTAGACACCATCTTAATCAAGCTGGCATCACCAAAATGGGAAGCTAACATCATGTGCTCCTGATATGGCGCCTGAGATCACAGCTTCACTTATGTTGTGCTCCTGCCAAAAGATTCATAACCTGCACCTCATCACTAGGAAACTCACATCAAAAGACATTGTACAAAACAATGAAAAATTATTTAAATTTAAGAGGTCCATACTCTTAAAAATGTTACTGTCATGAAAGACAAAAGAGGAAAAAAAAAAAAGGCTGGAAACTGTTCTTGATTAAAGGAAACTAAAAAAGACATGGCAATTACATGCAAGACATGATCTTGAATTGAACCCCTGTCAATTGGCAAAATTTAGATATGTATTGTATAATGGATACTTGCACTGAATTAGTGTTAAATGTCATGAAATCGATCGTTTTATTATGATTTTATAAAAGAATACACTTAGTCTTAGGAAATGCTCATTGATATATTTTGGAGTAAAGAAGTATAATGCCTGCAACTGTCTCTCAAATGACTCATGAAATAATACGAATAGGTAATAAGTAGATAGATAGATAGATAGATAGATAGATAGATAGATAGATAGATAGATAGATGGATGGATGGATGGATATGGAATGATAAAGCAAATGTGGCAAAAAAAAAATGATAAATCTGCTTGAAAGGTATACAGGAGTTGTCTTGTGCTGTTCTTACAAGTCTTCTATGAGAAAATTATTTCAAAATAAGTAGTTAAAATAAAAAGAATAATTTAGAATTTTAGAACTTCAGTTAATATTTCTCTCAATTATAAATAAAACCTTATAGAAATAAGCAAAAAAAAAAAAAAACTAATGAAGAAATTTGCCCTGACTTCTTTCTTAAATATCTTATTTTAGAAGTACAAAACAAGGAGATGGAAAAATAAGTTCATAGTGGAATTAAAATAATTCTGTTATTCATTAGTACATTTTATGAGTTGAATGCTTTTTATAACAATACAAAATTCTGTTTATAATCAAAATGCACTTATCTAGGACACCATCTAAAAGTGGTTCACAGTTTTATGGAAATTAAAAAAATCTTTTTAAATTAATTCAAATCAATGAGTACATAGTGAAATCAGGTGCTAACAGTGCTCAAGCATCTGGAATAATGAAAACTAGAAACACAGAACCTATCCTCAAGGAGTTTATAATTTCGTCAAGCCAAAACTTTTTGCACATGTGAATTAAAAAGTAAAATAAGCAGCAAATGATTTAGCACTTAAATGTTAAATATCAGTCATCTCTGTCTAACAAAAGTATAATGCAAGCCACATGTATAATTTTTAATTTTCTGTTAGCCACATTAAAATGAAGTGAAAAGAATCATATGAATAATTTGTTATATGTTTTATTTAACCAAATATATCCAAGACATTGTTATTTCAATATGTAATCAATACAAAAATGAATATTTTACATTCTTTTTTATACTGTTTCAGAAATCCAGTATATATTTTACACTTATACCATATCTCAATTCAAATCAGCCACATTTCAAGCAGTCAACAGACACATGTGGCCAGTGGCTATCATTCAGCACAGAGCAAGAATAAATAATGGTAAGAAAATTTCTTCCATAAAAATGGCACAATAGTGGTGGTGTATGGCTTAAAAATGGTCTCATTATCTGGGAGTGCCAAGGAGTTTTATTAACTGTAATTACTTGAATTTGGTGAGCTTCTTATTCTCCTATGTTATTTCCCAGGATAATGATCTGTTGCAAAATTCCCCTTCACCATAATTATTTTTTTGAGAGTTTTCAGGGGTATTTTGCCTGTAGTCACAATCAATGAATCCTTTCACCAACCTTGGTTGAGAAGCCACTTGAAGGGAAGCATCATCACTGTCAAAAGACATGTTTCCTAATACATCTGCAGTGTAAAGATGGAAAGAGCACCTAACAACTCTTTGTGCCAGTGCTGTAGTGTGTGCTGTCCCAAAATGTAGGACATGTCCCTCTCCAAAACTTCATCTTCCCTCATGAAAATGGTGCCTTCAGCCAGGCACAGTGGTTCACACCTACAATCACAGCACTTTGGGAGGCCAACGTGGGAGGACAGCTTGAGGCCAGGAGTTCGCAAGCAGCCTACTGCAACATAGCAAAACAACATCTCTACAAAATATAAAAATAAAAATTAGCCAGGTATGGTGATGCCCACCTGTAGTCCCAACTACTTGGGAAACTGAGGCAGAAAGATCACTTGAGTCCGGAAGTTTGAGGTTACAGTGAGCTATGATCACACCACTGCACTCCAGCTTGTGCAGTGATCCCTCATCTCAAAAAAAAAAAACAAAAAAAACACACACCTGCAGCTTTCACGTAACAAACCTCTCCCCAAAGGGCCTTGATTTAATACAAAATCAAGAAAAAGACAGCATGTCGCCCTTTATTGCATTGATTTCTAGCTTCCAGGCTCCCACGCATAAAGCTTCCTCAGACTTCCTGCAGCCAGAAAATCTTCATCTCAATCAATCCATGAAAATCACGCTCTTCTTAGGCTTGTCCTACCAGTTCTCAAATGCCACCCAGTCATGCTGAGTCCCAGCAGTAGGCACAGTACAGTTTAAAGCTGAGATCTTTGCTGTATAAGCAGAAGCCTACAGAAAGGTATCTTACTTTATGTAGTAGACATTTTCTTGAAACTTTTATATAAATTGAAACTGTCTAAATTAATTCCTATTTAAAATGGATTATAGATGGCAAGTGTTGGGTGTGCCTGAGAAAATCTTCTCTAATCCAATTCCTCTGATTTTCCAGATGGCTAAAGTGTCCAGGCAAGTTTGAGCTTGCAAACTTGAAATACACATGGTCTGCTCTATATTTCCAGATAGCTGCAGGTCTTCCAACTTCTGGTTTAGGGGGCTTCCTGTTATACCAGTTGCCAAGGGTAGTGTGTCATTTTAAAGATTCACCTGGAGAATGATCAAAAAAAAGTAGGGAACCCTTTAGGTGTGTCATTTAATGCAGAGGACGAAAAAAAGATAAAACCAAATTCAGAGATCAGAATGAAGAAGGCTACATCAAGTCCATCGAGTCCTTGTCACAAATGGACTGCACTCAGCATTTTATACATGGCACAAAGCAGAGTGACTTTGCTGTAGTTTTTGTCTTATTCTAGATGTGGTTGAAGTCGTTTCTGATTTTAAATGTATATAGCTTTAGTATGGAATATAAAATAGGAACTCCCATGGCATTTTTTTTACTTTAATTTTAATTTTTATTTTTTAAGAGACAGGATCTGGCTCTGTCTCCCAGTATGGAGTGCCATGGCGTAATCACAGCTCATTGCAGCCTCAAACTCCTAGGCTCAAGCAATCCTGTCGCCTCAGCCTCTTGAGTAGCTAGTACTATAGGCATGTGCCACCATGCCTAATTTTTAATTTTTTTTGTAGGGATGAGGTCTTGCGATGTTGCCCAGGCTGGTCTCAAACTTCTGGCCTCAAGGAATCCTCCTGCTTTGACCACCCAAAGTGCTGGGATTACAAGCGTGAGCCACCATGCCTGACCTCTCCAGGCATTTTTAAAAGACATACAAGTATTCTCTTAAAACATTTCATGAGTGGTCTCATTCAATCAAGTGCTTATTTAGCACCTACGATGCAACAAACTAGACTCCAGGTATCCAGAGTGGAAAGGATATTTTCCCTGCTCTCAAGTTTCTTGTGGAGGGACGTAGAACAAGAAAAGAAGAAATTTTAGTACTGTCTGTGGTAAAGGAACACATAGAAGAAATACCTAACCCAGAGAAAGCATCCTGGAAGTAGTGAGCGCAAAACTGAGACTTAAATTTGGTTGGAATTAGCTAGGAAAAGCATGGCAAAGAAGGTGAGAGATAAAGTATATCGACATGAAGAGTCAGAAGGGAAAGCGCCTCCAGAGACCCAGAGGTGAGAGAACACATGTTCAAGGAACTGAACAGGCAGGTGAGATCTATGTGAGCCAGATCAGAAAAAGCCTTGAAGAACGTTAGTAATCTGGACTTTATAGTTATGGGAATGAAAAAATACTCAAGGATTTTTGAGTGGTTTGAGACAAAGTCTGCTTTGCATTTCAAGGAGATCCTATGACTGCAGCTTTGACCATGAATTAGCGGAAAAAAAGAGATCCATTAATTAGCAGTTGCCGCTATCCCAATTATAATAGATATCTGATCTAGGGTGGTAACAGAGGCTGCTAAGAACAGCAAGGGACAGATTTCACAGGAAAAAAAGGGACAGGTTTCACAGGAAAAAAAAAAAAAGCAGAATTGACAAGATTTTGTGAGAAACTGAAGGTCAAGGCAAGGGTGCATACCACATCCAGTGAGCAAAACATAGGAGCAAGAATTAAGCATGTGACTAGGCGCGGTGGCTCATGCCTATAATCCCAGCACTTTGGGAGGCCTAGGTGGGAGGACTGCTTGAAGCCAGGAGTTTAAGACCAGCTTGGGCAACACAGCAAAAACCCGTGTCTCTAGAAAGTTTTTAAAAAATTAGCTGCGCATGGTCGTATGCACCTATAGTCTCAGCTACTTGGGAGGCTGAGGTGGGAGGATCACTTGAACCCAGGAGTCAAACCTAGGAGTTTGAAGCTGCAGTGAGCTTATGATCAAGCCACCGCACTCCAGCCTGGGCAACAGAACAAGATTCTACCTCTTAAAAAACAAAAATTAAAAATTAAATTAAATTAAACATGCAAGACATGTCTCACTCACACTTGACCCCCCACTGCCTAGCAAACTGCCATGCATAACAGAGTGTAAAACAAATGTTTGATGAATGGATGGATGCATATGGAATTCTTGACTGATTGACTAAATAAATTCATTAAGAAGCAGGAAACTTGAGGGAGAGGTGAAAACAAAGAATGAGCATTGCCTAAGAAGAAGAAAGTTCAATTTGAAAAATTTAAAAATTCCCATTTAGATTGAGGTATTTTTTGAATTCTGAATCATGAGCTTGAGGGATTTAATTAAGCAAACAGTAAAGGTCTGACTCAGTGAGTTGGTTGCTATACAGAAAATGCACACAAACGTACATGCACACGCACACATACACCCACCCCAAGGTAAAACTGAATTGTTAACAGCTAATACCATGTAAAAAATGTACATTATGTAAAAACATTCTGTGGGATTAACATCTATCCCTAAAGTATGTAAGTACTCTGTAGTTATTCTTGTTTGAACTAGATTAAATTGAGCTAGTATAAATTAATATGAAATTTTAAAACCAATAATGTAATTTCAGGTAGTAATTAATTTATTCTTATCTTAATCTTCCATAAAAAAGAGGAAATAGTTAAGGAAAATAACAAAGCACTCTTATTATTCATAAATAGATAAGTATTAAATAAATGAAATAGTAAATATTTACTTTTTTAAAATGTAGAACTAGGTTAAATCTGACAAACCACAGTTTGTATGTTTTTTCTCATATAAGAGCACAAACAGGAACTCATACAAGAAGAGCACCTGGACTATTTGTTGCATTAACAGCGAAAACTCCTTAATTAACTATAAAATATAAAGAAGCAAAAACTAAGTGTGAATAAGAATCAGGGAAAAGCAAAGACTTCCAGTAGCTTTCATAGGCAAGATTAGACTTAAACCATCAGAAAAATATTCTTAGGGAATACAAGTTCCAATGACATAGAAAAAAAAAGGAAACAAATCAAGGCCACCACTGAATCTTAGGAGAGACAATGTGGTGTGCCATGAATAGCTGGCACTATCAGTTCTTTTTCATGGGTGTAGTCTGGTCTGACATCAGATTCTGTTTAACTGTAACATCTGCTAACAGTGTCCTTGTTCCTCACTAGGTGGATGGCCCTCTGCAGTCTTTGATCTTTCAGTCCCACCCCACTTCCTTCTGACTTGAGGCAAAAGGCACAGAAGCAGCTTTCATCAGGAAGAGCTTGGCTTTAAGACAATTTTCTATAATTCCATTTCGAAGATGCTTCACTTTCTACAGGTTTCATTTACTATTCCACAAGTCACAATTTCTACACCACATGTATCAGATAATTGGATCACTGCTTTGTCCCTAATTCTTAGTTTCAGTCTTAGTTTTTTGTGTACTTACTCATTCCTACCACTAAGATGAAGCACCTTTTTGTCTATTTTAACTTTAGCCTCTGCGTTTGAAATTTTGTACCAGAAACATTGTTTTCAATGGTTGGAAATCCTGTTATTTGTGCACAAGCCTCTCAGATGACAAGTCCCACGTGCCACGTGCCTAGATGCCAGAGTGTCACATGCCTCAGATACATGGGCATTATGATTATGCTCTTGCCACCCACTGAGATGCCCACTATTGCCTGAACCACGACTGGATATTGCTGTTGCCCAGGGAATCTATCCACCAATCACTCTGCTTCCAGCCTTAGTGACTTCTATCCAAATCCAAGTATGTAAGTCAAGGTTCTCCAGAGAAACAGAACCAGTAGGAAATATATATATCAGAGCTTTGAACTTCCTGGGTCTCCACCTTTTGATATATAAAAAAGGAGATTTATTATGAGGAATTGGCTCACATGATTACGGAGGCTGAGAAGTCGCATGATCTGCCATCTGCAAGCTGGAGACTCAGGAAAGCCCATTCAGTCAGTCTGAGTTCAAAGGCCTGAGACCCAGGGGAGCTGGTAGTGTAAATCCCAGTCTGAGGGCTGAAGAAGACGATGTGATGTGTCCCAGCTCAAACAGACAGGCAGGAAGCAAAAGTGGTTAATTTCTCTTCCCTTTCCCTTTTGTTCTACTCAGGCCGGCAACAGATTATATGATGCCCTCCATTTTGGGCAATGTACTTTACTGAGTCCATTAGTTCAAATGCTAATCTCTACATGGATGGGTAAGTTAAAAAAAAAAAAAAAAGACAAAAACAACAACAAAAAACACACAACAAAGAAAACCCTCAAACCAAACAAACAAAAAACAAGTAAAGAAAACAAATGCTAATCTCATCCAGAAACACCTTCACAGACACTCTCAGAAATAATGTTTAACCTAGGCACCCTGTGGCCAGTCAAGTTGACACACTAACCAACAAGTCAAATAATTGGTGTTATGTACAAACTACCAATAACAAAAATGCCAAAATATCAAACAACTAAAAGGTTTCAAATTGCAACAAGGTGTTAGTAAGGAGATGAAACACTGTGGAAAAAATATATAAGATTGCCAATGTATGTGAACAATGAGCTGAAGAGAATAACAAGCTGGGTAACTGAAATCAGATACTAGATGCTACTGGCATCTAGTGGGTAGAAGCTAGAGGTTGCTAAACCTCCAATGCACAGACAGTCCTACAACAAAGAATTATGCAGTCTGAAATATCATTCGTGCTAAAATACAGGAACTCGGCCGGACGCGGTGGCTCACGCCTGTAATCCCAGCACTTTGGGAGGCCGAGGTGGGCGGATCATGAGGCCAGGAGATCGCGACCATCCTGGCTAACACGGTGAAATCCCGTCTCTACTAAAAATACAAAAAATTAGCCGGGCGTGAGGTGGGCGCCTGTAATCCCAGCTGCTCGGGAGGCTGAGGCGGGAGAATGGCGTGAACCCGGAAGGCGGAGTTTGCAGTGAGCTGAGATCGCGCCACTGCACTCCGGCCTGGGCCACAGAGGGAGACTCCATCTCAAAAAAAAAAAAAAAAAAAATATATATATATATATATAAATATATATATATATACACACACATACATATACACACAACAACTTGTACATGTAGTTTTTGAAATCTGTATCCCTCATTTTGCATGATACCATGTTGACTGAAATTTGGAATTGGTGAATAATGAGGAAATAATTTCAATAAATATGAGATTCAGTTAACATCGTACCAAGCAAGATGAGGACTGCCTTTATTTATTTGTCAGTTGAAGCTCAACTATCCATGATATTATAGCAGGAAAGGAAAGGTATTTTTAGAAATAGATCTTCTCTTCAGCCTGCTCTTCTCAGGGCAGATTATTTAAAGTTAGGATGCTTAGCACTAACTGGACATTTTATCTTCTTCTAAAACCTATCTCTTCCTCACTTTCTTTTTCTGTTAATGAAACTACCATTATTTTTTCTCTTTCTTCTCCTTAAGCCCTCCAGTAAATTGCCAAGCTCTGGTTCTATTCCTACCGTATTTACATTCCTTTCCTCCTTCTTATTCTCAGTACCCCATCTCTAATTCACAGACTACGACAATTGCTTCCTTTTGCCTCTCACAGGCTACAACAATTGCTTCATAATGAGACACAGAATCTCGGCCATGTAATCCATTTTAAGCATATGTCATACATAAAACCTTTTTATTGATAAATTACTTTTCTTAAAGCACAACTCGGATTATGTAAATTCTTTGCCCCAAAATCTCTACTACTTCCTATTGTCTGCTGAATAATCTGACCCCAATGTACTCTAGTTTCATTTCTCAACACTCCTCTCCATGACTAATGCTCCCCTGAGCAGGATTACTACACTTCATTGTGTGATTACGCCCTGTTCTTCCGCATCTCTGAGCCTTTGTTCACACTGTCCACTCAGCTAGAAACCTCCTCCCTGACTCATCTTGTTACCTATCTTTCCAGGTTTAATGTTACCTTTTCTCCCAGGTCTTCCCTGGAACTTCCAGGGCAGGAATTTTTTTTGTTTTTGTTTTTGTTTTTTGAGACGGAGTCTCTCTCTGTCGCCCAGGTTGGAGTGCAGTGGAGTGATCTCCGCTCACTGCAAGCTCCGCCTCCCGAGTTCACTCCATTCTCCTCCCTCAGTCTCCTGAGAAGCTGGGACTGCAGGCGCCCACCACCGCGCCCGGCTATTTTTTTTAATATTTTTAGTAGAGACGAGGCTTCACGGTGTTAGGCGGGGTGATCCCTATCTCCTGACCTTGTGATCCGCCAGCCTCGGCCTCCCAAAGGGGCTTTTTTTTTTTTTTTAATAGCCCACTTACGGGTAATAATTTCCAAAAGCCAGTTCACAAACAAACCATCAGTGACAAACTTTTCTCCTGTCCATGATGAAATGAGGAACAAAGTAGGTGAACGTTTTATAAAGGAATATTTATTTAGTTTAAATTTTATTCTGATGTTATGCCCAGCCTTTTATTATTAAAATATCCTCTCTTTTTAAATATTGTTTTTAAAAAAAAAAAAAAAAAAAAAAAACCTTGGCAAAAATAAAAGCTGATAACCACATGTTTGTTATTTCAGTTGTTGAGAGAAATTTCACTGGTCTGTGAAATCCAAGAGTCCTATATCACTTTTTTTTTTCCCAAGTCTTTTTCACTTACAGATTTGAGGCAGTTATTATTACTCTATGAGGTTATTTACAAAAGGATTATTTAAACTGTAGAGCAGACAGATGTTTGCATTGTGTAGTCTCTTGCATTTGATGGTGAATTGCAGTGGACACTGTGATGCATCACCCAGATCCTCCTTCCAGGAGGACTTGTTTCCTCCGTGCTGGAAGGGCTGTTGGCAGAAGCCATCAGCTGCCAGCCTTTTCGGGATTGCTCCAATTGCAGAGAGCCACCTCAGTCAAGGTCATGCCCCTTTCTTGGCAGCTCATACCCAATGACTAATTTACACAATGTCAGGAATACTCTGAAGGGTCATTCTAACCCCAGAGGTTTTCCTTGGATCAGCAAAACTGTTGCTGCGTCTGCTCCAAATTTAACTTTTCCTTCTGCCTACTCCTGCTTCCTCCTTCCCCTCTCTCTAACAGGTACCGGTACCATAAACACTCCTATACACAGCCTAACTGCTAAACTCCATCCCAAAGTTGGCTTCCTATGAAACTCAACCTTCTTTATTAACTCATTGAAATCCAAAACTGTGCTTTTAATCTTTACACCTTCCCAAGAGCCTTACGTTGTGTCTTGAACATGTACTTGACACAATTAGAAAGGTTAATTAAGACAGATCCTCTTGCTCGAACCCATAATTCTACTTAGGAAAAAAAAGAAGACTAAACCTACATAGGTAATGAACTCACTTGTGTTTCTCTCCCTGTGACGATATCATAAAAATTCTACTTCAGTACTGGTAGATTCTTATGTTGAATTTATAAGCTGACATGAGAAACACAATTTAAAATATCAAAATAATGTTACCTTTACTTAGAAATGCTCATGGGCCTCTGAAAACAGAAACAGACTCTGGCGTACAAAAAGGAAATTATTAAAAGGCTCATACAAATCTTAGGACAGAAACAGGGGCAACGTCGTTTGCCCGGAATCATAGCAAAAAAAGGAACCAATGGACAATCTCCTCAGCTAGCTCATCCGAATGAATCAGCTCCTTTTTTGGCTCCAAAGTAATTCCTGTTGAAACTCAAAATTCAGGGAGAAATTGTTTGCTTGGCCTGAGTTGTATCACATGTTCACCTGATCAAAGATGGCAGGACGCTGGACTGACAATACTACCAAGATTACATGCAACAGGAGATGTACCTCCTCAAATGGCAGCTGAAGTGCTGCCATAGGGGTGGTGCAGATGTACAGTGTACACTGACTGAGAATCGGCCTACTTTATACAAGTCTATCAGATGTCATAAGCAAAAAACATCCAGAGACTCTGAGTCTGAGGAGGAATCAAGACAATATTGTAGTAGCCATTGCCCAATAAATGTAATCAAAATGCCCTATAGTTGCACTTTTCAGGAGGGCTAAACAAGTGGAAATATCCTAATGAGATAGGTCTTTACCAGATAAACCAGGAAGTACAAAATATAGATACTTCAATTATGTCAACCAAACCTACGTAAATAAAGTGAGGACAGGTTGCTTAAATGATTGAGATCAAATTGTTGGTTTTTATTTTAATAATGGAAATTTGATTGTAAATGTTATTTATTTTTACTGCAGTTATGTAGTACGGTGGTTATGTTTATAGCACCTATGATTCTGGATGGATGAAGTGGCTGCCTAATATGAGATTACTTATTTTCCTATTCTTTTAAAGTTAACCTTAATCTTACATTTTTTAAAAATTAAATTTATTTACATACCTTTGTGATAGGTTTGCCAGATAAAATACAGAATACTCACTTAGATTTGAATTTCAGATAAATAATAAATAATTTTTTAGTATAAGTAGTCTCAAAGGTTGCATGGGACATATTTATACTAAAAGTTATTCATTGTTTATTTGAATTGTAAATGTCCTCAGTTGTCCTGCTTTTTATTTCCCCTCTAAATCTGGCAACAATACTTTGTGATGCATACCTGATGTTTTTTATTATCTGGCATTCATTTTCCCTACCACTGGTAACCAAACCTCTCTTTTCCTTTAAAGGACTATCCACTCTACTATTAATATATGTATGTGGGTGGAACTGACCCATCTCTTATAGGTACATGATTCAAGCTGTATCAGCCTAACTGCAATGTCATGCCACGGTGATTGTTTCAGTAATGGGGACAGGACTCTGGTCAGGACAATGAGAGCCAGACCTAAGACTTTGCTCTTTGTAGAAAATAAAAGAGTTTTTTTTGTTTATTTGTTTTGTCTTGTTTTGCTTGTTTGTTTTTGAAAGTATTGCTAAGCTTGTTGGTGATATGTCCTGGAGCTGCAGGGAGCCAGCGCATGGAAAGAGTCTGTCCAAAATAGTGACTTCATAGGATAAAGCTGAAAGATGAACAATAAAAGACTGAGACTTACTGATGTCATTGAGCCCTGGATCCAGCTAAGCCTGAAGAGGTCTATCTTGGACTTTTCCACTGTTAGAACAGATAGATCCAATTCACACACAAAAAAAAACCCATAAGCTAGTGCACTTAAATTGTTGCCACCTGCAGCCAAAAGTTTCTTTTAGCAAAGACATTTTGAGGCAATGAGGGGCATATACAATAAAGTTATTAAATAGAAAAATCAGAACCAAATATATGAGGGCAAAATAAGCCAATCCTAAAAGTTAACATAATTTAATGTTTTCTAATATATGTGTACTACCTGTAGTAAGAAGATTTTAAACATATATAAACAATTTTTTATTTTGATAGTTTAATACTATTTCAATGTGAATTAAATACATAGCTAGCACATCATACCCAAACGTTCTTATAAAAGACATTTGCTAAAGTGAAAACATGATTTGATTAAAATTAGAATATAAATTATTCTTATGGAAATATAAGGATATGGCAAATATCATGAAGGTATCATGCAAGGGTCCACAATTTTGAGAGCATTGACATAGTTAATGTGATTGTATATCACATTTTGCTTTGAGTAACCTAGCAGTCAGGGTTGGGGCAGGAAATGGGGGAGAAATGTGTTATTTTATAACTATCATCAGAAAAGAAAAATCATGCCAATATTTCTGGAAAACCTATTTATTCTCCGCAGCCAAATTCCAAAACAAATTTCTCATTTAGTACTTATATGAAGACTGTTAACCTTTATTACTTAAGAATATCCTCAGCAATAGTTTTATAATCAAATAAAACCATCAATGTAAAAGGAAATTTTTAATGTTTTCTCTTATAACAATCTTCCATTAAAGTCAACAGTTTTAAAGATATACTGTAGTACAGCTGGTTCTATAAAATTTAAGTTAATATGGCACAACCTTGCAGCCTTTCAGGGATCTAATTTAACGAAAAATAATAATAATAATAAGCTTAGGTTACCTAGGGGTTTCAATGAAGAAAATTTAGACTGAAAACTTTCATAAACCCCACATCTCTTACTGGGTTTTGAAAGTAGCTGAATAGCAAACAATTAGCTATCTGAGGTGGCTTTAGAATCGTGGTGCTATATATTGCTAATGGATTCATATGCTTTGAAAATCAAGAGAACAAAAGACAAGTATTATTAATGAGAAAAAGAAAAAGGCTTTTGGTAATTCAAAGAATTCTGTAGCAATTACAATTAGGAACCTTTCATAATAGGTAAGATACCAGCATAATGTCCCTCAGAACAGAATGTACATTGTTAGAAATCCAAGTGTAGTAGGCCTTTTCTATTAGGAATTATAGGAATAGGAGTTGGAAAGTGGGAAATCAAGAATAGTTTTTGAAGAAAGAACAAGTAATATAATGGAACGACAGCAAGAGAAAAATGAGAGAAAGATATGAAGTTAGGCTTTCTAAAGCATATTTTGGAGAGGAAATTCAAATAGCTTAAGGAAGAGTAAAACAATAATAAATGAAACCTAATCTCACACGAGACAGTGATAGAACACATCCAGAGAATAAACATATCCAGAGAATAAATGTCCTTGGGGCAATGATTTCTCTTACTAAGGAAGCAGGAAGAGTATATTGTTTGCTATTTTGGGGTATAAAGTAGTTTCAGTCATAGCCTTGGTTTAATAATATGAAGACTAAGATAAAGAGATGCACTCTGTTGGTAGTAGATTAGTTGAAATGCTGACGACAGAAAGGCAGACTACAAAAGCAGATACTCCTTTAAGTGTTAATTTCTGATAAAGTCAATATTTAAAAGTTATTTTTTCTTTTATTACATAAATATTTGCCTTCTACTGGATTAATTTTGAAAATACAAACTATTCATTAGCAGATTTTACTTCTGAAAAGTTTATGAAAACTAAGAAGGGAATTAAGGTCAGATTATTAGAGTAAAGACCTTGAAGTCCCTTTCATATCACATTTCCCATAGAGGTAAGAGATACCTAATATTCTAAAGAGTGAGGATTTCTCTACCTAATTAAAGGTTACATTTTAAACTCTTTACTTGCAAAAATCTCTAATGTATACTTAATTGTATACTATTTTTCTTCTTACCTACACTGACATGAAAACTCTTCCCTAACCCTTCTTAGAAACTTGCTTAGAAAATAAGATTTTTCTATACAGAAAAACCATCTCTCCGTTATCATCTTATCATCTTTCTTCACTCTCAGAGTGGCAATTTATTTTTGTTATTTATCGCTGACAGCTTTGTTAACTCAAAAGAGTTAAAATGCAAAAACTTCCAGAAATATATTTTTCTTTGAGAAACTGACATTTTTAAATTAAAAATTAATACATATTTTGAATGAATAAAATGTCCAAAATAAGTTACTCTTAAGTACTTAATGTTGCATTTTTTTGTAATAGAAATATCTTTAGACAGACTATTTAATTATAATATGTTATTGCTGTGCAATCTGACACTTTGGTTGAATATATTTCTATCATTAAGCATCATTATCACTTTCAAAAGAAAATTTTGTTGTCTTTGCTTATCAGATTGTTATGGATCAAGGGTGTCCATAAAAAGGAACTAAAACTGGAGTGGAAGCTGGTAGCTGGCAAAAGATCTTCCAATGAAGGTGGGAGATTTTCAAGGCACTTACCTGGCTACAAAGGATGACTTTGGCATTTATATCCAAACAGGTGAGAACAGAGGTCTCAGCCATGATTAAAATAAAATATTTAGCATTGGGAGATCCAAGATTATTTAGCAGAAAAAGAGATAGAGAGCTACAAGGAAAGTTTCTTAAAACTCCGAACCATCTTGCCTTTGTCACTCACTCCATTCCTTTCTTTCCTCCCTTCTCCCTACTGTATGCTTTAATCATTAGTCAACAAATTCTTTTTTTTTTTTGAGACAGGGTCTCGCTCTGTCACCCAGGCTGGAGTGCAGTGGCCGGATCTCAGCTCACTGCAAGCTCTGCCTCCCGGGTTCACGCCATTCTCCTGCCTCAGCCTCCCAAGTAGCTGGGACTACAGGCGCCCACCACCACGCCCAGCTAATTTTTTTTTGTATTTTAGTAGAGACGGGTTTTCACCGTGCTAGGATGGTCTCGATCTCCTGACCTCGTGATCCGCCCCTCTCGGCCTCCCAAAGTGCTGGGATTACAGGCTTGAGCCACCGCGCCCGGCCAACAAATTCTTATTGAGACCCCCAGACTCTGTGCTAGGCAGTGGAGGATCATCTTCATGAAAAACACACATATACGGGGACATATACTTGTAAATGTCAGGATCCATCTCCTTAGAGTCAAATGAGGGGACAGATAAGTACAAATAAGTTCAATTCATTTTAAGCTGTGAGGGGATTAGATGCAAGTTGCAACGTGGGCACGGAGGAACAAGGGATAACTCACCCAGGAAATTCAGAGAAGGCGTCTCAAGATGGTAAACACCTGACATAAACATTGAAGGAGGCCAGGCACGATGGCTCACCCATATAATCGCAGCACTAGGAGGCTCAGGTGTGAGGATTGCTTGAGCCTGGGGGTGCAAGTCTAGCCTGGGCAACACAGTGAGATCCTGTCTCTACAAATAATTAGCTAGGCATGGTGATGCACACCTGTAGTCCCAGCTACTCAGGAGGCTGAGGTGGGAACATCACCTGAGCCCAAAGAGGTCAAGGCTGCATGAGCCATGATCTCGCCATTGCATTCCAGCCTGGGCACTGGAGTAAACCTCCGTCTCAAAAAACAACAACAAACTAATTAATTGAAGGAAAGCTTGCCTGACAGACAAACTTGGGGAAACAGGAGAGAAGACATTCCAAGGAGAGGGAATAAAGTGTGAGAAAAGTGCGGCCTGTTCAGGGAACTACAAGTACTGACAGAGTATAAAGTTTGAGTGAGGGGTTGGCGGTGGGAGGAGCAGCTACCAGAGGATGAGGCTTAAGCTCTTGGAAGGAAGAGACATTAAAGGGCCTTACCTGTCATGGTAAGGAACTCAAATCTTATATTACAAACAATGAGGATCCTCTGAATAATTTTTAGGAGAGAGAGTAACATGATCAGATTCTCACTTGCATGCTGGCAATGATGTGCTGGATGAATTGTGAGAATAAAACCAGGGAGAGAAGTGAGGTGGTGAAGGATGCTTGATTTAGGGCACAGGCAGAAGAGATGAAAAGGAAGTGGTGGTGGAGGGCCAATAGGAGGTAAAATTGATGGGAGGTGGCGACTGAAGATTAGAAGGCAGGAACAATGTGAGCAGTAGGAGAACAAGATGGGTTTTGAGGTTTCTAATTGGAAAAGAGAGTGTGGTGGTATTAATCACTAAGATAGGAAACAGAAAAGATTTGGAACAAAGATCATGAGTACAGATGTGTACACAATGACTCTGAGGAAATTACCAGTTGTAGCTATAGTTCCAGGCCTCAGATGAGAGGTTTGGATAAATATTTGGGAATCACAAAGAGGGCAATAAAAGCTATCGACATTAATAGTGTCACTGTTAAGGACATAGGCTCTGCTGTCAAAAGACTCAGATTGGAGTTGGCTCTCTCATTGACCTTGTATAAGTTTCCTAAATCTGAAACGTGCTGTTAATAATATCTCTTACAAACCACTAAAGAATTAAATGGAAGTGTATCTAAAGCATTTAACATGGTGTTAGGCATGTAGTAAGCGCTCGGTAATGCTACCTTATATTATTCTGATGAATCGGATTAGAAAATTAAAATTCACCTGGCTGGGCGCAGTGGCTCATGCCTGTAATCCCAGCACTTTTGGAGGCCGAGGTGGGCTGATCATGAGTCAGGAGATCGAGACCATCCTGGCTAACACAGAGAAACCCTGTCTCCACTAAAAATACAAAAAATTAGCTGGGCGTGGTGGCGGGTGCCTGTAGTCCCAGCTACTCAGGAGGCTGAGGCAGGAGAATGGCGTGAACCTGGGAGGTGGAGCTGGCAGTGAGCCAAGATTGCCTCACTGCACTCCAGCCTGGACAACAGAGCCAGACTCCATCTCAAAAATAAATAAATAAATAAATAAATAAATAAATAAAAAGAAAGAAAATCAAAATTCACCTATTCGCTAAATTTTCTGGGGACCCCTGCTGTATTCAAGGCCAAATAAATGAGGCAAAATGATAGAACTCTTGGTGGAATTAATATTTAAGATGCAGAGCCATAGAGAAAGGCAAATGAGTGATCATATAAGCGGGATAGAGACACCCGACATAGGACAGATAGACACCATATTGATTGATGGTAGAGAGCTTGCAGAGAAGAAAATGTCCAATTCACATTTAGTTATGGGACAAAAATGTCACACAACTAAAGCTTTCAATGTTTTCGGGTGTTTAGTAGTTACTAAGTCCTTGGCAACTTTAGTCATTAAAATATTGGGGGTGGAAATGAGCTCACATTACTTGATAAGTGAAAGAGAAAGGAAAAAATGTAGACAATGAGTATAGGTTACTCTTTTCAGAAGCTTGGCTGTGAAGAGGAAAGACACGAATTAGTAACACTCAGGGTATTTATTTATTTAAATTGATTGTTTTAATGAAGGTAGTTTTTATTTTAATTTGAGAGATATCTGAACATACTTCTACAATGACCAGAAAGAGCCAATGGAGAAAACAAAACCATGTATATAGACGAGAATCACTGATGGAGCAAAAGGAAACAGGGAAATGTAGAGCGCAGCAAAGCAGAAGGCCTTAGGAAGAGCAAAGTGCTTCACTCAGAGGGATGCCAGACCTAATGGGTGCTTGAGTTACCTTTATTGCCCCTTGAAGAATTCCGAGACCATCAAAGAATTACTGAATTCCACATTGAGAGAGTGCTAACTACAGTAGGATAGAGAACACTATGAGCATCTGGGAAATAACTGAAAATCAATTCACCGCTGGGAATGAACAGGAACTGGTGGCATGTGCAGCTTCAGGCACTGTGGGAAAGTTCTGGTTCAGAAAGCAGATCTTAGCATTGGGGGAGATGATGATCTTAACAGTGGTCACTATAAAGGAGCTCAACATGAAATAACAATGTTTAGAATCAGGGCACAGAGGAATTGGAATTACTTGGAAATCTATGAAATCAGCATCAGAAAAGTCCTTCTGCTGGTAGAACTGGAAGAGGAGATCTATCCTCTTAGACCAATATTTTATAGGCACAAAAACCCTTAACAGATTATCAACAAATGGAATTAAGCAATATTTAAAAAGGGATAATATATCATGATCAACTGGGGTTTATCCCAGGAATGCAAGCCTGTTTCAACATTTAAAAATCAGTGTAATTCCAGGAACAGAAAACCAAACACCGCATGTTCTCACTCATAAGTGGGAGTTGAACAATGAGAACATATGGACACAGGGAGGGGAACATCACACACTAGGGCCTGTGGGGGGCAGTGGAGGGGAAGGGGAGGGATAGCATTAAGAGAAATACCTAATGTAGACAACGGGTTGATGGGTGTAGCAAACCACCACAGCACATGTATACCTATGTAACAAACCTGAACATTCTGCACATGTATCCCAGAATTTAAAGTATAATAAAAATAAAAATAAAAATCAGTGTAATTCACTGTATCAACAGACTAAATAGGAGACAAAATATGAGTTTATTTAATACAAACACTAAAAGCATTTGACAAAATTTATGAGGAACACTTCTCAGGAAGATGGAATAGAAAAGAACTTCCTCAATTTAATAAATGGCATCTAGCATCATATTTAATGATCACAGATCAAAGAAATAGAAAACTGAAAACCATAAAGAACATCAATGATACCAAAATAAGTTTCTGTAAAATGGCCAATAAAGTAATAGTAAAACAAACAAGACAATTGTTTGCTTGCCCTAAAATATTAAGAAAATAGTTTTTAATGCACACAATGTGATTGAATATGCTCCATAATTTTTGAAAATTTGGCTTAACACTTTTTGACATGGGATCCAAAGGTTTTTCTAAAAGGTGAATTTTATCTATACTATATTTTAGTGGCCATTACTGAAAAGGACACTTTACAAAAAACATGAAGGTACACCCACCTGGGAGAAATATACAAGGGTTTGCTTATTTAAGCACAATACTTATGTTTTTCAATTGTATTCACCTGTTATAAATTTGTTAAAATTTTGCTAGTAATTTTCTTGCAAACTGAGAAGTATTTCATTTCCATATTTTTAGCAAATAAGAAAACACCAAAACTTTTTTACTTGGAAAAATTTTAAACAGGTATAAAGATTGTTTTTAAGTTTAGAAATATGTTTTTACAAGTGACGTGTTTTATCATTTTGAACTTTAAAGTCACATAATGATCAACAAGATTCCAAATGACTGTTTTCAAAACATGCTTTTGGCAATGTAAGTTTCTTTTGAAAAGTAGTTTCTTTCTCACTATGGTTAAAAATATTGAAGCAATATAGTAAATGTGTACTTCCTTTTTCTTTTTTTCAAAGATATCTACTAACAGTGATTTGTTGTCACTGGAAAGATCAGCACACTTGAACAGTTGTCTGTTTTGTTTTTTTCATCCTAAGTTTAATGATTGTTTTTTAAACAAGTTCAAGCACACTTGAACAGTTGTCTGTTTTGTTTTTTTATCCTAAGTTTAATGATTCTTGTAAGAAATTTACACAAAGATAGACTGTATGTCTTTGTTATAAATTATTTTCATGGTCATCTCCTATCTCATTACAACGTATTTAAGATACTTTAATTAATAAATTATTAGTTTAGCAACCCTGGATCAAATCATGGGTTTCACTTTTGGCTATCTCAGTCCTATAACTATCAAGGATATATTTTTTTTTTCAGAATTATCATAAAATATCCCTGTAGCAGGTTATCCTCAGAGGCAACATTCACTTATTCTTACTGGTTAATTTATCTAATGCTATCTCACAATTCTTAAATTCCTCACCCTTATATTATTCGATGGCAAAAATTATGCAGTTACCTAAAGCAAGGGTTAGCAAACTTTTTCTGTAAATGGCCAGATAATAAACATTTGAGGCTTTGCAGGTCGTAAGGTTTCTGGTACAACTACTCAACTCTGCTGTTGTAGCATGAAAGTGGTCATAGACAATGCTAAAAGAATGAGCATGGCTGTGTCCCCCCAAAAAGCTCTATTTACAAAAACAGGCAACAGGATAGGTAGAGTATAGTTTGCTGATCCTGGCCATACATCTTTCTAGAACCTCAGAATTTTCTAGGTCCTAATAATTAGAGGCAGTAATGTAATTCTCAGTTGTCTGATGCTAGTTTCCCATCTTGGAATATGAATGAGGGTTTCACCACCTCTTGCCTCAGTATAGCCAAGTAAACAGTGCCAAATAACCCAGTTTTCTGAAAGATCTGTTGCCTGTAACCACCTTCCTGGTACAAGTTTTAGAATACCTAAGGTTTCCAGTTCAGAATCACCTAGAGTTTTTGTAAATAACAGAATCTGACCCAGGCTAGCTAAAGCAAAAGGGAATTTATGGGAAGGATACTGTGAGCCTCACAGGTCAACTCATTTTTTAAGCAGAGGTCAATTATCCTAGACCATCTTCCTATTCCATTTGATATCAGACTAGCTCATTGTGCAAAATAACATCATGCTGAAATGACCTCTAGAGCAGGAATTTGCAAGTACACTATGTCCTTGGTCACATAAATGAATGCTGGGGGATATAAATGCCATGAAATATAGGAGCCTGATACCTCATGGATGTTTCTGGGGGCCTGTTATTCTGAGGCATGTAAAAATATGTCCCTCAAAATGAAGGACATGTTGCTATTCCTTTCGTGCCTTTCCAGCAAGAACAAGGCTTGGTGGGCATCTCTGGATGATAATGACAATAAGGCACAGTTTTGAGTGCCTTGTTTCAATCACACTGTCCAATGATCACAATGCTGCTATCTCTCAATGGAACTGAGAGCAAAAGAAGACTCTCTAGTAAGTTCAGGCTGAGGTGAGGCAATCTGTGAATTGTCCCTTATGACACAATAAATCCAAGGTTGCTTGGAGAGCCTGAGGAAGATTGGGATGTTGTATGGACTTGCATTAAAACAGGAAATTGAGACAGGGTAACACATTTTCCTTCTGTGTGTCAGAACATTATAATGTGCATGCATATAGATACCATCATTATGTGGGAACTGAGTCAACATACCAAGTCAGCCCTGATGCTTGTTAGAGCTTTCCTCTTTTATCAGTTCAAAGTCCCAATCTAACAGAACATATCATAAACACACAATAGCTTCAGTATCAAGAGGATCAAGGTGAAAGAAAAGTGCCAATATTCTCTTATATCTTCCTAAAAGGAGGAAAAAATTGAATGTGAGAAAGTGAATATGTAATTTAATTTTTAAACTGATTCTAAGTAAAGATATTGAGCTGCATGACTCCTAAACTAGGAATGAGGAACTTATTCTAATGTGACCATCGACTCTAAGTCATTTGCTTGTTCAATGTGTTTCTTCCTCTATTAAAAAACAAAACAAAAAAATCAATGAATACTACTAACTTCCAGCCACGGGGAACTGAGAATCATGATTGATGTAACAACTATCAAGTATTATACAATCCAGTTTTGAATATAAATGGCAAATATTAGATCAATAATTTCATGAAACCATAGTCACTAATTACCCTTCCTTCCTGCTCTGAGGTAACTAAAAGCAGGATTTTTATGTTCAGGGGGTTGTATTCTTACCAACCCCTCTTTCAATAGAGTAGGCTTATGATAAGGCTTATATATTCATTTTCATACCACCAAAAAAGGATTTGTAATAGTGAAAAAACATGAAATTGTTTATATTCCCCTATGCACTGCCTTTTACCCATTGCTTTTTAAAATGCAAGATTTTTTTTTAAATCCAAAAAACATGGGATTGATTATATAATTTTGAGCTGAAAAGGACCTTAGCAATCGTTAAGTCATTCGTTTCATTTTACAAATGAGTAAGGAGAAGCGTGCTGAAGTTGAGTGATTTTACTAAGATTACATGGCTAGTTACTATCAGAACTCAGATTAGAAAAACTATGGGTGATAAATAAATATCTGCTTGCCCTTGCGGCTGTTTTGTCAGATGTGAACAATGAAGACATTCTACCTACAGACTCTATCCTATCTAGGTCTTAAACTGACGAGAATAAATCCAAGTGGTTCATTACCAGTTCCGTCCCCTCAAAAGAATATGATTCAAACATAGTTTGTGTAATGCCATAAGCCTTATATGCTTGGGAAAGGGTGGAAGGTGGCTGGTGGGGGTGGTAAATTTCATCCCCTGGAAGTCGTCTTGAAGGTCTACTTATTGGAATCACCAGGAGGGCTTGTTAAAACATAGACTGATGAGTCCTATCCCCAGAGTTTCAG
The DNA here is from genome assembly GCF_037993035.2 of Macaca fascicularis. Taxonomy (NCBI): domain Eukaryota; kingdom Metazoa; phylum Chordata; class Mammalia; order Primates; family Cercopithecidae; genus Macaca; species Macaca fascicularis. The sequence goes on along the minus strand of NC_088377.1, from coordinate 165,401,217 downwards.
GTTCAGTGGAGCCTGAGAGTGGGGCCTGAGAATGTGCATTTCTAACACGTTCCCAGATGATGCTAATACTGCTATGAGAACTGCTGGTCAGTCTCCCCTAGTCCATTGGGATGCCTGCCTACTTTTTGTCCTGGTCATTTTCACTTCAGTTTCCAAAGCTCTTGGATACTGAGCTTGCTTCCATATGCTTCCAGAGTTGCTTTCTAAGACCAAGTCAAGCCTTGACTTACTGTTTTTGCAATCACATCATGCGAAAAACTATTATTCCCAAAAATTCCTAAAATATGACACACATTTCTTTTCTCAGACTAGGCCCCTCGACACCTGAGCTCACTCAGGAGGAAAAAAAAAAAAATCACTTTATCCTATGTACTTGAATTAGGTTGCTGGGTCATATCAAGTGGAGGTCATTCCTTTCTATTGCTGTTGTCACAAGCCCTGCTCCTGCTCTCATTAGGTTGTGTGCAATTTCTTATGTATCCTGTTTTCTCTCCAGGTGCTCTCAGAATACCACATGCTTAGTACTGTGTGGAAGAGTTTGGGCAAGACTGTAGTTTCTCTTTATTTGATCTCAGATTCTTTGTACCTGATAAAAAAATTCATATATTTTTATTTGAATCAAAGGTGGTCGTTTGATCAACAAATACACGTTGAATAATGCATAGGTTCAATGTTAAGAGTAAAAAGATACAAAGATGAATAAGACATGATACCAGCTCTTAGAGAGCTTTGAGGCTAATGTAGGAGACAAACATTTTAAAAGTAATTATAATTTACAAATGAAAAGCCTGTATATCACTGACTTTGACAATTTATTATATCAAAATGACTTACTTCAATTTTCTTTAATGAATCAGCTAAATAACTATTTATAGATAAATGACATCAACGTGTATGAACATATAGTACTAACCCATTCAACCATTACCAACTTTCTAAGGACAAACAACCTAGTTAATGTGGGGGAAAAAACAATGTTAGTTCTTATTAAAGGCTTTGTATGGAGGCAAAAGTAAATAAATACTGCTTACTTCCTAGATACAGAGTTTTACAATTTTATTATATATGTAGTATGCATGTAATTCAGTACACAAAAATGCTATCATCTTGATAAAATTGGAAAGCATTAATATTTCATATTATTGCTTTTTTTTAAACAAAGTCCCTCTCCCCAGTCATCAAATGTCCTGAAGTTTCAACTGTCCCCAGTTGAATTCACTAGCTGCTGAGTACCTTTTGAATACCTTTTCTGTGTTCATGGAATTTCTGACCTTATGAATCTGCAGATCCTTAACATTGAGCCTGAAATGTACAGGTCTTTTGCAGCTAGGGTACAGGTATGTGACCTTTCCCTAATCAGACACACCCATGGGCAACTATGATTTGAAAACACATAAAGTGAAGAAGCATGTGGCATAGGGCAGCAAGGGTGGCAGCAGAAACACCTCGCTTTTAGAATCTCAGAAGAGATTCTAGTTTCCAATTCCCAATGTTAGCAGTAAATTTATAGTATCTCTGCCCAGAGATGACAACAGTCAAGGACTCACTGGAGTAGTTCCACAATGAAACTTGGGTATAGTTCCTAATTGTATAGAGTGAGTACGGAAATCTGACATTTGACCAACAGGCATTACAGAAAGAGAAAAGAAAAAAAATTAAGAGGAAGAAAAATATGAAAATAACAAAAGAAGAGTTTCCAGCACTAAAGTACATGAGTTTTTAGATAAAAAAGGGCCTTTGGAATACCCAGTACAATAAATATAAAAGTATTCCACTATGGTACATCATCAACTTTCAGAATTCCATAAACAAACAGAAGATTCTAAAAACCTTTAGAGGCATAAAGAGTCACATACAAAAGATCAGAATCAGAATAACTTCAGATTTCGACAGCAATGTTGAAAGTTCGAAATCAATAAAATAACACCTTCAAATTCTGAAGAAAACTGGTATTCAACCTGAAATTTTCTACCTTGTTAAACTAATCAAGGGTGAGATTAGAATAAAACTATCAGATATGCAAGGTCTCAAAATTTTACTACCTATTCACTTTTTCTTAGGAAGCCACTAAAGGATATACACTATCAAAACAAGGGAGTACATCAAGATGGATGACATAGATTCCAAGAAACAGAGGGTCTAACACAGAAAGATAAAGGGAAATCCCAGGATAGTAACTCAATAAAATTCCAGACAATAGCCATGTTGCAACAGTACAGATTAACATGGGATGATGGATGGCTTTGGGAGACAGGTCTCTGATTTAAATTAGTGAGTCTAAGATTCCTGATACACTTGATTATGTGGAAAATAATATGAGTAAGGTCTTTATAGTTGCTAATATAGACGAAATAAAAGAAAGAAAATTTAAGCAAATTATTGAGGGGGGAAAATCCAATAAAGTTAAAGGGTACAAGAATGTAACTTCTGTTTTATGCTGTTTTAAGTTTTGTACTACTATTTGATTTTTTAAATTATGTGCATTTATCATTTGCATAAAAATAATTGATTTTAAAAACATTATGTGGTAGCAGAGACCATATCCTTGACCCCAATAATGTCAATGTGGTAATGGGGACATGTGGCATCTTCAAATTTTCCGAAGTATCCAACCTGCCTACTCATTTATAACGTAGATTGACCTTGAGCACATTACAATAAAGGAATCAATGTTGTTCCTGTCTCATTTGGAATAATAATAAGCCAGTGAATATTCATTAAAGTTAAAGAGCAGCCAGAAAACCAGTAAGCAGCATCCTGGGAACTATAACATACTTAGCTCTTCAAATCATTTCTTGATTACAGGTAAGTACTAGGTATTTGGAGACTAGGTCATATAATGGTAGTAACTATCACTGGTAATTTTGTAGCATGAATAAGTGTTCAATTTTCCAGTAACTTCAATAAGAAATCAGAATGATTTGTAAATAAACTGTTTATTCCTAAAAAAGAAAGCCCCAAAGAGGTTTGTAGTTAAAATGAATTTAAAAACGAGAGGCAGAAAAAAAAAATGGTGTGCTAGCTTACTTTTCAGATTTCAGTTGATGAAAAAGAAAACAATTAACATTTAACTTGGGATAACATGTACTAGAACAAATTCTTGTAAGCATTGCTATATGCAATATTTACATAAAGATGTGCAGAGATATTTTACAAGATGAACATTTTAAACACATGACATTTGTGGAGGTTGAATGGGAGAAGTAGCATTCATTGTCCCTGCACTTGGTCTGCAAATCCAGATTTGCAATATTCAGATTTGCTGTTGTTCTGTCTCTATAAATCAGTTCTGCCATAGCCAAGCAGCAATTATGCCTACAATGGCTGCTGAATGCCGTGTGCATTCAGCCACCATTATATTCTCCCACAGTAAAGGGTGTCACTACATTTTAAATTATTAACATTAGCAAGGGGAATAGGGTGTTTCAGAGGACTTGTAACAGTACATAAACAAAGACATTTGTGAAGAAATAAAGAACCATAACAAGAGAAGCTTGCAAAGTACCCATAAGGATAACAGCAGGAATGTATCTGAAAATATGCCCTCATTTCCATAATGAGCTACCCTAATGTTTTCTGTTGAAATGAGGGCTTTACCTTAAAAGATCATACCAAAGAAAGAAAGAAGAAAATGAAGTACTAGATTAGATTCTAGTTGAGGTAAGGAAAGTCAAATGGAAGAAATGAAATGTATGAATTGCCTTTTTTTTTTTTTGGTTATATTCATATACACCTTAATAAAGCTTTTTTTTTTTTTTTTTTTTTTTTTTCCCCACAGCCCTCTCCCACTACTCTTTCCTGTCTTCAAAATAGTTTGGTGGTCTACAAGTTCTAAAAGCTGGTATTTCTAGCATATGCATTTTATATGTATATTAAGATAAAATCCCTAGTCTTCTTAACTGAGCTTACAAACTTCAAGATACTCTGTTGAAGGGAAACAGAATGCTTATGTCCTGGATAAAATCCAATCTCTCAAACTGGGTAAAAAGAATTTGAGATAAGGAAATAACTTGCCAAAGAAAACAGACAGAAAAGATGTCTTGTGTTCTGCCAAACAGCGGATATGCTATCAAAAATGAAAGAAAGGACTTGCTAAAACTTTGAAACAAAAACAGCTAGTACTGCTTGGTTTCAGGATGAGTATGGAAAAATAGAATCCTTTATGTATGGTAAGGGGGGAATCCCCAAATACTGCTTGTTCACAGGCTTAAATGAGTAAGGAAGTCATATTTCCAGTGAAATGTTCATGCTTACATTTTCCACATCAAGAGCTGGAAAAAGCCCAGAGAAAAACAAAAATAACAATAGAGGGTAGAAGACAAGAACTTAAATTGCAATTTTGTGGACAAAGGATTATATTAAAAATTCTGAGAAAATTAAAGAAAGGTTGGACCTGAGGAAAAAAGTCTACTGTGGTCATAATTTTCCATCTCCAAGTCTAAAGAAAACAGAACAAGGTCAAATAGTAAAAGAAAAATTGCATTTAGATAAGTCATAAAATTTCCTGAAAGAAAAGAAAATCAATAAAACAATAGATAGTCTAGGCTAGTAAGAGGTTGTGAAATGATTGGAACTCAGTGATTCTCAGAATGAGATAGATTCTTCAAGGCAGCTACTGTCCATTCACCTATCATCACATGACCTTTTTTTTTTCCCCCACAGCCCTCTCTCACTACTCTTTCCTGTCTTCAAAATAGTTTGGTGGTCTACAAGTTCTAAAAGCTGGTATTTCTAACATAAAATTTGCTAATCTTTCAGTTTTTATTAATTAGAAGCTAATAGGATTCTATCTCTGGATTTACAGTTTTAAAAAGTTTTATTTTGGCATACTGGGATATCTGTAACTTATTTGGCATAATATATGGCCTAATCAGAAATTCTGCTATCAAGTTCTTCACTATATTTTTTAAAAATTATGTACAATTGTAAATTTGAAGTACAGTTTTTGAAGAGTCAGACTTAAAACAAAGGTAAGAATACATATATTAAGTCTTGATCCCTTAGCTCAGGGAAAGCAGAACAGACCATAGGCAAGGACTGTCAGTGGCCGACAACTAATACTTGAGTAATCATTATGTATCAGGTACTTTACATGTGATATCTTTTTTTAATGTCTTATAATTTTAGTTTAAAAAAATTTTAATAGACAATAACTGCACATATTTATGGGGGTACACAGTGATGTTGCAATACATATAACGTATAGTGATTAGATCAGGGTAATTAGCATATCTATCATCTCAGAAACATTATGTCTTTGTTTTGGGAACATGCAATATCCTTCCAGCTATTTGAAACTATATAGTATTGTTAACTACAGTCATCCTACAGTGCTACAGAACACTAGAGCTTACACCTCCTATCTAGTTGTAATTTTGTATTTTACAACTTCGAAGTAGGTGTAATTATCCCTATTTAGACTATACTTGTATGAAACAGAAATTATTTTCATTTTACAGATGAGGAAACTGAGACGCAGAGAAGTAATCTGTCCAAAGTCCACTGGGTTATAAGATTCATAACAAGAACTACAACTTGGGTCTATCTGAATCTTAAACTTCTGGCACTATACTTGCTCACAGGTTTGAAAAGAAGAGCTTTAATTTCTACTATTTCTCAAGAATTTGTAATGCTTTCTCTTGTCACTGTGCTTTCAACTTACAGGGGTTGCAGTTTTGATAAAAGACAAACTGATTTAGCTTCTAGCTTTGTTAGATCTGTAATTCAGAAGCAACTCCAGGCTTCCATTTCTACTAATGCTTTCTAAATCTAATTATGTTATAAATAGTCCTGTTGCTTTAATTCACTTTTTACCCTAACATTATTAATCAAGTTTAACTTTGAAATCTCCATATTTTATGTGAGACCTCCCAAGGCTATCCAATCTTATTTTCCTTTGTAAATTTATTGTTGCTCAGCCTATTTCATTAAGGACAGCTTTAATTTTAATACTTTATAATTATTTTCAAAGTGCATGATAATGGTTTATCAGTCTGGTTAGTACATCAGAGATTTCTATTGGCGCTATCAGAGATGTTAACATCCAACAGTTTCACCAAAGTGTAACTGTTATAGATGTCTTGTTTAACATATAACTTCTTTGTTTATTGGAATTAAGCAATTACCAGACATGAATTTATGCAACAAAAATGTTTAATGTGAACAGTGACATGCATATTTGATAGCTCACTGCAGTCTGCATCATTGTCTCTAGATTCCAAAATTTCATTTTAAGCCGTTTAGTACTTACAGAACAAAGGGGGTTATCTTAGATAACTTTTAATATCCTGGGCTATTTTCCAATTCACGATACAGGGGGAAAAAAATGTGTCCAGGGCCCTTAAAAGAAAATACTTTGAATTTAAATATGACACATACATTAAGCCCACGTGACACGCCAGGGAGGCGGTGGAAGTCAAGTGCATTTGTTTTTGTTACATCCATCAGGGCGATCTCTTTCACAATTCTGGGAGAGGCCTGTTTGTTCCTCCACTCCCACAGTTAAAGTTTGGACAAAGTTTGAGAAAATCCCAGGCACCTGCGGCTCCTAGTGAAGCCCGCGAGGAGCATAGGGGAAAGCACCTCTTCCCCAGTTTTCAGTCTTCAGATCGCAGGCCTCTCGAACCCGCAGAGCGAGCGTCACGCTGCCGCGCCTGAGAAATGAGCGCTATTTCAAGGACAGGCCCTGGGTCCTCACTGACGCTTCGCAAAGGTGTGCGTCCGCCCAAGGAAGGCCGGCGGCGCAGCGACGGCGAGGAGTCTCCCTACCCATCTTCTCTTCAAGCAGCAGTAGCTGGTTCTGGGTACCCAACCGACGAGCCGAGACGCCAGAAGCCAGAGGACGAAGTTGAAAGCCTGCGCCCCGAGCCGACCGGAATTCCACTTAGCTCCGCGCGGTCCGCGCCTCGGCCGGAAGGGGGCGTGGCTTCGGGCCGGCGCGGCGAGGCCCGCCGCCGAGTGGGGGGGGGTTCCTCCCGGGCCCCGGCCGCGCGTTTCCGGTGCGCTCCCCCGCGCCCTCCGTCCTGTGGTCTCGCCCGTCCCCGCTGCCATGTTGGATTGTGCGGCCGCCGCCGCCGCCGCCGCTGCGGGAGGGTTGGGGGAGGAGTTGGGAGTTTAGCGCAGTCGCTGGAGTGCGAGGACAACGACCATCCGGCCCTATCCTGGCCGGGCGGGAGCTGGGAGCTTCCCTTTCTCAGCGCGGCCCGAAGGTGGTTCGCCGTCGGCGCCTGCGTCCCTCGACCTCCTCCTCCTCCGCGCTCCGGAGGAGCTGCGAGATGTGGCGCCTCTGACTCCGCTTCTCCCCGCCCCTGTCACCGAGAGGGGTAACGAGCTCTCGCCCACTCGCGGGAGGAGACGGCCCTGGACTCCCAACCCTGCCGGCGAAACCATGAGCTCCGTCCAGCAGCAGCCGCCGCCGCCGCGGAGGGTCACCAACGTGGGGTCCCTGCTGCTCACCCCGCAGGAGAACGAGTCCCTCTTCACTTTCCTCGGCAAGAAATGTGTGGTCAGTGGATAAGAACCGCGTCGCCACCCCTGACATTACCTCACGGGCCCGGACTTGGGGTCCGGGAAGTGGGAGTGGGGAAGGAGGCGGGAGCGGCGCGGGGAGGGTCCCGCTTGTCGGCCAGGCCTCCCGCCAGCCCCGGCCCCTCGTCGGCGCCCTCGCCCTGCTCCCTGGGTGCGGGCTGTGGCGGTCGGGCGCCGCCTCCCCGAGCTTTGGGGAACAAGGGAGTGTCACCTCCGCAGGCCTGTCCTCCAGCCTGGCCGGGCCTCGGTCCGCGCCCTGGCTGCTGGTTAAAACTTTACTCTCAGGCCGCAAGGGGATTTTCTTGTAAGAGTCGCTTGGTCCCAGAATCTGGGCCCTTGCTCTAGCTCTCGCGTCACCTCCTCCTGCTGGATCTGGGGGTACCTTCCTTAACAATGCCAGGTTTGAGGAGTGGATAGGTCGGGGAAGGAAGGTGGTTTTCACTCTCCCATTAGGATTCCAGGAGGGAATGAAGTCGAGTGCAAGAGCCTGGGCTCTCTTCAGATTAGAGAGGATAAAAAAAAATGTTACTGCTCTTCGTTAAAGAGAAACAAGATTGATTTCTCCAGCAACCTTGTCTAGGCCTGGTTTCTACTTTCCTTCCCACTGATTTTTTCCCCCATTGGTGGGAGGGGGTGCTGCTCTCCCCGCAGCCATGCGCAGGGAAACCTCAATCTCTGGTAGTTCTTGGTTTTTGGGGCCGAGAATGATTCTTAGTTTGGTGCTGTGCGGCCAATTCCAACCCCAGATGGCCGGTTGGGAGCGAGCAGTTCTGCTGTGGGAAGGGGAATGTGTGTTGTTGACGGAAGCATTCGTTACATTGGCTGCTGGCACTTCTGGGGGTGGGGAGGTTCTGCTCTGTGGTATAGGCCTTGTCGGAATCATGCTGCGGTGCTGGGTTGAAGTGTGGTTTGTTGAAATCCTGGCTGGGTCTCTTTCTCTCCACTTTGTTTGCTAGCACCTGCAGAGTATGTGCCACTGGAATCCAGAAAACACGGAAATTTCAACAGAGCAATACCATTTTATAACTCCTTTAATGTTAGGTATGCCAAACCAGATTTCACCTGCTTCTTTACGAAGTTAGGGTTAGACAATTTCTGGAAAGTTCTTGGATTAATTGTTAACGTCGTAGGAGTCCACCCTTTGTATCTTGTGCCATCCGGTTGGAGATTGAATCGTTCCATTCAATTTCAGATGTGTTTCAAATTTCGGAACTTAGACCTTAGAGAACATTGAGTTTCGTGATTAGAAGGATGAAACGAGAGGAGTGGCTCAAAACGAGAATTTTGGGTAACAACTTTAAGCCCCTCCCCATTCACACACTTTTTTCAACAAATGAGAAAACTGATCCAGTGAGCCCAAGTCATACAACAGTTTAACGATGTAACCAGAACCAGAAAACCGGGACTCCTCATGCCTCGTCCTATCCCTTGGTACTTTCCACTACATCATGTTGTTTTAGAAGGGTGTTTTTTTTTTTTCTTGTTACCGATTTATTTCCAAAAGTGGTGTTAAAGGAATAACCACTTTGCCTTTTTCACCAAAAACTAATTAAAATACAAGATTCTTAAAGCACCACTAATGTTTGCATATGTTCAGTTTAGGAAAATCTCCAGCACTTTGAATGTTAGTTACCTCCAATGAAAAAAAAATTCAGTTGTTGGTTTAGTAGATTAGCTGTGTAACCTGTATCAAAAAGGAAGTAGTCATACTGTGTTCTACATACCACACACATTAACTTTACGCAGAAAGAACATTACATTTATACACAAGTATAGTAATTGTCCTGTGCTTACCTATAGTTTTACTGGTTTCAAAAAATGGCAGATGGGGAAAAATACTGTGATAGGGAAAAATGATGTTGCACGTTGGTTAGTGTAAGTGGATTGCTGAATAGGCTGTCAGTATTCAGTGCTTAATTTCTTTACGCCATCTTTTATTAATTAACTTTACCTTTTGCATTTCTGTCATTTAAAAACCACACTGTGTCAGTTGCCTGCTTCTGTGGGATAAGTCGTTGCATACACTAATTTCAAAAATTGAAGTCCCTAGTTAATAGAGAGTTAAGAGTGATATTTTAATTTTTGAAATAATCTTTTTCTCCCTTTGCTGATTATGCAGGGTTTTTTTTGTCTTTTAAAACATTACCGAAATACATTGTCTCATAATAAATCCAGCAGTAAGATTTACAGGTCAGACCAAATGTGTTAGGCAGAAGAGTACTCAGAGCTCTATTTAAGAATTCAAGAAATGAAACAGAAGCAGTTACAGTCTTAGCTCTGAAGGAGCTTCATATCTTCTTTCATTCAACAAACATGCATTGATTAAATGTTGAGGTCAAAATCTAGAAGGGCTGAAACTTGTCCTCAGGGAGCTTACTAGGTCTAAAAAGGGAAACGTGTAAACTGATAAATAAGTCAGTGCTTCAGAGTGATGTGTAAGAGGCTACTTTTCACAATAGAAAATGTCTTGGCTTTGTAATAGCAAATATGGGTTCAAACTGGGGGTCACTTTGGGTAAGTTTCTTAAGCTTCCTATCCTAGATTTGGTTTTCTCATGTGTAAAACAAAGATACTATCTCATGGGTAGTTGTGTGGATTAAGACTGTGTGTAAATATATGGAAACTATTTTTATACAGGTTTAGGGGATTAAAGGAGAGAATGGGGGGAGAGAGGTTGAGTAAAAGCTTGTTAAAATGGATAACTGAATATTTATATCTAAACAGGTGCTCCCTAGGCTGATGAGAGGTATGAAACAACTTGAAAAGTTAGGAGACCTACTAATAAGTTTATTAGATTTCTTAGGGAGCAAGGAGGGCTTCTGCTTGGGCTCTCAGATTTAGGTATGCATTGGAATCATTGTGGAGATTATGAGAAATGCATATGCCTAGACCCAATTCCTAGATAATATTCAGAATCACTGGATATGAGGTGAAGCTTGGACATGTCTATTTTTAACAAACTTAACAGAAGATTTTAAAGTATATCACAGTTTGAAAACCACTGCTGAAGACCACGTCTGATAGGATAATCCTTGAGCACATTGGAAATCTTAATAGATTTTTCTTCAGTTTTTGGTCTATATTTTGCAAATTGAAGCTCAATTAAGTTAAATCAAATTCTTTTAGTACAGCATTTCTCTGACCGCTTAAGATATCAGTGTACATTTCACAACTAAGAAGGAGATACAGTTGAGGAAGTATTGCACTCTTTAAGGGGGACTCACAAGATCATATTTGACTTAGAAAATTTTCAGGGGAAAGGTGGAGGCAGTATAGAACGTGGATTGAGGATTGTGAGGGAAAGACAAGGGAAATCAGATAGTTGTTTTATAGTAGTGCAGGTGAAATATGATGAGGGCCTAAATTAAGAGAGTACTTTGGGAATTCAAGAACAATTAAAGTCTCCAGCAGAAATTAGTCCCAGTTATATATAGAAGGTGAGGGAAGGGAGTTTCAATAAAGGCAGGCATTATAACCACCAGCAGAAAGAAACATATTTTTATTTTCATTCACTGCAAATATGCCTAAATGTTAATGAGACTCTGGATTGGTGATTGGCTTCATGGAGGAGGCAAATCATCAGTAAATCTTTTGTTTTACCACAAAATTCATTTTGTGAAAGTTGAGATTTCATTGTGATATGTAAATACATGATATGTACTTTTACATAAATAGTTCTGATGCCATTCATTAGCTGGTAGTATTATGAAGGGAGAACTATTTAAGAAGGTTATAAATAAGATTACTAGGTCTTGTTTTGTAGTTATATCTGTTGCCTTTCATGTAGTGTGATTCAATTAATTTTATATAAAGAGTATGTGCAATTTTGCTAAGTGGAGTTCAGCATGTATAGTCCTGAATAAGTGAGAAACTAAGGATTAGGGAAAAGTAAAACATTAAAGTATGTCTCTACAGCCATTTCTGGTCTATATGGATTGGGGTTGATAATGTTATTGAGCGTTATCTTTCCCTGCCATACTCACCTGGTTGGTTTTTTCAAGATTTAGTGATACTTAAGCCATTTTTTTAAATCAACTTTAATCTTTATTTCCTTTATCTCCTCAGCACTTGTTTTAACTTGCTTATTTTCTTTAGTTTTTTGTTTCCTCATTCTCTATATATAATTCTTAGAGATAGACTTTATGCCTCGGTAGTCTTCTGTAATTTTTATAACTTCTAGCACACAGATCAGTGAATACTTATTGATTGATTGAACAATTATAATTGCTCACTTGTTTATTTTTTAGGAGCTTGTTCTGCATTTCTCATTGCTTGATTAGGTTGTTAAGCCCTTCAGTTTTGAATGTACATGGTATCTGGACTTTAGTCTTCATTTATTATGCGACCAAAATGGTTTAGTTCTGCTGCTGAACTAATATAGGTGGTAACAGTTGTTTAACAGTAGTTTGTTTCTGTTCTGAATCAGACCTTTTGGGTAGGGATTCTTAAATAGGCATAGAGGGAAGGATATGCTTAGCAGGATCATTGTGTTGATGATGGCCTGAGTAAGGCACTACTGGTGGAAAGGTTAGGCTGGGAATGTATTTCACCTTGAGTAGTAAGGAAAAATAAAAGTTAAAAATTCACTGGATTTGGAATATACAAAGATGACAAGATACCCTTGTCTAGTATAGAGGAAAAAGATTAGCACAAAAATGTATGTGAGGCAGCGTAGCTATAAGCACAAGAAGAGATTCAGAAAAGTCCAACGGTTGGATTTTGAATTTTGTTTCTGTTTATTCTTAGCTCTATAATACAGGCAAATTTCTTAACTAGTCTCAGCCTTCATGTCTAGATTTGTAAAATGGGCTTAGTCAAGGATTTCAAAGAGTATACAATAATTATGAAAGATGCTTAGAGTCCATGACACAAAGTATTCGGGGAGTTTGGAGGAGCATATGAAAGAAAGTTGTTATTAATATTATTTAGTGCTCAGTTTAGATTTCCTGTTACTGGCAGGGAGGATTTAGAGTAAAATTTTCAACTCTGTGTTGTATTTGTTTTGACTTAGGTACATTAACAATTTTAAAGTCAGTTAATTAAAGAGTGTGTAAATTAAAAGTTAAGAAACAGCTTGAATGTATCTCTTTGGGGAGTGTCTGGGCAGCCTGAGTCTCCCTGGCTGCTTATTGAAGAGGAAGAAAGGAGTCCTGATGAAAAAGTTAGGAGTTCCTGTATTTTAGTCCATGCTCTGCTACTATACATTGTGAATGTGAACAGGAATTTCTGACCTTTTTTTTTTTTTTTTGAGGCAGAGTTTTGCTTTGTTGCCCAGGCTAGAGTGCAGTGGCACAATTTCGGCTCACTGTAACCTCCGCCTCCAGGTTCAAGTTATTCTCCTGCCTCAGCCTCCCAAGCAGCTGGGACTACAGGCATGTGCCACTACCCACAGCTAATTTTCGTATTTTTAATAGACACAGGGTTTCACCATGCTGGCCAGGGTGGTCTTGAACTCCTGACCTCAGGTGATCTGTCCGCTTCAGCCTCCCAAAGTGCTGGGATTACAGGTGTGAGCCACCGTGCCTGGTCATTTCTCCCTTCCTGAACTTCACTTTTCTAATTTGAAAATGAGCAGTTGGACAAGATAACTCCACAGTCTTTCCAGCTTTAATGCTTAATCAGTTTAACTATTCTAGATAACAGGGACTCCAGCAGGGAGAGAACAGGCCTAATGTTAACTCTAGCATATATTTGTTTTGCACAGCAGAGACTAATATAGCATATATCTAAGCAGAAGGTAGATAATCCTGAATTATTTCATTGAAAATTCCCATTTTTAATTCACCTTTTTCTAAGCATTGTAATTTAATAGGCATTTCACTTTTAAAATAGCAGAGTGAACAGAATAAAAAGGCATTAGTAATAGAATTATCAACTTTTATCTAACTTAGAATTATTATTTGTAATTATAATGTATTTTTGGGTTGTTAGAAACTGCTTTTTTGATTAAGATGGAGTTATTTTTAAGAATTTCCCTTTTGTTAACCAATTCCGTCTAGAATCCTAAATCTGGATGAAATTGTATTAGTGATATGATAGGTGTTGCACGTTACTGCTTATTTTCCAACATTAAAAACATAGGTTTTTAGTTTAAGTAGTAGACTGAATAGTTATAGTGAATTGACTTGGTTATTTTAGAGACTGGTTCAAAATTGAGATTACCATGGGGATTCATTCGTGTAATTAAAATAATCTTACCTTTCTTAAATTTTTTTTTAATGCACTAGACAACATGCTGAAATTACGGCTTATTTTATCAGTGAATTTTATATTCCTGAAACCGCATACCAAGAGACAGTAGAACCTTTGACAGAACTTCTCTGAAACCCAAATGAATGCCTAAATTAGGCATCCTTTTAAGATGGAAAGGACTGGGTTTTATCTTTTACTGTCTTTCTTGCTTATTTAACTTCTGTTCTTGCTGTACTCTGGGTATTAGAAAGCACAGCTCTTGAGGGAAATATGTGACTGGGCCCTCTGAACAGTGTCTCCTACACCGAGTTCTGCCAGTCACTCTTGGGCCATCTTTCTGTTGTGGACAGTTGTAGGGATTTTATTTAAAATATCCATTTTTTAAAAAAGTTATCTTTGAATGTAAAAATTGTATCTGTGAGTAAAATCAAATTGTAAAGTCTAGAAATAAAGTCTTGATTAGAGAGCAGGTTTGATTAGGACATTCAAGATTCCTCATAACATACAGAATTGGAGCTGCTTAAGTGTTGGCCAAAGTACAGAGTAGCCGGGTTCTACTTGTTTTGCTGCCGAGCAACTCCTACCATGTACATCAGTATTCTAGTCTTCTATAGTAAGATTTTTTATAAGTCTTTATAAAAACTGGTAAGAACAAGATTTTCCTAAGGAAACGCATGCATGTAGTAGTCTCGTTTATTTCACTTTTGTCCATATTCTGTAGATTTTTAAAATAAATGATGGAAGTATAATGGTAGCCCATTCTAGTTTTGAGTAGAAAAACAAATTTTAAAAGAGCAGGTAAGAGTTGAGCTTTGTTACAATTTATTCTGTCTGGAAGTCATAGTTTTGTTAATAGAGTTCACTCTTACTCTAAAGGTTCTAGAAACAAAACAAGTTATACATTCATAGTCACGATAGGATATACTATAAATGTAATTCTTATAGGTCACCTAGCATCATTCATAGATTCTTGGAAACTGTGACTTTAGGTGAAACAACACATAATGAAACCAGTTTTACCATAGGGTAATTGATATAAACAAGAGTTAAGTTTCTATAGCATATTTATGGTCACAGAAATATCACCAAATATCTAAATAAAGACAAAAACACTTCTAATATTAATTAATGAAATAAATGTAAGCTGTAACACATTTAAGAAAGAGTAATAAAAACAAGACAATTATCTACCCAGTTACTTCACTTCAGTCTCCTGGCAGCTCAGGGTACAAGGTAAGAACCAACCCCGGACAGGACATCATCCCATCGCAGGGTGCACTCATACCTACACCCACACCTCACTTGTACACTCACTCATCCTGGGATAATGTAGACACACCAGTGAACCTAATATGCACATTTTTGGGATGTGGGAGGAAATCCAAGTACCCAGAGAACCCAGTAAATATGGAGAGTACCTGCAAACTCCACACAGATAGTGGCCCAGCTGGAAATTGATTTTCTTTTCTCATCAAAGTTAATAATGGGCTGTGTGTGGTGGTTCACACCTTTAATCGCAGCACTTTGGGAGGCTGGGGCAGAAAGATCACTTGAGGCCAGGAGTTTGAGACCACCGTGGGCAACATAGACCTAATCTCTACAAGAAAAAGTAGCTGGTAGTGGTGGGCTTATGTCTGTAGTCCCAGCTACTCCAGAGGCTGAGGCAGGAGGTTCACTTGAGCCCAGGAATTCAGGGATGCAGTGAGCCATGATGAGGGCATTGCACTCCAGCCGGGGCAACATAGCGAGACCTGGTCTCTTAAAAAAAAAAAAAAAAAGTTACGATGAAAGGACATTGAACAAAATGATGTTGAACAAAAGGATGTTATTTGAGGACCAGCTGTATTAAGTATTTAGTAATTAGGAGACATTTGGCATACTTAACCATATTCATAAATATAGTATAATACAAAATCTTATTTATTGCGTCTATGTTAGTAGTCTCAGAAGTATTAGAGATTTATATAATAGCATATAGGAGAGCAAAACTAATTAGGAAACACTATTTTCTCTTTGGAGTTAATGCATGGTAGAGGAATTGTAACCCCTTTTTATAGAGACCAAATAATTGAATATAGAGTAATGTTGAAGAGGTAAATACAGAAAAGCCCCTTAAGAAAATGTGATCAAATGAAAGATATATATATAAGATAATATATATGAGATATATCTGACATATGTATGAGATATATATGTCTTATCAATCAACTCCTTTACTAATACATGCAATACATGCGCTAGTTAGAAACTGAAATGATTTTTATTAGTGAAACATAGTCAAGTCTTGAGGACTTACTGAGCACATAACACCCTCCCAGTATCTTGGATTATGAGGGAGCGGTAAGGAAAATCCAGGTTTTACCCCTAGTTATTCACTGTATAGCTGAGGAAGACAAAAATTATGCACAAAAAGATATATGCTCTAAACCAGCATACATACACACACACACACACACATATGTATAAAAGATTTGAATAATAGAGAGGAGAGATAGGTATATCATTGTGGGACTTGAATATAAAAAACCTTAAATAACCTAGAGAATTGATGTCAGAAACAAGGAAGCAACTTATCAGGTACAGATGCTCTTCTACTTATGATGGATTATGTCCTGATAAGTTGAAAATATTGTAGTCAAAAATGCATTTAACACACCTAACCTACCAAACATTATAGCTTAGCGTAGCCTTCCTTAAATGTGCTCAGAACATTTACAATAACCTACATTTGGGCAGCATCATGTAACACAAAGCCCATTTTATAATAAAGTGTTGAATATTTTACATAATTTATTGAACTCCATACTGAAAGTACAAAACTAAATGGTTGCATGAGTACTCAAAGTATGGATTCTACTGAATGCATATTGCTTTTGCACCATTGTAAAGCTGAAAAATTGTAAGTGGAACCATCATTAATTGGGGAGTATTTATATCGAGAAATGTGTAAACAAAAGTTTGGGGTAGAAAATATGTATATAATTGTAGGAGGTATTGAGGAGACTGGTTGGCTAGAATTGAGAATGATATTTGCTTGGGCAGATAGTGGATGGTAAGTTTGAAGAGTTAATTGAGGCTAGATTTTGGAAGACCTTTGAACTTCAAAGGATTGAACTTTATTCCCTAGACAGTAAGGAAACACTAAGATTCCTTCAAGAATTTTCAAGATAGGAAGGATCTGGAGAAGGAAAATTGGTAATTATTATTCATAATAGAAGTAATTGAGTAATAGTTTATTGTTTACTAAATTTCTTACTTACTAGTTTAGCACATCAGATCTGACTAAGAAACCTGAATTGTGGCAGCTTCTAGAGCAAGCTTGTCCAACCCACGGCCCAGGATAGCTTTGAAGGTGGCCCAACCCAAATTCATAAACTTTCTTAAAACATAGTGAGATTTTTTTTTTTTGGCAGTTTTTTGTTTTTGTTTGTTTTTTGGTTTTTTTTTTTTTGCTCATCAGCTATCGTTAGTGTTACTGTATTTTGTGTGTGACTCAAGACAATTCTTCTTCCAATGTGGCCCAGGGAAACCAAAAGATTGGACCTGATGTATAGCAAAAATAAAAGGACTAAGTCCTTGATCTGTGTATAGCAAAAATAAAAGGACTAAGTCCTTGATCTGTGTGTCCATGGCAGACACCAACAATCACAGCATTTTTTTCCTACTGAGTCCAGACATGGTCTCTGACTGCCTGTTGTATTCCTAGAGGTGACCACTATCAATTGTCCAGGTTCATGATAGATGAAATCTAGTTGTCATTCCAAGGCTAAATACCAGAAACATGTGAAGAAAAAATTGGCAATATTTAATTGGCAGTATTTAATTGGCTTGTGAATTCTGGATGACAGCAGAACCTCATAGTAGGAACTAGAGCTGTGGACTCTAGTGTTGATTATTGCGGCTGTGGCAGTGGAATTAGATCTGTGAAGGTGAACAGTCTAGCTAATGTTTTACTTGGCCAGCATTGGAAAAGGATGGCTTTGGCTAAGTGCTAAAGTGTTACTCTCTTTAATTTACTAGAAACATGGTATACATATTGTTCTGCAACTTAACTTTTTCACTTTTATTAATATATATTATATATCCATGTTTATATCTGTTGCATCCTTTTTATTAATATATTATTGCCTGTATCAAGTTATATTTATGTGTAATTTATTTACCTCTATTAATGGGTGTAATAGTTTTCCCTGTAGACAGTCTCACACTGGTGAAAACATCTTTTTGTTAAATTCATAGTTTTTGGTGAAGTTCAATATCTTTTCATGTCATTTGGCCATTTATATTTCTTCTGTCAATTGCTGCTTCTTGTCCGTAGACCAATTTTCTATTGGATCATTTGTTTTTGTCTTAATGACTTGGAGGAGCACTTTATATGTTAAAGATAATAATTCTATATTATAGTATTTTTTGTGGTTTGTCATTTATCTTTTAACAGGTATTTGGTTTTGGTCATTGTACAGGTTTAACAATTTTTGTAGTTAAGTGGAATAATCTTTCTATTATAATATCAAGTTCCCTAAGTCAGAATTGCAAAAATATTTACTCACATTTTTCTGGTATTTTTATGGTTTTATTTTGAACGTTTAATCTTTAATCTTTCTGGAAGTGAATTTGGAAAATGAATATAATAGAAATCCAGCTTTTTATTTTTGTAAATGGCTAGTTGTCCCAACACCATTTATTGAGAAATTTATTTTCTCCCACCCATATGAAATGCTTTTTTTTTTTTTTTTTTTTTTTTTTTTGAGACGGAGTTTCGCTTTGTCACCCGGGATGGAGGGCAGTGGTGCGATCTCTGCTCGCTGCAAGCTCCGCCTCCTGGGTCAAGCGATTCTCCTGCCTCAGCCTCCTGAGTAGCTGGGACTACAGTCATGCACCACCATGCCCAGCTAACTTTTGTATTTTTAGTAGAGACAGGGTTCACCATGTTGGCCAGGGTGGTCTTGATCTCTTCACCTCATGATCTGCCCGCCTCAGCCTCCCAAAGTGCTGGGATTACAGGCATGAGGCACTGTGCCTGGCTGAAATGCTGCTTTTATAATTTACTAAATTACTAGGAGTACGTAGACCAAGTTTTTCCAACCTGTGGCCCATGGGCTGCATGTGGCCCAGGACGGTTTTAAATGTAGCCCAAGACAAATTCATGTACAGTCTTAAAACATGAGGGTTTTTTTTGCAATTTTTAAGAAGTTCATCAGCTGTTGTTAATGTATTTTGTGTGAGGCCCAAGACAATTCTTCTTTGAATGTGGCCCAGGGAAGCCAAAAGATTAGACAGCCCTAAGTCTTAGACTTACTTTTGAAGTTTCTTCTGTTTCTTTCATTTGTTTATTTCTTGGCCAGTACACTGGATTTTAATTAGTGTAGCTTCATAATGATGCTACAGTTTGATTAGAGTCTCTCATTACTCTTCAATATTTTCTGGCTATTTTAATATGCATATGCTTAGTGTTTTTTTTTTTAAGGCTTTATCCTCTACCAAAAAAACATTCGATTTGACTTGGAGTAGCATTGGATTTGTAGATTAATTTAGGAAGAATTGACATATTGAGGCTTTCCATTGGAAAACAAGATTTTATTTTATTATTTTCTTGTTTTCTTCTATAGTTTTATACTTTTCTTATATATACACTACCCATTTCTTTAACATTGTTTTTTGAAGTACAAAATAATACCCAGTTACAGTCACATATCACATAATGGTGTTTCAGTCAGTGATGGACCACATATATAATAAGGTCCCATAAGATTACAGTGGAGCAGAAAAATACCTATCATCCAGTGATGTAGCCCTACCGGCTGTTATGCTGTATTGTTGCCATGTATTTTACTTCTACAAATGTTATAAATTCCATGATACATTTTTATAGTTTTTGCTGTAAAGATTCAGTTATCTTTTAGAAACATTTAAATAGTAAGGGAAAAAACCTTATATTTATTCACTTGGTTATCATTTCTGGTACCCTTAATTCATCTGTCTAGATCTGGGTATTTCTCTGGTATCATTTTCTTTCAGTGAGAAGGATAACTATTTTTTTCTTTCCTTGTTTTAAAATGTTTCTTGTAGTGCAGGTCTGCTACTTATAAATTCTTTCAGGTTGACATAACTTAAAAGTCTATATTTTATCCCAATTCTTGAAAGTCGTTTTCTCTGGGTATAGAATTATAGGTTGATAGGTTTTTCTTTCTGTTCTTTAAAGATACTGCTCCAGTATCTTCTGGTTTGCATTATTTCTGGCAAGAAATCTGCTGTTGTTTTTTTCTTTAATCTTCCGTACATAATGTATCTTTTTTTCTCTGACTGCTTTTCTGATTTTTCTCTTTACTACTAGTTTGAAGGGATCCAATTATGATGTGTCTTCGTGCAGTTTTATTATTCTTTATCGTGCTGGATTTTAACTAAGTTTACATCAAATTTGGAAACTTCAGATATGAGTTTTTCAAGTATCTACTTCTCTTTCCCCGGCCCCATTGGGCTTGAGTTGCAGATATATTAGACTGCTTGAAGTTGTCCCATACGTTACTGCTGTACAGCATTTTTTTCCTCCCTCTCCTCCTCGTCTTCCTCCTCCTCCTCACTTTTTCCTTTTCTGTGTTTTTTTGGATAGCAGCTGTTGCTATGCCTTTAAATTCATAAATATTTTGGCTACAATATCTGCCATTAAAACCATCCACTGTGTTTTTCATTTCAGACATTGTGGTTTTCATTTCTAGAAGTTTGATTTGTGTGTTTTTTAAATACATGTTCAGTCTTTGCTCTAGCTACATTTTTAAATCTATGGACTACAGATACAACAACTGTTCTAATGTCCTGTCTGCTATCATCTGAGTCAGTTTTTGTTTTACTCCAATTTTCACTATTGGTCATCTTTTCCTGTTTTTGTTTTTGTTTTTGTTTTTTTTTCCTGCATGTTTGGCAATTTTTGATTGAATGCCAGATTTTGTAAAATTTACCTTGACTCTTTTTATCAGTCTTGAATTTTTGATGGTAAGAAGTTACTTTTTTTATTTTCCATGAAATCATTTGTATAATTGCTAATTGATCTATTTTAATAGCAACCTGCTCTTTTGTGTGCTCTTTACAATAATACTTAACATTTCTGAAGATGCAGATAGATTTTTTTTAATTCCCATTAATTTTTTCTTTTTTTGGTCAAGTCACTTGCACTGTGTATTCATTGTAGTCCCTCTACTCTTTACTGCTGGTTTTCCTCAGTTGTCTTATTATTCTTGGTTGTTTGTTTATATTTATATTTGAAGGACTGCTTGCTCAATATGGATAGCTGGCTTGCATTTTTTAAAAATGAAATAGTCGTATTTTTTAGAGCAGTTTTACATTTACAGGAAAATTGTGCAGAAAGTGCAGAGGGTTCCCATATATTCTGTCTCCTTCCCTACTCCTTCTTCAGTTTCTCCTATTAATAACACTTTGTATTAGGTAAATTTGTTACAATTGATGATCCAGTATTGATACATTATTATTAACTAAAGTTTGTAGTTGACCTTAGGTTTTAGTCTTCCTTTTGTACAGATCATTGGGTTTTGGTTTCACAAGTACATAACATCATGTCCACCATTACAGTGTCACACCAGAATAGTGTAACTGCCCAAAAAATACGTTGCACTGCGCTTATTCCTCCAGCCCCTCCCTGCCGAAATCCTAGCACCCACTGAATTTTTTTTTTTTTAACATTTTCTATAGTTTTGCCTTTCCCAGAATGTCGTATAGTTGGAATCATACAGTATGTAGCCTTTACAGACTGCCTCCCTATTTCTGTTGCTCCACATTCACACCAGCATTTGTTTTTACCAGTGTTTTGGATTTTAGGTATTTTAATAGTTTTGCTGTCATATCTCAATTCCCTAATGCCATATGATGTTGACCGTCTTTTCGTTTGACTATTTGCCATTTGTATGTCTTCTTTGGTGAGATGTCCAAGTCCTTTGTCAGATTTTTTATTGGGTGTGTTTATGTCTTATTGATGAGCTTTAAGAGTTCTTTATCTGTTTCAGAATCAATTCCTGTGTCAGCTGTGTGTTTCACATGTATTTTTATCTGAGTCTATGGCTTGCCTTTTCATTCTTTTATCAGTGTCTCACAGAAAGAAGTTTTTGATTGTAGTGAAGTCCGTCCAGTTCATCAACTTTTTCTTTCATGGATTGATTATGTTTTTGGTATTATATCTAAAAAGTCATCACCGACCCCCAGGTCACCCAAGTTTTGTCTTATGTTCTCTTCTAGAACTCTTAATAGTTTTGCAGTTGACATTTAGATCTTTCATCCATTTTGAGTTAATTTCTGTGTAAGTTGTAAGGTCAGTGCCTAGATTTGATTTTTTTTTTTGGCACGTTGATGTCTAGTTTTTTACCACTTGTTGAGAAGATTGTTATCAGTTCTTTATTGGATTGCTTTTGCTCCTTTGTCAAAGATCGTATGACTGCGTTTGTATGGGTCTACTTCTGGGCCACCAGTCTATTTTGTCTATTTGTGTTTTCTCTCAACAAGGCCACACTGCCTGATTACTGCAGCTTTATAGTAAGTCTTGAAGACAGGTAGTGTCAGTCCTGGGATGTTACTCTTACTCTTCAGCATTGTGTTGAGTATTCTGTGTCTTTTTCCTTTCCCTTTCAGTTTTTTGATATCCACAAAATAACTAGGATTTTGACTGGGGTTCTATTGAATCTATAGATCCATTTGTGGAAAATTGACATTTGAGCAGTATTTTTTTCCTATGTGAACCTGAAATACCTCTTGTTTAGGTCATCTTTGATTTCTTTCATCAAAATTTTGTAGTCATGTAGATCCTGTACTTTTTTATTAGATTTATACAGAAATTTTTTTTGGTACTAATGTAAGTAGTGCTGTGTTTTTAATTTCAGGTGTTAATTGTTCATTCCTGGTACACAGGCAAGCAACTGACTTTGCGTATTAACTTTGGTTATGCTACAACCTTGCTTGATATAAAAGCTTATTGGTTTCCAGAAGTTTTTTGTTTCTTTGATTCTTTAGGATTTTCTACATTGATAACTGTGTCATCTGCAAACAAAGACAGTTTTATTTCTTCCTTCTCAATCCATATACCGTTTATTGTGTTGCATTAGCTAGAACTTCTAGAATAATATGGAATAGGAGTGGTGAGAGGAAACATTTTTACTTTGTTCCCAGTATTAGGGGAGGAATAATCTACTTTTTCTCCATTAAGTATGGGGTTAGCTGCAGGTTATTGATGGATATGCTTTTATCAAGTTGAGGAAGTTCCCTGCTATTCTTGATTTTTTTTTTTATTATGAAGGAGTATGCTTTTACTGTATCTGTTCATATGATCATTTGGTTTTTCTTTAGCCTGTTGATATGATAGATTACATTTTTTGATTGAGTGTTGAGCCAACCTTGCATACCTAGAATAAATTTCACTTGGTTTTGATGTATAATTCTTATATATTATTGGGTTCAATTTGCTAATATGTTGTTGATTTTTTTTCCATCTTTGTTCATGAGAGATACTGGTTTGCAGTTTTCCTTTTTTGTTAAGTCTTTGTGTGGTGTTGGTATTAGCTTAATGCTGGCTTTACAAAATAGTTACGAAGTAGTCGTTCTGCTTCTATTTCTAGAGAAATTTGTATCATGTATTCCTCATGTGTTTAGAATTCACCAGTGAAACCATCTGCTATGGTGTTTTTTGCTTTGGAAAGTTATTAATAATCCAATTTTCAAATAGTCGTAGGCCTATTCAGATTGGCTAGTTTTTGTGTAAATTTTGATAGATTGTGTCTTCCAGGAATTGACCCATTTAATCTAGATTACTAAAATTTGTAGGCATAGAGTTTTTCAAAATATTCCTTGTTAGTCTTTTAATGTCTGGAAGATCAGTAGTGATAGGCCTCTCCTTTTGTTTAATTATTTTTTATATTTTTATTTTTTGAGACGGAGTCTTTCTTGCTCTGTCACCCAGGCTGGAGTGCAGTGGCAAGCTCCGCCTCCCGGGTTCATGCCATTCTCCTGCCTCAGCCTCCCAAGTAGCCAGGACTACAGGCACCCGCCACCACGCCTGGCTAAATTTTTTTTTTTTTTTTTGTATTTTTAATGCAAAATTAAAATTTTGGTTTCAACATGTTAGCCAGGATGGTCTCGATCTCCTGACCGCGTGATCTGCCTGCCTTGGCCTCCCAAAGTGCTGATATTCAGGTGTGAGCCACCACGCCCGGCCGCCTCCTTTGTTTTTATGTTAGTGATTTGTGTCTTTTCTCTTTTTTGTTGATTAAGCTGGTTAGAAGCTTATCAGTTTTATTGACTTTCGTTTCTGTATTGATTTCCTATTTTCAGTTGCATTGATTTCTGCTATAATTCTTTTTTTCTTTTCATCTGCTAACGTTGGGTTTAATTTGGTCTTCCTTTTCTAGTTTTGAAAGTTAGATGCTTAGGTTATTGATTTTAAATCCTTTTTCTTTTCTAGCACATTACTGCTTTTGCTGCGTTGTACTCATTTTCAGGAGTTATATTTTCATCTCCTAAATTTTCATTTAGTTTAGAATATTTTAAAATTTCTCTTGAGACTTCTTTGACTCATGAATTATTTAGAAGTATGTTTAGAAATATTTCCGAATTTTCCTGTCTGTTACTAATTTATGGTTCAATTCCATTATGATCTGGGAACATACTTTGTGTGATTTCTGTTCTTTTTAATTTGTTAAGGTGTGTTTTATGGCTCAAAATGTGGTCTTTCTTGATGATTGTTCCATATGTGCTTGAGAAGAATGTGTGTTGTGCTGTCGTTAGATGCTGCATTCTATAAATGTCAACTAGATCCAGTTGATTGGTGCTGTGCAGTTCAGTTCTGTCCTTCCTGATTTTTTGCCCACTTGTCAATTACTGATAGAGGGGTGTCGAAGTCTCTAAAATAAAGGATCTATCTATATTTGTCCTTGTAGTTATGTGGGCTTTTGCCTCATGTATTTTGACACTATATTGTTAACTGCATACATATTACAGATTGTTATGTCTTTTTGTATAATTGACCCTTTATCATTAGGTGCTGTCCCTTTTTATCCTTGATATGTGTGTGCATATATATATATGTATGTATGTGTGTGTATACATATTTACTCTGAAGCATACTTTGCCTGAAATTAATATAGCTGCTCCAACTTTCCTTCAGTTAGTGTTAGCAAGGTCTGTCTTTCTCTATCCCTTTGCTTTTAATTAATCTCTGTGTTTTTATATTTAAAATGGGTGTCTTCATTGAGTACACATGGATGCAAAGAAGACAACAGCAGACACCGAGGCCTACTTGAGGGTGGCAGGGTGGGAGAAGGATGAAGGTTTAAAAACTACCAGTGGGATACTATGCTGATTACCTGGGTTACAATCACCTGTACACCAAACCCCTGTGACATGAAATTACCCATGTAACAAACCTGCACATGTACTCCCTGAACCTAAAATAAAAATTGGAAATGAATAAAATAGGTTTCTTGTAGACTATATAGAGTTGGGTTGTTATTTTTTAACCCATTCTGACAGTCTTTTTTTAATTGGTATATTTAGACCATTCACATATGATTATTGACAGTTGGATTAATACCAACTGGAACTGTTTTTGTTGTCCTTAGTCTTTTTTCTTCTTCCATTCTTCAGTTTTAATTGAGCATTTTATGTGATTCCATTGTCTCTCTTTTTCTAACAGCAGTTATACTTATGTTTACAATTTTTTAAGTGATTGCAACCCTGTAGTTTGCAATATGTATGTACAACTAATCTCGGTCTAGTTTCAAATTATACTCTAGTGCTTTTTGAATAGTGGAGGTACCTTAGAACACAATATTCCCATTTTCTTCCTCCCATCCCTCCCCACTGTCATTAATTTTATTTATCTAAAAGCTGTAATCACTGAATACATTGTATCTATTGTTATTTTAATCAAACCATTATCTGTTAGATCAATTAAAAAGAAAAAAATATATTTACCATTTATCCCTTCTCTAACAATATTTTTTCTGTATGTATGTGTATTCAAGTTTCTGACCTCTATATAATTTTCTTTCTCTAAAGAACTTTAAACATTTTTTGCTAGACATATCGGTAACAAATTTCTTCAATTTTCAATTGAAAAATTATTTCTCTTTCATGTTTGAAGGATAATTGTGCTGGATACAGAATTTTAGGTTGTTGTATGTTTTTTCTTTCAGGACTTTAAATATTTCATTCCACTCTTTCGCTCCACTCTCTCCTTGTTTGCATGATTTCTAAAGAGAAATCCAAGATAATTCTTAACTTTTTTCCTCCACAGGAGAGAAAATTCCTCCAATAGGAATTTGTAGGTTTATTGAAGGCACACAGAATGAATTCTTAATTTTTTAAGCCTTGTTTAATGCTACTAATTATTATCTTTTTCCTATTTTTGAGAAAGACTTAAGAAAGTTTGAGAAGCTTTTAACTTTATTTGATTAAACATACACCGAATTATCATAATTTCATATTAAGGGAGCTCAAAGTAATGCTCATAGTATGGTCAGTAACTATTGAATTTAACTGTCAGAAATTCACTGTTAGAAAATCTGGAAGTTAGGGATTGGCTTCATGTGTACACCCACATACATATCTGTAGGAAGACTTATTTTAGTACTACATTGTAGTTTGATTTTTATGTTTTATCTCTTTATTCCATAACTTTACATCAACCTGTTCATTTCCAAAAACAAGAATCTTCCATGGAATGCTAGGAACAGTTTGGAGTAATCCAAAACATTATGTAATACACAGCTGTGAGACTTTGGAAAAAGCTCTGATAGCCGTCAAGTGACTTATTTAAAAAATACTGTGTCTTACTCATTAAAAATACAGTGCTGATTATTAAAGACTTAGTCCTGCACTGTCCATTACGGTACTTGGTAGCCACTAGTCACATGGGCTATTGAGCAGTTGAAATGTAATTAATTCAAATTGAGATGTTGAGTAAGTGTGAAATACACACTGGATTTCTAAGACCTAGTACAAAAAAAAAAGTAAACTATTTCGTTTAATATTGATTACATGTTGAAATGGTATAATTTTAATATATTCAGTATATAAAATTTATTTAAATTGATTTCACTTTTTGATTTACAATTTGGCTGCAAAATAATTGAAATTGGTTATTAGTTTGCATTATATTTCCAACAGATACTGCAGACGTAGACAGTTCACAGAGTAATAATGATGACAGTGCAAATCATCTATAAACCTTACCACCCAGAAATAACACTTATTAACATTTTTGTCCAAATCCTCCTAGGTTTTGTCTTACATGAATTATTGAATAACTACACGTGTATGTACTTACTCTCAGCAAACACACATCCACAGGCACAGACATTAATGGTTTGGGTTTTTTTTGTTTGTTTTTTGAGACAGAGTCTCCAGACGACTAACGCCAGTTATATATAATGGAGTCCCCCAGGCTAGGAGTGCAGTGGTACGATTTCGGCTCACTGCAACCTCTGCCTCCCAGGTTCAAGCGATTCTCCTGCCTCAGCCTAAGTAGCTGGGATTACAGGCGCTCACCACCACCATAATTTTTTGTATTTTTAGTAGAGACAGGGTTTCAAATATGTTGGACAGGCTGGTCTCGAACTCCTTACCTCGTGAGCCACCTGCCTCGGCCTCCTGAAGTGCTGGGATTACAGGTGTGAGCCACTGCGCCCGGCCGACGTTAATGTTTCATAGACTTTGTTTCTTGTCAGTAAGTATACCATTATCAGTGGACACATTTATGGAATTAGGAATTTCTTAGAGATGGACAGTTGTTGGGTTGTTGTTTTCCCTTTCTACCTTTTTACTCCCTACCATAATGTTGCAGGCCACACACACATGCTCTTCATCTGTCTTCACCAGACTTGATTTATTCTTTTATGACAATTTCTAAGAAATATGTTTGCTCAGTTTTAAGTTTAATTTTTGCCTTGCCAAATTGCATTTTCCAATAATCTGTACCTTTTATAATGACAGTCTAGTGTTTTCTTTGTAGTTCTTGAAAGTGTCCAGTCCCCAGGTAATGTTAAACAAATGTGTTGAGTTTTTTTTTTATATTACTTAATTCCGTTAAGTGCTCTGAATTTTAAAATGCGATCTTTCTGAATGCTGTCCATGCTTTTTGTAAGAGTCTTAGAGACATATCACTTTGAAAATGAAAGTAGATGCCTGAGATGATGAATACAGCAGTAAATTTTACAATTAAGCTTTCTTGTCTCCCTTGTAAAGTGAGATACATTTCTTTTCAAATAAAGCAAGTAAGGTTACATTAATATTTATTGTTAATAAGAACTTTCTTTCTAATTTATCTAGCTACCATGAAATGAAGTGTGTCAAACATAAGTCGTTAGTGTTTTTGGTGTTTTGCCTTAATGCTTCATCTTAAGATTCTTTTTTTCGCTTAAGAAATTACGGTATAATTTATGTATAATAAAATACATGGATCTTAAATATTAACTTTCATGAATTTTGACAAATGATAGAGAGTATGACCATAGCCCCAAAGTAAGTTTAGAATATCTGTAATACCTCAAAAAGTTCCCTTGGGACTCTAACCAGTTAGGTTCTTTCTAATTCCTGCCTCTCTCCCATCTTCATCCACCTTTTGCAATCACTTTCTGATTTCTCTCATGATGGCTTAGTTTTGTCTGTTTTGGCCTCTTCCCTCAGTATGTTTCTGAGATTCATCTCTGTTATTGCACACGTTTATTCTTTTTTTATTAGTCAGCTGGTCAGTGTTGACTATGAATATACCACAATTTGTTTGTTCTTCTATTAACGGATATTTGAGTTTCCTGTTTTTGACTATTAGGAATAAGTCTCCTATGTTCTTGTATACTTTTTTGTGCGCGTGTGTGTGTCACATATTTTCATTTCTTTTGGGCAAATAGCTCAGGAATTATATTGTCATTGGAAAGATGTGTGTTTATTTTTATAAGAAATTTTCAGATAGTTCCCTAAGTGGTTGTGCAATCTTTGCACTTCCACCAACTATGTATGAGACTTCCCATTGCTCCACATCTCCAGTATTTTATGTGGGCAGTCCTTTTGTTTTTGGTCATTTTAGTGGATGTAAAATGGCATCTCAGTGTGACTTTTGATTATATTTCCTTGATGACTAATGGTATTCTTTCTCCCTTTCATGTGCTTATTGGCTATTTGTGTATCTTTGTTTTTTGTGTAGCACTTCAGGTCTTTTGCCCATAGATTTCGTGGGTTGTTTGCTCTTTATTAATGATTTGTAGGGATGTTTTATATATTCTGGACACAAGATTATTGTTAGAGATATGTACTTCAGATATTTTCTCCCAGTCTGTGGCTTGCCTAAGTATTATTATTATTGTTGTTGTTGTTGTTATTATTTGAGATGAAGTCTCACTCTGTCGCCCAGGCTGGAGTGCAGTGTCACAGTCTCAGCTCACTGCAACCTCCGCCTCCCAGGTTCAAGCGATTCTCTTGCTTCAGCCTCCCGAGTAGCTGGGATTACAGGTACGTGCCACCACACTTGGCTGATTTATCTATTTTGAGTAGGGATGAGAGTTTCACCATGTTGGCCAGACTGGTCTTGAACTCCTGACCTCAAGTAATCCACCTGCCTTGGCCTCCCAAAGTACTAGGACTACAGGCAGCCACCATGCCTGGCCGTAATTAATTTTTAATGATGTTTTTTGATGGGCTGGGTTTTTTAGTTTTGATGAGGTTAATTTATCTTTTTTTTTTTTTTCTAGCACATACATTTGTGGTCTGAGAAATCTTGGCCTATGCCAAGGGGTCACAGTCGGAGTCTTTTGCTTCTTCTAGGAGCTTTGTGGTTCTAACTTGAGGTTTATGATCCATCTCAAATTTGCAAAAAAGGTCATATGAGGTGGTCATATGAATTTCTTCTTTATAGGTTCATTTTTTTCCCTATGTAGTTAATTTGATACAGCACCATTTGGTAAAAAAGCCTTATCTTTTGTCATTGAATTGACTTGGAACCCTTTCTAATAATAATTGGCCTTATGTGTTTGGATCTGTTTCTGGAGTCTGACCTGTTGCATTAATTTGTTTTTCCATCCTTATATAATATATTATTGATATGATTGTATTTAGATTGATTTTTCACATTCATATGCATGAAGAATATTGGTCTAAACATTGGTCTGTAACATTAACAGAGTTAATGCTGGCTTTGCAATACCTTTAAAAAATATTCTTCAGATCTCTAGGTAATATTTAACAGGGAACTTATGTTTGCTTTAAAACACTGATCTGTTTATCTTCTTTTCTTGTGACCAAAATTTAACTGTTAGGGATTCTTACAGACTTAGTGTTGAATAAAAATTTTTTGTTTAGGGAAGGAATTGAAATCCCACCTCCCCCTCTAGAAGCCAGTGGGACATTTAGTGTAAATGTTTTCTGCACTGAGACACATGATTCACAGCATGGGGTCTGCAGTAAAGCAGATCTAAATTTATAACCCTGTTCTTTGAGTTTCTACCTCTGTGACAATAGGCAAGTTACTAAGTCTGTCTCCATTTTAATTTCCTCATATATGAACTTGGTTCCTTCTAGGATTGATATTAAATAGGAAAATACAAGTATAAGTTCTTAGCAATCTGCTTGATACAAGTATCAGTTCTAGACAGTTATTAATATTTTTATTTGGGATTCTAATGAGGAAAAAGGCATATTTCAAGAAAATTTTAAAAAATATAACCTAATGTAAATTAAAATAGAAATAGGTTTCAGAGGCATAAATTCTGTGTAAAATTACATGTGTTTTAATTTTTATATTGGCATAGCTTTACAGTTTTCAAATTATATCCCTCCTTTTTTAAAAAAACAGATTATTAACATCTTGAGTTTAAAAGTCCGTTCTGTATTTTCACAGCATAGTAATGATGGGTGTACGTAATATTTATTGGGTAATTTAATAGAACATTAAATTTATATACAGTTTGTGTACCACAACAATGTGTAAAAGATAGAACACCATCTGTTTTTAAGACCATCTTGAAAACCACAAAGTTGTTCAGCTAACAAAATGTACTGAAAATTATTTCGTGCTTCTGTGCTCATCTGACTCACAGCCTTGTTGTACTTTGAGAATTAGTGGGAAAAGTACATTCTTTTTAAAAATGTATGTTGACTTTGGTACGCTGTTTTTTGCCTCAGAACTCTCACTACCTTCTATTGGGGAAGCTTTGAGAATTGGTAGGAAAAGTACATTCTTTTTAAAAAATGTGTGTTGACTTTGATATGCTTTTTTTTGCCCCCAAACTCTCACTGCTTCGTTCTATCGGGGAAGCTGTTGTGGAAGCAAATTGTTACGGCATTTAAAACAGTATGAAGGGGATGCATTAACTGAGGTTTTTCACCATGTCATGTAAATGCTTATGATTAGTTATGAAGTGCCAAGAAGAAAAGTGTCATCATTCTTCTAAAATTAATTTTAATACCACAGATTAACAGTTTGTAATATTCTGAAAAAATATTTAGGACAATTTTGATAGCACAGCAGTAATCAATAAGATTCTAAGAAAGGCACCCCTTTCAGTTCAATCTAGCAAATGAATACATGCAAAACACATATAAAATACTGTGTTGGAGGCTAAAGGTAATAATAGTTCAGGAGCATGTAGCCCTTGTCTTTAGAGGGTGAACAGTGTTTTGGTGAAGCAGATCCCACATAGGAACTTATAGTCATTCAATAAGTGCTTTATTGGATGTATAAATGAAATATTATGAGACTATAGAAAGGGAGAAATATTTGCCTGAGGAAATTGAAAAAAACTTGATCGAGTGTGATATTTGAACTACATATATGGAGTCTGAAAAGTTTTCAACATTGTATTTCAGCAGAGTGAACATTATAAGCTGAGAAGTATGATATGTTTGGGGGCCTGCAGATTATTTGGGTGCTATCTCTGATGTATATTGGGTTCATAACAAGATAGTGTCAAAATGTTGATTGCCCCAGACTAAGAAATAGCTTGAATTCTTGAAGAAGAGTTTGGACTTTATTTTTATTAAATAGGAACCTGTTATGTTTTTGAATTTTGATCTGGGTACGAAAAGATAATTGGCAAGTACTTAATGAAAGAATAAAATAGAGGCAGTATCTCCTCTTGGGAGCGGGGAGCCATTACAATACTTCAGACCAAAACGAGGTATAAATTTCAGATCTCACTTACACACTTGCATATAATAGCATATACATATGATGAAAAAGTGTGTCATTTCTCATTGAATTTCATTAAGATTTCAGAGATATGAGAATACACACAATCTTTAAGAAGTGTATTGTTAGCTAAGCTTCTTTTTGTACAAATAAAATGAACTGATTCTGGCTGGCTCAACCAAAAAGGAATTTTTTGGCTACCAGAGGATCCCATGGAATTCAAAACAGAATTGAACAAGGAAGTTTCAGGAACAGCAGGAAGCTGGGAAGCTCTGAGAAAAACAGCAGGAGTTATTGGAACTTCTCTGAACTCCAAACCTCTCTGCTTCCTTACTAAACCCATCAGTCCTGGGTCCCAGTTGAGAATTCTAAATTCCTGAGAGAGGATCTTAATTTAATTGATTGAGCTTAGCACAAGTGCTTGTCCCTGGAGAGAGGCATTGAGTTTCTAACACTTGGAAGTATTGGGTTTGGGTAACGGGTGGTGCTGGCAAGGTAGATTTGTCATATTTATACAAGCCAGCAAAAATCCCATTAAAATACACTGCATGATGATTAATTTGGTTTCTCACTGACCTAAAATTGCTTTAGATGCCATTGTTCAAAATGTTTACTCTACTGTACTGAAGTGCTTTTTTAGTTACAGCTACAATCTGAGATTTGCACATAGTAAAGGTATGAATATTATCTTTCGTATTTTTGGAAGCCTGGGCTTTTTTTAGATTCTCTTTAATTGACCAACATACTGAAAATAAAAGAAGTATTAGTCTTTTCATTACTAACTTCTGTTGGTTAGTAATAGAGCCTTAAAATGATCTGATTAGAAATGTCACAACTGATGCATCTGATAATATGAATATCATAATTAGCATTTAATAATGCATACAATGCCAATGTTTTAAGTACTTTATGTGTATTAACCCTGTAATAAGGAACTTTACATGTATTAACTAAAGTTAGTTCCATTTTATAGATGGGAAAACAGAAATAGGGTAATTTAGTAATTGCTTAAATCCACATTGCTAATAAGTGGTGGGATCTATCCCAGAGTCTGTGCTTTAAGTCGTAACACTGTTCTTCCCTGGAACATTCCTGATGCTTTGCCCTCACTTGTGTCCAGTTAGAATTCAGGGCTCCCTTCTTAGCCTTCCCAGAACACATCTATTCTTGCTTTCATACTTATATCATACTTTGTTATAATAATTATTATTTTCGTTATATTTTTTGAGACACAGTATCCCTCTGTCACCCAGGCTGGAGTGCAGTGGCGATCTTGGCTCACTGCAACCTCTGCTTCCCAGGTTTAAGAGATTCTCATGCCTCTGGGATTACAGCCGCCCACCACCACGCCTGGCTAATTTTTGTATTTTTAATAGAGGCGCGGGGTTTCGCCATGTTGTCCATGCTGGTGTTGAACTCCTGGCCTCGAGTGATCCACCTGCCTCAGCCTCCCAATGTGCTAAGATTACAGGTGTGAGCCACCATGCCCAGCCTACAATTATTTTTCTAAACATATCTCCTTTTCTAGGTTATTAACATCTTGGAGACAGAGACCTTCTCTTAATCGTCTAAGATGATTAAGATGATAAATAATTATTAATTGAATTAATGCTGTTCAGATTTAGTCTCTAGGTTAGCCAGGCATTTTATGAGTAAATATGATTTTTAAAATTATTTTTATTAGGAACATTCCTTTGTGTAGTTATTCCAGCTTTGACCTTCTCTTGACCTTATAAATTCCGTATCTTGTTCTAATAAGTTATTTGCGTAAGATTATCCCTAGGACTTACCAGAGCATTATTGTCCAATAGAACTTTTTATGATGCTGTCCAATATGGTAGACATCTGATTATTGCACACTTGAAATGTATCAGGTGTGACTGAGAGACTACATTTTTAACTTTTATTTGAATAGCCATTTGTGGCTAGTGGTAACCTTATTAAACAGTACAGCTCCAGAGAGCAAAAGCAAGATGAGTCCAGAAACTAACGGTACCCTCCCGCCTGCCCCTGCCCCACAAGCCACCCAGCTTTGGAACTTACCTAGAGAGGACAGTAACAGTGTAAAAGATCTGTGTGGACTCAAAGTGAAATCATTCCCAATTAATTTATACATTCTAAAAAATAGAGAACATTTAAGTTATTAATTCTCAATCTCAGCTGACTGCAACCTCTGTCTCCTGGGTTCAAGCATTTCTCCTGCCTCATCCTCCTGAGTAGCTGGGACTGGGACTACAGGTGCCCACCACCTCACCTGGCCAAATTTTGTATTTTTAGTAGAGACGGGGTTTCATCATGTTGGACAGGGTGGTCCTCAGGTGATCCTTTGGCCTCCCAAAGTGCTGAAATTACAGATGTGAGCCACCATACCCAGCCTTAAGTCTCTTAAATTGTGAATACAATGTATATCTTAAAAACAAAACTTGAGAAAGGTTTTTGGGTTCTTCAGTGGGTTTTTTTTTGTTGTTGTTGTTGTTGTTGTCTGTTTTTTGGTGGGGAAGGTATCTAGCTCTGGTATATAATGTACAGGAGTGTCTCAAATGTTGTAGTCTAAGTTCTTAGGTTGTATGTTGAATTTAAACTGTTACTTGTTACAAAGTTCCTTACCTTTACTTCATGCCTTCAAAAGCTCATATTTAAATAAAATGTCTCGCAAATTAACCTACCTTTTGCATGTTTTTTGCCCACCTTGATTGTACATGTCAAAGTCAAACAAACTAAAAGTGCTGATTTCTATAAAATATATGTACATCCCTGTGACTGTCCTTAAATGCTTATTAGATCATTGAATTGCTGAATATAGAATAACAAATATGGAAGACAAAAATTTTTAATTTGCTTATTTTTATTAATCATGTTTAAGAGTTTGAAAGTCTGCAAGTTTGTAAAAGAAATAAAAGACTTTGTCCTTCATTATAGACCGGCTATCTCCCTATTGTAGCCAAAGTTTGCTTTTTATTACTTTAAGTCGCTGTAGGCCCTGTAGTATGTTATTCAGCAATGTTTATGTTTAATTTTTTAGGGGGAAGCTAAAGAGCTACTCAAAATTCTTCCTAGGTTACTGTTTCTAGGTCAGAAAGGTGATTTTGTTGTGGTTGTTGTTGTTTCAGACTTGCACCATATTGTGATTTGAGTGTCTTTTTTTACGTGTATTTTTAAAAATCAATTTTTAATTTTTGGAAAGCTAAAATATCCACATGGTTTAAAAATCCCACAGTGTGCAAGCGTCTGTAGTCCCAGCTACCGGGAGGCTGAGGCAGGAGAATGGTGTGAACCTGGGAGGCGGAGCTTGCAGTGAGCCAAGATTGTGCCACTGCACTCCAGCCTGGGTGACAGAGCAAGACTCCATCTCAAAAAAAAAAAAAAAGAAAAATCCCACAGTGTGAAAAGAAAGTGATGTTTCTCATTTATCCAGTCCTTCATTTGCCTAGTCATTTGTTCTCTGACAAAATACATGCCCACACACAGAACGTCTAAACAACTGTTACTAGTTTTGTCTCTTTTTCAGAAGGTTCTGTGCATACATAGGCAAATGTAAGTTATTTATTCTTGTTTGTGGTATTGTGTACAGATGTTAGTATGTGCTACCCTTCCTTTTACATCTTGCCTTTTATTCAGATACCAGTGTATCTTGTTCATCTTATCATTACTTGAAGAACAACTTGGTTGTTTTGGTTTGTTTGTTTTTGTTTTTTGCAGCTGTATTGGTATCCTATTTGTATAGCTAAACTGTGCTTTATTTAATAATTGGGTATTTTTCTTGATGACCAAAAAAATTCCAGTAATTTCGGATAATTTTAAGATTCTGAAGATTTGAATTAATGATTTAAAATAATGATTTTGATAGAAGTCATTGTAAAGTGTGTTACCCTTTTACCCTGGTTTAGTTAAATAGATCAAACACGTAACTGAACTGATTTTAATTCTTATAAACTGGTTGTTGGGAAACGGGTTTTGGGGTAACCATATATTTTGTGCTAGGTGAATATAGAAATAATTCAGGGCCCTATCTTCAAGGAGTTGACAGTCTGCTGAGAAGACCTAAGTGAACAGATTATAATACAGTAACTGGTATAGTGAAGGTTCCCAGGCACTATGGGAACCCGTACTGAGGGAAAGGTGGACTGGGAGGTTCTTGTCACAGGTGAGCAGTGGCTAGAGACTATCTGGGGGTAAAAGGAATTTACCAAGACAGTTGTAGGTACAGAAAGGCAGATTTCTTAGAAAATATGTTGCAAGGGTGCAACAGACAGGCAAGAGAGGAGCTGACTGCCAGGATACAAAGGCTTGCTGGAGATTTTATAGAATGGTGCTTGTGCTCTGTACTGAAGAGGGCTTTGTGCGGTACTGATAACAAGGTTGCAGTGAGCTAATTTCTATCAGCCAAGGGTCTGCTAATAGCTGAGCTCAGGAAGATCGTGAGTTATTTGTGCAGAAGGACTGTGTGTCCTGGACCATGAAGAAAGGCAGACTTACAGCTTATCTGCTTTCTCTTTTTGCTTTCCCTGGGTCATCTTGCCAGCTTGACTCCCCTCCCAAATTAGGACTTCACAGTTCCCATGGGCAACATCATAGCTGAAGTTTGAACAGTGACCAAGTAAAAGGAGAGTCAGAGAGGGTACTTCACTTTTGGGAGCCTGGATTTCGACATAAAGGATCAGGATATGAGACAGGGTAATGACTTCTAAGACAGTCCCATGTGACTGCAGCATATGATGTGGTAGATGACAATGAGGCTGCACGTTTCTTTTTATGATCAGAAGCATTATTTCACCAATATTTTGCACTGATCAGACCACATGTAAAATATTGACTTCATTTTAACAAGGGTGACCAAACTACTAAAGGGATTCATAAAAACCAGGTCAGATGAGGTGTGATCAAAATAAATTTTACCTTAAAAAGAGATGATGTGACAAGTAGAGTTTTAGTGGAACATTGCTGTGGAAGTGAAAATATTGCTGCCACTACACAGAAATAAGTATGCTGTAACTGGAGGACACGGTATATACCTTCAAGTTTTTTGCATTATTGTAGCTACAGTACCTAGCATTATGCCTGCCACATAACAAATGCTGAACAGATGCTTGAATTATAGAAAAAAAATTCAAAACCTATGGGTGGCAATTGCCAGGAAAACAGGTTTCGATTAAGTGTTTAAAATTTTCTAACAGTCAGATGTTCTTACTGCTAAAACAATAAGACAGTTTTTCCCTCAAGTTGTGAGTACCCCATTACAGCAAGCATTTAAGCAAATGTTATGTAATCATCTATTAAAAATGGGACTGGGCATGGTGGTATGCCTGTAATCCCAGCACTTTGGGAGATCATTGCAGGAGGATCACTTGAGGCTAGGAGCTGGAGACCAGCTTGGACCACATAGTGAGACCCTATCTCTTAAAAAATAATAATAGTAATGTTATATGAAGGATTCTTAAAACATTGAATATAGAAGACTCTCCTCCTTCCACATACACTCATTGTCATTACCCACCGATCTTAGTGTTTTTGTGTTTTTTTGAAGTTGCTTGGCTTTAGTTTTCTTAAGTGGATAAGATCACTATATGTTCAAAAGTTGTTTCATTAAGTGTAGTTTGGCAAAATGAATATATTGGCTTAGTTGTTTGCTTTCTTCATATACAAAATTCTGTTGTTCTGATTGATGCATCATTTTCTCACCCCAAGCAAGTCTAATCCAGGTTTTGAGGCCTGAAGCTTATAATTTGGAGGGGCTCTCCTTAAGAAAATAATCCAAAATTAAGTATAAAAGTGAATGTTTATTTGGTGTGAGAAAAGATCACAACAAATAAATGCCATAAACTTCACAAAATGTAGACAAATAGCTTATTATTATTATAACTTACTGTGTTTACTATTAATAGCCCAATATATTATACCTCTTTGGTACTTTTTTTTCTACCTATTGTGGCCATATATTCATTCAACTCTTCTTTACATGACAGTTTTATATTTTCTATAGGAAGAATCTTTTCCTCTTGCACAAGGCTTGACAGAGTACCAACCATGGACCAAATTCAGCCTGCTTGTTTTTATAAATA
The DNA here is from genome assembly GCF_037993035.2 of Macaca fascicularis. Lineage (NCBI taxonomy): Eukaryota > Metazoa > Chordata > Mammalia > Primates > Cercopithecidae > Macaca > Macaca fascicularis. The sequence goes on along the minus strand of NC_088377.1, from coordinate 165,363,267 downwards.
AAGTTTTTTGTAGCACAGGCATCTCCATATTATCTATGGCTGCGTTTGTGTGCAACAATGGATGAGTTGAAAGAGATCATATGGTCCACAAAGCCTAAAGTATTAAATATCTGGCTTTTTACAGAAAAAGACCCCTGCTCTAACATATTTGCTCAAAATTTATTTCCTACTGATAGTTGTGAAGCTGAAAAAAAAAGTTTTGAAACCAGTTACTAGTAATGTAATAGCACATCTGTAATTTCCTTCCCTTTATGTAAAACGTGTTTCTTGCCTGGGGAGAACTTTATATCTCCTTCATTTGGACCACTGCCCCTGACCCCAGAAGTGTCCATGTAGTTGGATCATAGTATGTCACACCCAGCAGGAGCTGGGCAACACTCATGCAAATCTTTGGGTTAAAGATTGAGTCTGGATGCATTATGTGGTCCAAGAGGGACGGGGCATCACTGCTAGGAGCTGGGCAGATACAGAGATAGTGCATCCTTGATTTAAGTACCACGATCATCTTCAGGAATAGTTAAAGAGGAGCCCCTAGGCATGAGGCTACAGTTGATGCTGGTCCTGTGTCCCAAAGGAGAGTAATCCAAGCCTTGTAAGGGACTCTACCAAGTAAAATATCCTGAAACTTAAACTTAATTAGCTTTATCGTAAGTTCATCTCTTTTCCCCAGGACAAACAACTTAATGTCTGTTTGGAGATTTTCCCTTCATAAACACCTTTTTTTTCTCATGCATCAGCAGTCCTTTACTTTCTACAACCACTAACACAAGCTCTCCCTCCCTGCCGTTTTCCCTGCCCCAAAATTAAGGTGAAAAAACAAACCAAAAGGGAACGTTAGAGGAATACAACTATATTAAGGATATATCATTCTTGGAGGACCATTTAGCTGGCATAGGGCAAAAATATGACAAATTAGGAATTGGGATGAACCACTGATTATGTAGTATATGTTGAGTATAGAATTAGCAGCTGATTGGGAAATGCATCCAAAGCTGTATAATATGTGACCTCTGACAAATAGATTGAGCTCATCTGTAAAATGAGGGGATTAAATTATATGATTGATAAAATATATGGTGAAATGGTATTAAGTGCTATTTGGCTCTAGCGTTCAGGAACACCCACATCACACCAGCAACTGCAGTAACTACTTTTCACCCTCTCATCCCAAACTGTTCCCACAGAAGAGTAGTAGCAAAGTTAAAAAACAAAAATCTTTCTCTCCCCCTTCCTTCCTGCCTCCCTCTGTCTCTCTCCCTCTCTCTCTTTCCCTCTTTCTCTTTCCATCCTGCAGTCGCACTCTCCCTCCCTTCCTGTATTCTTTCTGTATTTTTTCCCCTTATTATCAGGACTTGGGACTCCACTAGTAATGCTAAACTTTGGGCCGGGCACAGTGGCTCATGCCTGTAATCCCAGCACTTTGGGAGGGTGAGGCAAGCAGATTGCCTGAGGTCAGGAGTTCAAGACCAGCCTGGCCAGCATGCTGAAACCCCATCTCTACAAAAGTACAAAAATTAGCTGGACATCATGCTGGGTTCCTGTAATCCCAGCTACTTGGGCGGCTGAGGTGGGAGAATCTCTTGAACCTGGGAGGCGGAGGTTATAGTGAGCCAAAATCGTGCTATTGCACTCCTCCACCCTGGGTGACAGCGTGAGCCTCCGTCTAAAAAAAAATTAAAATTAAAATTAAAAAAACCTTAATTGGTAAGCTGGGACTCCTAGGGTACCTCCTTTCCAACTTCATTCCCTGAAAATCCAGAACCAAATTTCTAGTTTTACCATAATCCAACTGAATTTGCAAGAAACAGAAGGAAAAGGAGACAGAAGAAAAGAGAGAGGAAAAACTCCTTTTAAGTAGATCCACTTAAGTTACAGAGTAGGGCAGAAGAGAATAAGCCACACCTATGAGCTACCCTTTAACACAGTGTCCTCACCCGTTTGCAAATATAACCCAGTCTATAATGAGATCGGCATTCCTCTCACCTTTATCTATATATGATTATCCTTCCAGTAGTAGAAAGTTAAGGAGAATACAGTAAGACTTGCCATTTTTAGTTTTAATATCTAATTTTGATTGTTTACTGGTAATGCTAGAGGTCTATGCCACATAATAATTTGCAATTTTCTGGATGTATGAATTTAAATCATAGGCAGTATATAAGATTGGTGTGTGATTGTGAATGACCTAGGCCTGCTGTCTAGCACACACCTTTCCATATGGCTTTTGTATATTAAGTTATTTTTTAAATGGTTCCAAACAGGAATGTGCACTGATAATGAAGGGAGGTCTAAAACTTTTATGATTTGTAACCAAAAATTTGTCCTAACTATACTGGTAGAAATGGAATGGAGGAAGATGTAGAGCCATTTCTTATAGGTCATATGTCTTTTAGTATATTAAAACAATCCCCTACATCTGTTATCTGTTGTTGCAAACAAACCACCTAATGACTTTGTGACTTAATAGCAGTATCAACATATTTCTCATTCTGTAGATTGAGTGATTGGTCTGCTGGTGACTAATGTCACCAGAATGTAGGGACTGGGCTCAGAAAGGACAGTTGAAATGAGCTAGGGCCTTGCACTCCATGTGGTCTTTCTGATTCCAGGTTTTAGGGCAGCTTTTCCAAAAGGGCAAGGCTATAGGGTACAAGTATTCCCGCTTCTCCTTCCATTTACCAGTGTCTTTTTGGTCAAAACAAGTCACATAGATAAATCCAGCATAAGTGGAGGAAGAGAATATATAAGAACTTGAATCAAGGGCCATTACAGGAATGATGTGCTACTATACCAAATCTCCAGTCAAAGTTTCCAAACCGTATGTGGCTGTTTATGTCTTTAAATCACAGAATTGAGCTGTGTTTTGTGTTACTTTAACATTAAATCTGTGTCTTCATTCCATGCCACTCTTCTCTTTCTTATTCCCTACTCCACACAGTTCACCAAACTATCCTATGGTAGGATGTTTTTTGATGAGTCTGATTAGAATGCCATTTCCTCCATACTTGCCCCCCACCAACCCTTTGTTCACTTAACTCACCCTTTTTCATTCTTCAGGTAAGATATCACCTCAGGGAAGCCTTCCTACACTAGTTAGATTTTAATTTTTCTTGCATATTAATTTTTCCTAGTAGCATTTTAATAGTTACTAATGCCAGTCTTCCCATTAACTAGATGTTTTATGAGGACCCTGTCTAATTCATTTTTGTATTTGCTCTCATTTTCATTCCTGTCCTTACCCCCAGTTATCCCAGTCCTTTGAACATAGTAGGTTCTTCATAAACATTTGGTGAACAAATATGTCTGGCTTAGAAATTTTTTTGAAAAGCTGCTAAGATCTAAAAGACTCTTTGTGTTTGGTCCCTGAGATAGCAGCTCTTTTTATCTGGCTCCATTTTTCTTCACTGTTGAGATTCTGTTGGTTACTTTTTGCTTTTGTGGTTTTCCTCCTTCATTCTTCCAGCTTTGCTTTTTTAAAAAATTATTTCTTGTGGAGTCTTTTGTCATTGCCATATTCTTTATAAATTCTGTACTGTTTTTGTTTGTTTTCTCTTTTCTTTTCTGGTTACTTCTCATTGTAGAAATTACCAGGTGATAAGATCCCTTCTCTCCAAAGTGAATTTTTATGTTTTCTTTTCCTGGATAGTTCTTACTGATACCACTCAGTTGTTGTTCCCTGCCAGATACAGTTTTTTTTTTTTTTTTTTTTTTTTTGTTTTTTTTTTTTAATTTATTATTTCAGTATTGGGTTTTTGAGGTGGGCATGTAACAGGTGTTGCTACTTTAATTATTTAGAGCATTGCTTCGTGAGATCACTACATAATAAACTATAAGAATTCAACTAAATTCTTTGCATTTCTTTACTTTTATACTACTTTTTATAATGTATAGATTAAAATTTTACAGTCATCTCCTAGTATCCGTGGGGGATTGGTTCTAGGACCACCTACGGATACCAAAGTTCACACATACTGAGGTCCTTCAGAACCCACCCATGTGAAAAGTCTGCCCTCCTGTTTTGTGTGTGTCTCATCCTGCTAATAACCATATTTTTCAATCGACATTTGGTTGTGGATGCAGAACCCTGTAATATGGAGTCCTGACTATTTAGTGAAAAAGACCTGCATGTAAGTGGACCCACACAGTTCAAACCTGTGTTGTTCAAGGGCCAATTGTATATTCAGAGTAATAATAGGTCATTTCATTTAAATATATCATCAGAACATCTAGGAATGTGTTTAAATCTTAGCTTTTATATAATGAGAAAACTTAGAATGGATTTTCCAATGTTAGTTTTCAGACATTTGAGGCCAAATACACATTAGGATACATGCATACATATAAAAGTTGGAGTATTTGACTGCTAATCTGGGCCAACATGATCATAGAAAATGCTTTATTTTGTTAAGTCATATGGTTTTCCCCCCACATTTAGTGTATTTTGAATATTTATTGAAAAAATATTTTTGGCCAGACCCAGTGGCTCACATCTGTAATCCCAACACTTTAGGAGGCCAAGGTAGGAGGATCACTTGAGGTGAGGAGTTCGAGACTAGCCTGCACAACATAGTTAGACCGCATCTCTACAAAAAAATTAGAAAATTGGCCAGTCATGGTGGTGTGTGCTGGTAGTCCCAGCTACTCAGAAGGCTGGGTGAGGTAGGAGGATCACTTGAACCTAGGGGCTTGATGCTGTGGTGAGCAATTTCACTCACCAGTGCACTCCTGCATGGGTAACACAGCAAGACCTTGTCTCAAAAAGAAAAAGAAAATATTTTTAAATATTTTCTTTAACAACATTGTATATTTATTAGATTATTAAAATAATTGTAGACAGTTATTCAGTGTTAAGTCATCTTAGTGTTTGTTGTAGGCAGTTGATGGCTAAACTCAAGGATCCCTGTGACTCGTAGTATTTTCTAGTCTTTTCCTTGTCTAGCTGATTCTGTAGTCAAAGAAATACCTATTTTCCTGATCTAAAATTCTTATTCTGACCTGTTACATAATGTGGTTGTTCTGAAAATGTGAAAGGAATTTAAACAGTAGAAATGCTGAATGTTTGTGGTTTAAGTCTTACTCGGATAGAACTTTCAAGAAAGTTGGTATACATATAGAGGGAATAGGAGAAAGTGGGAGTTTTCTTAGTTTTGGGCCATTGCAGCAGTGGCTAACATATATAGAGGTAGTAATGGCTCTGGGGAGAGGATCACCTTCTCAGGATTGCTGTGGTTGTGAAAGAGAGCTAAGAGTCATACATTTTAATGAATCATTTGTGCTTGTTAAAGTTAGAAATAATTTCATACTTTCAGATACAGTACAAAGAGCTTCTATATATCCTTCATCCAGATTTGCCAAATGTTTATTACATTTACCATGTTTTTTTTCTATGTGTGTATACATGCATGTTATTTTTTTTCTGAATAACGTGAGAATAAGTTGCAGACATAATGCCTCTTTATAATATTTCAGGCTTACATATCCTAAAATCAGAGTCATTTTCTTATTACTGTAGTATTATTATCAAAATCAGAACATGTAGTTTTTAACAAATACTTGTTCACTTGGGGACAAAGTATAGGTGGAGTAGAAGTATAAGCTTGCAGAACTAATTTAAGTGCTTATGGGAATTGCAGTCTTTTTAGTGGTTAAGAAATCAATACAGAAAATTATTCTGATTTAGAATAAGACCAGTGGAATAACAGTAACACAAGGTACACAAACAAGTACTTCAGAAATGTGCCCCCCCCAAAAAAGTCATTTCAACCTAAGGAATCAGAGAAATACTTCAAGTAGACTGTTGCAGAGTCAACCTCAAAAGAGGTGGAAGTGCCAGGCAGAAGGACAGTGGGAGGGAATTCACTTCCTAGAATACATCCCCCATATTCTTCCTGCCCTTGATCATCAAAGTTCTAAGAATGAATATGTTATTACAGTTACTCAGTACTGAAATATCAGGAATACACAAGAGACGACAGGTTCTGTTTCTACCAAAGTTGATACAGTACTTTTTTTCCTTTTAATTAGCAGATTTTAACCTTAACATTATTAGGGTAATAAGAAATAGATTTTCCTTCCTAAGCACTTGTTCTTAGGTTGTTTTTCATTAATATCTTCTTAATTACAAAAGACAAGAAGGAATGGAATTGATTCATTGTAATTACCTAAAGGAATGGAAGGAATGTCTTTAAAAACTTAATTAAGTCACTGTCAATCTAGAGTGTGGGGATTATTATTTTTATATTGTCTAGCATTAATATACTGTGTTAAATGTATGCTAGTTATTCTCATATTCACTGTAATTATTCTGAATTAGAAAAGGCTTTACAAGGTACTGTGGTGTATCATTTTCAGACTGAAGGTAAGAATTAATGAAATAGACACTTAGACTGATAATAAGAGTGTAGCAAATATTTGAAAATCCAGTTACTGAAAATTGCTTTCGAATAGTTGGTTTTTTTTTTAGTTTTAATGTTTATAATGCAATATCCTGTCTGTGAAAAATTATAGCATTGTTAGTCTTTATTTTTTAAGCAGGTGTTTTAAGAATTAAATTTATCTAAAAGTTTATATGTTTTTTAGTTTGGGTTTTTTTGTTTTGTTCTTTAAAGTTCACATATATAGCCGCGTGGTGTTTTACAACATGAATATTTATAACATCATGAATATTTAGTCCTTTGGCTAGCAAGGGGATTTTCGTAATGGAATTTCAGACCCTATTGAATAACTTGGTTTTTTTTTTCTTTTTTTTTTTTTTTTTGGTGAGCTGTTACTTCTTGATTTCTGGTAAAAAGTAGGGAGATTTTTAGATCTTCATTTTGGTACATCTAATTTCCTAATTGCTTTCCTTTTTAGAAATGAATGTCTTTTGATAGTACCATACTAAAAAAGACTTTATATGAATTCTCCTTAGAACTAACAAATTTGCTTGTTTGATTTTTGAATTATTCAGCCTGGTATTTGATACCTTTAGATAGTGTATGCAAGACCCATTTTTCTGAAGTTTTCAGTGCTGGCAGCAGGATGCCTATGACGCTGTCATCCTGAGATTGTACACTTGCAAACACAAGTGTGTTTTGAGCAGGCCAAAAAATGTCCCACATTCTTCAGTCTTCTCTTTGAAACCCAGTGTCCCAGTATACACATTTTTTGTTTTTAAGTTATCGTAATTTTTAATGACTCTTGTAGAAATTTTTCTGTTCCTTTGTGTCCTGCTCAGTATTGTGTGTGAAGTTCAAGGTTGAGTTTGGTCTGTAATGTTAAAAACATAACATTGAGGGGAAGGGGGAGGGATTGCATTGGGAGTTATACCTGATGTAAATGACGAGTTGATGGGTGCTGACGAGTTGATGGGTGCAGCACACCATCATGGCACAAATATACATATGTAACAAACCTGCACGTTATGCACATGTACCCTAGAACTTAAAGTATAATTATAATAATAATAATAATAATAAACATAACATTGAACATTGTTATATGAGCAAGTCTTTATGGACTTTTGATCCTCACAGTATACTGATCTTACATTTCTGACTTTAGTATCCAGTTATAAAAGGTTTGTGCATACAATTGTTCTTTAGAATTCCTCTTACCAAAAGAGGGCGGCACCCCTCAGGCATAGTTAAGTAAACCTTAAACAGCGTATCTCCAAATCTTAATGTAGTCTATTTTTTATTACAGAGCCCAATTCCATTGAACTAAGATACCATAATTACTTAATCAGCTCCTATTTTAGGTTATTTCAGTTCTTCCTCTTTAAAAAGAATACATATTTATGTGAAATACTTTATTTTTATATTTACATTAAAATGCAAAGTATATTCTAAATGATTTTCTTAATTTTTAGTTTAGAAGTGAAATTACTGGATCAGAAAACATAATTACAGCTTTCAGAGGATTTGTAAGTGCTTTATCAGTATATATATGTATCACTTTCATAGTAACTGAAGGTTGAATAGTTACATTCTAGTTATAAAACTTAACTTAGGATAAAATTAGTTTATACCTTTTCATGATACAGTCTTGAGACGGAAGGTGGCAACATGGTGTACTGGGAAATCCTAATGCCCTAAAGTGTCCATTGCATGTAACCAGTTGGCTTCCCTTTTATACATCTGAAAGGGTTCTATTTAGGGACTATCCTTGGTAAAATTGAGACAGTAGTCTTTCAGATCTTTTTCGTATCCTCAGTATAGCATTAAAACTATGTGGCCCCTTCTGCAAATCACTTAAAATCTTAAACTCACTTTAGAAAGAAGATATTATAATCTGCCTTCCAGGGTGGTAATACTGCTTTCACGTTTGACTCAGTCCTTATCTAGATAAGTGCTTAACTGCTTTATAGAAGTTAGCCGTTACTACTACTTCATTGCCTAAATGTTCACTTTATTGGGAAACTGTATAATAGGGGGAATAAGAATGCTAGGTTTGAAGTCGCAAATTGCCTGGATTTGGAATTTCAGCTCTGCCATTTAGCTGTGTGGTATTGGGCAAATTACCCTCTTTAGTGTCGGGTTTCTGAAGTATAAAATGAGGTTATCATAGTAATAAAAATTAAATGAGGCTATATTTAAAAGTGATTAACACATTTTCTAACACATTTTAAGCATCAGTAAATGTTTTCAGTAATTGTTATGTGAGTGTTATATTAGTTCTTTATTGCTACATAAGAAATCACTTCAAAAACTAGTGGCTTAAAATAACAATACATGTTTATTATCTCCTTGTTTCTGTGAATCAGGAATTTAGGAGCTGCTTAGCTGGGTGGCTGCAGTCAAGCTGTCAGCAGGGGCTGTGATCATCTACATACTATTTTATCTACATACTATTTTGAACCTAATGGTTATAAATTTTATATTTTGCAGACTATGTCTTCAGCAGTGGTGCAGTTATATGCAGCAGATCGGAACTGTATGTGGTCAAAGAAGTGCAGTGGTGTTGCTTGTCTTGTTAAGGACAATCCACAGAGATCTTATTTTTTAAGAATATTTGACATTAAGGTGAGCTTTGATTTGCTTTCACTTTAAACTAGGTGATTAGGTTTTCTTTTTTTTTTTTTTTTTTTTTTTGAGATGGAGTCTCGCTTTGTCGCTCAGGCTGGAGTGCAGTGGCACCATCTCGGCTCACTGCAAGCTCCGCCTCCTGGGTTCACACCATTCTCCTGCCTCAGCCTCCGAGTAGCTGGGACTACAGGCACACACCACCACACCTGGCTAATTTTTTGTATTTTTAGTAGAGACGGGGTTTCACCATGTTAGCCAGGATGGTCTCGATCTCCTGACCTTGTGATCCGCCCGTCTCGGCCTCCCAAAGTGCTGAGATTACAGGCGTGAGGCACCGCGCCCGGCTAGGTTTTCTATATCAATTACAATTCAGTTTAGATTTGATTATCCTACATGTGATATTTAAATTTGTACATAAACTGATACTAGAAGAGCGAAGCTTGGTTTTTAGATATTGACATATGGAAATCATGACCAAATGGGAACATGTCTGAAGCCAGAATGTGAATAGTTTCCTATTTTATCTTTCTACTGCTACCATGCATTAAGCCTTTTTTTTTTTTTTTTAATTATGCCTATTGGTTCTTGGGCTTTCTCTACACTCTGTATTTTTTTAATGATACTCTTTTATTCTATCTTGTTCATTATAGATTAGCATACATAGTCTATTCAGGGAACAACAAAATAATATTTTAGCTCAGTATGTACTATTATTTAGCCCAGGTTTAAAACATTTCAATATCTATAAAAATCTGTTTGCTACTCATTTTTCCTTATGTTGTTTCTCATGATAGACTATATTCAGATTTTCATAGCTTTATGTCCCTCACTCCCAATCATAAATCACATTGCTATAGATTGGATACCCTTTGTTAGATATTCATTTCTTACAGTTGTCATAAAAACATCATTTTGCTAAGATGAAGTCTCCATTATTTTTAAAAAACCTTTCTGTAAGTAAGCCTCTATGGTTAATATTTATATGTGACAATAAGTGCAATGAGATTTTAATTACAAAATACTAAAACTACCTCTAAACTACTGGGCACTAATATGACCTGATAGATAACAGTCAAGAGATTTTTACACCCCTGGTCTCAGCTTTATTTGTAAAATCAGATAACCATCTTGGTCTGTTTTGAAGTATTTCACTGAGTTTAAATGAGATCTTAGTTATGGTATTTGGTAAATTGGTGCATCTTTTGTTGTTGTTGTTTTGAGACAGGGTCTTGCTCTTGCTCTGTCACCAGCCTGGAGTGCACAGCTTACTGCAACCTTGATCTCCTTGGCTCAAGCAATCTTCCCACCTCAGCCTCCTGAGTAGCTGTGACTACAGGCACATGCCACCACACCTGGCTAATTTTTGTATTTTTTTGTAGAGATGGGTTCTGCTGTTTTGCCCCAGGCTGGTTTCAAACTCCTGGACTCAAGTGATCCTCCTGCCTCAGGCTCCCAAAGTGCTGGGATTACAGGCCTGAGCCACCAGTCCCAGGCTAAATTAGTGCTTCTTAAAGTCTGCTTCCAAGACAGCTGAGAGATATGACATGCTTCTGTCACTAGCAGTGGCTTACTATGGCAGTGATTCTGGAGGGTGGGGAACACATACATAATTTGAAAGAAACCCCCAAGTGCTTTGACATATTTCTCATAACTGTTGAGAAGCACTGTTTAGAAATGGCTTATGCATACTACACTAAGAAGAAAGGAATTCCATTGCAGTGGTTATCATGGGTGAACAGTGTATTGTACATATTTTTAAATTGTGGTCTGGGTAGAACCTTGCATTTCTGAATAGGGCAATGACTATGTTTCTCTAACCACTTATTTCCAATTGCTGAACGTTCATGATTCTTCACCTTTGGTATTAAGGTTAAACCTATTTTTTATACTATGACAATAGATATGGCAGTCATCATGGTACTCTTATCCATAGTTTAACCTTGATACATTTTAATTATCAGTCTCTTTCTGCATCATGATTAATACTACTTATACCAGTATGTAATTAGAAAGGTACTCTGCAAAAGTTAAGAATTTGAAGATGGTTAATGAGCAGTACAAGGAAGGTATATTTGACCCTCCCACATCTATAAAATAGAGGAAAAGATCATAAAGTATTCCTGCAGTGTTTGATAGTACATTGTCTAAATATTGCTGGTAGAACTGTGCTTTGATAATCAGTTCATGTACAAAAGTGTCCTATTCCTTCTATGTAACATTGATGACCTAGTAATTATTCTGGTTATGTATTTGACCAAGTAACTGAATTTGGAAATGGTTGGCTAGGGAGATTATATCTTAGCTGAATTAAACTGACTTGATATGTAGGTTTTATGAAAGACACGTTATCCAGTGTTTACAGTTTTAAGAAATTACTGATTAGATTATGTGACACTATTTATATATTATAAATATGTTGCATGTGTGCATGTAAAAGTTATTTTTAATATAAACAGTTATCTTAATATGAGTCATCTGCTTTGTTTTATTCCTAGAGATTATGTTTTGGTAGTTCTTATTTTAATTTTTGACTTTTTTCTAGGATGGGAAACTATTGTGGGAACAAGAGCTATACAATAACTTTGTATATAATAGTCCTAGAGGATATTTTCATACCTTTGCTGGAGATGTAAGTCATATTTTTCTTTATTACCATCTTTTTTCATTGCTTGCCTTTTCTAATCCAAATTATTTATAGAGCCTTATTGAAAGATCAAATTCAATTTACTGTTTTTTTTTTTTTTGCTGAAGGTGAAATAATGTCTTATCTGCTAGTAAAATTAACCTTTCATTCTTTAGAAATATACTTCTTTTGCTCATTGTTTTTATGATATAAAGCTGTTATATAAAGCATGATTCTGTTGTTTCTGCTTTATGATGAAAATATTTCAGACTTGTCAAGTTGCTCTTAATTTTGCCAATGAAGAAGAAGCAAAAAAATTCCGAAAAGCAGTTACAGACCTGTTGGGCCGCCGACAAAGGAAATCTGGTAACCCTTTTTTTAATTACTTAAATTGGACCAGCAAACTAATGCTCATGGGACAAGTGTGGGCCACTTCCTGTTTTTGTAAATAAAAGTTTACTGAAACTTAGCTATATTCATTGGTTTACATGTTGTGTTTGGCTACTTTTTTGCCACAACACAGTTCAATAGTGATGACAGTGATTATGTGGTCCTCAAAGCCTAAACTATTTATTACCTAAAATATTTACTATTTACAAAAAAATTTGGTGGTCTTTACCTTAAAATAATATTTTTCTTGAGAACTGTTTTTTTTAGATTTACTGAAGGACCCATTCCAATAACATTTTTTGTTGATAAAATGTCATATGTATTGTCTTTTAATTTTGCATTTGTGTTAGCATTGTTTGTTAAGTTTTAAAAGTATTTTATACTTTGTAAACAAAGACTTTAGGTAAACTTAGAAGCAAATAAGCAGAGTTGCTAACAAGATCTATAAACATTGCCTTGTCTCTCTATTTTGTTCCTAATACTATATACTATAAAACCCATAAGGAACCTGTTTATTGTGTAACACATATAAAACAATTACAGAACAATGCAGGATAGTATAAAGCTTTAAATTAATTGGTATAGAACTATTGTTCGACAACAGTGTACCAGGCCTTTCTCTTGTAAAGTGGAGAAGGGTGACTAGGAAAGGGGAACCTTTCCAAAATCATCTTAAGCAGATCAGTTTCAGGAGAATGAACATGTGCTTTCATCCAGTCCTATGGTTCTAAAAACTGTATGCTGATGACTCTCAAAGTTTTGTCTTCAGTACTGACACATCTTCCCTGAGCTTCAGACTCTGTCTACTCAAGTTAAGTGACACAATAGCCTTTAGACTTAACACGTCTGAGCAGAATATTTGATCCATGTCCTGTATCCCGAACCCTAGCCCCACTCAGACCTGTTCCTGTTCTTCTACTAATCTTCCTTGTTTCAGCAAAAGGCATTTGTTCCATCTTATCCCTCAGGCTCACCATGGTCCCTCATAAATCCTATCAGAGTCCTATCAGATTGGCTCTGCCTTCAAAAACTTGTCCTGTCTGACTATTTCTTACCATTTCTGCTGCTACCATTCTAATCCAGGCAGCCATGATCTGTCGGTTGGACTGCTACACTAGCTCTCTGACTAGTCTCCCTGCTGCTACTCAATCCTTTTTACTATCACTTTTCTATACAGTAGCCAGAGTAAACTTGTAGATTAGGTTATATCACTTTCTCTATTTAAAATTCTGTAAGAGCTTCCTATCATATACACATATAATCTATAGTCCTTAACCATGGCCTACGGAATCCTACATGATCTAGTCCTGTTCTTTCCTTCTGACTTGTTTCCTTTCACTGTGCCTTTTGCTCACTACAGTTCAGCCTTCATGATGTTCTTTCATGTTGCACCCTCCTTGGAGCCTTTGAATATATTGTTCCCTTCCTTATTTTATTTAGATCTCTGCTTAAATGTCGGGTCTTCTGAAAAATCTTCCTTAGTCACACATACATCAATTTAGGAATAAGACAGTTTAGTGAATTAATTTTTTTATGTTGATGTTGTCTTACATATATTTAATAATATTCTTCTAATTTATTTTCTAACAGAGAAAAGACGAGATCCCCCAAATGGTAAGCTTTTTGACAATTATTAATCGTTTAAGATTTTAGATGACAGTTTAATCCTTGTGGAAACGTGTACCATACATTAGTAATATTTAGTATCTATTGCATCTTAATCCTTGTGAAAACATGTACCATACATTAATAAGTAATATTTAGTATCTATGATCAAATTATACGGTTTATTGTGTTCTTTTTCATTAATGACTGACAGATGAGACTTAGGAAACAATATTCTTCGATATTTTTCTGACATGAAGAAAGAATACATAGTGTGGAGATCACTAATACTTATATCTTAATTCTGGATTCACAGTTGACTGAGTATACAATCTAGCCTTAACATTTTTCCTAGAGGCAGTAAATTTTGTCTAGCATATTTGTTAATTTCCTACTTTAACATTTATCTTTCATTCTTATTTCAAAGTATTATTTCACACTGGTTATGTGTTACATGAAGCCCCTTTCAGAATGAACACCTACTGTTATGGTGTATTTAGAACTAATTTAGCTTCATATAATGCTCTTTAATTTGATAATGACAACTTGAAGTATTATGAATTCATTTTTTAAAAAATATTAAATACCAGAGAGTAAAAGCAGTAAAAGATAAAGTCCAGGAGTAGAAATTCTTACCCTAGACTTCATAAAGTCCCTGAAATATGTGCTAAATATGTTCTTTTCTCTGGAGAGAGAGGATCCATGGCTTTCATCTGTTTAAATGAGGTCCCTGACTCTGTGAAGGTAAAGAACCATTCTCCAGGACCCTTTATTATGATAGAGAAAATGGCTGCTGCTTTTTAAAATCACATCTCAAATCCTTTTATCAGAACCTAGAATGATTATTCAAGGAAAACTTACATAATCCAAAGTTCTTAATATCTGACAGCTATTGGTGATTGTTGGGGTTTGTTTCTTTTAAACAGGTATGTTGCTTTTTGATTTTGTCCTTACATTTCTTTTCCTGATACAGAAACATGAACCAAATTTTGCTGTACTAAATTCTGGGTTATTTACCTTATTAATTTTTTAAATGCCTGACTACCTTCAGTAGTGCTTAACAGGTAACAAATATTGTATAGTTTCGCTTTCTCTTTTGAATAGAAACATTAATACTTTTTAGGGCTGTTACAGGGATTGAAGTAATCAAAGCTTAGCATAGTGCTTAATAAATACTCGTTATTCTGATGAAGATGATGACAACTATAATAATAGCAACTAGTATTTAATGATCTTTTACTATCTGCCAGGCACTGTTCAGCAACCTTCTGAAGTAGCTCCTGTTATCTCTTTTATAGATAAGGAAACTGAGGCACAGATAGGTAACTTGCTCAAGGTCTCATAACTAGTAAGTAGTGAAGCAAGATTCAACATCAGATGATTTGACTCTAGAGCCTGGCCCCTTAACCACTATGTTATGTCCAAATGATTTTGAAGGCAAAACTGAGACACAGGGTAAATATCATGTCTCAGAATATATAAGCTAGTACTTGGCAGAGGCAAAAGAAACAGAAGCAGCTGAGTTACAAGTTGCTCATCTGTGAACTTTCAATGTAGTATTGGAAATTTTCCTTGATATAAGTCTAGTATTTCAACCTTTCTGAATTTGTTACATTATTTTGAGTTTGGAGAGTATATACAGTATTGAGTACCAATGGAGAAGACTTTCTAGTGGTGCCATGGAAACACTTTGGGTAAAGTAACCCCAGATTTTAAAGTGTAGATGCTGTAGAAACAATATAATTAAAGTTGTAAATACATATATCCATGTTGGATCAGTTCCAGGATCCCCCCATGGATAGGAAACTTCATTGGTACTCAAGTCTGTGATACAAAATGACATAGTATTTGCATATAACCACAGATTCTCCTATATGCTTTAAATCCTCCTTAGAGTACTCATAAAACCTAATACAATGTAAATGCTAGGTACATTTGATCTTAGCCAAAAGGCTGAGAAGCAGTGCTGGGTAAATAGTTGTTATACTGTATTGTCTAGGAAATAATAGCAAGAATAGTCTGTACATGCTCGGAACAGATGGACCCATCCATTTTTATTTTTAATCCACAGTTGGTCGAATCCATGGATGTGGAATGCATGGACATGGAACTGTGAATATGGAGGGGTGAATATTTATAAAATGAATTTCTGAAGAGGCACCTAGTTTCCATGAATAGATAGAATTTGAAAACTCTTTATGTAACAGTGGTGTTTCATAATTTTATTATCCCTACTAAGAGACCCACTTAGAATTAAATGTAGTTTCTTTCTCTGAGTTGGCTGTTGGTTTTTAATCTTTAGTTTTAATCATTTGGCTCAGTGGTTTCAGACTTCTTTTATCAAATAAGTGGATGGGGTTTTTTTTTAATAGTGTTGTTAAAGGGCAAAATTATACAGCATGTGTTGCCCATACTTGTATACTTATAAAATATACATATAATATGGAATTAATATATTAATACACAATAAAAAATGAAATAAATAATTATCAATACAAGTTGTAATATTTTAAAACTGCTTTGCTTTCAACTACCTTGCTTTCACCTCTTAAGTGGAGACGAGGCAGCATTATTACTTGACTGTATTTGGTGCACTACCACTAGGTGGCAGTGGGCCCCTGTACCATGTCCTCCAGTAGCCATGCAGGTGCTTTGTCTCAGATCCTTACTTAGATTAGATTATCAGTTTACCACACCTTTTCAAATTTTAATTATTAAAAAGATACTTTCTGTGGAATTTACATACATTCCTAAAATGCAATTCAGTATCTTCCTCACTCCTAATTTTTTTATTGGTCAATTTCACATTTAGCGTATATGCTTTCCAATGATTTGTTCCCAGCTTCGTGACTGCTTGACATCAGAGGCCTCTAGGCCACCTGTTTTTCTACTGTTTTATACCTTGATGAGGTTCTTTGCTTTTTATGTAATTAATGGGAAACTTGAGTTCTTTTAGATTTAAAATTAGACATGTCTGTTCACAAGAACATTTAAAAACATTTTCCTGCAACAGTTGTCCTTAATCAGGAGATAATTTGTCGTTTGTTTTTTGAAAAAAGAAGGAAAACAGCCCCCCTTCATTATATGTTTACATAGTAGTTCTTAGGATGAGTGTAATTTCATAAATGGAATAAACTTTACTAGAAATGACTTGAGTACATATTTCTGTTACTAAATCTTTCATATACTTTACATTATTTTAAAAATGACTCTATACCTTAAACAGGTATTCACTTTTTTTAGTGTGTCACTTGAAACAGGTATTTAATTTGGCTTTAGAATACCATTTTAAACTTATTTCCTAACATCTTCAAACCCTAAAGTAGTAAATAACCATTGTCAACAGAAATAACCAAGTACCTAACCTCTTGAATGTGTAGAATTCCATTTTTTTCTAAATTCTGTGAGTTGTTAGTACATATTTATTGAATAATGAATTGTTGGACTATAGACCAAGAAAACTGATAAATTGGTAAACAAAGAATGTATTATGGCATTTGTAAAATTAGCAATGTCATCCACCTTGTAGTTTGACTTTTGTGTAAGAGGTAGAATAGTTGGCCAGGCACGATGGCTCACACATGTAATCCCAACACTTGGGGAGGCCGAGGCAGGTGGATCACAAGGTCAGGAGATCAAGACCATCCTAGCTAATACAATGAAACCCCATCTCTACTAAAAATACAAAACATTAGCCAGGCTTGGTGGCATGCACCTGTAGTCCCAGCTATCCGGAAAGCTGAGGCAGGAGAATCGCTTGAACCCAGGAGGTGGAGGTTGCAGTGAGCCGAGATGGCGCCATTGCACTCCAGCCTGGGTGAGAGAGCGAGACTCCATCTCAAAAATAAAAGAGGTAAAATAGTTAATTGGAAGGGTAGTGGACTAGGAACCAAGATACCAGAGTACATGTTTGCTTCTGTCACTAATCGTGTGACTTTATAAAGATCCCCTGACTCTTACTGTCCTTCATTTTCATTAATAAAATGAAAGGTGATTTTGAAAAGAAACTCTTAATTTCCCATCTAATACTAAGTTTCTATATATCTCCATTATATGGATTTTTCTTTATAGGCTTACTTAAAATAATGTTTTAACTACTACTAACGAAATTCATTTATAGTGACTTAAAGAGATAATGTTGATGCATAATAATATATCCATACCTGATTTTTGGGTAGAGGAAGAGGGAAAACACACAGTCTGATTACAGTATGAGTTAAACATTGTTATTCGTTTCCCATATCACTTATATTTTGTTCCTATCTTCATTCTTGAATCTTCTTCAGAGACAGCTGAATTACTTTCTCTAGTGAGTTATAAATCAAGGTTATAAGAAACTGATTTTCCAAAAATGTACTAGCTTGGATAATTTAAATCATTAAACTTAACTTTATCCAACTCTGTTTCCATTGCTAATCATCTATAGTATAATAGATGGCTTTTACATAAGCTAAAGTGGCAGAAAATATTTTTGTTGTTTTCTGTTTTTATATTTTACTGGTGAGTCTGATTGTAGTTGCTGTTTGAATACTTAGTTCAGGAAAAGTCATATGAATAAAGAGAGTGCCTAAATCTTTTTTTTTTTTTTTTTTTCTTTTTTGAGACAGAGTCTTGCTCTGTCACCCAGGCTGGAGTCAGTGGCGCAATCTCAGCCTCCCAGGTTCAAGTGATTCTCCTGCCTCAGCCTCCTGAATAGATGGGATTATAGGCGCGTACCATCACGCCCAGCTAATTTTTGTATTTTATTAGAGACGGGGTTTCACCGTATTGGCCAGGCTGGTCTGGAACTCCTGACCTCGTGATCCGCCTGCCTTGGCCTCCCAAAGTGTTGATTATAGGCGTGAGCCACTGTGCCTGGCCAGGGAGTACCTAATTCTGATACTCCTAATTTTGTCTTAATTCTTAAATTTTATTAAGATATAAAGATAAGAAGCTAAAAGTAATTTGTAGCATCCTTATTGTGGATGGTGTTGCTGATACTGACTGGTAAAGATAAGCGAGAGGGCAGAAAGGGAAGAATGAGAAGTGAAAGCAGACCACCAGGTAAGTCTGTGAAGGTCTGAGTGTAATCCCAATTCAACCCTCTAGCCCCCACATTCTGGGTATTCTCAGTAAGTCCTTATTTTGTACAACTGTGTAAATGCCAAAATCTGATGCCTGAGCAAATTTGAAAATTCATATCCTATATTCCTAATAAGCCTTTCAGGTCATTCTGTACTGCTTAACTCACCTTTACTTACTGATCTAGTTATTTTTCAGATTATTCCTGGGCACTGAAAAAGCTTTTAATGGTTTTATGCATATTATTCACTAGCTCTCATTTTTTCCAAAAATTATTCCTTATCAATATCAGCAACTTCCTATGGAATTTTTGAATAAAATTGTAACTAAAACTTTAGGATTATTAACATACTATATATAAATAGGATTTGAATATTAAGGGAAAATAGTTGAATTTTGGTGATATTAAAAATATACCTTTCTAGACTATTTACTTTTTTGATAAGGTGACATGGCTTTCATAAATTTGTTTTAGCTTTGTTTTATCTTTAATAGTAGAGTTGGGAGAAAATAGGGTATATACAATTTACCCATGTAAATAAACTTCTTTTTTTTTTTTCCCCAGATAATTTTAGTAAGTAGGATACATTGGTGGTTTGGGGCATAATTAAAGAATTACAGTCAAATTGGATTTTAAGAATCACCTAATATAAATTATCCTTGAGATTTCTATTTGCCATTTATTGATTATGTTGGGGATCCTCAAGACTATCCTCAGAGGTGGCGATTCACCAGAAGGATTTACAGGACTCAATATATAAATATACTCATGGCAAACATTTATTACAGTGAAAACACATAAAAAACAAAATCCGCAAAGGAAAAGATACGTGGGATGAAGTTCATAAAAAAACCACACACTAGTTTCCAAGAGTTCTCCCAGTGGAGTCATAAAGGTTGCACCTAATTCCTCCAATAATGAATTGTGACAACATGTGAAATGTTGTCTAAAGGAAAAGCTTGAGACTTGGTGCTCAGGGTTTTTGTTGGGGGCTGGTTACATAGGTCTCCCCTGCCTTGCACTTACCAAGATTCCAGACTCCCAGAAGGAAAGTAGATGTTCAACATAAACTGCAATGTTAGCACAAACAATTTAGACACAAAAAGCCCACCTTATCAGGGAATAGTGGAAACCCTCTTGAAATCCAACTTCCCAAATGGTCAACTGAGGGCCAACCTTGCAAGTGGTCCTTTCTAAGAAGAGCAGTCTCAAGTGTGCTGTGTTAAATTATTTTCTACACAACGATGATAGTATTTCATATGTTTTGGAAGTGGTCGTTAATGTAGTCACCTCAGAGGAACTTGGCCTCATAGGAGGATTTGTCAGAGAAACATATAAAAATAGGATCTCTAAGGAACATGCGTTGCCCTTTAGTTGAATTTTTAAGAAATTTTTCAGTTGAATGCTTCACATTCAAACTTTCATACTTTTGAGATCAAGAATTTTATTTTGAATTGTAAGACAAGTTTTGTGCTACATTTAGTACCACTTCTGAAGATACTGTTAATAATATGGAAAGATGCCTTTGATATTTTTACTGTTGATTCTTGCACAAGATGAGTGCTTTAAGAATTTTTGCATTTTAAGTTTTTGAATTCTATACTTCTGATAGTGAAGGTGTATGCGTACTGGTGGGGAAAAGATCATTTGACTTAGGTATGTCAGTTTTGGAACAAATGGTAGTAATAATTTTAAGTATCCTTTTTCCTCTTGACTAACAGAGTTGAAACAAAGAGTTAAGCCTATATTTCTTTGTTAAATTTAAAACAAAATAGACACTTACTTTACTTTCTTTATCCTTGTTATAAGATACGTTTCACTTTACCATTGAGCAATGTGTTGGGTATGAGGCTATCATAATCAAAATTTAAGAGATTAGACTAATTATATTTAAATTCTAGCTGGAAGTTCATATTCTTTATGAAATTTAATGTTATAAAAATGTAAGTTTGCTTTGAAATAGTGCATCTACACTAATGTCTTTAAGAACTTACAGATTTTAGAAATTTAGACAGCACTTTATGGAAAAATATAGAAGTTTAAAATATAAATAATTTATAATGAAGTGATCCTATTTCAGAAAAAAAAATTTAAATTGTAAATTATGATTTTATATCATTGTTAAATTATATCCTTTCTACATAATTTGGTTTTATTTGCAGGTCCTAATCTACCCATGGCTACAGTCGACATAAAAAATCCAGAAATCACAACAAATAGATTTTATGGTCCACAAGTCAACAACATCTCCCATACCAAAGAAAAGAAAAAAGGAAAAGCTAAAAAGAAGAGATTAACCAAGGCAGATATAGGAACACCAAGCAATTTCCAGTAAGACAGTTCTTTTGTTGTTTTTATCTTCACTTTTGATTTATTCATTGCTGTTCTTGATTTTTAACTTGTTAGAAAATTTTCTTTTCTTTTTGGGAGGGTGTGTACATTCATCACTTGGATACTGTTTTAACTATGCACTTTATTGGAGTTTTTTTTTTTTAAGGCAGCTGCTCAATAGATGTTCTTGGAATCTTACAGTTTATTTACTTTTTCAACTATGAGAAAAGAAAAATAAGATAAAGTTGCTTCTTCAACTAATTATTGAACATAAAAACGATTTCTCGCTTTGTTCTAAAAATAGCATTTAGGAATTGTGTACGGATACTGCCTAGGGCCAGTAAAAACATTTGGTATTTATATAACATATTTCAAACATTTTCATATGCATTATTTTATTAGCTCATTATGAAACCCTATCCGGTCATATATATAATGCTTGGACTCTTACGCTAATTTGACAGTTAAGTAAATAGATGCTGAGAGAGATTGTACAAAAATTTTAAGTTTCAGTTAGTAGCAGAGTCAGGGCTAGAATCCTGTTCTTCTGACTCTTTGTACATAGTTTTTATCATAATATGGTTATGTCTGTGAGAACTATTAGTTCAGGCCAAAAATTCAAAGCCAAATGTTGACTGGATTTCATATATATTGTGTTTATAATGCCCTTTATGCATTTTGTTTTTTCTGGTTTTTTTTCTATTTTCTACTTTAGGCACATTGGACATGTTGGTTGGGATCCAAATACAGGCTTTGATGTAAGTATGTTTTCAAATCATGTACATTATAGCTCTGTGGAAATGTATTGGCCTATTTTAGATTTTTTTAAATTCATTTTTGTGGTGTCTAGTATCTGTTTGAATGTGCTTGTGTTTTATGTACGTATGCGACTAAGGTTTAAAACCATATTATTGTTCCGTCATTCATGACTAAGTTGCTAAAGACTTAGACCAAGGTTTGTGTACCTTGGCTTTATATGCTGTATAAATAAAATCCTTGTGCTTTGAAAGCCAAGAGAAGAAAATCATTTCTGCCAAGTGATAATTTCAGGGGAATGTATACCAAATTACTAAAAAGTAGTATCTGAATATTCAGTTGTTGAATTCTCTAGATCTTTTCATTCTCCTGTTCTTTTTGGCAGTTTTGCCATTGTTTTGTAGCACTGTGAAATTGCTGGCAAAAATTAATCAGCGTTTGGATACGTTATTTTAAAGAGGTATTATTTATGATTGGAGTAAAGAATCTTTTTGGTTATTTTTGTCATAGCTGCAATGTTAACTCTACAAACATACTGAGCACCTCTTTGTGCTGGGCATTATGCTTGGGATTACAGGAAGATTCAGATTTTCAAATTAATTTACTTTTTTTGTCTGTGTATTCCTGGTTTTACATACATACTTAGGACAAGGTAGATCACATGAGCATTGGAGATGTCTGAATCATGAATAGGCTAATAGAAATCTAGATGAGATGCCCTCTTTTTGAAGGCAGGGAACAAAAAAGAAGAAGAAGAAAATAGGAAATCTATCTGTTCAGTTTTTTTTAAGTAAAATCGTTTAGTTAGCATGTAAGTAATATAAGCATGTTAAAAGTTTAAAAAGGCAAAATAATTTCAGAAGGACACAGATGAGCCTTAAAATTAATGTGTTTTTTTTTTAATTGGGATGTATTTTTATAGTTAGCAGTTACTTTGTTTTGTAGCTGAATAATTTGGATCCAGAATTGAAGAATCTTTTTGATATGTGTGGAATCTCAGAGGCACAGCTTAAAGACAGAGAAACATCAAAAGTTATATATGACTTTATTGAAAAAACAGGAGGTGTTGAAGCTGTTAAAAATGAACTGCGAAGGCAAGGTAACTTTTATCTCTATTCAGCGTTCTGTTTTGTTTTAATCTTTTGAGGTCAGTTTCATGGAAAACAGGTACATTCATACATGTGAACTCTTCCTTGAGCAGAGTGTTGAAGTTTCTGGACAACAAATGTGGCCCATCATACTACGTCTTAACATTATTTTATTATAACTAAAAACTTTACAAGATTTTGTTTATTAAGTCTTTATTCATAAAAATCCATACAAAATCTTCCAGCTATTCTATTTTAAAGTAAAAACTTATAGTTGCCTAAATGTTTTACTTAAGAAGTCATATAAATCGCCAGATTTTATTGTAATTCAGAAGTAGTAATTTAAATATAATCACTTTCTAATTAGTAATATATTTTCAGAATATAAATAATGTAAACTTTCTATTAATTTTGAAATACAAATCCTTTTTCTTGGATAAAGTATAAAATGTTCTTTTGTACCTGAGAGCACAATTTATAACCTTTTAAGATTTGATATTTCTTTTAAAGGACCTTGTATTTTAGTTTTGTCTTAATAATTAGCACAGTAAAATGCAGATAAAATACTCTAAATTTTCCAATGTAACAGTCATCTCTTTGCTACCTTGTTCATTTAGGACTGCTTTCTTTCCTTCTTCCTAGCTTTTGCATACTCATAATAGTGTAATCAAGCAAAAGCTCCTGTTAAAACATTCTTCTGAAGAACTTAACAGTCATTTTAGATTAGGCATTCGGTTTACTTGTGTCTTTGTCACTGCCAGTGTTCATTTCAACTTTGATTGATTGATTGATTGATTCATTCATATAGTTCATAAACATTATGCCAGTACTGGTCTCAGTATATTTAGATGTAAAGGAGTCTCATGCCTCAGCCACCCAGGTAGCTGGGATTACAGGCATGCACCACTACACCCTGCTAATTTTTATAGTTTTAATAGAAACGGGGTTTTTCCATGTCAGCCAGGTTGGTCTCAAACTCTTGGCCTCAAGTGATCCTCCCGCTTTGCTCTCCCAAAGTGCTAGGATTACAGGCATGAGCCACCATGCTCAGCCATGTTATATCTTTCATTTTTACTGATGTAGAATAAGAATGCTAATATCCTGACTGCTAGAATAATAGTAATTTTTGTTAATAACTTCAATTTTGCAGTGTATAGAAATTCTCAGTTAATTTGTTAATAACCCGTTAGTTTATATCTCTGGAATAAGTAATTGAGCATTTCAGCGAAGCAACCAGCCTCCCATAATGCCATTACTAGAATTGTAGACTATTTTTAGAGATACAGACATTATACTATGAAAGTACAAATGTAAATTAGATGACAAAGGCTTACATTTTCAAAGGAAAGCATTATATTTGGGCTTTAGCGCAGATTAATGTGAATGAATTCTGTTAAGCTATACTACACTGTAATTCTGAATGTGAATTGATTTTATTTAAAAAAAATAAGTGTACTTGATTCTTTTTTAAAGAGGGAAGGTATTCATTTATTTTTATTAAAATGTAAAATAATGCTAATTAACAAAATGTTTAATTTCATTGGTATATTTTGTTATTATTTTGTAAAGTAGAAATTTATTCCCCTTACTTTCGGAACTGTACTAATTCCTAAAAAGTGAACTATTCTGTTTTAGCTCATATTTTTTTAAGAACCAATAAGAAAGTGATCTTTAGGCTGACAATTCTCAAAAAAATTTGTGAGATATCATCTGTGCTCAGGTATCTTTGTAAAATAAAATGCAAAGATGAGGCCCTTTTTTGATATTTGATTTTTATACATGTTAAAATGAATTACTTTTCAATATGATGTTTATGAAAAGAAAAAAGCATGCCTTCTGTTTTTTTGTTTGCATTTCAGCACCACCACCTCCACCACCATCAAGGGGAGGGCCACCTCCTCCTCCTCCCCCTCCACACAACTCAGGTCCTCCTCCTCCTCCTGCCAGGGGAAGAGGCGCTCCTCCCCCACCACCTTCAAGAGCTCCCACAGCTGCACCTCCACCACCGCCTCCTTCCAGGCCAAGTGTAGCAGTCCCTCCACCACCGCCAAATAGGATGTACCCTCCTCCACCTCCAGCCCTTCCCTCCTCAGCACCTTCAGGGCCTCCACCACCACCTCCATCTGTGTTGGGGGTAGGGCCAGTGGCACCACCCCCACCGCCTCCACCTCCGCCTCCACCTGGGCCACCGCCCCCCACTGGCCTGCCTTCTGACGGGGACCATCAGGTTCCAACTACTGCAGGAAACAAAGCAGCTCTTTTAGATCAAATTAGAGAGGGTGCTCAGCTAAAAAAAGTGGAGCAGAACAGTCGGCCAGTGTCCTGCTCTGGACGAGATGCACTGTTAGACCAGATACGACAGGGTATCCAACTAAAGTCTGTAAGTAAGCTTTTTTTTTTCATTTTAGATCCTCTATCATGATGAAATTTTAAAGTAATTTATTGAAAGACATTTTTGAAAAGTGTATTCGTTCTTTTTTTTCTCTTGCTAATTCATTCTTAACCCTATAAATTTAAAAATACTTTTACATGCAATGACATGCACAAGTTTTAATTCAGCTTTGATACATCTCTATAGCCATGTAACCCCTATCTCTATATGCAAATGTAGGGCATTTCTGTCACCCCAAAGGTTTTGCATACCTCTTCCCAGTTAATTTTTCCATAAACAATCACTGATCTAATCACCGTAGATTAGTTTTACCTGTTCTAGAACTTCATATGAATGGAATTTTACAGTATGTTTGCAATTCCTTGTTCTAGACTTTACTTTCAAATAAAAGACACTTTAAAGAAAAATCCTTATTAAGCTATGAGAATTAAAAATAGCCCTACTTGAAACCAATTTCCTTAGGAAATCTAAACCAGTAGCTTTATGAAAATTAAATCATGTTCCAGAGTTTTCATGTTCTAAAATTTAGATTAGTAGAGAATCAGACTCAAAAAAATTGAAAGAGTTGTAATAGAATTTCTGACAGTGATGGCAAATAAATTTAGGATTATCTGATTTGGATGAGGTAATCATTTAATCTTACAGGTCATTTAATCTTAGAGTTAAGCAAACATTTTTCCATAAAGGATCAGGTAGTAAAATTTTAGGCTTATATAGGCAATATGGCCTCTTGTCGTGACCACTCAGCTCTGCTGTTTTACCACAGAAGCACTACAGATAATACATAAATGAATGGTCATGCTCGTGTTCTATAAAACTGTATTTGGACACTGAAATTTGAATTTTATATAACTTTCACATATCAAAAATACTCTTATTTTCTATCAGCCATTTAAAAATGTAAAAATCAAGCTTAGTTTTTAGATAGTTTTTAAAAAAAAATACAAGAACAGACTGGATTTGGCCCATGGGCTGTAGTTTGCTTACTCCTATCCTTGAGCCTGACCTGTCTACATTTACATACGTCTTTTGGAGCCTTTTATAACACGTTCTCCAGGACTTCAGGCAGGTCATGAATGATAGGTTTTTTTTTCTGTGAAGTAAACGGAGACGACAGAGGATGTTTTAATTGAAAATTATTTCCCAGTATAGGAATTAAAGTAGCTTTCTAGATCTCAGAAACTTTGTCTAAAAGGAGAGTAATAGATAGGAAGCACAACTAATTGAATGAAAACGTGTAAACATTAGCATAGATTTAAGAAGACTCTGATCTTTAAAATATATCTAACTCTTTTCTTTATATGTATTCAGGATGACACTTAAACCTATGAGCAATCATCTCTATTCTCTTTCCCCGTTTAGATCAGATTAAAGATCTGTCAGAAGCAGTTGAAGAACTTTAAAGAGTGTTTAGTGGGGAGAATTAACGTCAAAATGACCACAGCCCAGCTTTTGCCTTGGAATCTCTGCTAGTTCCTGTGTCACTCTCATTCCCGTAACTCCCACTCCTAACCTACCTTTTTGTTTTCCCTTTTCTATTTCCTTTTCACAAACCAACTTTTGTTTCTTTCTCTCATTTAGCTATAATAAGGTGATTTTAAATTTTTAATGAATAAAGTTGTATCCTCATTTATTTTAAAAAGTTAGAGTTAAATTTTCTATTTACTTTCTCCATAACTTTCTCCCATCCCAACGCTCCCTTTCTTTCCAAAAAGAAAAACCCGTTAATTGATGTGTAAGTACCTTTTAGAAAGAAAAATATTTTCTATTCTAAGTGTTGAATGGGGGCCATTTTTATCCTAAATAATCACTTTCCTTTTGATTGCATTTATTGCAATCATAGAGTGCATAGTCAGTGAACTATTGGCATGTTATATATGTAATCTGAGTTTGTTATTTTTTTTAAAAAGACCATTTTGTGGTTGAAATTTCTATGGCTGTGTTTCTTTAAATTTTTTGAGTAAATCATCAGTTTATTCTGTGATGAATATGATTAACATAAAACCATGGATTTACTTTACAGAGCTAGTAGGAAGTATTCAATACTCACATATATTTTGAATTGCATGGTTTCAGTACCTCAAATAGTACCTTGTTCAAGTAAGCACTTCAAAAAATGTGTTTGATGACAGTGTGCTCACTTCTGCTTTGTGCTCTCTACTTTACATTATCACATTGCTTAAAGGTAGTCTAAATGTCCCTACTGCTGTTGTACCTCTGAGAGCCTTGTACAGAAATACAAAGCTCTGAAACTCTCTGTTATCTTTTTTCATTTGTGGTACTTCTATACTGGAAATAATTAATACATAATGTTTAAAGCCAAAATACTAAGGAATGAATCTGTATCTTAGGGGGAACCGCTGTGAATTTTTTTTAAAAAACGTGTTTACTCCAGGAAGAAAAAGCATTAGAGGAAGAATTATACAGATCAAAAATGGGAAGTTTGTCTTAATAAAATAATTGTCTTTGGGAAATGATTAAGAATTTCAAAAATATATATATTTTATATATATATATGTATTAAAACATAAGTAATATTTAGTACAGCTGTGCTGTTTCATCTTTAGTGATAATTTTTTTTTTTTCCTGAATGCACTTTGGCACAGATGGAAGTACTTCAGTTAGGGATTGTTACTTGCCTAGTGAGGCAGGTACATTTTGAAAGTTGTTCAACTCATCTCCTTAAAAAGAAATTATATACTATGAGAAAAGAGGTTCATTTTGAAGGTATAAATATAACATAAAGGTGTAAAGCTGAATTTTTGTAGGCAAACATAAGTTTCTACAGTTGTTTTTCAATATCTTCAGTGTGCTTCCCACGTAACAACTTGAGTCTAAATATTACCCTCTGTTTATAACTTGAAGTCCCTTGATAATAGCTTTAAAGTTGATCGTCTAAGTCTGTGTGTGCTGGAATAAACAGAAGTAACCCAGCAAGTACTATTCAGGAGAGGGTTTGTTATCTGAATATAAACATAGATTTAGAAATGTATTGTTGGCTTATACATTAAGATGGAAAGGAAATATTTTTGAATAATATCTTTAAGGCAGCAGTTTGTTTCTTGTTAATTTAATTAATCTTGTCCTGGACTTGCCAGTTTAATATCTTTTTTGTCTTTTACGATAATAAGTCATTCTAAGAAAGTAGGACTTTCTGGAGACAAAGATTCTTTGCTAAAGATTTATTACTGAGTTTTGCTAACTTTCTTTTCCAAGGTGTCTGATGGCCCAGAGTCTACACCACCAACACCTGCACCCA
Source organism: Macaca fascicularis (assembly GCF_037993035.2). Classification (NCBI taxonomy): domain Eukaryota; kingdom Metazoa; phylum Chordata; class Mammalia; order Primates; family Cercopithecidae; genus Macaca; species Macaca fascicularis. The sequence continues at coordinate 165,334,756 of NC_088377.1, read as the reverse complement.
CTTCAGGAATTGTGGGTGCATTAATGGAAGTGATGCAGAAAAGGAGCAAAGCCATTCATTCTTCAGGTAGAGAGAGAGAGAGAGAGTGAGACAGAGTGTGTGTGTGTTTAATAAATTTGAATGACATTCTGTTATTTTTATTTTATGACTGTCTTTGCTAGCTTTCTCTCTGCTAATTGAGTAACTACTGATATGGGCTCTAGGGTGTATTTTAAAAAGTTGTTGCCTCTGTGACTAGTCTGAGACTTACCAATGCAACACCACCACAGCCATAGCCATAAATTGAAAGAACAGCTTTGGGAATATTGACCGTTTTGTTTCCTATATCAGGAAATGCTGATAGACTTCCTAGCAAACAACCTCTAAACAAAGCTTGAGCTTTTTGGATCTTATTACTGTGACATAAAAGATTCAGGGCTGGGTGCAGTGACTCATGCCTGTAATCCCAGCAGTTTGGGAGGCCGAGACGGGTGGATCACCTGAGGTTGGGAGTTCAAGACCAGCCCAGCCAACATGGAGAAATTCCGTCTCTACTAAAAATACAAAAAAATTAGCCGGCGTGGTGGCACATGCCTGTAATTCCAGCTACTCGGGAGTCTGAGGCAGGAGAATCACTTGAACCCAGGAGGTGGAGGTCACGATGAGCCAGGATCGCACCATTGCACTCCAGCCTGGGCAACAAGAGCAAAACTTCATCTCAAAAAAAAAAAATTAATTAAATATTAATAAAAATAATAATAAATCAGGCTATTTACCTCATCTGTGAGGATTAGGACTAAGAATTTTAAGTAATTTTTACTGTTTCTAGAGTTTGCTAAAGAATACTGACCTTTTTTAAACCTTTATCATTTTCTAAAAGGTTGATTTGAATAAACCAGTACCTATTCTGAGGTTATTGTTAAACATATACATACCACCATATAAATGAATATTGCTTTAAAGAAAGGACAAGAATATGAGTTTTGCTGATTGGAGTGGTTAAGGTTTGCTAAATAGCTTCTCTAACATAATGTGCTAGAAACAGACCTTTCTTCTTCTTAGATTTATTTAATCTCTGAGCCTCAGTTTCTTGTTTGTTACATTCAGAGAATTCACAAAGCATATAGATGTGAGAATTAAACAGTATATCACTAATCAGCAGATTGCCTAGCACATGGTAGGTGCTCAATAAATGTTATCTTCCTTTTGTTTCTCTGTAAGGATGTGCATGTCTTAAGATCCTTGAGCAATGTTTATTTTCCTTAAATAGGCATATTTGTTCCATTACAGAGATAGAGATAAATATTTATTGTGGAATAGTAATAAAATTTTGACAAAACAACAGAAGTCCCTTCCTTCATCGACATGCATTAGGTCTAATGAGAGAGAGAGAGATAAGCAGTAAACAAACTAGAAAAATGTATAGTATGTTAAATGGTGACATGAACTAAGGACAAAAGTCTAACAGAAAAGAGAAATAGGGAGCAGGCTGTTGAGAGAGAGAGAGAGGTTCATTTTGAAATGATAAAGAATGATAAGGGACGATAAAGCCTAACTGAGGTGACATTTAAGAAAAGACCAGCAGTTCAGGAAGTGAACCATGTAGAAAACTAGGGAAAGTGTATCCGATGGAAAGAACAGAAAATATAAAGTCTGTTAGGTTGAGAAACAATGAGGAGATCAGGGAGCTTGCAAGAGAGGGAGGGAAAGAATAGTAAGGAATGAAATACAAGAAGTCATTGGAGACCCCTTGAAGTACACTAGCTTTTATTCTGAATGTGATGGGAAGCCATTGGAGGGTTTTTAGCAGAGGTATAGTAATGATCCAAGCAAGAGATCATGGAGACTTGAACCAGGTTTATAGCACCAATGAGAAGTGGTTAAATATTAGTTATATTTTGAATGTGGAGATCACTGGGTTTGCTGATGGTTTGAAAATGAAAGTTGAAGAAAAATAAGAGTGCAAGATAACTCCAAGGTTTTTGACTTGAACAACTGGAAAGGGGAAAGACTTAGGAAGAAAAAGTTTGAAAGGGAAGATTAGGAGTTTGGTTTTACATATTAAATTTGAGATACCTGTTAATTCAACTATAGATCTGGAGTAGGCATTTGGTTATGAGTCTGGAAGTCACAGGAGAGGTCTGAATTGTTAAATTACACGTCAGTAGGATATACGTAGACACATGGTATTTAAAGTTAAGGTTATATCTATGGTATAGTCTTCTTTAGCAAACTCTAAAAACAGTGAAAATTGCCTAAATTCTTAGCCCTAATCCTCACAGATGAGGTAAACTGCCTGAATTTTTTATGTCATAGTAATGTCACAGGAATGAGATTAAAAATCTCAAGCTTTTGTTTAGAGGTTGTTTGCTAGGAAGAGATAAAGGTCTTCATTCATTCATAAGAAATGTAAGGCTTCTGTGAGATACATGATTCTGAAAATGCATTTATTCTATGCTGGTATCTGTGAGTTCTGCTAATTATTTCCCTACAATACGTTTTGTTTTTTTTTTTAAATAATATATAATAGTCATGCTAATATAATGAAAATATAGGATGGTTTTTACTTATTTTCAGACCCATTTCTTTTAACCATTAGTATTTCTGTGGTAGTACCTTATGTTGGAATTATTGGCTACATCTTCCTCTTCACCATAGATACTGATAAGTTTCTGTCTTTTGTCACTCTGTAATGCCAGCATAGTTGGGTGTCTTTGATGCTTTTCATCCAGATAAATTTTGTGAAGCATGTCTAGCATAAGCTAGTAGCAAATTATTTCCCTTGCTAGAAAGTAAACACAAAAATTAACATGAAGTCAGTTGAACTCCTTTCCAAATAAATTCTGTAACAATTTAGAGCTGACCATCAGACTTAAATAAATAAATAATTATTATTGTTGTAAAAGTAACAACTTAGTTTAGGGCTAAGAGAAAATAACGTTGCCTCTCTCAGGCTTCTGTTATTCAAGTTCTAATACTACAACTCCAGTACTACTACAAATACTACCTTCACACAATCAATTTTATATGGAGAAAAATAGAAGAAAAAGATGGTTCTGTGTTCTGTACATGTAACCCACACATATGTCACACAGTCTTACTGGCTCTTTATCATTACCAAGTACATTACTCAGCTACTGTCTCACTTTATATACTTGGCCTTCATGGGTCCTGTATGTATAGATATATAAATGTATATATATTTATATATAGCATATATATTTATACATATTTTTTATGTAGGTATATAAAGAGGTTAAATATGGAAAGTCAGTATAATATAGAAGTATGCTTATAAAATCTGATGACATCTAAATATTCCTTCAACAAATATTTATTGAACAACTGATGCGTAGCGCTGTTTTGGTGTTGAGGATACAGTGAAAAATAAGATAGGCAAGGTACCCGCTGTCATGGAACTTAATAGATAAAGTATAATAATTTTAGATGTTAGTAAGTGATATGAGGAAAATAAAATGGGATAGGCAGTTACTGATTGTGGGGAAGGGCTGTACTTTACATATGATGGTCAGGAAAGGCCTCTCTGAGGAAGTAGTTTTTGAATGGTTCCTAAATGATGAAAAGATTCAGTTTAACAAAAGAAATAGCTACTGCAGAAGTTCTAAAGCCAGAATAAGATTGGTAAGTTTAAGGGACAGAAAGGAAACCATCTTACTAGAGAGAGTGACTTGAATGGAGAGTGCATTATGAGAAAAGTTTGGGGAGAGGGAGAGACTATATCTGGGCAAATCATGTAGGATCTTGTGGAGGGAGATAACGTCAGACGTCATTCAAATAGCAGTGGTAGCCACAGGAGGACTTTTAAGAAGGGTAGCAACATATTTTTTAAACTTGGAATTTAAATAATATCACTCCATTTGCTCTGAGTCAGATAGACTCTAGAGTTACAATAATCCAGGCAGGATGTGATGGTGGTGTGGAGAGTAGCAGTGAAAGAGGTGAAAAAGAGCAGGGTTGATAATTGGATCGTGAAAAAGGAGGAAGTAGTAATAATTTCTAGGTTTTTGGCCTGATGATGTGACAGGATGGTGATGCCATTTATTGAAATGGAGCAGACCAGGATGGAGCAGGAAAAGAAGATTGGGGAAGGAAATAAAAGTTAGAAGTTTTGAGTTTGAGAATCCACGTGAAGAGTACAAGAAGGCAGTTGGATTTGTGACAGGTCAACCCAGATGTGATTTTATACATTAACAGGTTGAAATTTGTCACATAGATGTTAAGGAACTAGAACCGTTGTCTTCTGAGCCCTGTTTTAATCTTTAGTTTACTATCATACTCTATAAATATTTTTCTTTAGATTCACTTTAAACTGTTTTAGTAACTGGATTCTTCTGGGAGTCACATTATCTGTGTTTCAGGAGTTAAATAATTGGAGAAACCACCCAAGAATTATGTAATGTCATTTTATTTATGCATATGTTTTAATTGTCTCGATTATTTTCTTCTAGATGAAGATGAAGATGAAGATGATGAAGAAGATTTTGAGGATGATGATGAGTGGGAAGACTGATCTATATATTATATATATATATATATTTTTAAGGTGAAATACTAAACTCTACTTTCTGTCTGTGGATTCTGTAAAATTATCATGTAAATGTTCTACCAATTTGCTGTATATTTTTGTTGCCTTTTTTGCTTTTTTTTAATCTGTGCAATACCTCATTTAATCTGTAAAGGTTTGTCGTAATCCTCTACAAAGCTACTCCCTGTTATTGTGTGCAAGTTTACACCAGGATGCTCACTTGATTTGTGAATATTTTTCATTCCATCAACAAGGGAGTTTAAATACTATATGTGAGACTGACAAAAACCTTAATGTAATTTACTTATAATGCCAGAAGGAGAACACTATTTTCATACCCTACTTTTTCTGTACCTAAATTTTCTTAAAAAAAGAAAATCTAGTATAGCACTACATTCTTTTTTAAGTGATGCAAACCTTAGTTTCTTTAGCCCCTTTATTTTGAATACAACACTACATATGAATGTTGAAGCTGATACATTGCACAGTTCTGTAGATATCACTACACCGATGCAGTTTCTCAAATTTTAGCAATATGCTCTACGTAAAATCACTACAGAGATACTAGTGGGGAAGATGAGTAACACACCTCTTACAGCAATACTGCCTGTTATTGGTATAGGAGTGGTATTTGCAGACTGGGATCATAAGGAGCCCTTACATACTTGTTATTGACTGAGGTTATTTTTATGCTGTAGCAAATGTGGCAGGCTCTTTTTGGCCAAATTTGTGAAAATTTTTTTGGTATTACTCTGAAACAAAATTTAAGTTGGAGTTTGGGGGATTTAGGGAGTAGTTTTCATTCTACATGAACTGAAATAATATGATTACTCCAATAATTGGTTAAAAATACTGTACAAATCAGAATAGTACTAAAATACTGTGGAATTTTAGCATTTTTATTTTGCACTTTGTGTGGATTGAGGTATTCAGAAATACCAACCATAAAAATCTAATCTAGTTGGCAAAGATATGCATCAAAGCACAGAACCTAACATGCATTTATTTTGATAATTTTTGAGGGTTTTTGTCAAATAGCATGTGAAGGGTTACATTTTTCTTAAGATTGGTGGTCCCAATGTCAAATTTCTTGAAACACATAACTGAATGATAGATTTTTTTTTAAAGATAAAACTTTACAACCTGCACATTTGTTATGCATACTAAATGGTGTGTTAAAAGTAGGGTTTCTTTGCCTCTCTACAGTACACTAATCTGCCTAAAGGTGGTTGTTTCATATTTATAATGCTAATTGTCATACCTACCTACTTTAAATTTTAGGTAGAAAATTATCTGATTTAAATACAGACACATATTTTTCTCACATTGAGTCATATGCATAATGTAGTTCCAAATGTATTTCATTACTATAGTCACAATATCCAACTAAAAATTACGCTATCTAGAATTGTACCGACCAAAATCTAGTATTGGCAGATCTTGACAGGCTGGACCTGCAAGATATGGCTTGAATTTTAACCATTTATTACATAATCTCTAGTGATCATGCATCTAGTTATCATAAGAAATAATTTAAAAGGTTTTGTTGCTGAAAGCAGTAAGTGGTGCAGTAAAACAGTTAAGTTATTCAAAGAATGTTATCTTTCTTGCAAGAGTAATTTAAGCACATGGGAAAGATTCTAGACTTTTTGTTTCTTGCAACAACAGTGCCCTCTGCTGCTAGAAACCTTTTTCTACTTACTATCATTTTTATTGTGGCTTGAGCTCAGTGAATCTGGTGCAGATGAGGCTGGACAACTACTAACCAATAAAATCAGGAATTTGTACAAAAGTTAAATGGGATATTATACTTATTTCAAGTAATGTTAATTAAAATTTTTTTTTTCTTTTTGACAATATAAAAAACATTTTAAATTTCCTAGAAATGTCTTCAGGGTAAGGCCAGTTTAAGATCTCTCTTAAAAGACTTTTGGCCAATAAATCCTAGATTTTCCAGCTAACTTTGGTGGTAATAAATATTTATCAGGAGCTTCTCTCAGCAGAGAGTATCCATTCTTTGAATTCGAAGCACAATTTTAAACATGTAAAATGGACATATAATTTGCCAAAGGTAATTGGTTTACTCTTTTTTTCTTAAAGAAAAAAAAGACATTGGTTGTTGTTGCAAAAAGTCTAAATTACTATCGGTTGAAACACAGCAGCTGTGGAGTTCAGTCCAGGCATGAAGACTAAATCTGCTTTACCAAGTAAGGCGTAAGGTTGCATGTTTCAGTCCTCTACCATCCTGCACTGTGAGCAGCACTATACCTGTGCGTTGTCTGAAAGCCTCCTGTATATTCTCCAGCTAAATGGTCGTCTGGTAGCCTTTGCATTTAACAAACTAGCATGAGGCTTTTTATATCTAAATGCTACGTGATAGACAATTTCAGCTAGCCACATATTGTATGTATGAGATTCATAAAGACTTTCAATCATTTCATTTTCAAACAACTGAAATTTTGTTTAGTATGTGAATTCTTTTTTTGAAATGTATAGTGAATAGGATGTTGCACTGGTGGCAATTCATCATGGAGCATAATAAAATTAATTTGACCCAAATAGTATAAAATAATGTGTTTTATTTATTGTCAAAAGAGTCAAATAGGTTTAAATGTTTTTTAACTGTATAGCGAAGGGTACACAGCAATCAGTGATAATGGTTGATGTTTTCAGCAGACTGCATGCCCTGAGAGTTAGAGTGTGCCATTAAATAAACATGGTAAGCAGAAGAATGTTACACCCTGTTCTGTTGGGAAACATGACAGCTGCTCAGCAGCTCCCCTAGAAGCCACTGCTGTGGTTTACAGAGCATTCACATTGCAAGGTCAAACTGTTTGGAACTCTGCCACATACCAAAAATGTTGAAGTTTTCTAAATCATAATGATATTGGAGTTTACTGGTAGTTTCAATAAATGCCAAATATAGCAGCTTGTAATGGGACATAAGTAGCTTTTAATAAATGATATCAAAGAGGGTGCTCATTTTAAACAGGAAACTGTGTTTTTGATAAATAGAATTTTCTGTTTCACTGACTGGAACAAGTGGGTGTCTGAAGATTAAACTGAGTTGCGGAATTCAGAGTGTAGGATGCTACAAAATTACTTAAGAGCTTTGGCCAAATTTAACAACCATTTCAAGAGTAATACATTCTGTTAAATAAAAGTTGTTTCTGTTGTGCAAATGTGAACACTTAAGAATATATTAGACTTTTAAAAGAATTTTTTAAAGAGAAGTGAAATATGCCTAAGAATTGTTTCTGTCACATCATTTTTATCTAATGAACAAAGGGGATTCCCAAGATAACTCTTGTTTTAGAAACAGAGTTCCTAAAGGACAAGTATAGAGATAAGTCTTATTTATAGTACACTAGAGAAACCTTTATGGAAATGTTGGGAAATTTTACTTTCCACATTTATTGACATTGTCACGTCTCACCTCCAAAACACAGCATTCTTTATAATCTCTTGGTCATTTATTCATGGATTAAAAAACAAAACTTTGCTTTCTAAGGAAGCCTCTGGGAAAGGTATAGTACACTGTTATGAATATGTTAGGGAACATGCTTTGCAGCTACCGCCTTTACTTCTGTATGTAATACGTGGCATCCTCCAGTGCCGTGAGGAGCCTATTGAAAAATTTGTCTCCAGGTGCATCTGCCATAGGTTTTTCCAAAAAAAGAAAAGCATCACAGATTGTGTTAACTGTTGATACAGTGTTTACTATTACCCAAGTCCAGTGTAACTCTAAATTGGCCATGCGCACCATCAAGATGGACAAGTCAAGATAAGAATAGCACACAATTATTTTGAGTAAAACATAATGGATTGTAGTTTATAGGTGGTTTCAGTCTAATCAGATATTTGTGTATTGGGGCATTTCTAAAAACTTGAAGTAGTCCCTGAATTATTTAACAACCACAAAAAATCTACCTTAAGTTTAAAAAAAAAAAAGTATTTAGCAAAGTTCAATTTCAGCAGTATCAGATTGCATTATGGAACTTGAACAAAACACTGTTTTCTGTCTTGAATTGGTTAGCATTTCTTGACCTAAATTTTGTCTTGTCTAGCTATTGCTAGATGTGTGAAGATTTTCATCAAGGCCTTATTTTAAGGATTTTTAAAGCATCAAAATCATCACATTTAATTATGAACTAAATGTGTAGTGGACATTAAGATGCAACAGTGGATAGGATAGGTCCCCACCCACATTTACATCATTTAAATCTAAAATACTTTCTTCATAAATGAAAGACGTTTGGAGACCATTGAGTTATATGAGAACAGAGGCATGTGGACACCACCACACCTATTCTCTAATTTTGCAGGTGAGGGTGTTCATACAGTGCTTATGGGGCTTGCCCGAGGTTAATTAGAAGTATCTTTACTAGAAGCCGGATCTGACTAGTTCAGCTGCTCTTTCTCATGCACTATAATCCTATTGTATGGCTTTCTCTTTTTCTTAAGGATCAACTGCAGATTTCATTTGTTTCTGAAAGATATATGGCTACAAATGTCACCCTTTCTCATATCATCTGGGTGTTGGTAGACGCCGCCAACATTCTGTGTCCATCTCTAACCAGAAAAGCTGGCTTGCTTTGAGGAGCCAGCCTCTGACTCTGATGCATGTGATTGTATTTTGGCTCATTGGTGGCAGTCACCCTACATTGCCCAAGCATTTGGTCATCACAGGGCATTTCTGTCATCTAGTACAGAGTTGAAATGAGGTTGAGCTTTTCATTCTACATCCAAATTATTTTTGTCAGTTTCTTACAGATGTAAATAGGCATTGTTTTTACTTAGACATAAGTATAAGTCTTTACGATCAACTTGTCTGACAGAAAATTAGTTTAAGAATATATTAATTTTCTGAATAATACTTGATCAACAGCTGCACTGTCAATTTAAAGACCGGGAGTTCTTCCAAGGACCACAAGGACAATGTTTCAAATCCAACTTTCTGGCTTTATTATTGATGAGAGAGAGGGAGATCCTAACTTGGTTGCATGTATTTCAACCTTACTGGAAAAGAGGTAGGAAAATTTGTTTCACAAATACAAGAAACAAATGAAAAGGCATTATGTCCGGGTAACTATGGAAAAGCAAAGCTGTTCATGTCTCAGTTCTATAGTTGTCTTAAAGGCAAGTATAATTGAGCTCACTAAGTAAGTGTCTGGCATAAGTTTTTTTTTTAAGCCAGGGTGGGAATCTTAAGGAGGCAGAGAACAGAAAGGAGAGTTTGTGTTTGTAAGCGTATTTTGGTGATCTGGGGAATGCTCAGCAAGTAGAATTAAGAAATGCAGTTGAATCTCCATTTTTAGGGACGAAAACTAGTTCTAGAGAAGGAAACTCATATTTGTGTTTTGTTTGTTTATTGAGCAAGGATGTGAATGCATAAGGGCCAAACCTTTTCTTAATTTTGGTAGCTAAAGCTCAGAATTACACTTGACCATTCAAGTGTAAGGGTTTTTTCTTTTTCTTTTTCTTTTTTTTTTCTTTTTTTTTAAGTTTTCTGAACTTCGTTGTGGATACAAGCATAGCCTTAGTATTTCAACCACATTCTTTCCAAACCACCATTAAATGGACCTTAGGATTCTATTTAAGAGGCCTTGCTTTGGCCATGGTTGAATATCTGGATGCTCTAGAACATGCTTATAATGGACTTGCTGCCCAGAGATGTTTAGGAAGTTCAAGTAGATTCTGAGCCAGATTTAGATCTGCACCAGTGCCCTTAAGTTCTATAGCCAACATACTGCATTAACTTGACATGGTTTAGGCCAATTAGACTGTGCAGAGAGAGGTAGTCTGCACACACCACATGAGCCCTTTAGCACCCTGTTTGCTTTAGCACTTTCATCACTTTGTTTTCCAAAAACTCAAAACAGCAGAAAAACTGATTTGTTATGGGAATCACTATATTTTTCATGGTTTTTTTGGTTGGTTTGTTTGATTCCAAATTGTCTAAATCATACTAACCAAGATCATTCGACCAGCTTAGGAAAAACAAATAGATTGTGCATTGAGTTCAGTTTTGATTCTGTAAAGACTTTGCAAAGACTACTTCACTAATTATGTACTGCTGTTAAATGGTATTTGATAGGTTGTTGGAAAAGATAGGGTAACTTGTATGTACAGAAAAAAAGAAATGTAGTTGCCATTACCACTGCATGGCAGGTTAACACTTCAGTGTAGCCTTATCTTTGTATCTTGGTCTTACCTTGTGATATTAGGGTTGTGGTAATGAGCCTACATGTGAACTGCTTGCCATAATAAACTTTGGGGTATCTTTCAACTTGTGAAAAACTATCGCTCTGTCTTCACATTGGTAAGATTTTCCACAAAATTGAGGGTAGACATAGGCGTTGTAAAACTGTAAAGGAATTTTTTCTGTTTTCCCCAGAAAGCTTTTAAATATACACGTTTCTTAAATATTAATGGGAAATGGTGACTAAAACAAGAAAGAACAGAAATGTAAGGAAATGTTCTCTTAATTAATATTCCTGAGTCTTCAGAAATTTCCAGAAGTATGATTTATTTTCAAAGCCAATGGATAAATGCACTTGAATGCAAGTATTACTCTAATGTCCTATACTGAAACAAACTATTTTAAATGATTATTACTGTAAGTTGGAAATAGACCCCAGAATAAAACAAATCTCTCTCTGTACTAATCTCTAAGATCATGGTAATACAGGAAATTCATGTGACCATATAATGCTAAGTCCCATTGAGAAATCAGGCTTTTTTTTTTTTTTTCTTCTGTCACTTCCTTAGCAAGTATTTATAGTTAAGTTCCCTTGGCACAGTGGGATTTGGGATAGAAATTGTGCACATGACCAATTGGGAAAGAATGGCAAAAAGGCATGCATTGGTGGAGAAGTAAAGGACAGCTGGAAAGGCTTGACACTCTCTTGAAGAGATACATTGGTTGTGTGTGTGTGTGTGTGTGTGTGTGTGTGTGTGTGTGTGTGTGTGTACACCAACAGCTGAGGCCACTTCCAAACGTGCAAAAGCACAAAGCCTGCGTTAGCAGGTCACTGGAGAGGCCAGTCTTGGAACTACTTCATGTTATTTAGAGATTGTCTTAGTATGCATGGGCAAGAACATTTATGTATATTGATGTATATAAAATATTTATAGAACCATCGTGACCTGTGGAAATTTAAAACAACTTGCTAAGTACAAGGAGAAGGAACTAATGCATAAATTATTCTGTGGCTGACTCCATTTAGATCGAGAAATAGCTTTTTATCCATAGGTCATGATTCTTGGGAGGTTTACATGACTGCACTCAGCATCTAATCTAAAGGAAAAATGTTGGTAAAATAAAAGGGTAAGGAGGAGATTTATATTTGTAATTGTTACCCACAAAACTGATAATGGTTCAGTGGTGAAAACAGGCTAGTTGGAAGATTTGGTGGCTACAGGCTGTTTTCTGCAAGATGGTTCATATCAAATTGCTGCATAATTTATTTCTAAATATGAAAGTTTAAGTCACTGATGTAGGAAACATATCCTTGAATCATTTTGTCAAAGCTAAATCATCTGTTTGTTCTCTTATAATTGGAAAAAGGGACCATTAACCATAGGATTTTGGACATGCAGAAGTCTCTGTGTCCAACATGCTATTGAGAGAAATGTAGGTGGAGGTGGCGTTTTTAGATGAATATCTATTCTGGAAGAACTAGCCTGACTAAATATGCACCTTGGCAATGGGATTAGGCAGCTTGCTAGAGCTGTTCCGGTTCTCGTATGGAGGAACGTAAATCATGCTATATAAAATTCAAAATGTAGAAAACTGTTTTTCTCAACTGTTTGGTTTCAAGACCTAAATTTCCAATGGCTTTTTTGTTCCCTGCAGCATCTCAAAAGATAGAAACTGCATGATGTTGAACAGGCAACTAGAAGAAACAACAGGTTTCAGAGAATTATGGTATTGCTTCTCAGTCTTCAGTTACTGCTTCTCTTCAAAGCATTGCTTTACTTTTTCTCTGAATATTATGGTAATAACCTTCATTCTGCTTACAACTTGGAGAAATTATCCAATGCAATTTTGTTTTATAGTTTCTGCCATTCCCTCCTGTCCCCCATTACAGCAGTGAGTACGAATTTTCAGGTGCAGGTATTAAGAGGGCAGTGGAGGGGGGTGGATATAAAATGCACAGAGGAGGATTTGTTTTTTCATATGTGGGTTCTATAACTTGTAAGCGAATAGATACTGGAGGATGGGTGCACAGTGAAACTTTCATGGACTTCTTGTTAGTAGTAACAAGAATACCTTAAAATATTCGTCCTGCTTTGCAGTGACAATATGTGTATCCGTCCATAGTGGTATTTTTCTAATACACAGTTTCCAGAGGGCACAATTGAACCACTTAGTTTGCGTTTCCCAGTGTAGACTGCTCTCTGACTTCCTGAGGGTGGCATCCTCTGGCCCTGTCTCCTTTCTACAGAGGTGGTGGTATGTGGGCTCTCATCTAGTTTCAAACTGGACTACATTTTCATGATGGTGAAGAAGCCATTTAGAGGGGCTTCCAAAAGTCCCATGGCTGTGCTCACCCCACTCCCAGACCTTCATCACCAAAATGTTTTTCCTTTGAGGAAAATCATGTTGAAAAGAATTCTTGTAATACTAACTAGTATTTATGGGAACACTTATGAAGTGTGGCATGCTACATGAAATGGTTTCTATAAGCAAGATATCCCAATATTTTAGCCAAAGCAAATGAAACTTAGATTAAATAATTTGCACAAATTTAAGTAGCTAATAATAAATGGCAGAGCTGAGCTTCAAAATAAAGTCTGTCTTAATACAAACCGTTCACCACTATAGTACCCTGCCTACCAGGTAGCATTAAGACACCAGAGATGGTCTGGATGCAATGATAAAATGATTATTCCAATTACCTACTTCAAATGTGGAGGGCTTGGGATTTTTCTGCTTATGCACATGCAAAGACTCAAAGAAAAATGCTGTCACACTGATTTTAAAAAAAAAGGCAACAGAAAGAAAAATACATTATAATCATGCAACTAAACCAGCAGCCACTAAGGCAAGTTTTAAGATTAGAACAGCCCCAGATTTTTGGAGTACATTAATATAATTTTTAAAATATTTTATCTGGTTTGCTTATCCCTGATCCCCATTCCCTACTTCACCAATGAAATATTTTTTCCACTTGAAATATTAGATTAGGTAACTGGTATGTTTGAGTAATCCCACATGCTTAATAAATGATTATATAACAATTTATTTGGCATTACCTCAGAGTTTTCTTTGTGAATTTAGAGTAATCTCTGCCAATGTGTCTTCTTAAGTATTTCATATTTATTTTATACTTTTGAATGAACCCAATGGTGATTTTTAATTTAAGGAGGTCAGGAACAACTTGGATTTGTATTTCTTTAAAAACAGCTTTTATTAGTGACAGCTTCTGAGGCAAAAGGATTGTAATCCATCCCAGCAAGTTCTAACAGGTCAAGATTCCTGTTAAATTTTCCAGAAGTGTCTCTGCAGTCACCAGAAATTCTTGGCAGCATTTAGAGAAAAAGTTGGTGTTATTTTGCTCCTCTTGAATGTGATATTTTCAGTTGCTGCTGGTTTCCTGCATAGTCACCACAACTCCCAATTGCTAACATGTTGAAAAAGCAAGAACTGCAGAAGATTGAGGTATAACTTCTAGAAAGAAATTCACAAATAGGTATCAATATATTTTCCCTCTGACTCTTCCCCTTAAATGTAATTTAAGAAGAAAAAAAAGAGCTGTATTTTTCCAGTTTTGCCTCAATGTAAAGCATCCCTTTGAGCTGCTATTTATTGGATAATTTGTTCACAGGAATGTATTGGCTTTTAATCTGGGTGCTGCCACCAACCCACCCCCAGCTTGACAGGGAATTATTTCACAATAGATTCAGGAAGGACAACTTGCAAACTGTAACCTGAAAGTGACTTTAGATCATTTGTTTGGTGTTTATGTAACAGTGATTAATGGATCTTCTGAGATTCTATTTAGGGAGAAAGACATTTAGCAGTTAGTGCTAGTGACTACAGTTTTTAATGTGAGAAGATTGGTATACATTTCAATAACATGCCTAATTTTTAAAATATTCTCAATATATGGCTCAAAAAACTGTGTTGCTAAAAAACTGTTTAACTTGTTCTAAAGGCTATAAAGCTAATCACACAATGCTTCAATCTGGAACAAGTGATTAGTCATCTGAAAATTCATGCAGCATTGTCAGTGTACAAACAGATATGTCAAAATGAAACCCTCAGCTTTAGATTGCAAATTTGTCTAATGAACTCCAAGAGTTAAGGTTTTAAAGACTATAATTTCACCTCAGGAGAGTTTATTTAGAGAACCAAACTTCCATTTTCCAGTTGTCAACCCTTGGCTTTCCCAAACACCCTCCCAACTGAAGCCTGCACAGCAATTCCTGACTACACAGCCTGACCTCTGCCGCTAGCTCTCACATAGAAAAGGGGTGGAGCCTTTGAGGGAGGAGTGTCAGCACAAGTGAATGTAGATATCCTTAGAACTCTGGCCCTAAAATGTGCTAGTGTTAGAGTGAGATGGTAGAGTGAAATGCCTCCGTTGGCGGCTCCTTGGTGACATGCTCCTTGGAGCCCTTTAGCCTCCATATGTAGGTCCTGCCCTGTCCTAGACTTTTGGGGCCAATCTTGCCTCTAGAACCTCATTTCTCAACCGCAATCCTTTTTGATCAATGTAAAAATTTTGCATTCAAAATAAATATTTGTAAGTAAAAGCAAAATTGAAGACAAGTGATTTGTTACAAGATAAGACTTCAATACATTCCTTTCCTATTGCATCATTTTCCAATTCCTCTACCTCCACTGGGGAGAGCCTTGTTTCTATAAGGAGCTTTAGGCCATTTTCTTTTGAACTGTCCAAACAGGACCAGTGATGTACTCTTGTTCCTAGACTCCACCCATCCCCTCTGAGCCACTCCTTTAGCTCCCTGCCTGTACTTTAGTTCAGATCTACAGTATAGCTTCCCTTGCCCTAGTCCTGCCCTGTCAAGGGTGGTAGTCAAGTGCCTTATGCCCCATTGCCAGAGTCTGGGTCACTTCTTGCTCTGGTTGGACCCCATTTGTACATGTCCCACACATCCCCCCACCTCCGTCACCACCACTACGACAAGGGCCAGGTGGTAACGACTTGCCCAGAGAATTGTTCTTTGCTGACTGGATGTCTGCCCACATCTGACCATCCACATGGGCTGTTGGTTTTCTGACTCAGGGGCATTTCTATCTGGCTTGCCCACCACTGATCCATAGATTGATCTACAGATCTCAGTATCGTTCTTCAAAAGGTAGAAGCCATGGAATACAGCAATTCTAGTAGTTCACTTTGGGCACTTACCGTGTTACTGCAGAGTGCAGTAATATACTAAAAGTGTCTGAGGGTAAAATACTTAACACCTATCCTCCCTTTTTGGCTTGGAAACGTTTTAGTATGTCAACATGTTATCTAATTGTGTGGTTTTCGAAAGTAAAATATTTTCAGTCATGAAGTTCCAAAAGGGATGACTGATTGGGACTTTCTTTATAGCTGAGCAGCACCGTTCATGTAATATCTAGTAATTGCACAACGGAAAAGCATCCCGTACCACTGTTGACCACCCTCGAGGAGTGGTGAGAGGGTACTGTCATGATGTCTCTTCATTGTTGTCGAGTAGCTAATTATCTCCATCTAATCGAATATATGTATTGAGACCTTGCAGTTTTTAAGGCACAAACATAAGATATTGGTCCTGATCCCCAGGATATCAATCCAGTAGTATAGTAGGAAGATAAAACGTGGCCGGGTGCGGTGGCTCATGCCTGTAATCCCAGCACTTTGGGAGGCCGAGGCAGGCAGATCACCTGAAGTCGGGAGTTCGAGACCAGCCTGACCAACATGGAGAAACCCTGTCTTTTCTAAAAAAATACAAAATTAGCTGGGCGTGGTGGTGCATGCCTGTAATCCCAGCTACTCAGGAGGCTGAGGCAGAAGAATCATTTGAACCCGGGAGGTGGAGGTTGTGGTGAGCCGAGATTGCACCATTGCACTCCAGCCTGGGCAACAAGAGCAAAACTCCATCTTAAAAAAAAAAAAAAAAAAAAAAAAAAAAAAAAAAAAAAAAAAGACATGTATACAAATAATATAATGCAATGCAAAATATAGTAGGTACCAAAAGAAAAGTTTGAGGGAAGGACAAAGAAGACTTAGAGGGAAGAATGGAACAAGTAAATTTTATATGAGTGAACCTTGAAAGATGAATAGCTTATTGACCCAAGGAGATGTTAAAAAGAAAATTCTGAACTGAAGAGACACTGTGAACAAAAGCAAGGAAGTGGGGAAGCGGAGATGGTGTTTAAGGAGCAAGAGCAGAGTTTCATGCTGACTAAAGGTGTTGAATGAACCAGAGGCATTTTCTATCAGGCAAATTGTAGCCATTGTACGATATCAGAAACAAAATCCTATTATAAAAACTACCATGTGAGCAGTTTGCATTTTCTAGGAGTCATTCATCTATTCAACAAACATTTATTAAATGTCTTTAGCCCTGGAGCACTAACAAGATCAGACATGGCTACTGTCCCTAAACAACTCATGTGGCAAGCACTCTGTTAAAACTCCTCATCAATGCTGAGGTGTGTGGAAATCAAAGACAGGTAACTGTCCAGTGGGAAGACAGGAGGGATAGGGATAGAGAAGACTGTCCAGTCAGTTACATGCAGGACTGTGGGATATAGCGAAGATTTTGGAAGAGGAAGAGGAGTTCAATTTTAAGTATATTGTGTCTGAGGTGCTTTTCCATTTGGATGTGTGGGTTTAGAATTGTAGGGGTAGATTCTGTACTGGAGTAAAGACTTGGGGGTCATGTGGTATGATGGTATTTCAAGATAGAGGCCTGGATAAGGTCACCTAAGGGAGAGTGTGGAGAAGAGAAAAGGCTCTTTTGAGTCATGCCTTTTTCCCCATCTCCTTAGGTCAATAAGATACTCATCTTTCAAAGTGTCTTTTGGAAGATGAGTAGGTATTAACCAGATATAGTGAGTGAGAAAGGAATTCCAAACAGGTAGATGATATAAGCAAAGATGTGTGTCCAGAGCTCAATATGGCTTAAGCACAGGGTACCTGAGGGCAAGTGATGGAAGATGAGGCAGAAAAATGATCAGAATCATATATGCCATGCTAAAGGATATGAACTTTATTCTGTAGAATATGGGTTACTACTAAAGAAGTTTAAGCAGGTGACTGATGTGATCAGAGTTGAATTTTGGAAAAAATATCACCCTGGCTTGTTGAAGACAAATTGGGGGTGAAAAAAATGGAGACAGAGGCCGAGTGCAGTGACTCACGCCTGTAATCTTAGCAGTTTGGGAGTCCAAGGTGGGGGGATTCTTGAGTCTAGGAGTTTGAGACCAGCCCAGGCAATACAGTGAGATCCCATTCTCTACAAAAAATTTAAAAATTATCTGGACGTGGTGTTGCGTGCCTGTAGTCTTAGCTACTCGAGAGACTGAGCGAAGAGAATCACTTGAGCCCAGGATTTTGAAGTTGTAATGAGCCGTGATCATGCCACTGCACCCCAGCCTGGGTAATAGAGCAAGACCCTGTCTCAGAAAAAAAAAAAAAAAAAAAAGATAGAGAAACCAGTTAGGTAGTATCAGCGATGCAATAGTCCAATTATGAGTGACTTAGCAAGGGTTTTTGTGGTGACCAAGGAGATATACCATTTTCCAAAGGGAAGAAAATTTTATTCACAACTACAACTTTGGAGTGGCTCCTATTAAATAAAAGGTGTATCTGCTGGTCATATTGACCCATTTGGGTGTGCAGCGGTAGAGCTAGAGCTGCCTTTGGGAGGAGGGTGGAGAGAGCTGAACTTGCAGTACATAAAAGAGTGAAAGAATTTGGGATTCTCAAGAGTAATCTAGGACAGTGGTAATGAAACAGGATCATGAGAAGAGGAAAGAAGGGATAAACCAACAAGAAAACAAAATAGCCATGGGAATAACTTTCTGGTGGTGAGTTAGCCAAAGGATTTTTCATCATAGAGCATCTAATACTCAATTTGAAGTTGTTTGTGTTGCTGTAATCTCAACCTCATCTTCATTTCCCAAAATTTCATGCCGTATTGAGTCTGTGGACGTTAAGCATGAGGACTGATGTGGTCAATGTAGTTTGGAATAGTGGCATTAATCGTAAGTTTGCAAGATGCATGCTTAGAGTATGAAACCAAAGAGGACCATGAGCATACAAGCCTTCAGCCCCCACCCCTCCATCCAGGAATTCTCAGAAATCTTGCATAAGACTTTGAGCTGTCATGGAGGGAATTAAGTTTTCAGTTGACTTTATTTGGATCTTAGATATAAGTTTATATACCTTTATATGAGAAATGTTTTTTCTCATGTCAAGTAAAATGACATACTAGAAGATGTGCCTTTTTTATCCTGAGACTTTGGGGAACCTCTGAGTCTCCACCAGAGAAGTGTGCTCACTTTTTGAAGGACTACACTACACTCTTCGTCTTGGTGAGTTGTGCCACACCACTCCTACAATCTGATTTCCACCTCCACTGTCCCATGAACTTGCTGTCACCAAGGTCAATGTTCTGGTAAACACTTTCTAACTCTAGGACTCACTGAGGCATTTTATGCTGTTGAACGTGCTTTCCGTAGTGCAGCTCTCTGCTTTACAACATATCTGACTTCTCTCTGCCCTCTCTGATCATACTCAGCCTCTGTCATTCTCCACACTCTTCCTGAGTGACCTTATCCAAACCCCTACCCTTAAATACTATTCATAACACATGACCCACACATCCTTACTTCCAGCACAAATCCCACCCCCAAGATTCTAGACCCACACATTCAAATGGACAGGCACCTCAGACACCATGTGTTTTAAATTAAACTCATCTTTCCCCCTCCCAAACCTGCTTCTGCTATATTTCCTACCCCGTTTTATGGCATTCTGGACCACCCAGATGGCCCAGCTAGGAATACAAATGTCACGCTAGTCTCCTCTCTTTTGTTGCCCAGTGCCCCCAACCCGCCCCCTACAGCTAACTAGTAACCAATTCTGGGGAGTTTATGCTTTCCTAGTCTCTGTTCTATCTGTTCCAGCCTCTTTACACCTACACAGAGTTCATCGTTCAATCTGCATCACTTCGTTCTTAGATCATTACAGCGGTCTCCTGACTGGTCTTTCCACCACCAGCCTAGGCCTCACTGAATCCATTCTTCTGTTGGTTACAGAGGTCATATTTTTAAAACCTATATAAATATCATGTCACTTCTCCTCTTGAGCTCCTTTGATGCTCCTCTTGGCTTTTCATAATTAAGTCCACATTCCCTAGCTTACACTAAGTTGCTCAGGACAGACTCCTGTGACACTCAGCCCATATCAGCCTTCTTATTCAGATACAATTGTACTGGCTTTTAAAAATGAATCTTACAAATACATGCTCTGTGGTTCAGATTGTCATATAATTTGTCCGACAAACTTGGTAAACATGACAATTTCTTTGGAACCTAATTTCCAGTTTTGGTGTACCACAATGATGCCACACAACTCTAGTCTATCTGGGAGATGGCTTTTTAGCTGTGGTTTGTCAGCCAATCATTTCTTCTAAGGGCTTTTGGAAAAGTTAAAAGTTACAATAGCTAAATAGTAAGGGAAGAGCTGGGACAAACAAAGTGTGTAACACCAGAGACAGGACTAATCAAAATAATCTAAATATCCAACAGTTCTTGAAATTGCTTAAATAAAATAGGATTTTAACAGTATGTAAACTATCTTCTTTTTGAAGAAAAAAAATGTTATGTATGTGTTCAAATATGTATTGAGAAGAATTTTTAAAGATGCACTAGACCAGGTACAAGTGACTCATGCCTGTAACCCCAGCACTTTGGGAGGCCAAGGCAGGCAGATCACTTAAGGCCAGGACTTCCAGATCAGCCTGGCCAACACGAAGAAACCCCGTCTCTACTAAAAATATTTTTAAAATTAGCCAGTCATGGTGGTGTATGCCTGTAATCCCAGCTACTTGAGAGCCTGAGGCATGAGAATCGCTTGAACCTAGAAGGCCTAGGTTGCAGTGAGCCGAGATCGTGCCACTGCACTCCAGCCTGGGTGACAGAGCAAGTCTCAGAAAAATTAAAAAACTAAATAAAAGATATGCACTAAAGAGTTATCAGTAATTCTTCTGTGTGGAGAGGATAATGGGGTTCTTTATGTTCTTTTGTTTATATGTATGTTCTGATTCTTCTTAATGATCGCACGTTATTTTAGTTCTAAAAAGAAAAGGACATACAGAATCTACACAATCTAAAATGTTAACTTTTTACCAAATTGTTTTTTACAGAATGACATAAAATCCTATGGTTTCCAACCATTTTTTATACTAGCCTTTTTCCTCAAATTGAAATGTCTTTCCCAATCCCCACACCCATGAAACTTTTTTTTCCTAGCCTGGTCACTTTATTGTTTAAACATTCTGATAGAGTCAGCTGGGAGTGGTGGCTCATGCCTGTACTCCCAGCACTTTGGGAGGCCAAGGTGGGCAGATCACAAGGTCAGGAGATCAAGACCATCCTGGCTAACACGGTGAAACCCCGTCTCTACGGGAAAAAAAAAATTGACCAGGCGTGGTGGTGGGTGCCTGTAGTCCCAGCTACTCGGGAGGCTGAGGCAGGAGAATGGCGTGAATCCAGGAGGTGGAGCTTGCAGTAAGCCGAGATCACGCCACTGCACTCCAGCCCAGGCAACAGAGCAAGACTCTGTCTCAAAAAAAAAAAAAAAAAAAAAAAAAAAAATTGGATAGTGTCACATTCTCTGTGAAGCTTTCCTTGATCCAGAGTCTGCTGTAGATCAGGGATCTATGATAAAACGTGGTTCACAGGCTGAAGCCATCCAACAGTTATTTTTGTACAGCCTGTGAACTAAAAAAATTTTTACTCTTCTGGAAAGGTTGGTTTCCTTAAAATTCCCACTACTCTGAGGTAGAAGACACTTTCTAATTCAGCTTGGTCTCCCCAATCTGGAGGAGAGTGCCCTGTCCATAGGAGCCACTTGATAAATAAATGCAGAATGCATGAAGGAGCAGTGTAAGCTTCCTCCTCACACTAGAATGTAAGTTACATGAGGACAGGGGTTCTATTGCCTTTGCTCACTGTTTACCTCCAGTGTTTGGAAGAGTATCTGGAACACAGCAGGCACTCGGAAAATATTTGTGATTGTTAAGTGCACCGATATTGTTGCCATATTTCTGAGTTTTGTAAGTTTTAGATCAATCTGTAGTCTTTTATATCATACATTTGGCAATTTATGGAAATAAAAGTCCACCTTAAGAGCTTCAGAAAAACAAGGAAGAGGCAGCTTTAACTGTGTCGAGAAAGGAAGTAGTTATGAGATCTTTTCAAGAGCGTATTGATTTCCCCGTCTTTAGGGCGTCTGCATAGGGACACTGCAGCCTGTAATTACCTCTTCCTTTCACCCAGTGGTAGCAACAGTCTCAGGCAGGTATTAAATCAAGATCCTGCTGACACCGAGTTATTAAATACCTGTGGCAGCAGGGCTCATGAAGTAGAGGGACTCAGCATC
This sequence comes from Macaca fascicularis, assembly GCF_037993035.2. Lineage (NCBI taxonomy): Eukaryota > Metazoa > Chordata > Mammalia > Primates > Cercopithecidae > Macaca > Macaca fascicularis. Next base: position 165,312,616 of record NC_088377.1, on the reverse strand, counting down.
CTGGCCCTGTTTCAAATCAGGATGAGCTGTACTGAGCTGTACTTTCAGAGATTAACATGCGCACATTAATCACAGCCTAAACACTTCATCTGCTCTTGGACAGTCTCTCTCCCAATGAGTTGAAAGCTCTTTATAGAGGATGAACTAATTAGTTTTCATATCAGCTTTATGAGTTTCCAGGGAGGATGGACCAGGATCCCCGTTCTGTGCTGAATAATGATCATCATAATACTTTGCATGTTTACAGTACTGGATTCTGAACACATTGTAGAAATGCTTTTTTCATAATGATAAATGTGCCCGCTGAGAATCTGACCATATTACACTTGTCTTATTATGTGCTTTATCACTTTGTTTCTTAGATTGATGTGAGAGCCTGTATCTTCATTTAAACTTTGTGAAGTCCCTAGTAAGTACATGTTGGTCTCTCTTAAGGCACAGAAAGCCACAGTAAGGCAGCTTGTTAAAATGCAAAGGAGAAAATGTATCTCCTCATCACTTGCTTCTGGTGAGAAGGCTTGACCAGTCTCCCCAGCCCAACCAGCTCCTGGTAATACTCGTACTAGCCTTTTCCTCTTTATTCAGGAGGGCTGCCACACCCCGCTCCTGGGATCGCCACATGGCTTAATCAATGACCCAGTTTATCAGCAAACTTTTGCTCCTCTGCCTCATCAGACTGGAGGTGGAAGCTGTTCACCTCTCACAACCCTTTGACTTAGAAGAGCCTGTCTTCACGCACACACAAGGGTCAGAGGAAGGGAACGCCTGCCTTGGCTTTCTGTTCTAAATTCACACACCTGCACACATACATGCCTTTTAAAAACCTACATTTTACCTTTTATTTCCTTGAACAACAAGAATGAATGTAATTTTGAACACAAGGTGAAAATAGTGACGTCTCTACCAAGGGAAATGAAGATCTCCACTGTTCTAAGAACGGTAAACCTTGGGAGGTTGAGTCTGGATGGAAGAAGAGAGGTACAGTGACACAAAAGGAGCATGAGCTTCACAGTCAGAGACACCAGGCTTACCCTCTCTGTACCTCAGTTTACTCATCTATAAAATTGCAATAGAACCTTTAAATGTTGTTGTGAAAACATGAGACAACTTAGTTCAGAAAATATCAGTCACCTTCCCTCCCTCACATGGAATCAGGGCACCGACTAGCTCATGGGCCACTGGGATCCTTTTTAAGTGATGATGTCAGTTGTTATTCTGTAAGAGAATGGCTGAACAGCAGAAACAGACTCAAAGAGCCAGGCTGAAGGACTATGGGAGAGATTTTCTAGTGAAACACAATCCTCTTGACTGGAGATAATCCAAAGCTCTGTATCTGAAGCAAACAATTATTTACTGGGTGACCCAGAGAGTTTGCCAAGACCACTGTTATAATCTGTAGGACACAAAGGATACATCACTAATCATAGTTAATACAAAGGACTTTAGAGGGACTTATAACTTTCATAAATTAGAGTGGAGAGCTAGAGTGAAGTGAAGGTAATTCAATATGTCTTTCTCTTATTTGAATTAAGACACTTCTTGAGTGACAGGGGTAGAAGGATAGCTGGAAAAAATGCATGTGCCCCATGTCCCCATGTCTATTTTGTGAATGTTGGCATCGTTGTGATTTGTGTAGAGACCCACTAGACTAAGGCTTATCCAAGGAGAGTTCAAAGAGCCACTTGAATCATCCTTAGCATCAGCCAAAATGTAGCTTTGAATTTAGGGGTCTTATCTTCCAGTATTCCTCTAGCACTTATTTCCTTCCTACCATGAAACTTCTTTTCAATTTTATTCCTTCAAGAGATCATTCATTTTTATAACAAATGATTGAATCGACATCTGGGTATCTATGGGACTTCTGGAAACATGGAAGCATCAGCTTCATCCTGGGTCTAGCATCCATGAATCTAAGATGATAATGACCACAATGGGGATCTTTTCACAACTTGTTATCTCACTTTGAAGAAAGTTCTTACTGGGCACACTGGCTCACACCTATAATCCCCATGCTTTGAGAGCCCCGGGTGCGAGGATCTCTTGAGCCCAGGAGTTGGAAACTAGTCTAGGCAACACAGTGAGACCCCGTCTCTACAAAAAAAATCAAATTGTTAGCCAGGTGTGGTGGTGCATGCCTGTAGTCCTAGGGACTCCAGAGGCTGAGGCAGAAGGATCAGTGGAGCCTAGGAGTTTGAGGCTGCAATGAGGTATGTTTGCGCCACTGCACTCCAGCCTGGGTAACAGAGCCAGACTCTGTCTCAAAAAAATAAAAAATAAAAAAAATTCTTGCTTGCAGTCCTTTAGAAAGAGATCTGATCAGATTTTCTTGAACAAGAGGAAACAAAGAAAGGCAAATGCTTAGGACCCAGACCCTTTTTGGGCGAGAATGTAATATTTTTTAATATCCAGTAATGTTACATACACACCTGACAGATGTATCAACTCACAGAAAAATATTAGTTTGGCTTTTTTAAAAAAGGGAAAAAACTTCAATACACATGTATCGAGATTACAAAAATCTGACAGATGTATCAAGTTACAGAAAAATATTAGTTTGGCTTAAAAAAAAGGGAAAAAACTTCAATCCACATTTATTGAGATTACAAAAATAACAGCACATTTCATGAACTCATTACAAGTCGGAGTTACCAACACATCTAGAGATAGGAAGAGCATCTTTAAATTAATTGCTTCTTGCCAATACAAATCTCACAACATAAAAAATAAATTTATGTTCATATTTACAGAAGAAACATGCTGATTGTTTCTTAAGATTCTCTTCGGAATTAATGGGCGAGATTATTTTTAAAGTCAGGGATCATTCTGAATTGAAGAAGTTATTTTAGAAACATCTCACGATGCATTTTGCGTAATACCACTGAACAGTTCTGCATCCTCTTCTAGAGATCGTGTTTTTATCGCAGGGCTTCTGGAACTTCCACCTACAAAAATAGCGGATTTTCTCTCAATGAAACAACACACATGATAAGGGAAAAATATCCGTAGGATATGTCTCTAGCAGTATCCTCTGAGAAGAACTCAAGCATAGGTTGATTATTGCTGCATGGTAATAATTGTTGTTACCATGTTATACATTTTATGTTATAAATTAGGTATCAAATCAATCACAACTCTGTGGTAAAATTTTTGACAAGTGGTGAATCCTTTTGGAATTTAGATTATATTCCCTGGTTTTCTTCTTAAGGGAATTGGGACATGTATGTCCGGGAGTGTCTTAAAATGGTCCTGGCCCTTATATGACTGAGAGGCTGGGAAAGTGGCCCAGATGTTCCTCTCAAATGGAAATGTGCTCACTTTTGTGCCCGCTCCTAATGTTTCAAACTTGGCGTGTTTGCTCTCGCATACTAAAATATTGAAAGTACTGATAAGTATTGTGAGAGGTGACTTTGGTACCACCGTGCAATGGAGGACAACTCATTTACTGTATCTGTGCCCCTGTGTCTGTTCTCTGGTTACTTACCCGCTTTAGCTGTTTTATGCTGCTTCCCCGAATTGCTTCCATGAGATTCTCATGAGCTGATCTCTGTGGGGTAGAAGGTCGGGAACTGTCTTCCATTTTCTTCTCTTGCACTGACCTCAGAGAATTTTTTATTTCCTTTAGGACATTGTTTGGCTGTTTCTTGACCTTTTTCCCTTTTTTCTTTTTCTGTCCATTTTGTAATGCCCGTTGGGCACTCTCCTGTTGTTTGATGACTTCTGCAATGTTTCTGGTAATGAGCTTTTTCTCTGGGAGTGGAGGAGGGGGAGGAGGAGGAGGTGGTGGCAGCCTTTGGGAAGAAGGAGGGGGAGGGGGAGGGGGAGGAGGGGGAGGAGGAGGAGGTGTGGCCACAGGAGACAGAGGACGGCTCCTCACAGTCCGGACTTTTTTGGAGAGTTTTGGGGATGACCAGGGTGAGTGCCTGGGAGACACATAAGGTGAAGAGCTAGGTGTTCCTCTTTGCCAGACTTTGGTCCTAAGATTGGGTCCTCCATCATATCCCTCCTGCTGTTTTTGCTCCTGCAAACGTTTTTGCCTCTGTTTATCCATATTTCTTGTCAAAATGCTCGTCATGCTCATTCTTGGTCCTGGGAGCTCAAAATGGTATCCCAGCCTCAGCAGCGTCGTGTTCTCCTTCAGCAGCTTGACAATCTCCATTTCCACCTGGCTGCCCATGATGTGCCTCTGGTTGTGGAAACGCAGCTCCGTGAGCACCGTGTTGTGCTGCAGAGCTCTCATGATGGCCAGGATCCCCTTTCCCGTTATGAAGTTGGAATCAACGTTTATATTGGTGATGTGCTCATTGACTTTGAGCATCTCCGCAATGGCCATGGCCGCACTGTCGTCGGCATGCGTGTTGGCCAGACTGAACGTCTTCACCACAGTGTTGTCCTTGAGGGCTTCAGCAAAGCGGGTGAGGGTCTGTGTTGTGATGTTCTCAATGTTGTTCAGATTGACTTCTGTGGTGTCAGGGTCATTGCTTTTAATCTTGTCCAAAGCGTCCTCAATCACTGTAGGATTTCCACAAGGGTGAATGGCAGCTGGGGACTCTGTGTTTCTTCCATTGCTGTCGTTGGTCAAATTTATGTTCTCTATTTGACTTTTAAATATCTTTGGCTTAGAGTTATCAGAATTGACACTATCATAATTTACAGTTCCATTAATCCCTTTTGCAGTTTCAATTGTTCTTTCCTCTTCATCGCTGTCTTCTTCCTCCTCTTCCTCCTGGGACTCCTCCTCCTCCTCTGTATACACTTCCTCAGAAACCTCACTGTTACTTTCAGTAAAGATAAGCTCTTCCTCACTTTCCTCTTTGTCTTCTGCAACCTAAAGAGTATGATATCATCGTTAAGCTTCTTAAAAATGATATCATTTTTAAGTACATTTTTTAACTTGCAAAAGTAGCACATGGCAAGTGACATAAGTTTATAAGGAAAAAAGTTAACAGTCCTCTGCTTCTGATCTGTCTAGTTCTCATGACCAAGGCTGACATTTTATTGCAATAAAGAGCAATAGCTTTTTCTACAAACATTTCTCTTGTTTTCTACAGAATATCCAGAATTCAACTTATTGAATAAAATTATATAATCATTTTGCCAATCTGAACAAATAAATCAGAACTTCAGCTTTGGAAAACCTTGATAAATTTGTCCACCTCCTGAGGACCGACTCTTACTGGTTAACTCTCCATTTACTTACAATGTAGCAAATTCAACCATCCCTTCTGGAATCACTCTGTCTTATTTCTCCATCTCAAGCAATCAAATGACAACAAAAATATACAATATGTTAATGAGTTCCCCTTTTTAATGCTCAAAAATTCCCAAATTTGCCATCCATAGCAGATGCGACAGAAGCCAACCACTCTCTGCCAGGCCTTGCCTCAGTGTAGACAGAAGCAGAGCTGTCATTTGCTCCTCCAGCATTTATCTGCCTCTGCGGTAGAGCCGGCACAGGGATTCAGAGACTCTCTGAATCACCTGAGAGCTGCCTCTGTAGCTGTCCCTTATCTGGGCAAGGGAAGTCTAAAGGCAGGGCTGCTGCTCAGGACAGCAGGAAGTCAAAATCCAGTTCGATGCAGAGGAAACATTCAGGTCACCCTTTTGGGAAGCTCACCTTGAAACCTCCATCTAGTCCAGGGTTAAATGAGACAGACTGCAGAAGACCAGGTGGGAAAGATAATCACCCTTGGCACCCACTAGATTCTAACCAGTAAAGTGGATGGAACAGCAGAGAACAGTAGAAAATCTTGAAGTAAGCCATTGCCCCAGCCTGATGGTCTTAAATTATTTAGCATGTATCAATTATGAAAGGCTTTCAGGCAAACACGATTTCATTCTATCTTTGTCTTTCCTGTTTACAAGACTTGCTGCACAAAGAAGCCCAAGTGACCCCTTGTTTCTCTTTTTCTTGCTATCTTTTCTGATTTTTACAAAAATAAAGGTCTAGAAATTGCTGACAGAGTCTGATTTTTTTCTCCTGCTGTCTCTTTAGTCCTTTCTCTTTATCTTTTCTGCAGCCCTGGGACCCTGCCCTGTCCTCCAAGCCGTGATTCTTCTCTCTATATTGGCAACTTTTTTCTGACCCCAAGGGTGCCCGCTGCCTGAGGCATGTGGATCTAGCTTTGGAAAACACCGCACTTATCTCCAGGCTTGTTTGCCCAGTTGCTGTCACAAAATAGCCTCCAGTTATCCACTCTTTGGAGTGGCAGGCACCAAGCGATGGCCTGGGGAAGGGGTCAGCCACTCCTGGGATGACTTGTCCAGTCTTAATTTACTCCCTTTTACTCCCTTCTTCAGGAGCAGGGAGGGAGAGAGACGGATACTCTGTGTGTCTGCGTGTGTGTGTGTGTGTGTGAGAGAGAGAGAGAGAGAGAGAGAAAGAGAGAGAAAGGTTTGGTGGCAGCTGGCTGCAAGTCACAATGCAACAACATAAGAAAAAGAGTGTGGCTCTAGCCAAGTCTGCGGGCATATGCGAGGGGAGAGAGGAAGCCTTCCCTGCCCAGCAATGAAACAAATTGATTAACCCAAGAAGGAAAGAATTGTGGGCTGACTTCTCCTCATCCCCATTCCACTCCAAATTCCTTATCATTCTAGTCCCTGTAAAGCTGTGTGTGTTCATGTGTTTGTATGTATTTTTAGCTGTTTTAGTATTTGGAGGAAAGGGGCCTGTCTCAAAATTCAAGGTATACAGCCTTGTATGACACCATTACATTTCATTCCCTTTGGTTTTTTTAAAGACCCTCTGGCTCTATCTGCAAGATCTGTTTTCCCCTCGTAATGTACCTGGACAGGTAATACCTGAAACTGTGAGTTGTCATATAGCATCTAAATGATAGCTCTCCCAGAAAGCCTTCTTTGACATCCCCTCCAATTATCCCTCCGATGCATTCCCGTAGCACTGTACTCGCCCCCAATAAAGTACCTGTCACTCTTTATTTTGGTCACTTGTTTTCTCCAGCAGACGGTTAGCTGTTGAGAGCAGCGGACCATCTCTGCTTTGCTCACCTAGCACAGTGCTTAGCCTGTAGTAGGAGCTCAATAATTATTTGTTTACCGAATGGCTCTAAGTTGACATTGGTTAACCACAGCTGAGAGTTAGGACTAGACACAGGAGAAAGGTGACAAGCCCTCCCAGTTTGCCTGAGTGTGAAGGGTTCCCCAGAATTTTAGTCATGAATCTAGACAGTCCCGGACAATCTGAGATGATTAGTCACCCTAGGTGGGGGACGTCTGCAGAAAGAAGAACAGAAGGGGAAAAGGTGTCTACAGAGGCGAGGTGAAAGGATGCAAAAAACAGACTTTGCTCACTTTATAAAATATTCTGTCCCTAGGGGCCTATTTTATGACAGATTTCCTATATGCCATGCTTTGGCATTAACCCTGATTATTTAAAGAATGGAGGTGGGAAGGAGGGTGTAGAATGAGGAGGTGGGAGATGTCAAGGGACTGGACAAGGAGAAGGGGAATGTTAGCAAACTTAGAAAACAAATCAGGTAATAAGAAGAGTGGCCATTTCTCCTGATTGCCTCCCTATTATGTACGTACATATCACATTCAAAGTATGTGTTAATTGACTGTTTATGTTATTGGTAAGGCTTCTGATATACAGTAGGCTATTAGTAGTTAAGGTTTGGGGGAATCAAAAGTTATACATGAATTTTGGATGCTGCAGGGGCAGGAGTTGGTGGGCCTGACCCCCATGTTGTTCAGGAGGTAACTGTAGTTGAGCGGTTCTTAAGTTTTACTGTGTGTCATAATCACCTGTGAGAGCACCAATTGTTGGGCCCCATCCCCAGAGTGTCTCGTTCATCAGATTGAGGGGAGCTCTATAATTTGCAGTTCTAAGAAGATCCCGGGTAATGCTGATGCTGCTGGCTGGGCACCCACAATTTTGAAATGTTCTTTAATTTTCAGGTCTATGTAATTAACAGTTCTGTTAACTTCTAATGAATTTCTTAACCTCGCCTTGTCTCACTTCTCCAGTGCAGAAAGTTAAGAATGAAGTGAGATAACGGGAGAAACTCATTGGCACCTGTGCTGAGATTGAACCACTGTCAATAGGGGAGCTAGACCATTGGGATTCTAGGGTCCCTGGGAGCTCCAGTGTGGCGTAAGTTTGTGTAAGCCCAGGTGGGCAGAAAGTCTGCAATTCAACAGGTGTTGCGTCTGCTTTTTGTAAGCCTTTACAGAGCCAGCTGCCTGATAATCAGTCAAGACCCTCCGCTCCGTCTCAGGGTCCCTACTTTACGGCTTTTCACTTACGCATCTACCTTGTTCCCCCAGCCACCCCACAGTTGCATGGAGAGTTTTCCTGTTGTGGGAATTGGATTTGCACCCTCCATCAGCAAGCTCCTGCTCATCACGCTTTGCAACTACAGAGAGCTGGCCAGCAGGGAAAGTACTGGGAGAAAAGTTAACTAGCCTAGAAAGGAACTGAAGTCCATCAACACAGCAGCCTCTCTAATTGAGCTCATAAGCCATTAGCAGGGATCAGCAAAACCTTTGGCAGGATCAGGTGGGTTCATCCAGCTGACGACAAGTTTTGCCCTTTGCTTCCACCACTGTCACACATTGTGACATTAAAAAGTCTTTGTTGGATTATTGATACACTGGTTGTATAGCCTGGATATTCTGAGACAGTTTTATTCTTTTTTTTTTTTTAAATGAGACAAGGTTTCGGTTTGTGGCTCAGACTGAGTGCAGTGGCACAGCCGTAGCTCACTGCAGCCTCAACCTCCTATGCTGAAGCCATCCTCCCACCTCAGCCTCCTGAGCAGCTGGGACTACCACTTGCTAATGTTCCACCACACCCCGCTAATTTTTTTTTTTTTGTTTGTTTGTTTTAGAGATGAGATCTCACTATTTGCCAGAGCTGGTCTTGAACTCTTAGGCTCAAGTGATTCTCCTGCCTCAGCCTCCCAAAAAAGTGTTGGGATTACAGGTGTGAGCCACCATACCCGGCCAGTTTTATTAGAGAGTTTTAAATAATTGTGATAATAATGTCATTATTATTTTGACACTCATTATCACATCAAAGAAAAAAAAATCCCTCTTAAAACAATGGTTGTGGAGGAATTGACCTGCCCAAGTACTGACTTGTATGTGTCCTTCCTTCTAACACACCCCTTCTAGCTGCTCAATACCATGGCCTTGGCAGACCCTGGCCGGATCCCAGTGGCCCTTCCTGCAATGATTGACATGGACAAAACTCACACATATCTTGCTGCAATTGTGGCCCACATAACCCTATCATCAAGATCATCTAACAGCCCTAGATTAGTGCTGTGGAAGTCTTGCCATTGGCTTTAGGCCATTTTGACTTTAGATGATTCTAACAGAGTGCAAGGGTTTTAAACTGTTTCTCCTGACCTTTGTTCTTCCATAATTCTGGAAGAATTTTTTTTTGTTATATGGACACTTTATTATCATTACTATTTTCCCAGAGAATAGTAGTCTTTTGGACTTCCTGCTGGTAATGACTCATTTGGCAAATTCAAAGTAACCATTTACTGGGCAATACACAAGAGATTCATAGACCTGAGCTCTGATATAAGCACATTTACTAATCTCAGGATCACCATCGTAAAGGAGACAGAAATCTTAGAGATCATCTATACAGCTGTGCTGCCCCTGAGTCCTCAGATGGGTTTCAGGATGTGTTATCATTTTGAAATTCTATGCAAAAGTTGGTGTATTTTGCACAAACCCAGGGCTATTTTAAGACGGTTCATAACTTATCAGAATTTCAAAGGGGTTCTTGATTCACAAAAGAAACACTGTCTCTAACTCCCTCGATATCCAGAGGGAAAGCGAACCCTGAAGTGACAGTTCAAGGTCTAACAACATGGGAACAGAGCAGGGACTCTTAACAAGGCCCCGTGACTCTCAGTGTCATGTACTTCCCACCACCCCACACTTCTTGGTGTTGGAACAGAACTATTTCACCATAGCTACTATCACAGTCAAAGCAACCAGTGTTCCCACTTTTGTCTTTATAGGAGAGAATAAACGTACTTAACTGAAAAAAAAAATGTATACATGTTATACGTACACATATATCTTAGGAACATTACCAACTTATAGCTCCAACAAGACTTATGTTTGGCAAAATATTGAATCCCATACACTGGTTGAGAATTATTTTCCGCTTGAGCTTTCTGTTTGTAATCAAAGAGCCCCAATTAAGAATTTTACATATTATGATCCATTGGGTGACCATAGCATTTACATGATTATTTCAGCCTGAGAAATGATTTAATAGCAAGTATAAATGGGTTATAGAAAAATTCAAGTGATTAGAATTGAGAAGTTAGGGAAAACAAGTGTCTAGGTTTGGGATGGGGTGATGGGGAGGTGGGATTAGCCAATGAAAAGTCCCAAGAGCCTACCTTTCCACATTCCCCCAGTCTCTCCTTCTCCAAGAGTTTTTGGGACTCCTTTTCCCAATAGGCCATCAGTGCCTCTCTGCTGAATGTCCCTGTGGGGGTTTTCTCAGTCAGGCTCTTCTGCCTTAGCCCCACGGGAAGGTTGCGGTCAGGTTCAATGTCTTCCAACTCTCTCTCTAGCTCCTTCAGCTCCTCAGCTGACAGGGAGGCGAGGAGTTCATCCTCGTCGATGGATTCATATTTACTGAGTCCTCTTCGGTAGCCAAAGGTAGACATGGTCCCTGCTTTGTCAGACCCAGAAGGAGCTTGAAGGACCAGGCATTCAAGGCAGCCAGAAGCAGGCAGGGGGGCAAGTGGCAGACTGGTCAACAACTGGTGCTAGGAGTGGCTGCGGGAGCCTTTTAAGAGTGGTGATACAGGGCTGTGACAATGCAGAGAGGGGTGAAAGCATGGGCTGTTTTAAGCATCAGACGTCAGCCAGACATTTGAACACAAAGAATGTCACATCGGTGGTGGATGGAGGTCTCAGAACCAGTGGGGATTATTAACATACTGGCCAGGGCCATATTTAGCTGAGCCTGATAGCTCATGAGGACAGGCAGAGAGTGTTTCAGATAAGGAGTAACATAGTTCTTCTCACTTTGTATTCAAACAACAGGGGAATAAAATTTATTTTGAAAATGACTTGCCGCCACCACCATGTCCATGAAAAGATTTTTTCATTATAATCTTCGGGTTGAGAAATGTCTCCACAGTACTGCATGGGTAGTTATTCTGGTTCTTCTATAAACATACTGTGGGTGCTACTGATGGGGACAGAAGGTCATAATAATATAATATTTCATAATTTTATTGTACTTTGCGGTTTACAAAGCACTTTAATCAGTTTTTCTAATCATAAATCCTGTGAGATGAATAACATGGTTCTCATTTATAGATGTTGGCAACCGAGGCATGGAGAGATTAAGTGTAACGTCAGAAGTCAGAGAGCTGAAAGTACAGAGAAGTGCCTCTCTCCACTGAACGAAATGCTTCCTCCTTCTCACCATGATTACTAGTGAAAAACTAGACTTGCAAATAAAACTCTAAAAAGACAAACCATAGTACTGGGTATGATTTGTTAAGGACTGACATTATGCCATTCCAGTGCTAAGCATTATCTCCTTTAATTCCACAATCCTGTAAGGGGTACATTAGTGCCCATACTTTACTAGTACACACTCAGAGAGGTTAAGTTACTAGCATGCGAGCACAGAGCTAAGAAGTAAGACAGCTAGAATCTGAGCCCAGATTTGTACCTGGCCTGAAAATGGAAGAGATGTGAATTTGAAATTATATATACAACTTGATCAGTATGTATTATATATATACGCAACACATTTTCTTATGTACTCCATACATTTGCACAAATTAAAAAAAGAAAGTATATATGACCATTTTGTTATATGTATGTTCAAATAAACCCATAGTTTGTAGGACTTCATAAATATAATACCATTTTACAGATATGTAAAATCTATTAAAGTATTAATGCAAACAAAAATACATTTATCAATACATGTATAGTACATGATATTCTGATTATACCCTCAGCAGCTGGTGAATATTTGGGTTGTTTCTAGCTTTGGGTTTCTAGCTTTTATCTATGAATACAATTTCTATGAACATTTACATACAAGTGTTTGAGTGACCTCAGGTTTTCATTTATTTTGAGTAGCTATGTAGGAGCAGAATTACTGGGTTATATGATAAATTTACTTTTTAAGAAACTGTAAAAAACTGTTTTCCAAAATGGCTGCACCAATTTACATTCCCATCAACGATGAATGAGAGTTCTAGTTTCTTGACATCCTCACCTATTATTGATTGTCTTTCTATTATAGTCATTTTACAGGGTGTCAAATGATAGTTTTAATTTTCATTTCCCTAGTAACTAATGATGTTCATCATTTCATGTGTTTATTGACCATCTTATATCTTCTTTGGTGAAATATTTGTTCAAATCTTACCTCCCCCTTTTTAAAAAAATTTTTTGAGACAGGGTCTTGCTCAGTCACCCAGGCTGGAGTGCAGTGGAGTGATCATAGCTCACTGCAGCCTCAAGCTCTCGCTTATGGCCATTTTAAAATTGGGTTAATTATCTCCTTATTATTGAGTTGTAAGAATCTTTATATATTCTGGAGACAAATATTTTATTAGGTGTATGTTTGTTTTATTCTGGAGCTTGTCTTTTGGTTCGTTTTGAAGAGCAAACTTTTTAAATTTTGGTGAAGTCCAAGTGCAATTTATCAATTTTTTTTCTTGTATTGGTTGGTGTTACAGTTAAGAAATATTTTTCTGGCCATGCACGGTGGCTCATGCCTGTAATTCCAGTGCTCTGGGAGGTTGAGGTGGGCAGATCACTTGAGCCCAGGAGTTCAAGACCAGCCTGGCCAACATGACAAAACCCTGTCTCTACTAAACATAAAAACATTAGCTGAGCATGGTGACAGATGCCTATAATCCCAGCTACTCCAGAGGCTGAGGTGGGAGAATCATTTGAACCCAGGAGGCAGAGGTTGCAGTGAGCCAAGATGGCGTCACTGCCCTCCAGCCTGAGTGACAGAGCAAGACTCTGTCTCACAAAAAAAGAAAAAAGAAAAAAGAAAATTTTTTTCCAACCCAAGGTCACAGAGATTTACTCATATTTTCTTCTGAAAGTTGTATAGTTTTAGGTTTATTTAGGTTTCCTACCCATTTTGACTTGTGTGTATATATTCATCTTTTTTATTTTTTAATTTTTAAAGGTATATATTCATCTTTTTTATTTTTTATTTTTTAGGCAGGGTCTGTCTCTGTTGCCCAGGCTGGAGTGTAATGGCACCATTACACTCCATAGCTCACTGTAGCCGCTACCTTTTGGGTTCGGGTGATCCTCCCACCACCGCCTTCGAGTAGCTGGGACTACAGACGGCAAGCCACTACGCCCAGTTAATATTTTTTTATTTTTTGTAGAGATAGTGTTTTGCCATGTTGCTCAGGCTGGTTTCAAACTCATGGACTCAAGTGCTGCCCCCGCCACAGCATCCCAAAGTGCTGGGACTACAGGTGTGAGTGACAACACCTGGCCCAAATGTATCTTTTTGCACACAGATATTCAATTGTCCTAGCACCATTTGTTGAAAAAACTATCCTTTCTTCAATTGAATTACCTTGGCACCTTTGTGGAAAATTAACTGACCATAAATACAAGGGCTTATTTCTAGACAGTGAATTCTGTTCTGTTAATCTATATATCTATTCTTATGCAATATCGCATGGTCTTAATTACTGTAGTTTTATAATAAGTTTTGAAATCAGGATGTGCGTAAGTCTATCTGACTTTGCTGTCTTGTGAGAATGTTTTGGGTAACTATTTTGATCTTAACTCATTATGGTATTCTGCTCCAAAAATAACTATGACACTTCAGTGATGCTAATGGGAGAGATGATGATAGAATTAGAAATAATGAGTTCATTTTTTTTTTTTTTTTTTTTTTTTTTTTTTACATCCTGTAGCATATGCTTTTGGGTAACCTCAGCTCAGCGAGGGCCCATCTTTTTTATTTGAAAGGGTTTGATTTTTGGCAATGACATCAAGTCATGATAGCCAGATCTGATGCATAAGATGAGTCATTCAGCTGTAGTATCACATTTTAGGTAAAAAGATGAATAAGGATTACAACCGTGTAAAAATCTATGTGCTTTTGGGAAATAAAAAAGAAAAGATGTCTAAACGATAGCATGAGCTCGTTCTTTCAACAATTATATATTGGCCACATGTGATATGTTGACTACTGTGCAAGTTTTAGGGTATATAAATATGTGCGAAGAAACACTGGAATTGTGTTTTACCTAACTATCTCATGTTTGTAATCGTTCTGTAACATCTTTTTTTTTTTTCTTGCTAATTTTTACTGGACAATTGACAAAACACATATTACATGCCAGATTCTAATTTAGTTGCTTGGGTTAGAGAAGTGAACACAATCAACAAAGTTCCTTCCTCCATAGAGCTTACATTCTAATTGGGAGAGACAGACAATATCTAGACAAACATGTAAATATAGAACTTATTAGATAGAAGTTCTTCGGAGAAAACTAGAGCAGGGTAAAAGGGAAGGAAGATTATGGGGGTAAAATTTCATCTAGGAAGATCTCTGTAGTAAGGTAACATTTGAACATAGACCTGGGCTCAATACAAGCAGACTATAATATATAGTTAGTATTCAGATATTTTAGAATCACAGATTCTCAGATTTCAAAAGGACTTTGAAATACATGAATTTTCTATCACTTCTGTATGTGATCATCTGGTGTTTGCTTGAACATCTTCAGTGAAAACAGCACATCTTCAAAAGCTCACTTCATTGTTGGATGACTCAAATCTTCAGAAAAATCTTTTTATTGCTTTGAAACTAGTCTCTTGAAAAGTCAACATATTTTAAATTTTGTCATTGGAACAACCCAGAATATCGTCTCATATGGATTTCTTTTTCCACCCCCCCACCAAATCTTATGTTTCCCATGAGTGACTCTGAAATGGCTCCAAAAGAGAAGGCTTAATGCCTTTTGTTTGTTTTGTGTGTGTGTTTTTGCTATGTGGCAGCATCACTGGAAAAAACCATTATGGTCTCTCAAAGACACGACCTTAAAAATAGCAGTCGTTTAGATATCCTAGTATATTTGTTACAAATCACTCCGATTATAATAATAATCACAACTCACTAATGATCTTATGAGTTGGTTCAATTCCTGGTTCCCCCTGTAAGTATCCTTCACAAGCTTTAAATCTCCTGGATACAATTCTGCTGAGTGATCAAACACTATCCGCCTGACCCTGACTAGAATTAAATATGGTGAATAATTTAGTTTTCTTTGGAACCTTGTCTACATTGAAAAAATCCAGTCACCTATATGTTCCAAGCATCAGCATTTTGTATTTTGAGATTTTTACTTGGTCACATTATGTTTTTGGATAGAATTGTTTTTGCAGTTTGACAGTTAATATTTTGTTTAAAAAAATCTGCCTTGGGGGAGAATTTTTTCATAGTTCTGGCTTCCCAGTGAGATATATTCAGATATACTCAGATGCATACTATCTCCCAATATATTGGCAATTCCCTTTTTAGTGAAAACAGAGCTTCCCCTTTCAACTTTTTTTTCCTTTTGGTTTCCTCCTGAAAATACTATCATTTGTTTGTTGGTTTGTTTATTCAACACACATTTACCAACTACCTTGTATGGAACAAGTCTGTGTTGGAAGCTGGGATTATAAACAGAAAATGGAAATTGATCTAGTCTCTGCCCTCAAGGAGTTCATACTCCTGGGAGAGGCAGACAGCTGACAGTAACATAGTGCAGTGATGCCTCTAGCCAGGCGCCGGGGAGGGAAGAACCGTGGGGCACAGATAAAGAAGCAATATAGCCTATATGAATGGAGTCAGAGAAAGTGCAGAATCAGATAGAGCTTTCCAGGCCGAAAGAGCAGCTTCTGGGCAAATGCACAGGAGTATGGAAACAAAAACAAAAACCAGACTATTTGGCATAGGGGTGCAGAGTAGGTGGAGATGAGGCAGAAACTGGCCCTGGTTCATGTACTACTTTTTAAAAATGGCTTTGGTATCTACCCCTCCCCCCTCTTAATAGCCCCCAGTATCATGCCTTTCACATGGTAGGTGCTTATACTTGTTGAATATTTCTTTATTTGAAGGGCCTTCTAGGCCATGTCAAAGAGTTTTGGACTTTATTACTATCTAGTGTTAGGTGGATGTAACATTACCCCATAGCATCATCCATAGCCATAGTTGCCTAACAGGACACTGTTCACCTTAGCAAGTGTCCTGATTTAATGGAGACTCAACAAGAGAGTGGCAAAAACTCACCAGTTCCTCCAAAAATCAGCAATACCAGACCTGCCAGTAGATCTGGTGTTTCCACAATTAGTATTTATGGGGTGATCAGAGAGAGCTCCTAAATGTACACATATCTAATTCCTACTTGAGCCTAACACTCTCTATGGAAGGAGACTCCCACTTGCCTATAGGTGAGTCACTTTGCTTGCGGCTTATGTTCTTGTGGAAACGTTGCAAGCTTTTAAAAGCATTGCAAGGCCCTACCAATTGTTTGTTTTCTAACTTTATTAATCCCCAAATTTCGAGAAGAATTTGGTAATTTCAGAAACTATTCCCATTTTAAAAGATTTGTTTAGGCATTCTTATTTATATCCACCAAACAGAGTTAAATGAACATATTATACAAATATATTTAATTATTAATTATATATATTATATGTCATATGTCATATATATTTCATATTTAATTAAAATCCTCATTTCCACTGATCCTCTGCTTTATTCTACTATAGGCTTGTATTTTTATTTTATTTATTTATTTTTTTGAGACAGAATCTCACTCTGTCGTCCAAGTTGGAATACAGTGGCACGATCTCAGCTCACTGCAGCTTCTGCCTCCCAGGTTCAAGTGATTCTCCTGCCTTAGCCTCCCAAGTAGCTGGGATTATAGGCACCCACCGCCACACTGACTAATTTTTGTATTTTTTAGTAGAGACAGGGTTTCGCCATGTTGACTGGTCTCGAGCTCCCGGTCTGTAGTGATCCGCTCACCTCAGCCTCTCAAAGTGCTGGGATTACTGATGTGAGCCACCACACCTGGCCTTCTATAGGCTTTTATCACTCACAGATTTAATATATGTATTTCAGTGATGAAGGAAGGAAGGAAGGAAGGAAGGAAGGAAGGAAGGAAGGAAGGAAGGAAGGAAGGAAGGAAGGAAGGGAGGAAATCTCCATCTGAGTATATATCACTGGTAGCTAAAACTCAACCTGCCCCAAACCAGTGTTTTAATTTCCATTTATACTTTCCCCACCCACTCTCCCAGCCTTCTATGTTTCTTTTCTTTTTTCCTTTTTTTATTTCTGTTGTCACTTTTTTTTTCTTTCCAACTTTTATTTTAGGTTCAAGGGGTACATGTACAGGTTGCTGCATGGGTAAACTGCATGTTGTGGGGGTTTGGTGTACAGATAATTTTATCACTCAGGTAATCAGCTTCTACGTTTCCGAATATAGGATCCTCATCCACCACGTGCTGCAGCCTGTGTGCTACCTTTGTCTCCTGCCTTCACCAACATCATTATATTCCTTTGGAAGACCTAAGCTCTTATATTTTAAACAGCTCTTGAATCTTACTTCATTTCTTGCTGTTCCCCTTGCTTGAATCTAAGCTGCTGTCCTCATTTTCTTGGATGATGGTCATGACGAACTAGCAGTTTCCCTGGTGCATTGCTGCATGATTCTTTCCCCTTTACCACAATGCAGCCAGAGTTAACCTTTTAAAACACAAATCTCATCAACTAGTTCCCTGGCTAAAACCCTTGAATGGTTTCCATTGTCCTTCAGATAGAAACTGCAACTGTAAGCTCTGGCCCTTCCAGCATCAAGCCCTACTCATCTTTCCAGCTTCAACTTGGGCCACTTCTTCCACCTCTCACACTTGAGCCACTTTGGGCTGAATTGTCCACACATCCTTCATCCCCAAGTCATTGCACTGCTCCTTTCTTGGCCTGGAAAGCCTTTGCATCTTCTACTTTACTCAAATCTTAAGTAACACTTCCTCAGGGAGGTCTTTCCTGATGTCTGAAGCCAGCTTAGTTCTCCCAGCTCCCACAAAACTATTTTATGGTAGTAGTATCCCACTTGGGATTACATGTTTCGAATAGGTCTTCGCAGGAAAGGCCTTTTCTCCAAGGAAGAAAACATGTCTGCCCCATTTGCCATCCTCAGGGGCTAGCATAATTAGTAAGTGTTCGGGAAGTAATTAAACACACACACACACAGAGAAAGAAAGCAAAACAAAACAATGCAAAACTGATGAGTTGGATAGTAGGCAAGGCAAGAATAAATCCAGCGTTATAGAACCCAAGAATTATACAATGTTGGGAACCTCTTTAATAATATAAAATTATAAATACAAAATTAGTTATAAAAGTGAAAATGTATTTAAAACAATTAATAGAAATCATGATGAAGTACTGGGTCTTAGGTGATTTAGACTTCTTTCTTCTGTGATGTCTTTAAGGAGTTTATTAGAACTGCTTTCAGAGAAATGCCACTTCATTGTAACCTGGCTTCTCTCCCCACCAAGAGCTCTCTACTAATCCTGGAAACCCCAACACCCACAAGGACCTGAAGCTCACTCTTCATGGTCAGTCTGCCTTTCAGTGTGTCCCCCAGTGTAATGAGTGAGCCCAATTGACCACTAAGTGCTCGTATCTCATAGTGGCATTTTTGTCCCTTTCATGGATGCCTTTCTTATTTAAATTGCCCTCAGTTTGCTGGTGAGTAAACATTGATATCATATTATAAACCAAAAATAAGATTCTAAGCACCTCCCCCCTCCTCCATTCTATTGAACAGACAGCCCTTTGGGCCAAGGAGATCCCAGAGAAACCTGAAAAACTGAATTTTGGCCATGACAGGAAGGTGGTCGGACACACCTCATTATACCCTCTCCATTTTGGAGTTTAAGCACAACTGGCCAACATTAACATCAGAAATCATAATGAAACCGCCTTTGCAAAATTATGACTGAGGCAGTGAAAGAGATCTGACTTAACTGACTCCATCTTGCTTCTAACCTCCAAGCTGTCCTTGTTCATTCTTGAGTGTAGGCTGAACTAATTTTGGGAGAAACTTAGTTTATAGTTTAAAACAAAGATGATAACAGCCCTTTCCCAAAGTAGACTTGCTTCTTTCCAGGAAACTAGATTGCCTTTGTAGGACTAATATTAGCCACAAGATTAGGAATCATGGTTTACGAGTCATGCAGCTGGAGGCTACAAGATTCTGACCCTTCCTAAACTGCTCCTAAGATCAATGCTTGAGATATTTTGCAGACCCTGCACCTGATAGCGTCGCCCAGGTGGATAAACTGGCTCATCTGATCTTGTGGCCCCAATGCAGAAACTGACCCAGCACAAGAAGACAGCTTCGACTCTTGTGATTCCATCTCTGAGCTGTGACCAATCAGCACTCCCGGCTCACTGGCTTCCCCTCACCCACCAAGTTGTCCTTGAAAACTCTGCTCCTGAAATGCTCAGGGAGGCTGATTTGAATAATAAAACTCTAGTCTCCCCCACAGCTGGCTCTGCGTGATTACTCTTTCTCTATTGCAATTCCTCTGTCTTGAAGAATCGCTCTCTCTAGGCAGTGGGCAAGGCGAACCCCTTGGGAGGTTATAGTAAGACTGACAAAACTTCTCTGGTGGCAATAAGATTCCAAATTCCAACATGACTCTGGTATAGCATCACATATTCTCTGAGGGCTGCCTCCTATGAGACTTCATTTACTTAACAAGGGCCTTGGCTTCTGCAACCTCCTTGTCTTAGCTCAAACATTTTTCTACTGACTTCCTATGTTTTTAGACAAAGTTTAACTCTTTCAACTAATGGCCCCGATATCGTGCCTTTTTCTTTTTTTTTTTTTGAGACGGAGTCTCACTCTGTCACCCAGGCTTGAGTATAGTGGTGCAATCTCGGCTCACTGCAACCTCCGCCTCCTGGGTTCAAGCCATTCTCTTGCCTCAGCCTCCTGAGTAGCTGGGACTACAGGCGCGTGCCACCACGCTCGGCTAATTTTTGTATTTTTAGAAGAGACGGGGTTTCACCATATCAAACTGGTCTTGAACTCCTGACCTCATGATCCACCTGCCTCAGCCTCCCAAAGTGCTGGAATTACAGGCATGAGCCACCACGCCCAGCCTATCCTGCGTCTTTAGGCTGAACTAATGTACATCTTCCATGTATGATTTATGTCTTTACTTATAACTCCTATCTCCCTAAAATGTATAAAACTCCCTAAAATGTATAAAACTATAACCCAACTGCCTTGGGGACTCTTTCTCAGAATCTCTTGAGACTGTACCTTGGGCCATAGTCACTCATATTGACTCAGAACAAACCTGTTTAAATATTTTACAGAGTTTAGCTTTTTCATCAACAATATGTTACATTATCATTGGCAAATTTGGGAAACTGGAAATTCTTTTATTCTCACAAATGTTGAGTCTACTGTTAACAAGCTATTCCTAACTTTCACCCTCCCTCTGCACCTGCCTTTTTAAAAGAAAGTCTTAATCTAATTTCTCTCACTGCACAGGTGCAAGGTTGCTGCCTGAAATAGATCTAACATGTTTCCCAGTTACACGGAAGGGTTTGGGTTTTCAACATTTCCTACGGATGATTTGTAATTAGGCTGCTGAACTAATGTAATGGCTCCTAAGGAAGTTAAGCTTCCGACATTGCTCAGTCAGTTTGCTGGGAGCTTCTCAGATAGCTGGAAAGAGGCTCCCGGGGGAGAATGTCAGGCAGAGGTCAGGCTCTGTACAGACAACAACCAAACAGGCCAAAGGGATCAGATGAGAACTGGCAATATCCTTATCAAGTCTTTACTCTCAGGTTTGGCAGCCAAGCAAATCTCCCAGCTATGCCAGCCTGTGGTAGTGAGCATGAGTCAAATTTAAAATTATTCAAGCTATTTATAATATCTTGCAATTTTATAACATTTATAGTTTATAAAATACTTTTATATGCAGTCAATGTGCCAGGCAGTACAACATGCTAATATGATCTCCATTTAATAATTGTGTATATTAACACTTAACGTGTTTGAGACAACACTTGCTGAACTAAACACTACTGAATTAGTTCCATTTTACAAAGGATAAAAGTGGGTTCTGAGGTTCTGAGAGGTTAAAAAATCCCTGTAAGTATGCCCAGCTAGTAAGTGATGGGTATGGTTATGTTCTAATGAGTCCAAACTGCTTCTCACATTGAGATCTACTAGTTAGGCATTCAAAATGTATCAAAAAGAAAGAAGGATGGGATGAAAGACAAAGATTTGTAATAGAGCATCTAATGCTTCACCTGTGTATAGTAGGTCTACTTATTGTTTGTTACTCTGATTCAAACATGTAATAATGAGTCCTACATAAGCAAATAGAAAGATAAACTGATAATGTTAAAACTGTAAAGACCAAAGAAAAAGATTTTCAGAAAAAAAAGAGAAATAGCTGAATTTATCAACCAAGTCTTTCATCTTACACAGTAGATGGTGAATATGGAATTCCACTTATGAAACAGGAAGCAGATTTAAGTTCTAATAAAAGGACATTTTACTTGAGGTGGACTAGAAGGTTCTAATAAAGCTCACCTAAAGTTCTCATAAAGGAAATTTTCCTGGAGGTGGAGTAGAAGGTCTTCCATTCATTCCAGCAATTACCTGTCCTGAAACCCCGAGTGTTGGTCTGACAAGTTTGGACAGAGTTGTTCGCTGTAGTATTAAGATGAATGATGTGGAGGGTTAGCACCCAAGACAGGGATCTCCTTGGTATGGTTCCTTCCTCAGGGTCATGACAACTGTCACTTTAGAAGACTCCAGTTCCTGCAGGTAAGTGCTGTATTAAAGGGCAGAAAAGTTGAGATCTTTTGTGAATGGGGTAGAGAGGTAAAGTCAGTTTCAAAGTACAGGAATACGAGGACTCAGTGTGGCCTGACAATGGGACAGTTAGTGCTTGAAAGCTGATATCTGGTTACTGAGACTTTTTATTTGAAATTTTATCATGAAAATCAAAGGCACTCTCTTTTCACACAGACTTGCAGCTCCTAACTGACCTTTACTTCCACAGCGCCCTGGCCCTGCGTTCTTGAGATCTAGGGCCTGTTGAATATTTGCCTTCTCTGATTGCCCCCGCCGAGAGTCCCCAGTTTCTCTTTGTTCTCCTTTCTATGCATCTTCAGTGAATCGGAGCTGGTTTTCAGAGAAGTTACAAAAGACCCATCCCACTGGTAACATGATCCCTTGCCAATTCCTGCCCTTAACAGGACTGGAAACTTTCACTTTTAGCTCTCCTACCTACATGTTTTGTTGCATTCATTTTCTCAAATATATATTTTTAAAAGGTAGAAAAGTTATATTACGAACAGCATGAAAATGTCAGAGGCTGGCAGAGCAAGCTAAATGTGTTCAGGTTGAGGTCCAGTAAGATTGGTGAAGGCAGCGCTTGTGTTGCCCTTGAAGAATGTGTCATCATCTGCTTTTACTGGCCTTATCAGCAGGGCAAAACCAATAAATCATGTGCTGCCAGCACAAGAACCAAGTGCTTTCCTCCAAGCCAGATGATTCCATTGTTGTGCTGGGCCTCTCAGGGAGGTTGTAAACATGGCATTCTCTGCCAGTAAGACACATGCTCCTCCTGTTCCTTGTTTTGTTTTGTTTTGTTTTAAGGAGACATATTGAGGTGAAATTTACATATCATAAAACTCACCTACCTTAAGTGTAACATTCAATGATTTTTTTTCTTCTAGTAAATTTACTGAGTTGTGCAACTATCACCACAAACCAATTTTAGAACATTTCCATGATCTCAAAAAGATCCCTTGTGCCCATTTGTAGTCAACCTTTGGCCCTATGCTCTAGCCCCAGGAAACCTCTAATCTGTTTTCAGTCTCTCGATATTCACTTTGTCTGGATATTCTATATAAATGGAATCATACAATTTGTGATCTTCTGTGTTTGGTGTCTTTCACTTAACCCAATGTGTTTGAGGTTCACCTAACCTAATGTGTTTGAGGTTCATACATGTTGTAGCGTGTTAACAAACAGGATCCCATTGTCTGGATATGCCACATTGTGTTCATCCATTCACCAATTGATGGGCATTTGAATTGTTTCTGATTTTTGGCTATTGTGAATGATGCCTTCCTATTCTTGATGAGCTAAAAATGATGATATGGAAAGAGCTTGGGATTTGGAGTCAGTTCCTAGGGATTTGGAGTCAAGTCCTAGCTCTGACATTTACTACTTTAGTTAACTATAAGGTGTGTTTTCTTAGTTTTCTTATCTATAGAGTGGAGATAATTAACCCCGTCTCTCCCCTATTCCTAGAGTAGCTGTAAGAATCAAGTGGGGTGATGTATGTGAAATTCTTTATGAACTGTAAAACCTAGAACAAATGAGAGACATTATTGAAGTAGTCTTCCCAGATGTATCCAAATGGTCTAGATGGTCCTCAAGATATTTTCTATATTCATAGAACAAATTATGAAGCCTTTGGCTGTAGAAAATATCTATACTTTTCTTCTATGGACTTGGGGTTCTCACCCTTTTTCCTTTATCAAAGTCCATTATTTAAAAAAATGTTCAGATATCATTCTACCTCTCTTAAATGTACTTATATTTTAAACCTTATTTTGGATTGTCAGATAAGGTTTGCTGTTGAAGAGAGGGTCTTCAGATACTCCAGAATCATTGTAGGAAGTATGCAAATCATTATAGTTGAAGTTCTGATTTAATCAGGGCACCCTCCAACCCACAGACTCAATTTAGTTTCTTGGGTACTTCAGGTGATTATGAAGGGCAGGCCCCCAGTGAGGGGACTGGGTGCAGAGTCGAACCTAGGTTGATGGGTTCCAATGAGTCAAAGGAAAGTCTAAGCAAATGTTGGCAGCCTCCAGTCAAAGGTGATTAAAACTGTTGCTTCACTGAAATGATATTAAACCAATGTGGGTAACCATATATGTAGGGGTATTCAGACACTCAGGAACATAGCAATTGCACAGAACATGCAATTGCTGACCACTGCATGTCATGCCTGGATATTTAACTTCCACGAAACCTAGAAAATAGCTTCCATGGGAAAACAGCATAGACTTTGCTTCAAACAGAAAGAACTGGCTACTTTTTTTCACACACACTCAATCCAAAGGTAAGTATCACTTTTAGTGCCCTCCACATCTTCTACCTGATCCAACCATATAGGATGCTTCCAAGAAGTTTTACCTTAAATCTCATTGAGAGATTCCAGAATGGAAGATTTCCAGAGCAACAGCGATGGCTGTTCCCAGTTTCCTGGGGTCTGAAGCACAGAATGTGAGTGCCTGTCAAGTGCCTCTGATAGAATCACTGGCTAATCCAGCATTAGAACTCAGGCACTCCCAGTGCCCAGATTCAAATTACTAGACTGTCTCTTTCCCAAAACAGCAAATCCCCCGACATCTCCAGCACTCCCTGAGGTTACACAACATGGGGAACTGAGGTCAAATAAGTCTATTCCTTCTACTCATCTTCTCCCCTGAGAAGCCCTTTCTTCCCTTGACAACAATTGATAATTAAGGCTTTACTAAGGAAAAGAATATGTGGTGGGTTATTGCCTAGAGACAATTCTCCGCAAGTTTTCATTCCGTGAATGTTGTCAAAGTATTTAGAAATGACAGTGAGATGCCATATGCATTCCTAACATTTTCTTTTTGTATTTTCAGGTATAATGACAATCTACAGTCATGTACCATACGACCAAGGTTCTTGACTTTTGCAGCTCTGACATTGGCACTGCCACTATGTAGTAATAATGATGAGAGCTCAGGTTTCATGTGCACTTACTCTATATTGGATATAGTACTTTAGACACTTAGTTCATGCCTTGTCCAAAACCAAGCAGCTAATAATTTGCAGAGCCTGGCTCAAAGTGGCTCATAGTCTGTTTTTATTTTTATATTTTAATGATACTATTTATCTGTTTAAACTTAAGACACTGTAAAGGTAATTGATATCTTTTGTGGTATCTTTTTGTATTTTTTAAATTGACAACAATTGTATATATTTATGGTATACAACATGATGCTTTGAAGTATGTGTATATTGTAAAATGGCTATATTGAGCAAATTAACATATTCATTACCTCATATACTTTTTTTTTGTCATGAGAACGCAAAATCTACTCTGAGATTCTCAAGTATACAATGCACTATTTTAACTGTTGTCACAATGTTGTACAATACATTTCTTGAACTTATTTCTCCTGAAATTGTGTATCCTTTGACCAACATTTCCCGAATCCCCTCTTCTCCTGCCTCCTGGTGACCACCATTTTACTTTCTGCTTCCATGAGTTTGCTTTTTTTAGATTCTTCATATAAGTGAGATATTTGTCTTTCTGTGTCTGGCTTATTCCACTTAACATGATATCTATTTAAGTACAAAATATGTGTCCTTGCCAACTGCATTACCTACAGTACTGCAATATCATGCCATGTTTCAATGCATGTGTGTATGTCTATGTGTGTATTACATATGTATGTGTGATGTACTTGTGTGTATATATGTGTATAATGTGCATGTTGTTTCATAAAAAACTTGAAGCAGCCTACATTTTTAAAAAATAATTTCAACATTTATTTTAGATACGGGGGTGCATGTGAAGGTTTGTTACATGGTTATATTGCATGATGCTGAGGTTTGGGGTCTGGATCCCTTCACTCAAGTAGTGAGCATGGTACCCGTTAAGTAGTTTTTCAACCCCTGCCCCCTTCTGCCTTCCCCCTTCCTCCCCCTTCTCTTCTTCCTCCCCCCTCCTCCCCCTCCTCACCCTCCTTCCCTTTCCCCCTCCTTCCCCTTCCTCACTCTCCCTCTCCCTCCCTCTCCCTCCCTCTCCTCCTCCCTCTCCCTTTCCCCCTCCCTCCTCTCTCTTCCTCCCCACCTTGCTCTATGTAGTAGTCCACAGTATCTATTGTTCCCATCTTTATGTCCATGTGTACTCAATGTTTAGCTTCCGCTTATAGGTGAGAACATGTGGTACTTGGTTTCTGTTCCTGCATTAATTTTTGTAGGATTATGACCTCCTCCAGCTGCATTCATGTTGCTGAAGCAGCTTATAATTTTTATATTCCTAAGTAATTTCTGATTGGAAGGTGACTATATACATAAGAGTATGAAACTTGAAACCAAAATTTGCATAGGAATTTCTGGTAAAAAGGTCAGTGACAAGAGAAAGGCTTACATACGTATGTTCTCTGTGTCATAAGATACTCCATCTTGTTAGAGTTTCCGTGCTGTCTGTCCCAAAGTTTCTGGTTGTTCAAAAGCCTGCATTAAAGGCGGCGTTACCTATGAATATTTGCTGCACATTGATACAATCGTTTTCACATCTTCTGCACTGACACCCTATTACCGGGAAGCATGTTCTGTGGCTAATTAACGTGATTAAATCATATTTTTCAGGAGGCACTTGGTTTCAATGTCCTTCTTAAAATTATCTTTAGCCAGAAATGGAGATCCTATTTAATGATGGCCTATGGAAAGATAAAACATGCTTAATGAGAGTTCAGATCGGCTTTTTTCCACCCGGACTCTCTGTGTGATACAAAACAAAATCCACAGAGACTAAAACAGTCACAGACATCTTGGCAACATGGGGGAAGATGGCATCCAAACTCTGCCATGTTGATTCCACAGTGGTTAGACAGGCTCCACTGTAGAATGTTTGGCTTCTTCTAATGCTGACTGGGTAGGAGCAGCTGTTACCCTTTCCCGGATAAAGTGACATGCTCTAGAAGAAACAGAGTCCTAATGAGATGGAAATTAATTCCTTTTTCCATCCAGCCATCTCAAAAACAAATACACTGCTAGAAAAACCCAAAATATGGTGAGCAAAAGATCAAATCTGATTTAGATACAGCAATTGCTTCTTTTTCATAAGACGCATTTTTCTCTTGCTTCATAAATGCCAAAAAACCCACTTTTAAAACCCATAGCATGTGCAGTTAATTCATATCTTTATATCCAAGTATTTTTTGAATATTATCTATACAAATATATATCAAATAAAATGTCAAAGCTTTAGTGAGCAAAAGTTTAATATACGAAGTATCATAAAACGGACTTATAACCTCAATATGATTTTTTATTAGAGTAACATTTTTAGGTAACAATACATTTAACCACATCTAAGAGTACAGCACAAGAATAATAAAATCTTGTATACAAGATGTTACAATTAAAGATAAATACATTACAGTTTAATTTACATATAAAAATGTCCTCTAGGGAATACAAGAAGTTAAAATTATAGCCCTAATTGTACAATTTTTTCATACTTATTTATCTTTCAAAGGTAACTAAAGCTAAATACAACTTGAAAACTTTACAGACCAGTGAGATATTACTGTTGAAAGAATATAGTAACAAGGTAAAAATAAATATAAGAAAAATACACTATTAAAATCTAAGAAAAATAACATTAAATAATTACATTATAAGATTACATAACTCACTCAGAAATTTAAAACTATTATTTCACCATGATGTCACTGATTATTTTTGTCACTTATTCAATGTATTTCAACAAATAATTATTGAACTCCATGCTCTAGGGAATGTGTTTGGCCCTGAGAAAGCACTAGAAAACAAAACAAAGATAGAACCTGCGCTCATAGAGCTTATAGTCTAGTGGGAAGACAGCAGGGAACACAGGCAGCTGTAATATAGCATGACAAGTTCTGTGCTTAGGCTTCCCATCCTAGAGGAAGCAACATCTCAGCTGAGACCTATAGGGTAAGAGGGATTTGATCAGGTGAAAGGGTGCAGAAAAAGTGGAAAGAGAGTTCCAGATGAGAGAAGGAAATGCAAAGACCCTGAGGTTAAAATAGAGCGTGGTCTATTCTACAGCAGTGGTTGCCCATACAAAGGTCCTCAGATATTTGATGGCCCACAGTGAAATTCTCACTCATCAGTGGAGAAATGAGAGCAGTGTGAGGTCTTTTCAAAGTAAAAATCATTCAACTTGAATGACTGAGTTTATAACCATCTTATTTTCTGGCATTAAAATGACCCTTCTTTTATGAAATGATGGTGATAGTAGATGGTATTTCTTAATGACTCTTTTTGAAAAATCAACACAACAAAACCTGTTGGTGTATGACACCTTAAAGTCTGGGGATCACTGTTTAAAAAATAAAATTCTAGAAGGTTCAAGGGAAGGGAGGAAAGGGAGACATCTAGAGATGAGGCTAGAGAAGAAGGCAGGAGTTAGATCATGAAAGTTCAAGTGAGAACGTTGGAATTGAAGAGCAATGGGAATGATCTTAAGCAGAGAAGAGAAAGTCTATTATATTTGTAAAAGGCTATTCTGAGATGCTGTGTGTAGAAAGTGTCTGGGACAGGGCAAGACAGAGGCAGGGGAGCCAGATAAGCAGCACTGTATTATCCAGGGAAAAAGAAGATAATAGACTTAGGGCCAAATGGGGGTGGGGTTGAGGGGTGGTGAGTGGAAGATGACTTCAGGAGACAAACTTAATAGGATTTGGTGATTTGTCTTATTGGGTGAGGAAAATGGGCTTGTCAAGCCTAACGTCCAGGCTTTTTTCTTTGAAAACTGAATTGAGCATTGTGCTAACTATTGAGCTCAAGAAAGAGTTTTTTTTTTTTTTTTTTTTTTTTTTTTTTTTTTTTTTTGAGTTCATCTGGGGACATGTTGAATTTGAGGTGTCTCTGTGTTCAAATGTTCACTAGGTCAATTGTCTACATAGGTCGGGAGAACATGAGAGAAAGAGTTGAGCTTCGGATAGAAATTTTGTAGTCTCTAGCAAAATGATTGAGACCATGGATGTGAATAAAATTTCCCAGAGAACAAAGCAAAGAGGGCTTAGGATATATAACTTAAAGAACAAAGAGAAGAGGGCTTAAGATATACAACTATAAGATTGGCTAGAGATGAGCTAGGCAGAAAGAAGCCAGAGACAGAGTGTCCAGGGAGGTGGGAGGACACCCAAGAGAACAGGTTTTGCAAGAAACAAGGAAAGAGGTATCATTTCAAGCAAGGAACAGGCAACAATGTTGAATGCTGTAGGAATCATTTGGAAGAGGGACTGAAGAATGTTCACTGAATTTAGCAACAAAGAGATTGTCAGGGACCTTGAGAAAAGCAGTGGAGGGGTAGATGCCAGATCACAGTCTGTGAACTTACAGGCAGGAGGAACTCTTTCACACAGCAAGACCTTGAGAGACAGGAGAATCCGGCCAGCAACTGGCAGATGTGGGTTTGAGAAAGTGGTTATCTGTTTTTTAAACATAGAGACTTGATGTGGATATTGTAGGAGCCACTTGATAGGGAGAGTTTGATGACTTGTAGCAAACAAAGATACAAATCTAAGTTCAAAATACTGTCTTTAAAAAATGCTAATGTCTTTAAAGACATAAATCATGGTGTTCCCGTAAGAACACATGATATAACTATAAAACTGTCAATGCATTTAGATACACTTTACAATTAAGGATTAAGGATGTAAAATAGTTACAAGAAATTATCTGAGGGAATCACATTTCAAAATATTTTTTAAAATCACATTTTAAAATATTAAGTTATGGCAATTTTAGCTCTTGTCCATAGAGATCATACTCTTTAAATAATATGTATCTTTGAATAGCTGGTGGTAGAGGAAGCTTCTCCATTGAGGCTGGCTGGCAGAGTTTCTGGAGACCCATAAGTCTTCGAATTTTTAACCGACACAAATGCTTCAATGAACAAGGATTCTCTAAAAGGAAAATAAGCAAAAAAAATTTTTTAAATAGTGGCTTGACCCCTAAGATATGACTATTTCAGAATAACATGAGTAGTGTATTCTGAAAAACATGTATGCACACTTTAGCAGCTGGTGATTTTAAGTGAAATTCAAATTGTAATTGAACATTCTAGTCTACTCCTCTAGAATATAAGTTCCATGAGGGCAGACATTTAGTCTGTCTCTGTGCCAGGAAGAGAGTCTGGCTTATGGTAGGTGTTCAACTAGAATTTGTGGAATTAATAAATGAACTTAAGAAAGCAAATGCTCACATCTCTTCTCTATTTTTTAGAGCTAAGTATTATAGAGATAGATTTCTTTACTTTCTTTCTCCTACCAATCTGTCTGATAAATAATTATCCATGAAACATAGATGCAGATGATTCCACATATCATGAATAATCCAATCTGAGTTTTGTTTCCAGTGTCTGATACTTAAACCTTGTATATTCTCAAAAAATATACTAACAGTATTTAAATATCTGATATTTTCAATTCTTACTTTATCTATATTATAATTGCAAGATTGATATTTTATAGCAGCAATATGAATGAATGAAGGAGCAGCATAGCATTCAGGCTTAGATGTGCGCTCTGGACGTGGTCAGCTTGGATTAAACTCCTAGCTCTGCCCCCTAATATTTGTGTGACCTTGGGCAAATCACTTGATGTCTGTGAGTTTGGTATTCCCATCTGTGAAATAAGGATAACAACAGTACTTATCTCATAGGGTTGTTTGAAGATTAAACAAGTCATGTAAAGTATTATAAAAGTGCTCAGTACATTGTAGCCATTCGATAAATATTAACTGTCATTCAATGCAATAATAAACATGATCACATCTCAATTACATTCGATGATATAAACAATTTATCTTTTAAAATTAAAAACAATATTCTCAAAAGTTATTGATGCAACATTACCAAAATAAGCAGAAAAAAAAATCTAAAAAAAAAGTACGATTTTTTTTTCCTAACAAATATGCTGCCTTACAGCTAGCTGGAGGACTCCTGACATCCAGTGGTTAATCACACTCATAGCAATCAACTGGCTTCGACTCTAGTCACAATAATATATGATGGAAACAATAAAAAAACTTTCTGCCCTTATTCTTACTTGGACTGTCTTTCCAAAGTCATCAGAATTGGTAAGTATTTTGCAAAAAAAAAAAAAAAAAAAAAAAAAGTGAGCAATCAATTTCCATTTAGAAGCAAAATCTGTTCTTTCTATGACAGGAAGTATAATGGTATCGTAGAGTCTGTGTTTTCAAGTAAGACAAACAAGAGTTCAAATCTTCACTTTGTTATTTTCTATGTCTACTACTTTGAGAAATTAATTTATCTAAGCCTCAGCATTTTTCTCCCCTTTGCAATCTCCAAGCTAAAAAAAGAAGGTTTTAAGTTTTTTATTGCAAAATAAAATAAAGTACACATGTATAGTTTCGTAAGTTACATAAGTAATTATTGATTGAACATCTATAATCACCTCCTAGGTCTATAGGAAATAGGACTTTGCCAGAGACCAAAGAAATTCTTCTACAATCCATCCTTCCTTATTCCTTTCCCCTGCCATAAATAACTACTCTTCTGACTTGTAATCACTTTCTTTAGAGTTTCATCATCTAAGTGCACTATGCCTGCACTATAGTATTGACAATATATTTTTAAAATTTTTGCTATGTCCTTTAAGTCTTTTCTAATCTGCAGGTTATGCTCTCCATGCCCTTCTTGTCCTTTCAACTAATCTTTGAAGAACCCAAATGCTCTGTAGTTTCCCACAGCCTGAACTTTGCTGATTGCATTTTCGTGGTGCAGTTCCATGTCCCACTGTCTCCTCTATTTCTTGCAAATTGGTAACTGGCTCCAGATACTTAAGCAGGCTTGGGTTTGATCTCTTTGGCAGAACTATAGCTAGTTCTGTGTTCATTCTTTGGGGGCTATGTTGATTTTCAATGACTACATCCATTAATTTATTGGGGGCTATATAATGGTGGTATCTAATTATATCTTTTAAAATTATTTAGAATACTTTTATAAAGGAAGGTTTTTGCTCATCTACTCTTTAGTTACTAATGGCACAGTTTATATATATATGTGTGTGTGTATATATATGTAAAGCAGAATAAATGCTTAAGTCTTTCTTTTTACAAGTTTTTAAGATAATGAGTTGATTTTCTATCATCTTCTGGAGCTGACCAGTTTTTTCAATAAATGTATATTTAATAAATCATTCTATTGTAAAGCTACAAGCACACGTATATTCATTGCAGCACTATTTGCAATAACAAAGACATGGAACCAACCTAAATGCCCATCAAGAAAATTTGGTACATATACACCATAGAATACTATGCAGCTATAAAAAGGAATGAGATCATGTCCTTTGCAGGGACATGGATGGAGCTGTAAACCATTATCCTCAGCAAACTAATGCAGGAACAGAAAACCAAACACTGCATGTTCTCACTTATAAGTGGGAGCTGAATGATGAGAACACACAGACACGTGGAGGGGAACAACACATACTGGGGCCTGTCGAAGGGTGGCTGGGGGAGTTTCTGCATCAGGAAGAATAGCTAATGGATGCTGGACTTAATATCTAGGTAATGGAATGATCTGTGCAGCAAACCACCATGGTACATGTTTACCTGTGTAACAAACCTGCACATTCTGCACATGTACCCTTAAAACTTAAAATACAAGTTGAAGGAAAAAAAAGAAAAGAAAGAAAAGAAACCCACAAATTATATATTTAAATAGATTGGTTTTAATTCATTGAAATCATTACCCTTTTTGAAACTTAAATTGTCCCATCTTTGGCCACTTGGAGCCTCTTCAAGTTAGCCCCTGAATTCTTTTGTCATGAATCGTGTAGTCTTTGCTTTCTTTGCTTTCTGGTATGACCAGATGTTCCAGGTTCATCTTAATCATTTCCTTCCCCAGATGCAATCATCCATTTCTCAAAAACAAAACAACCTCCAGCAAAAACCCTGGTTTCTTTTCATAGGAAATGGCATTTCCAGGCCAAAATCTGTGTCGTAGGAATGCTCATTGCTACTGGGTTTATCATTATTTCTAAGACTTATCTGTAAACAGACAGATGTGCACACACACACACACACACACACACACCCCTGACATACACACCCCCACCCCCCACAGCATAGTCCTCATGCACACAGATGCTTTCAAGATACAATAGCTTATGAGTTTATATTGTTACTTCTAATTCAAATTCAGGACTACAGGATTTTTCTTTAATCGCTTCTCTATTACATCTGTATTTTCTTTCTGACACACTGACAATCTTTGGTTTCAAGGATACAAAGAATGGAATTGGAATGTTCCTTAATTACTCATTTGCTGAATATCTCTCTCATCCTCAGCATAACAATATTAATATTATATCACCATCAATATTTTAAGATATTTAAAAATATGTATTTTAATTATTAAATATTATTTAATCTACTTACTAATATTCAAAAATGAATAATTGTGCTGTATCTGTCTTATCAGCACATATAACCATTACGTGTTGCATCTTCTCCCTTTTAACTCTCACTTAGTCTTGGCATTCTGTTTAGTGTTAGTCCTGTTTAATACTAGTTCTCATGCTGATATCTCACTAATCATTTTGGGTTGTCTAAAGGCCATTTCTTAGTGGATCATTCAGACATCAGTAAGAGGAACAATATTTCCTGAGTTCTTGCATACTGACAACAGTTTGCCTACATTGATCATTGGAAGTCAATTTTGCTGTGTAAGCATCCTTGGCTCACATTTTCCTTCCATGAAGAGTCTTAAATATGTGACTCCATTTTCTTTTGGCATAAAGTATTGTTGATGAAAAGTTTAATAATAATCTATATTTTCCCTTATAAGTCACTTGTTCTTTTTGCCTACGTGCCCAAAGGATATAGCATTTTGTATATTATAGTTTCAAATATTTCTTTTTTATTACAAGTTTTTCTTGAAACTTAGTTTTTGTATTTGTTATGTTCTCTTGATTTGGTTTTCCTTTTCAAGGAATCTTATCCATGTATTGACTATTCATTGTCGTCAATGTTTTTAACTGTCTTTCAAATCATTTTATCTAAGCTACAAGGATGCAAAAGCATAAGAAAGATACAATGGATTTTGAGGACTCAGGGGGAAGGTTGGGCCAGGGATAAAAGAGTATACATTGGGTACAGCGTACACTGCTTAGGTGATTAGGTGCACCAAAATCTCAGAAACCACCGCTAAACAACTTATCCATATAACCAAACACCACCTGTTTCCCCAAAACCTATTGAAATAGACAAATATATATATATATATATTAAAATCCTTTTATCTATTTCTTCATTTATATTTGATTTAAACTTTTTCTTTCATATCCTCTTATAACTCTCAATGTATTGTCGACTGTGTTGCTAGTTCTTGTTTTCATTCTAGTTCAGTCTTCACATTTGAAATTAATTTTTTCTAATTTTTATTCCTAATTCTTTCCTCAGTTGTTACCTGATTTCTGAATTTTTAAAATTTTGACTCATGTTGTTCATTCATATCTGATATTATTTTCCTCATGCTTTTTAGCTCATTTTGAAATAGCAGGTTTGAATTTTGATTGTTCGGAGAGTGTGTTTTTTTAGTTACGTATTCATTGCCCGTGGGGATATCATTCTGTTCTTTCTATTTTTTCTTACTATTATGGGATTTGACTGTGATATTTTCTGTTCATTTTTATTTGCATTTAGTTTTCTTGAATTTTTAGAAGGATGCTTGGTAGCAGATAGCTCTTCTAACTTTACAGAGCTTCTTACTCTATTATTTTCTTGCAATGACCCAAAATATGGTGGTTAGATCTCTGCGGTTTCCTGGCTCTGTCTGCCACCCCCACTTTTTTGTGGGTCCTTTCTTGTTTCTGTCCTGCTTGATTTTTGATTTTACTCTCAATGAGGCCTAAGTCCAGGAAGGGAACTTAGAGAAGTGGTTTTCAAGAATGCATAGAGTCTAGACTATTTTGTAATTTCCCTTAGCCTTAGCTTTTTATTTGTAAAAAATAAGCATGATAATACTTAACTCTACAATATTTCATAGCACACTGTACATATACATTTCAGATACCTCACATAAACTTACCATGTAATAAAAACATAAAAATGCTACTTTAGTTTTAAAACTAACTAAATTTATTAAGTAATTTAAATATTCTAGACACTAAGCACCTTATATGCATTATTTCTTTAGATTCCCACAACCACGTATGAGGTTAATACTATCCTACATCTACTTTGCAATGGGAAAACCTAGGCATAAGAGTAAGTAACTTGCTCAAAGTCACACAACTAGAATGTCTATCTTGGTCTTTTTATAGGAAATAAAAAATCTTCTTCCACTTAGAGAAGCAAAAATGGTAACAATAAATTGTTGCTTTTTTTCATGAAAACATCAGTCCTGAATTACATATGCATTTTATAATCTAGCAATCCTACTCCGAGGCAAGGCCAGAATTCCATTTCATTCTAGGTCTATCTGACCCCAGAGCTCAATTTCTGGGCTAACAACACTATATTACTCTTCAGATTCTCCAAGTTTCCTGTTTTAGTTGCCGCAAAATCTCTTCTATTATAGAACTAATTCCAAGAGAAGGCTGATTCAGGTATATTAAAGATGCCAAATTATTTAAATGTCATATAAAATTCTATAATGCTTCTTTAGGCTTCATGAAATTGATGTCCAACTAGTTTTTGAAAGTTTATTTCCCAAACTCATATTTTGAAAGTGAAAGCATCTCAAATCTATGATATTTTTCTGGGTTTTATTTGTATTTGGATTATTTTAAAATGTGCTTTCACTGAAACTTGTATAATTCATTTTCATGATAAACTTTCATCTAGAAAAGACAAAATGGCCTGTCTATAAATACTAACCTATGATGATAGGACTTTGTCAATAAAGACCTCAGAGAAAGCATGTCAAAAAGAATAATTCTAATCCCTTCCATTAATTCATTTACTCCATATTTATTGAAATGTACTACTTATTAGGCACTATGCTAAGCCTTGCGGATATAACAAGAAATAAAGTAGATCTCTAGCCACGTGGAGCTTGCAGTCTACATATTGTATGATATTATAGAAGTTAATTTTAAAAATAAATTGCAATCAGTACGTTAATATAGTTGTAGTATTACTCATTACACAATTACAAAGCCGGAAAATAAAAAGAAAAATGAAAATATGTATCTTACAACAGAGGAGGTGTTAAGGATGATTTTAAAACCCAGATAATTCTGGATATACAGTAGAGTAGCACAGAAAAAGTATCAAAGAAGACATTAAGAAATTTCCCCCATATGTGTTCTTAATTTAAAAATTGTAGGTGAAACTTTTGGTTTTTACCTAGTATTTGGCGGATTTCTGGCCATTCTCTCTGTACTTCTAGTGCAGACTTCAGTTTAGCACACAGAGGAACATAATCCATGTAATCTATTAGTATGCGAGTAACTCTGCCTACCAAGTGCTTCATCCAAGGAACTGTAATAAACTCACAGAACTGAGAGAATTGATAAAATTTAATTTAGTAATTTTTTAAATATACCATATACATAAACACTCAATTGTGTTATGGAAAAATTACTCTTTGTCTTATTACAGAAAATAAAAGATCCCTCCTTGTAATGAACAAAAATTAAAAATAAATTGTTTGCTTCTCTCTGTGAAACCATCAGCCCTGAAGACTCGCCTGGCTTTGATGTGACTGTGGTCAGCAAAGCATGGAGGAGTCACGCTTCTTTCCATCTGGCCCCAATATTCCACCAAACAGGCAGAAGTGACTAATTGCCTACATTTTCACATTCTTCTACATTCAGTTTTCAAGTCAAGAAAAAACAAACAGCATCTTTTTTTTTTTTTTTTTTTTTTGGCGGGGGGCTAGATTTATGCTTATATCCCCATATCATTGCAAACAAAAGTTGAAGAAAAACTAAAATAGAAAAATTAGAGTTTATTTTTCTTGTCTTGTAACATCCCTAATTGAATGAATGGGTCTTAAATTAGGATGATGACCCAATATAAAGCAGAAAAGGCGTAACTCACCGGGTTATCTTTTATTACACAAGATGTCCATCCTGGCAGCACCTCTTCCTCTATCTCTGACCACACAAATGAATTTCCAAAGATGTCACCATGCATGCAGTCAAAGCACATCTCCACTTGATAGCCATTATTCAGCAATAGCCTCAGCATTACCTCGTCGTTTAAGGCATACTGAATGACACTGGGGAAACGAGTGTCATTCACATGCATAAAATAACAATTGACATTGGCGCCATGGGAGAGAAGCAGCCGGACAATTTCATAATTATTGGCCCTCACTGCCACAAGTAGACAGTTGAGGGGATCTAAGTTTGGGTCTGCACCTGCAGCCAGAAGGACTTCTGTGCAACGAACATCATTATTAGAAACGGCAAAATACAGCGCAGTCTTCCTCTCATCGTCATAGCTCTGGGAAATGTGGTCAGCAAGTAGAGTGTTGACATCAAAACCATTTTCAATGAGCAGCTCTAGACACTGTGCACTTTGTCCATCTGCTGCTGAGTGAATTGGTGTTAGCCCACTTTTCCGAATTGCATTTTTAGATGTTGCTGGGATAAGATATTTCAGTGCACTAAAAGAAAAAAAGTCAAATATCTACGTGCCATAAAGAAAATCAAGAAATTAAATAAACTACCATTCTCACTAGATAAGTGAATGCAAATTGTATAGTTTCCCTTATTTTCTCTAGATAACTTTGTAGTAAAACATTTAACCTTTGTCTGTGAGGTACAACTATTTAGTTTAGTGTACTGTAGCTCAGTTTTGATTTAGCTTTCTGTTCTCAATATTCCTAGGAAACTGCATCTTATACGTTTTTTCCTAGAATTGTGGTTCCTCGGGAACCCTCCCCATCTTCCAGTTCTCCTCTGAACAATATAATATTTACAGACAACCAATACTATTTTTAAAAATGTAGGAGAAAAGTAAGTCTTTCTAATGCCATAGAGGACTGTTTCGTAATCTTGACCATTAGGATCATGGGGTCATAGGAAGTGACCCTGGATGTCATTTAGTCCAACTGCTTCATTTAACAGAAGAACAATCTGAAGTCTGAAGAGGCAAAATGATTGTCCAAGGTCACACAGTTAGATGTAGAGCAGGACAAGAATTTGGGCCTTTTCGAATTCTTATGAATTATTTCTCTTTGACTGATTCCTACGCAATCTATTTTTAAATATTGACCATGTACATTCTGTCTGCTTCCATATAATTTGCAATTGAATTATTAGCCAAAAGAAGAGTCTTTAATATTCCATCAACCTGGCATCAGTCCAATTGAGATAACCAACCACAGTTTATATTTCTAAGTACATGTGATATAGTTGTGAGTTTCACACTTGACTAACCAGCTAGACATGTATGAGAGCCACATGGCAAGGATAACGTGATCTCTTGTGCCTACTTTATGAATTTATGAACACTGGGATTAAATCCAAGTAAACTCTAACAACATGTCACTTAGCATCAATTATGCATCACTGGCCACTTAGCCAAAGGCCCACTGAAAACTACAAAGCCCAATTACTTCAAAGTTTTTGATCTTATGAAATATATTTAATTGCCTAAAACCATCTTCTCATGGTGGGTAGTTTAATATAGTGATCTAGATTTCTACCAATGTGTTAATTTTGTACATTTTGTGATTTAAGAATCTATTCAACCATTTGTATGGAATGAAGAATTCTAAACTTATAACGAAACTTTTCTGTTCAAGAATATATTTGACATTATACTATAATATCTTGGATATGTTAGGAAATAATTGGAATAACACTGATAGTATCATTACAAATTTTAATCCTTTGTCAAGGGCAAAATTTTTAGAAACTCTGTAGCCTTTTGTTAAATACCTTTGTAAACAAAAAGGCACTCTTGAGTGGCTTGTGGAGAATTCTCACTTATGGCTTAACTCCTTCTAAAAGAAAATTTCTTTTCATTATAAAAGTACTATAAATTCATTTTTTGGAAGTACAAGAATATCAAAAGGAGGAAAATTAAATGAGCTCTAGATATCTAAATATGGAGCATCAAAACCTGAAGATTATGCCTATTTCTCCTCAGATTTTGAAAGGTATTACATATAGACTTGTGATTATACTGTATATACAAATTTGCATTTTTAACTCAAATAATTATCCTATAATTTATCACTCACAGATAATGCCCCTCATAGGCAGCTCGGTGTATAGGAAGATGCCCTGCTCGATTAGGTACATTTCCGCTTCCTCCATATTCCAGCAGGAGGGAAATGCAGTCGGGATTGCCACCTCCTGCTGCCTCAAACATCACCGACGCCCCATCATCCGCCAAAGCAAGCACATCACCACCTGGCCGTATAAAACATGTGGCATGATGATAACTGTATGGTATTGTTTAAACAATCCCCTTAAAAACAACCTGTTGTGGGACTCGGTGCAGTGGCTCACGTCTGTAATCCCAGCACTTTGGGAAGCTGAGGTGGGTGGATCATGAGGTCAGGAGTTCAAGGTCAGCCTGGCCAACATGGTGAAACTCTGTCTCTACTAAAAATACAAAAATTAGCTGGGCATGGTGGCACACGCCTGTAGTCCCAGCTACCCAGAAGACTGAAGCAGGAGAATCACTTGAACTGGGAGGTGGAGGTTGTGATGAGCCGAGATCACGCCACTGCACTCCAGACTGGGCAACAGAGTGAGACTCCATCTCAAAAACAAACAAACAAACACCCTCCACAAAGCCTGTTGTGTTCATTTCTGGTTAGGACTTAAAAAGTACAGAATTAAGGGCCTCTATGTTTTCTATATTTTTAATAAAACAGTCACGAATGCCTCACGCTTTGTTTTATTAGAAAATCTTTGGGCCAAAAATCATGGGAGAAATGAAGTCAATTTTCTTGATAGGCAAATTCTTCCGAAAAAGGCTCATTAGACTTTTTAATTTAAAGACAAGAATTTTTTGGTTTTTTTGTTTTGTTTTGTTTTGTTTTTTGAGACGGAGTCTCACTCTGTCAACCAGGTTGGAGTGTAGTCGTATGATCTCAGCTCACTGCAGCCTCCACCTTCTGGGTTTAAGCAGTTCTTCTGCCTCAGCCTCCTGAGTAGCTGGGATTACAGGCGTGTACCACCACAGGGTTTTGCCATGTTGGTCAGGCTGGTCTCCAACTCTAGGCAACAAGTAATCTACCCACCTTGGAATTCCAAAATGCTGGGATTACCGGCATGAGCCATGGCGCCCGGCCCCCTCTAGTTTAACTTAACAAATACTTACAGTTAATAAAGTGTTAACAAATACTTTATTGCCCTCTTATGTGCAATCAGTGTGTGTGACCCCAAGAAGAATAAGTGTGACTACTCTAAGGAGCTTAGAGGGGAAATGAAACAAAATATCAGACAGCACAAACTGTATGATATTCCAGTGACACTGACATTAAGACAAGGAGACATGATGTAGGGGACAGGGGCTCTGCTGCTTATGGTGAGAGCTGGGGGCCAGCCGTTTACTTCCGTGCACCTCCATCTCCACATCTGTGAATGATTAATGCAGCTTACTTCACAGGGCTTATTTGATACTTAAATGTGCTTGTATTGGGAGACCTCAAAAATGTTAGTCTTTTTCCCATAGGGAATCACTGGGGATCATGTGGTGCTAGCGTTCATTTGTGGATGAGGACGCTGAGAACCAGATATTGAAGGAACAACGCTAGGGACTCACAGTGAGTAGTGGCTCAACCAGTTTAGGAGTTAGGTCTCCTTAACTCATGGTTCTGTAGTTGTATAAAGCACCTGGAGAGTTTAAAGGAGGGCAATGTCACAATCTGTTGGGAAGAATTAGGAAAGGATTTAGGGAGGAGGTGTCTCAAGAGATTGACTTTGAATTATGCTGAAGAGATGAAGGCAAGGACTTGACCCAAACCCAGAGAGAAGGAATGTAAGGTATGTTTGGGAATATTGCTAGTGTATTTTGACTGGAGTGTAGGATACAAGATGGGAGCAGTGAGGGATAAACGTGGTAAAACAATTTGAGATGATGCAGTAGGGATTATTTTTTGGATAGTTGACACTATTGTAGCTGTCCTTTAGGGAGGGAAGACAAGTTGCAGTATGTACTGTGATTCTCTGATGGGAGACTAGAAACCCAGAAAATGGTTAGAAAGTATTTGCACTGGTCCAGGGAGGATTGAGGGACCTGATCAGGATGGCAGATGGATTGCAATGAGAGGACAAGAGAAACGCTACAAGAGTTTGCAACTGATTGGATTTAGGAAAGCAGGTGATGGAGGAATTAGAGATAAACCCAACCTTTTGATCCTGTCAAGAGCAATTATTACATCAGAAAAGTGGAAAAACAGGAGGAATTCAGTTTAGGAGAAGATGAACATGAGGCCCTGATGAGCCATCTATGTGCAGATTGAACTGTCTTTCTCGAGAGCAATCAGGACTGGGCTGGTAAATGTGCAGGTCACAATGCATAGGGCTTAGCTGAGTTGTAGAATAAGGGTCTATCGAGGGACCAGGTGAGAAAATCTGATGTCAAGTTCCGTTTAGCAGAGGAAAAGGAGCTCCCCTAGTTACATTCAGGGGCGGAAGAGTGAAGAGAAAAGGAGAGTTCGAGAGGCAGGACAAAAGTCAGGAAAGTGTAACTCCTTTTCACATACCTTTGTGGATTAGATGTTCTAACACATCACAGTGACCATATTCGGCAGCAACGCCTAATGGTGTGACTCCAAATCCATCTCTCAGGTGGACATTGCCTCCGTGTTTTAGCAGCAGAGATATGATATCTTTTCGGCCTTGCTTGGCTGCTTCATGCATTGCTGACCATCGCTTGACACAGGGCTGGTCCAGACTAGTATTGTGTTTGATCAGAGTTGATACCATGTCATAGGAGCCCTTTTTGACAGCTTGAAAATGATTGTTAAAAACAACAGTAAGTCTATTAACACAAATACTTTAGGTGGTATTAAACTAATTACTGAATTTAATATTGAAATAGATACTAGCTAATAACTTTTCTTCTGCAAGGAAAATAATGTATTTCTCATATCCCTTCTATTTCTCATACCCAAGTTTATATTTGTGAAATATAAGTTTACAAAATGACACTACCTTTCCTTTAAGACCTGGAGGAGGGGTAAGAGTTTCACAGAAAATAACGTATATCACTAGGATAGGATGCCGTGTGCCCTCTTTCTAAACTTTAATTTCTTCACCAACAGAATGGAAATAACATTTGTTGTTGGGTTATACAAATTAAATAATGTATGTAAAATTCTTAGTGTAGTACCTAGTATATAACAGGAGCTCAGTAACTGACTATTATTATTATTCGATTGCTCCTAGGATCCGGGAACCTCATATGTAAATAATGTTCATCAGGTTTCCCCTATAGAAACAGGGTTTTTTTCCCTCGCCACAAAAGATAGCAGTAAGTATTGAATGAACTTGTCTTTCTTACATATATATTTTCTTTCTTTCTTTCCTTTTTCTTTCTTTCTCTTTTCTTTTCTTTCCTTTTTTTTTTTTGAGACAGAGTCTCACTCTGTCGCTCAGGCTGGAGTGCTGTGGCACAATCTCAGCTCACTGCAACCTCCACCTCCTGGGTTCAAGCAATTCTCCTGCCTCAGCCTCCTGAGTAGCTGGAATTACAGGCGCACGCCACCAAGCCTGGCTAATTTTTATATTTTTAGTAGAAACAGGGTTTCACCATGTTGGTCAGCTGGTCTCAAACTCCTGACCTCGTGATCTGCCCGCCTTGGCCTCCCAAAGTGCTGGGATTACAGGCGTGAGCCACGGCGCCCAGCCCTCTTTCTTGTATTTTTAATGGGTGATTATCAATAAGATCGTTTAGAATCTACATAGGCCAGTTGCTCCCAGTGAGTGAAGTGAGGGCTAATGTAGTACAATTAAGGAGGTTCACCAAATCAGTTGTCTCTCTCCTTCTCTGCTCGTCTCTAATGGCTGAAATTATACTGTTACAAGGTTTTTCCCTTTTTGGATTATTAAGAGATTGTCCCCATTTAGATGTATACACTTCTAAAAATGTAACTTTTTTTTCCCTTGTAAGTAAAATCTTATTAAAAAACAGATTAGGATGAGCGCTACCCCCTACAAATGACGACGATATACACAGTCACATTCACTCATTCATTCACTCACTCGCTCATTTACTATTCAGTTAATACGGCTGGTTCTGCTAAAGGCTCTGTGTTATGCTCTGTGGACAACAGGAAGAATAGACAGATTTGGATTTCACTCATAGAGTTTACGGCCTAGAGAAGAAGCCTATGCTACCTTCTATTTAAAGAGAGACTCAAAGTCTGGGCCTGTACTGGGAAACGTAGAAGAAGATGTGAGGCTGCATGGAACATTCCGGGGTAACCAGGAGGCAGAATGCAGAAAGGATCTAAAGCCAAGGTGAGGAAAGCAGCTCCCATTGTGGTAATGGGTGGGTGAAGACAAACTTTGCCTACTTCATTTGGGAGCAGGCAAGCTATCCCTGCAGGAGATTCCAGTTTCTCTCCCTCTTCTTGTCTAAAGTAGAACCTGTTGACAAATGCCTCTCTCTGAATTGCCCAACTGTCACTGGCAGCTCTAATTACAG
This sequence comes from Macaca fascicularis, assembly GCF_037993035.2. Taxonomy (NCBI): domain Eukaryota; kingdom Metazoa; phylum Chordata; class Mammalia; order Primates; family Cercopithecidae; genus Macaca; species Macaca fascicularis. Next base: position 165,269,141 of record NC_088377.1, on the reverse strand, counting down.
TGAATTACCTCATGCTAGCTGGTGTTATTGCAGAGCAAACATCACGTAAGCTAAACAAACTAAGAGATCCTCATGGATCTTCTTGTTCAGATGGCAGGTTTTATAATTAGAGAAAAAAATGTATTAAAATAATGAGCCTCTTTGCCCATCATCTTTTAACCTTTTGTCTGACTCAGAAAACATATTGATTAAAATAGTTTCTCTTCATGAAAATAACTGCATAAATGTGTCATCTTCAACTTAAAATCGTTTTTAAAAAATCATAACTTCACTTCCAATTTAGTTTTATGAAATCAAGAATATATTTCCCACAGAAAGAATAATGCAAATAGTAGGAAACCCCTTCCAAGCTAACTCACGAAGACATTCTTTTTTTTTTTTTTTTTTTTTTTTTTTTTTGAGACGGAGTCTCGCTCTGTCGCCCAGGCTGGAGTGCAGTGGCGCTATCTCGGCTCACTGCAAGCTCCGCCTCCCGGGTTTACGCCATTCTCCTGCCTCAGCCTCCCGAGTAGCTGGGACTACAGGCGCCCGCCGCCACCTCGCCCGGCTAATTTTTTTGTATTTTTAGTAGAGACGGGGTTTCATTGTGTTAGCCAGGATGGTCTCGATCTCCTGACCTCGTGATCCGCCCGTCTCGGCCTCCCAAAGTGCTGGGATTACAGGCTTGAGCCACCGCGCCCGGCCACGAAGACATTCTTAAGCAATAAATGACTGAAATAATGAAAACTCATAAAGCATGGTACTGGTGTAACTTAACTGATTAAGTAAAATAATTGTAAAATGTCTTGTTTTACATATGGATATATATGTTTACATATTATATATAAATTTTTTTCTCTAGAACTTAAAATTCTAAAATTTAGAATTCTTTAGAATTTTTTTCAGAAATGTTCAAATTCTTTATTAAGTTTTTAAATTTATAGCTTCAATAGTAATGCTTAAAACTGACTTTCAGTTGAAGAGTTTAGGGAATTAGATTAAGAATTTTGCATAGATGATAGGAAAGGGCTATCTTGATTATCTTGACAAGGACTGGTGGATTAAAAGCAGAAATGGAGTGAAGAGGATGTGTATTGATTTGTGAGAAAGAAAATGTCTGAAGCAAAATGAACCGATCTGTGAATGGCGTAAGGCCATCAGGAATGGAGGGCAGTGGGACTGAAGTGTTATGCCAGATGATCCCTGAGCATCCTCCTTACTCTGGGCTCCACTGGCCAGGATCAGCTTGTGCCTATCCAACTAGGCAAAGGTGACACCAACTCCAGGGGAGTGGGCAGAGAAGGAGTCCAAGTACAAAAACCTTTAGTAAGTGTCAGATCATCACAAATCAGGTATCTACCACTCAGCAAGTAACTGTATAACATGACTATAGTACATCAAATTACCTTAAATATGGAAGGGCCAGATAACTGATAGGGAATAAGGGCCCTAGATGGACCAAAAATGATTTTTTTCTTGGCCCTCTAAGGGTATCTCATAAATAGAGAGAAGGATGATGGCATTAGGATAAGAAAAACTAACATGGCATTGTATAGACAAAAAGAATAAATACTTTTTTCCCTCTTATCTCTCCTCTACAAGTTAAGGGACTCTGAATAGCAAATCCCAAAGAAGACCATAGATTCAAGAACAAACTGAGGAAGTGCCATGAATAATCCATTTTCCTGTAAAACCTAAGAAGACTTGGCATGGCTTCCACAACAAAGGTGCTGATTAAGGTAACCCAGGAAAAGTCCCTCTTCCCCAGATGTGTGGCTGATGAGGACGTACACGAGCACCTCCAGAATATTAACTTCATGGAAACTGTAGTCCTCTCTTGACCTTACCACTTAGTTTTTAAAATATATTGTTTCCTAAAATTAATTCTATTTCAGTTCTGATAATTCAGTGATAGAGTTCCTTTCCTACACTTTAGATATTGCTAGCACAGAGAATGAAACCAACATGGAACTTTGAAATGCACGTAAATGTTTACTGCTCTGTTGTAGGCCTTAAGCATTAAAGAAAAATATAAATGAAGCCAAAAGAAAACAAGGAGTGATAATCACGGCTTAGTTGTCCTTTAAGAAATAAGTGGATCGAAACTTACAAATGGAGAATAATTCTCTATTTGCAAAGTGAAGCAGTATACAATTCTGGAAGTGTATCCTTTTTGTGTAGAAATTCAACGTGATCTATAGAAACAACACAGATGTTGTTGCAAATACTCTGTGGCATATTCTGGGCTTTAAAAAATAATATAGGTCATGGGCCGGGTGCAGTGGCTCACGCCTGTAATCCCAACACTTTGGGAGGCCGAGGAGGGCAGATCACAAGGTCAGGAGATTGAGACCATCCTGGATAACATGGTGAAACCGCATCTCTACTGAAAATACAAAAAATTAGCTGGGTGTGGTGGCGGGCACCTGTAGTCCCAGCTCCCAGCTACTTGGGAGGCTGAGGCAGGAGAATGGTGTGAACCTGGGAGGCAGAGCTTTGAGATCGCGCCACTGCACTCCAGCCTGGGCGACAGAGCAAGACTCAGTCACAAAACAAACAAACAAACAAAACAGGCCGCATTACTAGTGGCGAATCAACACCCACAGATACGTATTCTGTTTAATGTCTATCGAGCCTACTCAGGAAAAGAGTTCTGGTTTATTTATGAAAAGTGTCATGTGACTGATTTAAAGGCAGGCTAAAATGTACGCAGAGACTATCATTGGTTTCTCAGTATTTATGCTTCCCCTTTTCCTTTTAGCCACAGAGGCCCCAAGTATTTAGCTGGCCACAGACCATCCAGGTAGACACCAAATGTCCTGGCCTCCTTTGCCCCAAGGTGTGGTGGCATTGTGACAAAATCTGAACTAATGGGACATGAGGGGAAAGGCCATGTGCACTGTCCAGGTCATCTTTTTAAATTGAAGATGCTTGCCTAGAGCTTCCTCTTTCCTCCTTCCTGCTGCCTGGAAAATGGTGACATTGGGAGCAACCTTGGAAACACACTGTAATGTTGATACAGCCACTCTCACAACCCTGGGCCATTCTGCAATGTGTGAGAGAGAAATGACTTCTTTCTCTTTAAGTCATTCTTGTTTATTTGTTTGCTTTGTGGATCTGTTTTTGGTTTTTGTTACAGAAGCTTTGTCTGTATTCTAACTATATGGATTAGATTGTTTTTCCCATCTTATCTGAATTTGTGAAGGCTGAAAGCTCTGACATGGAGCAAGAGTAGGCAAGAAGGGGCCAGGCACGGTGGCTCACGCCTGTAATCCCAGCACTTTGGGAGGCCGAGGCGGACTGATCATGAGGTCAGGAGATCAAGACCATCCTGGCTAACACGGTGAAACCCCGTCTCTACTAAAAACACAAAACATAAGCCGGGTGTGGCAGCGGGCACCTGTAGTCCCAGCTACTCTGGAGGCTGAGGCAGGAGAATGGCGTGAACCCGTGAGGCAGAGCTTGCAGTGAGCCGAGATTGCACCACTGCACTCCAGCCTGGGCGACAGAGTGAGACTCTGTCTCAAAAAAAAGTAGGCAAGAAGGAAGGAACCAGGCCAAAATGACACCACGCTGTGGAGACCGTCTTCACTGAGCAAGCTATACTGGGGCAGAACACCTGCCTCGGAGTCTGCCACTCCTGTCTGCTGATGTTCCCCTATACAACCCTCAAGACAATCCAAGAGCAAGGCTCTTCGAAGCCTTCACAGATTTACTGCTCTTTTATTCTCCTAATGTAATTTAAATATATACTTTATTATAGCACTTATAACACTAATTTTCCATTTAAATTACATTTAACTTTCCTCCTAGACTCTGAGAGGAGGAAGATTCGTCCATTCATGTTTATACCCACACTGCCCAGGACACTCTCTAGCTTAATGTGACTTTTTTTTTTTTTTTGAGACGGAATCTTTCTCTGTCACCCGGGCTGGAGTGCAGTGGTGCAATCTCGGCTCACTGCAACCTCCACCTCCCAGGTTCAAGCAATTCTCCTGCCTCAGCCTCCCAAGTAGCTGGGATTACAGGCAGCTGCCACTAAGCCCAGCTAATTTTTGTTTTTGTATTTTTAGTAGAGATGGGGTTTCACCATGCTGGCCAGGCTGGTCTCGAACTCCTGACCTCGTGATTCGCCCGCCTCGGCCTCCCAAAGTGCTGGGATTACAGGCGTGAGCAATCGTGCCTGGCCAATGTGACTTCTTAATACATGTTTTTTGCATTGATATTGTTGAATCAATGCCATCAAATATAAATATTTTACTAATGTTCATGATTTATCCAAGTTTGCTTAACAATATTCAGATTTTCTTAATATTCAGGCTGCTTAATTTTTTTTAAGTGATTCCTCTGTGAGCAGGAGCTGTGATGGTTCTTAACTAGCTATGACCTTTAATGTCTTCCTCTGTGATTGCTGGTAAATAATCTTATGTCCTATCCTCCCTCTCCTCCTGCTCCTGCTCCTCTTCCCTCTCCTCCTCCTGCCACACAGACAACTTCATAATGGCTCTTCCCTCTTGAGCATCTACTACATGTGAAAGCTTTTATATATTTTTTCTCTAATTTTTAATCACAATTCTGCATGGTAGGTGTTGTATTTCCATTTTATACTTGAGAAAACTGAGGCCTATGACTGCTAAGATTTAAACCCAGTAATCTCCATGGTAACACCAAATTCTTACTCCACCATCCTATGTCCCTAAGAGAAAGGAAATGTTATCTCTGGGTCATTTGGAGTTAATCTTATCACTCTCTCCTTTCACAAACGGACTTGCCAATTCTTATTGTTCAACAAATAGCAGGATATACGAGACAGAGCTGGTAAATGTCAACTTCACATTTCCCATTCTTCCCTTGTTGTGTCACAGTGTACCCCTCATAGGTGCCATGCTCTGTGTCTGTGTGCTCAGAATCTGCTGGCTCCCCTTCCTTCCAGCTTTGCCTGATCAGTCTGATGTGAACTTGATCTCTCCCTTTGGAATCCCTTTCCACCTCTTGCTTCTGGCTACATACTGCACATGCAACCCTCTTTACAAGTGGATCCTACCTAGAGAATATTCCTTTAAAATTGCTATCTCTGGCTTCAAAAAACTAATTCAGATCCCTCCTGGTCAGTTGCAGTCTCTACAACTGGATACTGAAGGATATAGCCATCTTTCATATTTCACATCCTTGTAGTATAGGAAAACAAAATCACAGGACAGAAGACAGGGGGTTTAAGCAAGTAGCTCAGGGAATGGAAGGAACTGAGATCACAATTTTAGCCATTATACAGTGATTTCCAATAAATAATTATTATTTGTTTCAAACGATAAAAGTTCTAGAAAAAAAGGTCATTTACCAATCAGAAGGGGGGTCTCTCCTTTATCATTTTTTGTGTTGGGCCACACTCCCTTTTCTAACAAAGTTCTGACATTTTTCACCAGACCAGCTTTGACTGCCAAAGTCAAGGGTGTTTCTCCATCACAGGTCTTGAACTCCCAGAGTGTCTTATAGGATGCTGTGACATGAAAGCATTATGTTGAAAAGTTGAAAATACTGACAGGATGTCAAACAAATCAGAGCAACCCAATATTATATACATCAGATTGAACAAAGTCAATTGATGAAAATGAAAAGACTGACAAAAGTTTACCAAATGACGGTGAGGATAAAGTAGATGTACATGGAGTTGCTAATCAAATTGACAGCTAGAAAACCAAAATCTGTTTCTAGCTGCTTTTTTGAAAATGGCGCGCTAGGTCTCATTTCTTGATACGTTACAAAACAGTGCTTCAATTCTTTGTATTATAATTTATATTGTAACTGAAATTGTTTGTTTGTGAAATGCAGTCTGTGAATGTGGGAAAGAGAATGTACTTGAATGTAGGTATCATTGTGTCAAAATGATCCTTAACATCATCTATATCTGTCTGTCTAGCTGTCTGGTTTTCTAGGTGGCTGGCTAATAATCAAGTGTGTATCTCCCAGAACATACAGCTGTCATGCAACAGTGAAAGTTGAACAATAGGGCACTCTCAAAAGTGTTCTGTAAGATGCTGAGATGTGAAAACACTGCGTTAGAACATAAAAGTTATTGTTAATATTTAACACTGGCTTGATTTGCCACAACATTTTTTAATGCTTACATTAAGAAAAAAAATCAATGTAATGTAAAGACAAATATTTTCAGTACTCCCTGTTGTACTATATAAGAATCTTTTGGAAACTGTTAACTCAAGAGATAGTTCAAAATGAAAAATTTAAAATTGACTTCCAAAAGAAAAGAGTGTTATATATAACTCAATTAATTCATGACATATAGAAACTTTTATCACTATTATGTGATAACCACACCTTTCCACCAACCTGTGTCTCATTCATAGGTAAAAGGATGCAAAAGGTAAACCCTGAATGTCAAAAAATGTCCTAATTTTTGTACTCTGAGTTTAAAACACGGGTGCTGCCTTTTTCAAATTCCAAATAATATTTTAATCCACCTTTTCTTTCTGCTAGTTATGTTCACTGAAAACACTTATAACATCAGCATGTCAATATTCTTGCCCTGGTTTGGTCAAACGTGTTTTATGTTCTCTTACCATCCAGAACAATCTCAAGTATTTGTTGAATGGGTTGAACAACAGCTTCATGTAATGGAAACCATCCTTTTTCATCAGCTTCATCCATTGCATATTTATATTTTACATACTCCTGGAGCTCAAGAATGTGACCTAAATTAAACACATCGACTGAAGACTAATCTCTGTTTTTGCAAGGTGGAATCTCCAGTCCATCCCACTGTAGATGGTACACTCATTTACCTTGTTTTATGGCCTCCACAAGTTTTCTGTTTTGACCACTTAGGGGTACAAATCTATAAGATAAAGAAAAACCATATTTATACTAGATACTAGTGATATATTTCAAGGAACCAAAGATTTTAATTTATATTGCATTTTTAAGCTTAATTTTAATAATCAAGATCCAAATGAGACGCATACAACTGATTTTATCTCCTTAAAAAAGTAAATGTACGGGAGTCAGACACAGAGTATATTTACAATGCGTTGATCTAAGAATATTCGTGAAGATGGTGAAATAGAAGAGTACAATGCTATCTCTGAGAGATCTCAAAGCAATAAAAAAGGAGTAAACAATTGGAGTCAGATTCAGAAGAGCTAGGTTCAGATCCTAGCCTGATTTTGTGATTCTGGGGAGGCCAATTAGCCATTCTGGATGTGGGTTCTTCATCTGAAAAATGATGGAATTAATAGATCTCTAGGGCTTTTTCTAATTTTTAAAATTCTATGCTCAAAAAATGTTTATTGCTTTGAACTTCATAATTGCTAATAAGGTACTTACTTGGGAGCTTATGGTCTAAACTATATATGTGAGTTTTAAATCAACTGTTCCACATGTGAAAATAGGCAGGGCATTTACTAAACAAACTCCCAATCACTGGCCCAGCAGGTCATGATTTAAATCCTCATGGAAGTTTTCTGGTGTGTGTGTTTGTTAAGTGGGAAGAAGGAATTCCATAACAAATTTACTTAATCTGTTAAGCAGAAACATCTGCTAGCATACCAGGGTTGTGAATGCCTTCCAGGGAGCTCTAAAGTTCTAAAGCTTGTTGGAGATAAGGGAGATACTTCAGACCAGGAATTTCAATGTACTACGTCTATTTTTTCAAAGCTCAAAAGCAACCATTTTTAAACACTGGGTCTCTTCAAAAGTACTACTAAATTCCAGAATACAAGATTTTAAACACTGTAACAAAAAGTAAAGGTAAACTAGTTTATTTCTGTCAGATGTATAATGTCTTTTTTTTAAGAAAGAAATTTACTTTTGCAGTTTTAGACTCAATAAATCCTACCTACATAATACATCACTTTTAGGTATATTTTAATTTATTAATTCTTGTCATTTAGAGAGTAGATAATCAAATAGGTGGTAGTTTGTATATTACTTTGTGATATAAAATAAAAACCTGCAACTCTTCTCTCATTCATTAACTAATGGGCTACGTGGTTTAGCATTATTCTTCATATTTTAAACATACAACAATGGAATATATTACCTATAAAGGGTTAGCTGAATCAGTAGCAGAACGAGCTCTAGAGTGTACAGACCTCTGTATACCAACCTGTCTGTATATTTGTTGTATAAACTGTACTTGCAAATATGTTCAAATTACTCATTGCCCTTTTTGAATCTATATTAATTTAGAAAATAGGCAATTCTATACAACCAAATTCATCTAGGAATTTTCCACATAGGGTTTTTTCTGTTTTCCACATGAGGTGAAGATTTGTGGAAGATCAGATTGCTAAAACTTATGTACAGTGGCCCTTGGAAAGCTGTTAGATTCCCTATCAGAAAGGAAAGGTCAGTTTTCCTAGAGGAGGAATTAGGAAATGGTGTTCATTTTATCTCACAACAAAATGAATGCCATAAAGAAATTGTGCTGAGGATAGTTGGTTTGAATACTACCTTTCAGGATAAAGCGCAGTCTTGCTGGCTTCAATGGATTCTTGAATACTTAGCTGAATATCATAACTTGTAAGATGGTCTTCATCAGGGTCATCATTAGTATCCATTCCTGCGTATAATTTTGAAGGAGACGAGTTAATATTATCAACAAATGGCCCAAAACAGTACACAGTATAAACATGAAAAATGCATAGTGAAAAACTAAAATGTATTTTTGTTTCCCTGGTTAACAAATACAAATGCGGGTAACATTTGAATCCACATTACATGTGAGGTTGATTTTGTTAACTTAAATGGTCTGTTTTTTTTGTTTGTTTGTTTGTTTGTTTTTTGAGGCGGAGCCTTGCTCTGTCGCCCAGGCTGGAGTGCAGTGGCCGGATCTCAGCTCACTGCAAGCTCCGCCTCCCGGGTTCACGCCATTCTCCTGCCTCAGCCTCCCGAGTAGCTGGGACTACAGGCGCCCGCCACCTCGCCCGGCTAGTTTTTTGTATTTTTTTAGTAGAGACGGGGTTTCACTGTGTTAGCCAGGATGGTGTCGATCTCCTGACCTCGTGATCCGCCCGTCTCGTCCTCCCAAAGTGCTGGGATTACAGGCTTGAGCCACCGCGCCCGTCCTAAATGGTCTAACTGTTGAAACCTTTAATAACCTGCCCTTTGAGCATTTCTCTTTTTAACTTTTGACTTTTTTTTTTTTTTTTCAGTAATGACTGCAGTTGGGCTCATAAGAATTCACTTTTTCCTGAGTTTCTGATTGATGCCAATTTTGGCCCATCAGTTTTCTTGGAGAGTGTGTATATAGCACATTAAAAACTTAAAAATTGATCCAATGAGGATAAGATGGATAGTGGCTGTAAGGGAGAACAGTCATCCTTTTACATTCTTTTTCATTTTGTTTTTGAGATGAAGTCTTGCTCTGGCACTCAGGCTGGAGTGCAGTGGTGTGATCTTGGCTCACTGCAACCTCCACCTCCTGGATTCAAGCAATTCTTCCTTCTCAGCCTCCTGAGTAGCTGGGATTACAGGTGCACGCCTCCATGCCCGGCTAATTTTCATATTTTTTTAGTAGAGACGGGGTTTCTCCATGTTGGCCAGACTGGTCTCAAACTCCTGATCCTGTTACCCGCTCGCCTTGGCCTCCCAAAGTGCTGGGGTTTACAGGCATAAGCCACCGTGCCTGGCCCCTTTTACATTCTTTACAAACCATCAGTGGTCAACTGCGAAGTCTCACTGGTCTCAGAGCATCATTTGAACATTGTGATAAGGACCATTTTAACTTCATCCATAGACCAGAAACCAGCCCTCCTATAGAGTCCCTATTAACTCCCTTACACAGTTCTGTTATAAGCCACTGCTCTTGACTGGCCCATCTCGCTGAAGAGAATACAGAAAAATGTAAATTAGTCTTCATTTGCTTATTTCTCCCAAATATCAAATTAGGAGAATGAATTTACCATCTTACTCTTTACTATTGAATTAATTGCTTTATTTTATTTAGAGAGGACATTTAGTAAATATAGAAATAAAATTTCTATAGCTGAGTTGACTGGCTAATATGAAATTAACTTTGATTGATGGTACTTTTCAAGCCTTTTATAGTCTGTATATGAAATTTTACTTTATAGTATGTCTTCTGAATGACAGAAAAACAAAAGGGTACTCTGCAGACAATTTCCAAAACACAGTTGACACATGCTTTACCTCTTCTCATTCTTCCTCAAGGTTGGATAATTGGATAATAAATGCTAACATCCAAGGCCTCTAACCTGTGGGCAGAACTCATTGACAATATTATGATTAATTGTTCATTGTTCTATAGCAGTGGCCTTAATATCACCTCAGAACCAAAGGTATAGAACAGTGCTAATGTTCAGAGACCACACACGAGATAGTCGCCATGCTCCACCAAGCCTCACATTGTGACTCCTCAAAAGCCACACTAGAGATCTTACTCACCACGTAGACGTAAATGGTATTTTGCTTTTTAATGTATTGTTTATTGGTTCATTGTGTGTCTCTTCTCCTTAGAATGTAACTCAGGAATAGCAGGGAATTAGTCTGTGACCTCAGTGCCAAGAGAAGCATCATCTCCTGGTTCGTGCTGTCTAAATATGTGTTGAATAAATGAATTAATGAATTAATAAGTGAGCATTGAAACATAATCCAGGCACCTCTTTGTTCTTAGAACTGACCATTTCCTTCGGATATGGAGTTTCTTTTTTTTCTAACTAAACAAATTTGATCGTTCACTCTGTGCTTAGCTTCATTTGTCTCTCTTCTGTTCTTTTCCATAATATTCCTCTTTATTCACGAGGTCCTCTCAGCTGATCCCCACCCATGGTTCACACTGTGTCAAGGCTAGCACAAGACATTCCTCCTATGGAAACCCTTGGTGTCATTCTTCAGTTCCTCTCTAGTTGTCTTAGTCTGTGAATATCTCTTCTTATGTAATATTTTTCCAATGTCTTGGTTTATACTCACTCATTCTGTATTTGCTTTACAAGTTCTTTACATACTTGTGTTTGTGTTTTCACTTGGACCATTAGTTTTCTGAGAGGAAACAAAATCTCTTTTCTTTTTTCTATCTTTTCCCTCTATTCCTACTCCTTGTCAACTATAGCAAACAGCTGCTGTCTGTGGTCACTGGAATAAAAGTTGTTGACTCATTACCAGCAGACAAGTACCGAGTCTGTCAGCCAGCACCAGTAGATGACAAAGTTCAACCTGCGGCCTCGCCTGGTGATTTTCTCAGTGATATTACTGGGGTGATAGGGGGGATTGTATGGCTCTGGGATTAGTAATAGGATACAGAGCCTTTCACCTATTTAAATCACCAGCTTAAATCCAACCCTGTTTGAAATTTGGGCTTTCAGTGTATGAGAGAGTACAGACTCCATAGAGAACTGAGCTGGTCTGTGGAAAGTATTTTATTTCAATGTTTTTTGTTTGTTTGTTTGTTTTTGTGTTTTCCCCTACTATCACAAAGGAAGTTACCTAGGTTCCTATTTGGTATCTCTAATGACCATAGGGTGAAAATGATGGGAACACTTTCTATGCAGAACAACTCCAATCTAGCACAGGTGTCTGCAGCCTTTTCCTGAAAGCTTGAGATGAAGTGAAGATCTGCATGCAGGTGTACTAAGGTGCCAGACTGTCAGTCAAAGGAGCATTACTGGAATGTACTTAAAGACATCAAGACACAATGATAAAGGCAAGAGAAGAGTAACTTGTTTATCTAAGACCAGCTCAGTTCTCTATGGAGCCTGTGTTATCTCATAAATAACAGTAACTGGCCAGGCACGGTGGCTCATGCCTGTAATCCCAGCACTTTGGGAGGCCGAGGCAGGTGGATCACGAGGTCGGGAGACCGAGACCATCCTGGCTAACACGGTGAAACCCCATCTCTACTAAAAAAATACAAAAAAATTAGCTGGGTGTGGTGGTGGGCACCTGTAGTCCCAGCTACTCGGGAGGCTGAGGCAGGAGAATGGCGTGAACCTGGGAGACGGAGCTTGCAGTGAGCAGAGATCACGCCACTGTGCTCCAGCCTGGGTGGCAGAGCAAGACTTCATCTAAAAAAAAAAAAAAAAAAAAAAAAGAGAAAGAAAAAAAGTAACTTATTTATCTAAACCTCCTTGAGTGGCTAGGACTCAATCCCACCTACCAGCAACAGTCTATGGGAAATTATTTCTATAAAGCACTACTCAGAAGCATGAGGAAAGGTCAGACAATATTTGAACTTCTTTAAGATATATGTATGGGTGTCTCGCATCTCAGTCTAGAGAAATTTATTTATTTTATTTTTTTATTTTTTTGAGGTGGAGTTTTGCTCTTTTGCCCAGGCTGGAGTGAAATGGCACAATCTCAGCTCACTGCAACCTCTGCCCCCTGTATTCATGCGATTCTCCTGCCTTAGCCTCCCGAGTAGCTGGGATTATAGGCACTGGCCACCATGCCTGGCTAATTTTTGTAGTTTTAGTATAGATGGGCCCCCCAATGTGCTAGAATTACAGGCATTAGCCACCATGCCTTAGAGAAACTGACACTTAATAAAAGAGAAATCATTTGTTCTCCATAAGTAGCTGATTTACAAAGTAACTGATGCAATCATATTGTACCACCAGCCTCTTCATTAAAAGCACTGGTTAACGTTGCTTAGGGTCATGAAAACATTCGTTGAAAGCTATGGATTCTCTCTCCGGAGGGACACACGTCCACTCAAAATTTTGCATGAAATTTTAAGGAACTTATGGAATCTCAGAGGTTTTTTCATGTTCTCCTGGTAAAAAACCACTGAATTAAGGATTCCTAAATGCTAAATGCCAAATATATTTCTCAGATATCAATAAGTATTAGTTTATTTTACAGATAGGCTAAGTAAAATCCTTAATTCAGATAGTGAGAAAAGGAACTTTGGTGATCATGTAAATTTTTTGATACATTTGGCAATAGTAATAATAACTATAAATTATCAAGTGCTCACCTTGTTTTGAGCACTGTGGAAAGCATTTTGTACACATTACCTTGTTTTAAATTCTCATTCCAATTCTGTATTGTAGGTATTATAGATTCAAGAGGTTAAATGACCCACCAAATGTCTCAGAACGAATAAGTAGAGTCTGGACCGAGCAGGCAATACCTTCACTTTTAAGGTCTTTCAGAAGTTAGAGGAAAATATCTCACAGTCTGTTGCCTTTAAAAGAAAACACTGTGATCTTGCTTTTAACAGCCAGCTTTTGATGACAATCACTTCCAAAAATAAAAAATAGCTTCCAGGGACACATAAATCTTTTTCTTTGGCTCCATGCAATAAGGCTTTATATTACTTAGGGTGGTCTGAGGTTCCTAAGCTTGCCTTCATTCTGTACTTTTTGCCTTGGAGTCCAAACAACAGGATCAACATACCAGTTGGTGCCTGACTGAAATAGTCAGGAGGTTGGTAATGTTGCAAGGTCTGATGCAGGAGTGAACATGAGTATATGACACCTTTTTGCATCAGTTTTGCTAAACTGCCTCCAAACCATGATCTGAGCTATTGCCTTCCTGTAAAGGTAGCTGATAAATTTTTGACACCTGTCAGAGCTTCCTTTGAAATACAATAGTTCCCACAGCACGGAACCAAGGTTCTCCCTTTCCCTGAAAAAGATAAATACAAATTTCTTCCTCGTGAATTGTTTAGTTGGTTTACTCCTGCTTACATGCAGATCTGTTTGCCCCACCTACCCTCACACTCTGTCTTGGGCATAACAAAATTGAAACCATCTCCGTGAGTCCTAAACAAGGCTGGTCTTGAAAGTAAGCAGAGTGGACAGTTGCTTCCATGGTGCAAGGAAGGGCTCTGTGTCCATAAATAACACACTGCCCCCAGCACCTGTCACATCAGTGTCGTTCTATTGCATCAGCAAGAGATTCTGTCCTTTAGGGCGTATTGTTCCATCTTCCAGTGTCCCTTTTAAAATTTAGATAGCAACATACTGGCCCCTAGTTTAGAACCAAGATGTCTTGGGATAGTTACTGGAGTACGTGAGGCTGGGAAGATGGCAGAAAGTTTAAGGTTAGGATCTAGTGGGAAGTGATATGAAGGGATAAGAAAAGGGCAATAGAGAACAACTTGGTTTTCTTTACAGTTTTATACAAGGCCAGCCCAAATAGAAACCCTGAGGTTCTGAGGGAGATGCAGATTTCTGCTATGTGGAATGGGGGACACTGATTCCCTGGGAATTTTTCTTTTACCTTGAAGCTGCTATGGTTCTTGAGTGTCGAGCTCATCTACTAGAGGTCCCTGAGAGAATCATCAGGATTTATCCTATCAGAGGAAGGGCAAGAGTTAAAAGACATTTTTTTTTTTTTGGTACTGTCAAAAAAATACAGTTGTTATATACAAAACAATACTAAGTCTCATTTTTATGCACTTTGATCATTTGTATGCATACTTTTAAAGATGTGGAGAAATCAATAGAAATAAAATCCTGTTGTCACTTTGCTTTTTATTTGGTGACTGAACACTTATTTTTTAAGAATTGCATAGCCTGAAGTGGCAAATCACATGAATGGATTTGTTAGGATGATTTAAACAACAAAATCAACTAGTTCCCCAGAAATTTCAGATAGAAGTGTAACTCTGTCAGAATTGGGTTTTACCCCACAGTCACAGGTAACTTTCACTTACAAGCAATAACTTATGCAATTCCCTCTTTATGGCATTTGCCTTTTCTACTGAAGAGAAATCCTATGCATGATGGGGAGAACTAGAACAGTTTAAATAGCATCTTTCTTAACAACAAAGTATGCTCTTCTGATACATTGAAAACGTGCACTCACACAAACAATCTTAGTCTAAAAAACAAATGCTACTTTTATGTTCCTTCAAAGAAACACAACTCAATATTTTAGAAAAAGATATAAAAGGCAAAATGATCTGTAGAAACTAAACATGATATCTGGCACGTGGTAAAAATTCAGTATTTACTAAATGAACGAATAATTGTATAATTAAATAAACACAACTCTTAAAATTAGCCTTGTGTTTCCTCTGTAGGTCACAGATATATTTTTGCCAAATTATCTTCAAATTTTGGGACATCACTGATTGATGCTTAATTTCTATGTAACGATAGAACCTGTTTAGTAGTTTTGTTTATCTCTAGTTTCATATTACAAAAGTAAAAAATTTTAATGAAATTAGTATGAAGATAAGTTAAAAAAATAAAAACACCAAGAAAAAATAGAGAAAAAAGAAATATTTACTCTTTACTATTGATTTCCAAGTCAAATTTAATCATAACAGAACTGTGGGAAGATGCATGTTAGCTTTTGAGGACTACACTCACAACAGTTTAGGAAGGAGCTTTAGACTCACAAACTCATGGGTTTCTAGGGGAATATAAACTCACAGAATAGCAAAGAGTAAAGTAAGATAGGTCCATGAAAAGACAACTTATTAGTAGACATACCCTGATCACAAGCTAATATGATATAATGATTTTTAAAAGCCCTATCCTTTGTCTGTAATTCTACATCTAGGAATCTATCTTATAGAAATAATCAGAAGACTGTGCCTGGTGGCTCACGCCTGTAATCCTAGGACTTTGAGAGGCTGAGATAGCTAGATTGCCTGAGTTCACGAGTTTGAGACCAGCCTGGGCAACACGGTGAAGCCTCATCTCTACAAAAAATACAAAAATTAATCGGATGCGGTGGTATGCACCTGTTGTATTTGTTACTTGGGGGGGCTGAGGTGGGAGGATTGTTTGAGCCTAGAAGGTCGAGGCTGCAGTGAGCCATGTTCACGCCACTGCACTCCAGTTTGGGTGATAAAGCAAGATTCTGTCTCAAAAACTAAATAAGTAAATAAATAAAAGAAATAATCAAAGATGTAAAAAAAAGATGTGTATGTGAGAATGTTTATCTCAGCTGTGTTTAAATTGCCAAAACATTAGAAACAACATAAATATCCCAAAATAGGAAATTTGTATAAGACATTATTGTACACATAAAAAGTGAAATACTACAGTTATTTAAATTCACATACTTGAAGAATATTTAACATTATATGTCAGTTAACGTAAAGTGTCAGTTTAAGTATGATGTTTATTTAACCAACTATGACTAACCACTTTTAAGGAACTATGATGGATTTTTGCCCCAACTTTATTGAAGTATAGTTGACAATTTAAAATTATATGTGTTTATTATGTACAGCTTGATGATTGGACATATGCATACATTGTGACATATTCACCACTGTCAAGCTAAGTAAACTACCCATTCTGGCACATAGTTGATCTTTTTTGGGGGTATAGTTATTGTGAAAAACAGTACAAAGGTTTCTCAAAATTTTAAAAATAGGACTGTCTTACGATCCAGCAATCTCACTTCTGCATGCATATCCAAAGGAAGTGAAATCACTATCTCAGAGAGATATCTGCACTTCCACGTTAGTTGCAGCATTATTTACAGCAGCCAAGATATAGAAACAACCTAAATGTCCATTGACAGACGAATAAATGAAGAAAATGTGCTACGTATTTACAATGGACTATTAACCTTAAAAAGAAGAGAATCTTGCCATCTGTGACAACATGGATCAACCTAGAGGACATTATACTAAATGAAAAAAGCCAGGTACAGAAAGACAAATATTGTGATATTTATCTGTGGAATCTAAAACGTTGAAGTCATAGAAAAAAGAGTAGACTGTTGGTTGCCAGGGGCTAGGAGGTGCTGGCCAAGGGGTACACATTTCAGTTAAACAGGATGAATAAATTCTGGAAATCTAATGTACAACAATGTAACTATAGTTAACAGTATTGTATACTTGAAATTTGCTAAGGGTGTAGATTTTAAGAGTTTTCACCACCAATAGCAACAAGAAAAGGGAACTAAGATGGACTTTACAGAGGCAAAGCTTACAAAGCCCTCTCCGGAAAATTGGCTTGGCATCTACCTCTCAGGACTGAGCAGGCCAGGAATCTTGGAGACCTCGAGAAAAGAGAGTGCCCAAATGTACAGGAAAGCAGGTAGAACTTTGTGAAGAGAGGTTCTTGGCGTTGGAAGGAGCAGAAATTTGAAAGAGCAATTCATTTTTCTGAATCACCCAAGCACAAGCTGCGTTACCTAAGTTATTGTGTCTGTCTGCATGAAACCAGAAGTTTATTTTCCAATAATGAGTGAGTAGTGGCTCCTGAGAAAGGTGAGGCCAGTTACAGACAATAAAAAAGCTACTTCTGGTTTGTGCAATTGAGTTGTAGGGTGAGTAAAAATATTTTGACTACATTGATTACCTATAGTAACAATAAACATAACATCTCTAGACTTTTAAAAAGTATTATTTTTTTAACTTTCATTTTAAGTTTTACCTTAACATTTGTTATATAGGTAAATTGTATATTGCAAGGGTTTGGTGTACAGAGTGTTTTGTCATCCAGGTAATAGACATAGTACCTCATAGGCAGTTTTTCTATCCTTGCCCTTCTCCCACTCTCGACCCTCACGTAGGTCTTGGTGTCTGTTGTTCCCTTCTTTGTGTGCATATGTACTCAAAGTTTAGCTCCTACTTGTAAGTGAGAACATGGGGTATTTGGTTTTCTGTTCCTGTGTTAATTTGCTTAGGATAATGACCTACAGCTCCATCCATGTTGCTGCAAAGGACATGATCTCATTCTTTTTCACGGCTGACTAGTATTCTATGGTGTATATGTACAACATTATATTTATCCAGTCCACTGTCATTGTGCATTTAGGTTGATTCCATGTTTTTGCTGTTGTGAACAATGCTGCAGTGAGTGTATGCATGCATGTGTATTTATGGTACAATGGTTTATATCCTTTTGTGTATATATACAAAAATGCGATTGCTAGATCGAATGGTAATTCTACTTTAAGTTATTTGAGAAATCACCACACTGTTTTCCACAATGGCCAAACTAATTTACATTCCCACCAGCATTGTATAAGCATTTCCTTTTCTCTATTACCTCGCCAGCATCTGCTATTTTTTGATTTTTTATTAGGAGCCATTCTGACTGGTGTGTGAGATGGTATCTCATTGTGGTTTTGATTTGCATTTCTCTAATGATTAGGAATGTTGAGCATTTTAAAAAGTATTATTCTTATGAATATACATCTAAATATTCATATAGAATTATATATACATATATTCTCTCCAAAAATATTCATTCCTGGCATAATGTACTTTGTTCAACATGACGGACAATCCTGTCTGGTGCGCAAGTCAAATTTTTTCCCTTCAATATTGATTCAGATAATAATGAGGCACTGCATTTTTTCATATCTTGTTTCGAAATCATGTACGGGCCATGGATTTCTTTCTTTTGGAGGCAGTTGATTATAATGGTCGAACCTTTGTTCAAACCCTGACCTGCCTGCATTAGCTGCCTGGTGAACTGTGTCTGACGGGTCGCAAGTAGTTAGTAAACATTACCTGTTATTATTCTGTGACTGAACTCCTGTGGAATGGGAAAGTAGGATTCTAGTTCTTTTTGAAAGTTTTAGTTCTATTGCTTACCGTTCAATATTCACCCTGACACCCCCTTTTTATTTTCTTCTCCCTGCTTTTACCTAGAATCACCAATTTTCAGAGTTAAAGACCGTCAGGTAGCCCCACCTGTAAATTTTGTTTACAACATGCCCAACAAGTCATTAATAGCCTCAGCTTGAACATCAAAGTGTCAGGGAGCTTGCTATTTCCTCACAGAGCGCTTCTCCTTTAGCCAGCATTTTTTTGCTTTTTTTAGACAGAGTCTCCTTCTGTCAACCAGGCTGGAGTCCAATGGCACGATCTCAGCTCACTGCAACCTCCACCTCCCAGATTCAAGTGATTCTCCTGCCCCAGCCTCCCGAGTAACTGGGATTACAGGAGCCCACCACCATGCTGGGCTAATTTTTGTATTTTTAGTAGAGACGGGGTTTCACCATGTTGGTCAGCCGGTCTCAAACTCCTGACCTCAGGTGATCCACCCCCATCGGCCTCCCAAAATGCTGGGATTATAGGCATGAGCTACGGTGCCCGACCTAGACAGCTTTAACAATTAGGAAAACCAGTGAACTTGAATCCATCTCTTCCAAACATCATCTGAAGATAATGTTTCTACTTCTCTTCTAACCTTTTCCTGGTTCTGTTTCTCAGAGTTACACTGAGAAAGTATTGTTCCTCTGCAACGCAGGAGCCCTGTTAATATCCCCCAGGAAGGCTCTCAGGTCTCCACTGAGCCTTTTCTTTCAGAGGCTGGACAACTGCTCTTCCTATAGGATGGTCTCACCTCCTGCACTGCCTTGATTGCTTTCTTGTAAACACATCTGTTTATCCATTTCTTTCTAAGAGTGACACTGAACCACAGGCTCTGAGTGCAACACAAGAGCCACAGTCAGACCAACACAAGTTTAAGTGGGTGTGACCACTTTCCTTTTCTCAAACACTATACATCTGTTAATTTAGCCCAAGCTCAGATAAATATTTAGGCTATCATGTTACACAGTTGATTTAGACCCCAGTATCCCAAAATTCTACAAATCATATATTCTATCCACATTGTTTTCTGTGCAATTGTATTCAGGACCCTATTGGACTCTATTTATTCCTATTACGTTTTATATTTTTTCAATTTGGCTTTTATTTCCTTCTGCTAAAATTGAACGCATTTTCTATCTCTCCAAGTATTGTTTTATTTGCTGACTTAATAAGCATGCCTTCTATATGTCCTTAAGCTCCACCGATAAAGATAAATGTTGAAAAGAAATAGGCACAGGACAGAGGCCTCTATGTTGACACTGATCCATTAATTTGCACCCTCCCAGAAAAGGTGTTTATCCAGCTACGAATCCTCTTAAAGACACCAACACCTAGCATTAATGTCTCCTTTTTGATAACAAGACCATCATCAAGGAATATTGTCAAATACCATCTTGAAATATGCACAGTTATCTATGATACTACATTCTTCTGCTCTGCTAATCAAAAAGACAAAGGAAAAGAATTAACCCACCAATTCTTAGTGATTATTTTTTTCCTACGTATGTTCAGACTATCCTATTTGTCCATGCAAAAATATACATTCAATGTCTGTTATGTTCTAGGCACAGGGCTAGACACAGATATACGGGATCCATGTCCTCAGGGAGCTTTCTGTCTTTAAATCATGTATTTTAGATTTTTCTCCAGAAATAATACCAATTTCTCTTTAAGGTTTAGCACACAGTCAAGCACATAGCATAGCAGGTCTTTAATAAATATTTTTATATTGAGTTTAATAATTATTATAACTAATATCTATTGAGTGTTTACCTGTGACAGGCATTACACTAAGTGCATTAAATGGATGTCACTTAATGTCTACATAATTCTCCCCCACTTTACAGATGAGAAAACTGAAGCACAGAGTCGTTAGGTAACTTACCTAAGCCCACATACCTAGTGGGCAGTGGAGAGTGGGATACACCCCAGTCAGCTGACAATGGAAGCCACCCACGCTTAACCAGTATACTCTAACTATGACTCAGCTACTTTGAAGGTATTAGTGAAAAGAGGGTCTTATTTTGTAACCTAACAATTAGGAAAACCAGTGAACTTGAATCCATCTCTTCAAAACATTATCTGAAGATAATGTTTCTCCTTCTCTTCTAACCTTTTTCTGGTTCTGTTTCTCAGAGTTACACTGAGAAAGTGTTGTTCCTCTGCAACACAGGAGCCCTGTTAATATCCCCCCGGAAGGCTCTCAGGTCTTCACAAACCTGAGAAAAAGTTTTCTAACAAAGTTTAAGCAACTACCTAACAAATTCATCCCACAACTCCAAGGGAAATATAAAACTTGTGGGCAAATTTCTATTTCAAAATAAAATAGTCTCATAAAATAACTGAAATATAAAATTATAATTTTTATCACAATAACTTAATGCTCTCAGCACAAAGCAGTGATAAGATTATTTTTGTCCACATCACTGCTCTACTTCATGGAAGTCAAATCATTTTAGATATAGAAAGCTCCTTAGAAGTTAACTGTGCATTTAAGAACAATATGAGTGATGATATCACATAAATTTTAAGGACTTTCCAACCTTTAGATTTTGTGATATAATTTGCAGGAGTAAATTTCCAATTCTATTCAGTTTATTTTTTAAAAATCTAACTACAGAAATTTTTCAGTCTGGGCAGAAAGCATTCATCTTTTTCAACAAGTGATGAAAAAGCCTTAAAAGAGATTTATTTATTCACAAAAGATAGTTAATTTTTAAATTAGAAACCAAGAGGTGAGCCGAGACCCTTCTGGGATTCTGTAGTAAATATATTGACATGTTCTATAAGGATATTCATTCTTAATCTGTTTTTCTCATGATATAATTTTTTTATGCTTAGTAATTATGCAATTGAGTTGATGTTCTATAAGCAAACAAATTCTAGCTTTATTCTCTGATTAAAAAGGCCCTAAACAGGTAAGCCTGTAGGTGATCAACCAGAAAGAAAGTAATGAGTAGCTACTATAATTTGTATTTCCATCTGTTTAAAATATTACCAATAATGAAATATTCAATAAGCTAGTTGGTGAGGTACAGATCAAATATTTCATAATCTCACCTTTTGGAATGATCATCTTGTCATTCTTATCCAGGGACTTGCCTTCCTAAATCAGAGGAAGTGCCCTGGAGCCAATGTGTGCTTCTGTGTATCTAAAATTAAGTATCCAGTTGGTGGTTAAATTAAGATCTGACCTTGTACAAGTGAAACATAAGCGGTCTCTGGCACACAGTAAAATATTACCCATGACTTCTCTAGACTTTCATCAAAAGAAACAGAAGCCTACAGAGGTATAATAAGATTATCTGTGTCCTGATTGGTTCAAAGAACTCTTATGAAAACAAAGGACCTGCCAATTCAGCTGCAGGGAGTGTTCCTACTGACGGAACAAAACCAAACCACTTAGAATTAACACACAATTTAAAGGTATTTGTTCAAGAGACAAATCTGTAAGTCTTTGCGTTGTCAGACCCTAATCCACTTCTGACGTATTTTAATACACACTATTTTTCTTTCTCCATCTTTCAGATTCACGTCAAATTTCATTAAATACAATTTTCTTGTCATACTAATTTGCTGTCTTTGATTTTTGTTTAATAATTGCTGATCTGATATACAGACAGAGATAGGGCAGTCAGTGACATCTAATCTGATCAGGAAATTTTAGGTCAAGTTATTGAGCATACATAGTCTAAAAAATGAGTAGCAAATGTATTAATAAAACAAGAAAAAAATTGGGATTTTTAATTGAGGAAGGTTGTTTGTTTTCTTTTAAAAAACCAATTAAGTTTATTATCTTACTGATTTTCCAGTGAAAATAGTCTTCCTTAAATTTGTTTTGACATAGCTATCCTTGAATTAACTCAGGCCACTGTCGGCACTCACAAAGCCATCTGGCCTCTATCCCCTTCACCGCCCCCCCGCAATAAAACAACTCCTCTTGCGGGTCTCAGTGACCTCTTTCTGACTTACTTTAGAAACTCATTTCATATTTTATATTCATTTTCATTTCTTAATTTACAGACCCTCGTTGGATTTGCTGCCAGTGATTCTTCCCTTTTTCCTGAAACTCTGTACTTCTTAGGCTACTGGGAGCACTACATGCTTTTGTTTTTCTTCTCATCTCTGACATTTTCTTTGTGCTCAGTGTTAATGAATATAAATATGTGGATTTTAGTGAATTTGCCAGTTTTATTTAAAAAATTGAGAAAACTGTAAATGCAAAATGAGAGGTCCTAACTCCTCTTTAACTATGACAAAAGAAGGTGCGTTTCAGTCATCTTCAAAGCAAGTTGAGAAGTATTTTATGTTTAAACCACTATTAACTTTGTATTGCAATAGTCAAGGGTAAAGGTTAGATCACTGTATACATTGTCTACATTTTATCATTATTAATCTAATTTGGAATTTTTCAATAAAGAATTCTTGTGAAAAGCAACCAGCATTGTGAAACACTTTAATTTTGTACAACTTTTTTCTTCTTATAATATTAGAAATTCACATAAAGCTTTGGAGTATAATGCAAATGTATGGGAAAATGTGCACCTAACACTTTAAAGTATGGCTTGACACACTGCAGTGACTTTTCTGCTCTTAAACCAATGAAGGTCTGCCTGTTTTATCCATTTATATAATAGTTGTTATAGATCTACCTATACCATGCAACATTTAAAATAATGCATATGATAGAAAAGCCAAAATAAGACCATGTGGTAAAATAAATGAGAGCCTGTTACTGAAGACATAGTCCTGTGAACCACTTACTTGTTTTACCACTTACTGTTTCTGTAGATGCATTATTTACATTTTTGAGAGTATTTATCTGTAGTGTGGGACTGATGATGATGATGATGATACAATGACCATGGCACCACCATTTTAATGAGGCCTATTCCTCAAGTAGTTAGTCATCTATGCACACACAATAAGACATATTTTGAGTAACTCATATATTTGAAAGAAAGATCTATTCATAATGCTAGTAATCACCTCCACATATGCCTCTATGGAAGCTGGCTTTTCCTGTGGGTTTTCTCAAAGGGGAAACAAAATCAGTCCTAGCTTTTCAAACAGTGCCTCTCGTTTTGTCTGGTGAGAATGAGTTTCAGGGAGGGGTCAGATTTAACAGCGAAGGACTAGTTGAATACTACTGTTGTTCCAAGGAAGGTACACAAAATGACACTGACATCCAAATACTCATTCTTTCTATCTATATATAGCAAGAAATGCATGTCCTGTTTCAAGATGATAATTATAGCAACTGATACGAAGAGTCTTAGGTTAAAAGAGTTGAAGCACAGTGTTAGAAGCTAACTGTCCTTGGACCCACCTATTTCTATTTTGGGAATAAGAAATTTAGGTAGCATTGTTTGTGAATTTCCAGGGAGAAATGTGGCAGCTTGGTCTTCATATTATATTGTAGGCACCTGCCACTGCTACAGCCTCACTTTGCCCACAGATACTCTGTCTTCCTTGAAAAAGAGTGTGGCACTTGCAGGCCTGGATTTTAAAAAACAGCTCTTGCTTTGATTAGTCATACAATCCTATGTACCCCCTACAAAGCCACTTACTACGTCCTTTCTGATCCAGCCCATTCTTTATGAGGCTTTATGAGAACTGGAGCTTTATCTTTGCCTTCTACAAAAAATGGCGTTCAAACACCTTGGAGAGTTCTACTTTAAGTTATCCTATTATTTTTTGTTTGTTTGTTTTGTGTGCTTCTTTTGTATTTTTCTCTCTTTTTTTTTCTGTTTTTAAATTATCTTATTATTTTGTTGTTTAGTAAGCAATACTTAGGTATATCTCAGTTGGCTTCATTTTTACTTTGATATATTTCAGGTTTTCTCCTTTTTCTCCTTTTTCCTTTTCTGTACTTGACCATTATTTTGGCCTTTGGGTCTGTGATTTAAGAAATGCACATTTTATTTTGGTTAGGCATAAAACAGTAGAAAAAAATATGAAAATATAAAACAAATCCTTTATTTCTAGTATGCTTCCCAGAACCTTGGTAATTGTTTATTTTTGCTATGCCGTACGCTGTTTTTCCAGACTGAAAATCAAACAACTGAAACCATGAGTCAAATCTATTAGCAACGAACTCCTCCAACAGCACTGATGTCACAGGCCCCTGGAAGAATCCACATAGTTGACATTACTCTGGCCATTTAGTTGCCATGCAGCCAAGCAAAGGCAAGTGATGGAAATAGTATTTTTTAGTAAGGTAGCACTATAGGTAGTTATACTAAATCAATGACGAACAAACAGCAGGGAAGATCCTGCATGGGGTTTCAGTTATATTTACCACTTTATCACTTTGTCTAGTAAAGTTTTGGGCACTCATCAAATATGTGTTGAATATTTTGTTGAACACTGATGACTTGTTCAAATGCGTTCACAGTTATTTCTGTTTAACCAAAGTTTAAGTCAATTAAGGTTGAGTCATAATACATTTTTTAAAAGCTGGTTGATCTTTCTTTTTTTCTTTCTTCCTTTTGTGAACAAAGTACTTAATTTTCAATATTGTGAAAGGCATTTCAAGTGTATCTAAGAGAAACAAACTTGGATTAAAAGGAGAGAATATGTATTTTAGTCTAAGATCTGTCAGTTTTTGTGAATTAAGACAAATCATCTAGAGGTATCTAAAGGTTTATACTTCAGTTTCCTACTGTGTAATAACACTGTTCTTGTTATTTCATATCATTGTTATGAAAATAAGAGCATAATTATGAAAGTTCTTTGTAAAACTAATAATCCCTCTACAGATACAGGACTTATAGTCTAAATATAAAAGTATATTATACTTCTGGGGACATAAAATGGACATCAGGGATAACGTTGCATTTGGTTGTCTATTCTGTATATACAGACACACATTTTAGTATATGCAGAATGTGATGCTAGGCACTTCTGGGTATGTTAAGATGGGTGGGACATGTGGTTCTAGTCCCAAAAGCTTACCACTGTGTAGAGACAAACAAGTAGAGAGATGAGACCTAAGAAGGCTGTGGAGGAGGAGGTCAGAGAACAAAGACACGCACACACACACACACACACACACGAGCTTTGAAAAGAGAAAATGGTTTCACATTAATGGATCATCAACCTAGAGTAGTTTCTCCATATCTGTGAAGGATTTGTTTTTTCAGATGAAATCTCACTCTGTTGCCCAGACTGGAGTGCAGTGGTGCCATCTCAGCTCACTGCAACCTCTGCCTCCTATGTACAAGCGATTCTCCTGCCTCAGCCTCCCACATAGCTAGCAGTACAGGTGTGTGCCACCATGTCTCACTAATTTTTGTATTTTTAGTAGGGACGGGGTTTCACCATGTTGGCCAAGCTGGTCTTGAACTCCTGACCTCAAGTAGTCTGCCCGCCTTGGCCTCCCAAAGTGCTGGGATTACAGGCGTTAGCCATCACGCCCGGCCAGTGGAGAATACGCTCTAGGATCGACAGTGGTGAGTGCCTGAAAACACAAGGAATACAGAACTCTATGTATGCTGGGTTTTTTTTACTATACATAGATACTTACGCTAAAGTTTAATTTATAAATAAAGCACAGTAAGCAATTAGCAACAATATTAACAATGAAGAACAATTATAACAACATATCGGCATCAATATTCTTGTGGCCACCATTAAATATAATAAAGGTTCCTTGAACACAAACACTGTGATACCATCATGATTGATCTGACAATCAGGCAAACCACTAAATGTTCAAATAGGCTGGTGACATATGCAGAGTGAATATGCTAAACAAAGGGGTGATTTATGATCCAAGTAGAACAGAGCAGGGTGACCCAGAATTTCATCACACTACTCAGAATGGCATGTAGTTTAAACTTATGAATTGTTTACTGCTAGGATTTTCCATTTAATATTTTTTGACTAGGGTAACAGGTAAAACCGTGTGTAAGGGGGATTATCGTTTAAGAACCTTCCTTTTTCTTCTAGTCTCTTATAATTCTGACTTCTTACATATCTCAAATTGATAGTGCTAAGGCAAAGAGATTGTCACTATTCTTAGTACCTTATTTAATATAAACCAAGCATAATTATAATCAGGACTTACAATAAAGCTCTATATTGGCAACCAAAGTAAATTTTGAATTATTGAAAATTCAGTATTGTATTCTATTATCTCTGAAAAGAATTGATCTTTTCATGTGCATTTGTGTTTTGTTTCAATTTCTAATTGAAGTTGCTAATGCATAATGATATTTAGTTAATATTTGATTATAAAAAGAGCATTTTAATAGTACATACTATAGAAGAAATTATATGAATTTAATGAAGAAAGCTTACCATACTAATTCAAAATTTTCTTTCTTTCTTTCTTCTTCTTTCTTTCTTTCTTTCTCTTTCTTTCTTTCTTTTTCTTTCTTTCTTCCTTCCTTCCTTCTTTCCTTCCTTCCTTCCTTCCTTCCTTCCTTCTTTCCTTTCTTTCTTTTTGCCTTATTATTATTATTATTATTATTATTTTGAGACAGGGTCTCCCTCTGTAACTTAGGCTGGAGTGCACTGGCACGATCTTGATTCACAGCAACCTCCACCTCCCAGGCTCAAGCAATTGTCCCGCATCAGCCTCCGGAGCAGCTGGGACTACAGGCATGTGCCATCACACCTGGCTAATTTTTTTTGTATTTCTTTTGTAGAGACAGGGTTTGACCATGTTGTCCCAGCTGGTTTCAAACTCTTGAGTTCAAGCAATCTGCCCACCTCTCAAAGTGTTAGGATTACAGGTATGAGCCACTGCACCTGGCCTAAATATTTCAATGTAAATTCATCCTTTCTACGATTAAAAGGTATCACTCTTGCCTCTTGTGGATACAGGCCTTTATATTTTGTATTTCAAATTTGAGCCACCACTTTGTGTATGTTAAAACAATTTCTAATGGTCTCATGATTTGCCTCCCCCCAAGTTTTTTTCAATATAAAAGGTAAGTTTAATAATTACTCCGGGAAACTAGAAAAACTGTGATGATTTATGCTAGATTTAGATTTATCTTTAGTAGAACAGTAAAAGTACTGAGACAAAATATTCTGGATATTTCTGGGTTTACTAAATATTTGAGTTAGTTATGGCTTGATTTTAAGATTTAAAATGGAATTACCATTCAAATAAAGCAAAATTTTACATTTCCTTTATGTACACAGTAATATAAAAAGTATTAAATCAGGTTGAGTTTCGAGGTTTGGTTAAGTTGTTTTTATGCAGCTTGGAATGTCTGGGTAATTTTCCAGTCTTGAAGATATGCCCCATTCACCCACAGTGTAGACAAATACTTTCAAGAGGGCTTTGGGTGGGAAATAATAGTGAATTAGCTCACTAGCTAAATAGCATTTTACAAAGTCAAGAATGGTAGGACCCAGAGAAGTACATGAATGTGGGATTCTCACCAGTGCAGTATTTAACAAATATTGACCATCTACAATGCCAGGTATTATGTTGTGCACTAGGTATACCAACGAACTATATCAAGTTCCTGTCACTGAAAAGTTTGTATTTAAGTTGGTGAGGTGAATGTTACATAAGTAAGAAAATGAATTGTGGTAAACTCTGTGAAGAAAATAAGCATGACAACAGTTGGTCATTGAAGTGGGGAGGCTTCCTTCAGAAAGGATAGTCTGAGAGGGAACACATCTGTGCTGAGAACTTTCACAAAGAATAACCAGACACAGAAAGGTATAGAGGACAAACTTTTAGGAAGATGGAATGTAAGTTTAATCTTTACTTTTTGTCATGAGACAAAAAGGATGTGCCATGTGAAGGGATCAACTAGAGAACAAATGAAAGTGAAGCTCATCAAGGGAGGGTAGGGATGGGAGGTGGGCGATGGATAAAAGCTTGGGATTTATTACAAACACAATGGAGCATGAATTGAATGGTTTTGAGTTAGGGACTAATAAACTGGCTCATTTTTTAAACAGTGATTAGCGTCATTTAGGGCAAACAGCCACTTTAACATTGGTTTGCCATTGAGTTTAGGAAAGCAAATTCTATCTTCCCCTCATCCTAACTACAATTAAAACAGCTTAGATCTGCTCTGTTGCCATGATGCATCGTTCTCACAGTTGAATTTCTAGCTTTAGCACCAAGAGGTTAAGCTTGCTTGTTTAATGGCTCCATCCACAACTTGTACACTTTGTCAAACCAGTTTGAAGTGTAAGAGGCTGACATTAAGTAACATCAGCAAGACAGAGGAATACGTTTTCTATTTTTACTGTCACCTTCCCACGATGCACCAATTTTGATAACTACCTGTGGATGAGAGAATCCTTCATTTATGGGAGTCCAGGAGTCCAGTGAAGAAGTACCAGCACATGACTAGATCATAAAATACAAGAATAGAAGCATTGGAAAGGATGAGAAGAATAGTTACACTTTATACATATTACCCCTTCCCCCAAAGCAGCACAACAAAGTGCCAAAAGAGATTTCTTCAGCCATGATTCCTCCCATGAGATAAAGTGAAAGCATAATGAGTGAGCAACTGGCTTCTCCAGCTGTGCAGGATGCTACCAAGAGGCCTACCTTTCTCTCATCCCACCCATAAAACTGAAGAAATCAGCATGGCTAAGTGGCTAGGAGAGGCTGGGAGCAGTGAAGAAGGTTGGGGATTTATAGAAATCAGGAACTGAAACTCAATAAAGAGCTGTGTGTCCTATTAACCACCTTGTGGACTCTTTCAGGAGACCTGTCCACAAGCTACTTAGGACATCTTGCCTTTAGGGACTCCCTCAACTAGTCAACAAGTGTCTGCAATGTCTCACATGCCCCACCTCCCCTACACAGATGTCTGGCTCCCCAGATTCACAAGTGTGAGCTTTTGCACACAGTTATGAGCAACACAGTCAGCTTATTTGACTCTGCTAGATTGGGAAAAGGAACACAAACTTGAGCATTTCAGGGCACTGCCGTAGAGCAAAGAAATGGGAGACTCTCAAAATCTGGCCTGACTTTGCAAGATTGAAAGAAAGAATATGATTTTGAGACTCCTCCCCTACTCCCAAGAGGAAACAAGTGGGTAGGCAAATCCACAAAGAAGACCTGAGAGAGTCTCAGAATCTCTAGTCAAACAGGCTTGTGATTGAATTTTTCTCTCAAAGACTGTCAGTAAAACTTGAAGAAAGATAATTTTTCAAATGTGGAAACAACACAAGACTTCAAGAAACGTGAAAAGCTAAGGAAACATGACACTACCCAAAGGAACCCAGTACTTTTCCAGTAACAGCTAAAAACCAGATTTACAAATTGCCTGACAAATAATCCAAATAATTGTTTTAAGAATGAATGCTCAGTGAGCTACAAGAAAACACAGATAAAAAAATTCAGTGAAATAAGGAAAAGAATATGTGCACAAAATGAGAAATTCAACAAAGATATAGAAATAATATAAAACAAATTCTGTTGCTAAAGAATTCAATACATATGTGAAAAATGCAATACAGAACTTCAACATCAGAGTTGATTAAGCAGAAGAAATAATCTGTGAATTCAAAAACAGGTCATTTGAAATTACACAGTGAAAGATGAAAAAAATAAGTAAAGCTTTGAGGATTTATGCGATACGATCAACATAAATAATGTAAACATTAGGGCATTTTAGGAAAGGAGAAGAAAAAGACAAAAGGGGAAAAAGTTTATTTAAAGAAATATGAGCTGAAAATGTCCCAATCCTGAGAGAGATATTGACATCCAGGTACACGAAACTCAAAAGTTCACAGATAGACTCAATACGAAGTGGAATTCACTGGGACATATTATATTCAAATTGTCAAAAATCAAAGTCAAAGTGAGGATTTTGAAAACAGCAAGAGAAAAGAGACATATTACACACAAGGGAATGTACATTAGACTATCAGTAGATTTCTTAGCAGAACCGTTGCAGATGAGGAGAAAGTGGGATAATATATTCAAAGTGTTCAGAGGTGGGGAACTCTGTCAACCAAGATTACTTTACTTTACCCAGCAAAGTCATGATTTATATATGAAGGAGCGGTAAAGATTTTCTCAGACAAACAAAAGCTGAGGTAATTTATTACCACCAGATATGCCTCACGAAAAAATGTTAAAAGGAGTTCTTCAAGATGAAATAAAAGGACATTAATTACTAACATGAAAACTTGTGAAAATGCAAAACTCACTGGTGAAGGTAAGTATATAATCAAATTCAGAATATTCTACTCATATACTGAAATGTTGGTGTATAGATCACCCTTAATTCTAGCACAAAGGTTAAAAGACAAAATAATTAAAAATATAACTAAAATAATTTATTAATGGATACCACAGTATAACAAGAAGTAAATTGTGCCATCAAAACTTAAAATGTGGTAGAGTAAAAGTGTAGAGTTTTCTATGTGATTGAAATTAGGTTGACATCAGCTAGCTTTAAAAGATTGCTATAAGATGTTTTATGTAAACCTCATGGTAACCACAAAGCAAAAAGTTGTAGTAGATACATAGAAGAGTGAGAGGAAGAAATCAAAGCATATCACTATAGAAAACCATCAAATCACAAAGGGAGACAGTAAAAGCAGAAGAAAGGAACAAGAAAAACTACAGAACAGAAACAATTAACAAAATGGCAACAAGTCCTCACTAATTAATGATTATTTTAAACATATGTGCACTAAATTCTCCAACCAAAAGACATGGAATGGCTGAACAGATTTTTAAGAACAAGATCAATCTATATGCTGCCTGCAAAAGACTCACTTTACCTTTAAGAACACACAGGCTGGGCCGGGCATGGTGGCTTATGCCTGTAATCCCAGCACTTTGGGAGGCTGAGGTGGGTGGATCATGAGGTCAGGAGATAGAGACCATCCTGGCTAACACAGTGAAACCCCGTTTCTACCGAAAATACAAAAAATTAGCCAGGCGTGGTGGTGGGCGCCTGTAGTCACAGCTACTCGGGAGGCTGAGGCAGGAGAATGGCGTGAACTCAGGAGGCGGAGCTTGCAGTGAGCCGAGATTGCACCACTGCACTCCAGTCTGGGTGACAGAGCAAGACTCCATCTCAAAAAAAAAAAAAAAAAAAAAAAAAACACACAGGCTGAAAGTGAAAGGATAGAAAAAGATGCACTATGCAAACAGAAACCAAAAGAGAGCAGGGATAGGTATATACATGTCAGAAAAAAAACTAGCCTTAAATAAAAACTGTAATAAGAGATGAAGGTCACAGTTGCTTACAAGAGGGCCAAATAGGAAGAGCTCCGGTCTACAGCTCCCAGCGAGATCAACGCAGAAGATGGGTGATTTCTGCATTTCTAACTGAGATAACTGATTCACCTCATTGGGACTGGTTGGGCAGTGGGTGCAGCCCATGGAGGGTGAGCCAAAGCCAGGCAGGGCATCACCTCACCCAGGAAGCACAAGGGGTCAGGGGATTTTCCTTTCCTAGCCAAGGGAAGCCAAGAGTATCTGTACCTGGAGGAATGGTACACTCCTGTCCAAATACTGTGCCTTTCCCACAGTCCTCACAATCAGCAGACCAGGAGATTCCCTCCTGTCCCTGGATCGGTGGGTCCCACTCCCATGGAACCTTGCTCGCTGGGAGCACAGCAGTCTGAGAATGACCTGGGATGCTAGAGCTTGGTGGGGTGAGGGGCGTCTGCCATTGCTGAGGCTTGAATAGGCGGTTCTATGCTCACACTGTAAACAAAGCAGCAGGGAAGCTCAACTGGACAAAGCCCACTGCAGCTCAGCAAGGCCTACTGCCTCGCTTGATTCCACCTCTGGGGGCAGGGCATATCTGAACAAAAGGCAGCAGACAGCTTCTGCAGACTTAAATGTCCCTGCCTGACAGCTCTGAAGAGAGCAGTGGTTCTCCCAGCACGGTGTTCGAGATCTGATAATGGACAGACTGCCTCCTCAAGTGGGTCCCTGACCCCCATGTAGCCTGACTGGGAGACCCTCCCAGTAGGGGCCGAGAGACACCTCATACAGACAGGTGCCCCTCTGAGACAAAGCTTCCAGAGGATGGATCAGGCAGCAATACTTGCTGTTCTTCAGCCTCTGCTGGTGACACCCAGGCAAACAGGGTCTGGAGTGGACCTCCAGCAAACTCCAACAGACCTGTAGCTGAGGGACCTGTCTGTTTGAAGGAAAACTAACAAACAGAAAGGAATAGCAACAACATCAATAAAAAGGACATCCACACAAAAACCCCGTACATAGGTCACCAATATCAAAGACCAAAGGCAGATAAAACCACAAAGATAGGGAGAAACCAGAGCAGAAAGGCTGAAAATTCCAAAAAACAGAATGCCTCTTCTCCTCCAAAGGAACACAACTCCTCACCAGCAAGGGAACAAAACTGGATGGAGAATGAGTTTGACGAGTTGACAGAAGCAGGCCTCAGAAGGTCGGTAATAACAAACTTCTCCGAGCTAAAGGAACACATTCTAACCCATCGCAAGGAAGCTAAAAACCTTGAAAAAAGGTTAGAGGAATTTCTAACTAGAGTAAGCAGTGTAAGGAAGAGCTTAAATGACCTGATGGAGCAGAAAACCACAGCATGAGAACTGCATGAAGCATAAACAAGTTTCAGTAGCTGATTCGATCAAGTGGAAGAAAGGTTATCAGTGATTGAAGATCAAATTAATGAAATAAAGTGAGAAGACAATATTAGAGAAAAAAGAGTGAAAAGAAACAAACAAAGCCTCCAAGCAATATGGGACTATGTGAAAAGACCAAATCTACATTTGATTGGTGTACCTGAAAGTGACGGGGATAATGGAACCAAGTTAGAAAACACTCTTCAGGATATTATCCAGGAGAACTTCCCCAACCTAGCAAGGCAGGCCAACATTCAAATTCAGGAAATACAGAGAACACCACAAAGATAGTCCTCGAGAATAGCAACCCCAAGACATATAACTGTTCAGATTCACCAAGGTGGAAATGAAGGAAGAAATGTTAAGGGCAGCCAGAGAGAAAGGTCTTGTTACCCACAAAGGCAAGCCCAAGAGACTAACAGTGGATCTCTCTGCAGAAACCCTACAAGCCAGAAGAAAGTGGGGGCCAATATTCAACATTCTTAAAGAAAAGAATTTTCAACCTAGATTTCACATCTGGCCAAATTAAGCTTCGTAAGTGAAGGAGAAATAAAATCCTTTACAGACAAACAAATGCTGAGAGATTTTGTCACCACCAGGCCTGCCTTACAAGAGTTCCTGAAGGAAGCACTAAACATGGGAAAGAACAACCAGTACCAGCCACTGCAAAAACATGCCAAACTGTAAAGACCTTTGGCACTATGAAGAAACTGCATCAATTAATGGGGAAAATAACCAGTTAGCGTCATAATGACAGGATCAAACTCACACATAACAATATTGAATTTAAATGTAAACAGGCTAAATGCCCCAATTAAAAGACACAGACTGGCAAATTGGATAAAGAGTAAAGACCCACTAGTGTGCTGCATTCAAGAGACCCATCTCACATGCAAAGACACACATAGGCTCAAAATAAAGGGATGCAGTAAAATCTGCCAAGCAAATAGAAAGCAAAAAAAAAAAGAGCAGGGGCTACAATCCTGGTCTCTGATAAAACAAACTTTAAACCAACAAAGATCAAATGAGACAAAGAATGCCATTACATAACGGTAAAGGGATCAATTCAACAAGAAGAGCTAACTATCTTAAATATATATGCACCCAATACAGGAGCACCCAGATTCATAAAGTAAGTCCTTAGAGACCTACAAAGAGACTTAGACTCCCACACAATAATAATGGGAGACTTCTACACTCCACTGTCAATATTGGACAGATCAACAAGACAGAAAATTAACTAGGATATCCAGGACTTGCACTCAGCTCTGGACCAAGCAGACCTAATAGACATCTACAGAACTCTCCACCCCAAATCAACAGAATATACATTCTTCACAGCACCACATTGCACTTATTCTAAAACTAACCATGTAGTTGAAGTAAAACACTCCTGAGCCAATGTAAAAGGACAGAAATCACAGCAAACTGTCTCTCAGACCACAGTGCAATCAAATTAGAAATAATGATTAAGAAACACTCCCAACCACACAACCACATGGAAACTGAACAACCTGCTCCTGAATGACTACTGGGTAAATGACAAAATTAAGGCAGAAATAAAGATGTTCTTTGAAACTAATAAGAACAAAGATACAATGTGCCAGAATCTCTAGGATACATTTAAAGCAGTGTGTAGAGGGAAATTTATAGCACTAAAGGCCCACAAGAGAAAGAAGGAAAGATCTAAAATCATCACCCTAACATCACAATTAAAAGAACTAGAGAAGCAAGAGCAAACAAATTCAAAAGCTAGCAGAAGACAAGAAATAACTAAGATCAGAGCAGAACTGAAGGAGACAGAGACACAAAAAACCCTTCAAAAAATCAGTGAATTCAGGAGGTGGTTTTTTGAAAAGATCAACAAAATAGATAGACCACCAGCAAGACTAATAAAGAAGAAAAAAGTATCAAATAGATGCAATAAAAAACGATAAAGGGGATATCACCACTGATCCCACAGAAAATCAAACTGCTATCAGAATACTATAAACACCTCTATGCAAATAAACTAGAAAATCTAGAAGAAATGGATAAATTCCTGGAAACATACACTCTCCCAAGACTCAACCAGGAAGAAGTTGAATATCTGAATGGACCAATAACAGGTCCTGAAATTGAGGAACAAATTAATAGCCTACCAACCAAAAAAAGTCTGAGACCAGATGGATTCACAGCCAAATTCTACCAGAGGTACAAAGAAAAGCTGGTACCATTCCTTCTGAAACTATTCCAATCAATAGGAAAAGAGGGAGTCTTCCCTAACTCATTTTATGAGGTCAGCATCATCCTGATACCAAAGCCTGGCAGAGAGACAACATAAAAAGATAATTTTAGGCCAATATCCCTGATGAATATTGATGCAAAAATCCTCAATAAAATACTGGCAAACCAAATCCAGCAGCACATCAAAAAGCATATCCACCACGATAAAGTTGGTTTCATCCCTGGGATGCAAGGCTGGTTCATCACATGCAAACCAATAAACGTAATCCATCACATAAACAGAACGAATGACAAAAACCACACGATTATCTCAATAGATGCAGAAAAGGCCTTTGACAAACTTCAACAGCCTTTCATGTTAAAACTCTCAATAAACTAAGTATTGATGGAATGTATCTCAAAATAATTAAAGCTATTTATGACAAACCCACATCCAGTATCGTACTAAATGGGCAAAAACCGGAAGCATTCCCTTTGAAAACCACCACAAGACAAGGATAACCTCTCTCACCACTCCTATTCAACATAGTATTGGAAGTTCTGGCTAGGGCAATCAGGCAAGAGCAAGAAATATAGGGTATTCAATTAGGAAAAGAGGAAGTCAAATTGTCTCTATTTGCAGAGACATGATTGTATATTTAGAAAATCCCATTGGCTCAGCCCAAAATCTCCTTAAGCTGATAAGCAACTTCAGCAAAGTCTCAGGATACAAAATCAATGTGCAAAAATCACAAACATTCCTATACACCAATAACAGACAAACAGAGAGCCAAATCATGAGTGAACTCCCATTCAAAACTACTACAAAGAGAATAAAATACCTAGGAATCCAATATGCAGTGGATGTGAAGGATCTCTTCAAGGAGAACTACAAACCACTGCTCCATGAAATAAAAGAGGACACAAATGAATGGAAGAACACTCCATGCTCATGTCTAGGAAGAATCAATATCGTGAAAATGGTCATATTGTCCAAGGTAATTTATAGATTCAATGCCATCTCCATCAAACTACTACTGATTTTCTTCACAGAATTGGAAAAACCTACTTTAATTTTCATATGGAACCAAACAAGAACCCGCATAGCCAAGACAATCCTAAGCTAATAGTACAAAGTTGGAGGCATCACACTACCTGACTTCAAACTATACTACAAGGCTACAGTAACCAAAACAGCATGGTACTGGTACCAAAACAGATATATAGACTAATGGAACAGAACAGAGCCCTCAAAAATTACACCACACATCGACAACCATCTGATCTTTGACAAACCTGACAAAAACAAGAAATGGGGAAAGGATTTCCTATTTAATAAATGGTGCTGGGAAAACTGGCTAGCCATATGTAGAAAGCTGAAACAGGATCTCTTCCTTACACCTTACACAAAAATTAACTCAAGATGGATTAAAGACCTAAATGTAAGACCTAAAACCATAAACACCCTAGAAGAAAACCTAGGCAATACCATTCAGGACATAGGCATGCGCAAAGACTTCATGACTAAAACACCAAAAGCAATGGCAACAAAAGCCAAAATTGACAAATGGGATCTAATTAAACTAAAGAGCTTCTGCACAGCAAAAGAAACTATCATCAGAGTAGCAGGCAACCTACAGAATGGGAGAAAATTTTTGCAACTTATCCATCTCACAAAGGCCTAATATCCAGAATCTACAAAGAACTTAAACAAAATTACAAAAAAAAAAAAAAAAAATCAAACAACCCCATCAAAAAGTGGACAAAGGATATAAACAGACACTTCTCAAAAGAAGACATTTATGCAACCAACAGACACATGAAACAATGCTCATCATCACTGTTCATCAGAGAAATGCAAATCAAAACCACAATGAGATACCATCTCACACCAGTTAAAATGGCAATCATTAAAAAGTCAGGAAACAACAGATGCTGGAGAGGATGTGGAGAAATAGGAACGCTTTTACACTGTTGGTGGGAGTGTAAATTAGTTCAACCAATGTGAAAGACAGTGTGGCGATTCTTCAAGGATCCAGAACTAGAAATACCATTTGACCCAGCAATCCCATTACTGAGTATATACCCAAATGATTATAAATCATGCTACGTATGTTTATTCGGGCACTATTCACAATAGCAAAGACTTGGAACCAACCCAAATGTCCATCAAAAATAGACTGGATAAAGAAAATGTGCCACATATACACCATGGAATACTGTGCAGCCGTAAAAAAGGATGAGTTCCTGTCCTTTGCAAGGACATAGATGAAGCTGGATACCACCATTATCAGCAAAATACCACAAGGACAGAAAACCAAACACTGCATGTTCTCACTCATAAGTGAGAGCTGAACAGTGAGAACACATGGACACAGGGAGGGGAACATCACACACCAGGGGCTGTTGGAGGGTGGGGGCTGGGGGAGGGATAACATTAGGAGAAATACCTAATGTAAATACGAGTTGATGGGTGCAGCACACCACCATGGCACATGTATACCTATGTAACAAACCTCCACGTTGTGCACATGTACCCTAGAACTTAAAGTATAATAATAATAATAATAATAATAATAATAATAATAAAAGAGATGAAGTTCATTATATAGTGATGGAGTGGTTAAATTTATCAAAAAATATAACGATTGTAATTATGTATGCACCAAACATCTGAGCACCTAAACACAGAAAGCAAATATTAAGAGCTCTGAAGGGAGAAGTAGACAGTAATAGTAGGGGACTTCAATACTCTACTTTCAACAATGAAAAGATTATTTAGACAGAAAAACCAGCAAGGAAATATTGAACTTTAGACTAAATGAACCTAACAGACATATGCAGAACATTACATAGAAATATACACATTATCAACGGACATAGAACATTCTCCAGGATAGATCATGTTAGGCCCTAAAGAAACCTTAAGAAATTTAATTAGATTGAATTCATATCAATTATCTTTTCCAACCACAATGATATGGAACAAGAAACCAATAATAGAAAGAAAAATGGAAAATTAAAAAACATGTGAAGATTAAACACACTCCTGAAAAACCAGTGGGTCAAAAATGAAATCAAAAGGGAAAGTTAAAAACTCTTGAGACCAACAAAAATAGACATACAACAAACCCAAACTGCAAGATGTAGCAAAAGCAATTCTAAAAGGGAAGAGCATAGCTGTAAACACCTATGTTATGAAAAAAAAACCTCAAATAAATAGACTAACTTTGTGCCTCAAACAACTAGAAAAAGAAAAACAAAATAACCCCAAAGTTAGTAGGAAGAAAGAAAGAAAGAAAGAAAGAAAGAAAGAAAGAAAGAAAGAAAGAAAGGAAGGAAGGAAGGGAAAAAAAGAAAGAAGGGAGGAAGAAGGGAAGGAAGGAAGGAAATCATAGCAAAAATAAATGAAATAGAGATAAGACAAACAATAGAAAAGATCAAAAGTTGTCTTTTTGAAAAGATAAAATTAATAAAACTTTAGCTGGCCTAACTAAGAAAAAAAGAGAGAAGATTGAAACGAAATGAATAAAATCACAGATTTAAAAATACAGAAATACAAAATATTATAAGAAACTGCTATGAACAATTGAACACTAACAAACTGTATAACCCAGAAGGAACAGATAAATGCTAGAAACCTACAACCTACCAAGACTGAACCATGAAGAAACAGAAAATCTGAATAGACCAAAATGAGAAAGAAAATAAAATCAGTAATCAAAAATCTCCCTACAAAGAGAAACCCAAACCTAGTGGCTTCACTTTTGAATTTTTACAAACACTTAAAGAATTAATACCAATTCTGCTCGAACTCTTGCAAAAAGTTGAAGAGGAGGGAATACTCCCAAACTCATTTTACAAGGCCAGCATTTTCCTAATACCAAAGCCAGACAAGGACACCATAAGAAAGAAAATTACAGGGCAATGTCCCTGATGAACACAGATGCAAAAATCTTCAACAAAATACTAGTAAACCAAATTCAGTAATGCATTAAAAGGATTATGTACCATGCTCAAGTGGCATTTATCTCTGGGATGCAAGGATAATTTAACATAAGTAAATCAATCAATATGATACACCACATTAACAGAATAAAGGATAAAAATCATGATCATTTCAACTGATGCAGAAAAAGTATTTGACAAATATCAACTTTTTTTAATATTAAAAACTCTCAGCTAATTAGGTGTAGAAGGAATGTACCTCAACACAATAAAGGTCATATTTGGCAAGCTTACAGTGAACATACAGGTGAAAAGCTGAGAGCTTTTCTTTAGGAACTGGAAAAAGACAAGGAAGCCTTCTCTCGCCACTTCTATTCAGTATAGTACTGGAGGTTCTAGCCAGAGCAACTGGGAAAGAGAAAGAAATAAAAGGCATCCATATAGAAAAGGAAGACGTTAAATTGTCTCTGCAGATGACATAATACCATGTATATATATATATAAGAAAAAAAACCCTCAAAGACTTCACCAAAGAACTCTTGGAACTAATAAACAAATACAGTAAAGTTGGAGGATACAAAATTAACCTACAAAAATTAGTAGTATTTCTATACACTGACAATGAAGTATCAGAAAAATAAATTTTAATAAAACCCTCTATACAATAGCTACAAAAATAAAATACTTGGGAGTAAATTTAACCAAGGAGGTGAAAGATGAGTATACTGAAAAACATAAAACAATGATGAAAGACATTGAAAGAAAACACAAATAAATGGAATTTGGAAGAATTAACATTGTTAAAATGTTCACACTACAAAGTGATCTACAGATTCCATCCAAGTCTTACCAAAATTCCAATGATGTTTTTCACAGAAATGGGGGGAAAATCTTGAAATTTGTATGGAACCAAAAAAGACCTTAAATGGCTAAATCAATCTTAAGAGTAAAGCTGAAAGCATCAAATTATAATACAATTCAAATTATAATACAAAGATTTCAAATTATAATACAAAGACAAAGATATAGTAATCAAAACAATATAATACTTTCATAAAAACAGACAAATCAAAAGAGAACACAGAGCCTAGAAATAAACCCATAAATGTATAATCAACTGATCTTTGACAAAAGCACAAAAAATGCGCAATGAGGAAACGATAGTCTTTTCAATAAATCATGTTGGGAAAACTGGATATCCACATATAAAAGAATGAAATTAACCCTTATCTTACACCATATACAAAAATTAACTCAAAATAAAGACAAACTTAAGACTTGAAACTGTAAAACTACTAGAAGAAAAACAGGGTTGGCTGGGGGGGGACATACTTGACAATGTACTTGGCAACAATTTTTTGAATATGACACCAAAAGGACAGGCAATAAAAGCAAAAATAAACAAGTACAACCAAATCAAATTTTTAAAGTTTCTGCACGCAAAGGAAACAATCAACAAAAGAAAAGGCAACCTAAGGGAGAAAATATTTATAAACCGTACACCCAAAATATGTAACAAACTTATACAACTCAATACAGAAAAAACAAATAACCTAATTTAAAAACAGGCAAAGGATCTGAATAGACATTTTTCTAAAGAAGATATACAAGTGTCCAACAGGAATGAAAAGGTCCTCAACATCATTAATCCTTAGGGAAATGCAAATGAAAACCACAATGAGACATCGCTTCACACCTGTTAGGAAGGCTGTTGTCAAAAAGTCAAAAGATAACAAGTGTTCATGATGAAGCAGAGAAATAAAACATCTTGTACACTCTTGGTAGGAAAGTAAATTGGTATAGTCATTATGGAAAACAGTATGGTGGTTCCTCAAAAAATTTCAAATAAATCTACTATATGATCTAGCAACCCCACCTCTTAGTACATCTCTAAAGGAATTGAAATCAGTATCTCAAAGACATTTGCACTTCCATGTTCATTGCGGCATTATTCAGAATAGGCAAGAGATGGAATTAACCTAAATGTCCATAAGTGGATGAATGGATAAAGAAAATGTAATATGTATTTATCATGGAAGATTATTCAACCTTAAGAAAAAAGAAATTCTGGTATTTGTAACAACATGAATGAAACTGGAGGACCTTACAGTTGGTGAAATAAGCTAGTAACAGAAAGACAAATACTGCATGATATCTCTTATATGTGGAATCTAAAAATGTTGAACTCATAGAAACAGAGTTTCATTTTTAAGATGAATAAGTTTTAGAGATCTAATGTACAGCATTATAACTATAGTTAACGATAATTTATAGTATACTTAAAGTTTGCTAAGAGAGTTTGCTTAATTGTTCTCACCATACATACACACACACACACACACACACACAAATAGTAACTACGTAAGGTGATGGATATGTCAATTAGCTTGGTTGTGGTAATCATTTCACAATGTGTAAGTATATCAAACAATCACATTGTAACATTAAGTATATACAAGTTTTATTTATTAATTATACCTCAATAAAGCTGGAAAAATG
This sequence comes from Macaca fascicularis, assembly GCF_037993035.2. NCBI lineage: Eukaryota > Metazoa > Chordata > Mammalia > Primates > Cercopithecidae > Macaca > Macaca fascicularis. The sequence continues at coordinate 165,227,452 of NC_088377.1, read as the reverse complement.
TAAAGCATAAACATAGGCAAGAAATCCAGGTCAGAGGGGGCTGATGTTAATCCAGCAATATTATGTATGAATTCCTACATGTAATGTGTCAATTTTATCCTAGTGTGTCCTAAATTGAGGTTTAGGGAATAGGGGGAGGAAGTTTTCTCTCTGCCTGGATAAATTTGCTTGTTTCTTTAACAATTTAACAGTTAAACAGTTTATTTTTAAGAAACAACATTTTTTTCAATTTTCAGAAATTTAAAAATAAATTTCTAAGAGGTGAATTGGTACAAAATTCAAATGCAAGATTATTTGAATTCTTTGTTCAGATAATTATATTTTACAACTGAATAACAGAGTCAGGGAAATGCTAACACATACATATATTGGTCTTTTCCTTTACTGGGGTCATGTTATTTTTATTTGGGAGGGAAGATCTTTCCTCGTAATTTTCCTTTTAAAAATATTTTGATTTCACTCATTGTTTCTTTCAGGTGACTCTTAGAATCATCTAGTCAAAATGGAATTGTGACTGGAAGTACACTAAGAAAAGATTCCTTTGGGAAGAATGAACATATTTTGACAAATATGTTCAATATTTTTACATATTTAAAATATTCACTCTCACTCACCCAGGAAAATATGTCTTAATTTATTCAAAACTTTTCTTTTGAACAAATGTAAAGTTTCATAGTTTTACCGAAGCCTTGAGTATTTCTGACATATTTATTCCTCAATAGTTTGTGATTTTTATTTCTTTGTGAATAGAATTGTTTCCCCTGGTATATTTGAATTGGTTATTCTGGCACATCAAAAGCGAACACTCTTTGTATATTTATTTTTATTCAGCTGCCTTTTAGAATTCTTATTTGTTCTAATGATTTTAGGTTGATTTTCTTGCATTCTGTACAAAATGCTGTCATGTTGAGTGGTTGAAAACCTTATATATATATTTCACTAATCTGTTATGGGGGGAAAAGATAGATTCTACTAAGAAACATTTAGAACAAGATGTTAGTATGTAAACTCTAAGTGTGACTTCTATAGAGCAGTTGTTCTTAGGTTTGGCTTGCATTGGAATCACCTGGGGAGCTTTAGAAACCACTGATGCCTGGCTCCCTCCCTCAGATACTCTAATTTCTGTGCATCAGGACATTAAAACTTCTTTCTTTTTCTCTTACTTTTTTTTGGACAAGGGCTTTCTGTGTCATCCAGGCTGAGGGCAGTGACACGATCATAGCTCACTGCAGCCTTGATTACCTGGGCTTAAGTAATCCTCCTGGAGCTCAGTTTTGGATCATGTAAAATGTGAGATACCTATCAAAGTCTAACAAGAAAGGTTAAGTAGGTAGGTTAATATGGTCCAAGTTTAGAAGAAAAGTCTGAGCTGAAGAAATAAATTAGTGATACTTAAAACCATGTGGCTAAAAGATCTCACCAAAGCAGTACATGCAGATATAAAAATAGAGATGTTCGAGGGATGAACTCTAGGGCTAACCAGAGCTATGAGACAGAATACAAACCAAGGGAAGAAAAATATTTACAGCTGAAAGGAGTGATCGACTGTATCAAATTCTGCTGCTAAGTCAGGTAAGATGAGGACAGAGAACTGACCATTGGATTTGTCAACATTTACGTTTGGTTTTTTATTGTGGAATCATCTCACTAACTGGCTAGACTTCCTTTCCTGGTTTTCCATCTTGTACCCCCTCTGCTTTGCTTCTCAGTATATGATGAAGATGTTATGGGGAAAAGAGACAGTGTTCTTATGCTTAAGGATCACAAGACCCACATACACTTTCCTAAGTCTGGGAATGTTACTCCTTTTCCCGTGCCATCTGTCTGAAAAAATCTTTCTCTGCTCATTTTGACTATTTTATGACTAAGGCTCATTTTACTTATTTTATGACTAAGGGTTATTGATTTATCAAAATCAGGTTTTTTAGGAGTTTATTCTAGTAACTAGAATAAAGAGAATGTCATATCACAGAAATTGAAGTAGAATTTAAAACTCGTTTCACTGCATTTTCTTAGAGAATCATCAAACACTAGATGAGCAAGTCATTAAGGTAAAGAGTGTATTACCCACTGTCAGAGAAGACTTTTGGAAGAGTTTAGAAATTTGCTACACTTCATGGTTATCAATTCCAGTTTCTCCTTAGTTCCCACTTCCCATGATATCTCCTCATTTAATATATATCGAAATTAGGCCCCAAAATAGCTCTGATTTCCTGTTCAATTTTAGAATCTACAGTGCTGTCTTTTATTTATTTATTTATTTATTTATTTATTTATTTATTTATCTATCTTTTTTTAGAGATACTATTGCTATAATTGCCCCAGCTGATCTTGAACTTCTGGCCTCAAGCAATCCTCCTGCCTCAGCTCTCAAGTAGCTTGTATGACAGGAGTGAGCCATTGCACCTAGTTCTACAATGATATCATTTTATATTCTCTCATCTGAACATTCTATAATTTTAAAGTTTCAAGTTCCACTAAAATATTTGTGATGCTTGCCATCTCTTTGCCTGCTATAAAAATTAAATTTTAAAATAGAGGCTAGTAGATTAACTTTTAAAACAAGATTTACACTAGTTTCTTTCATGCTACTAAGTTATCATTTCTGAGCATCCTAAATGAGGCATACTCCTCTTTGAATAATACTGCATTCATTTATTTGCCAAGCATGTATTTATTAGCTACTGTGTGCCTGGTACAATAATAATGTTAAAAAAGGCAGTTCTTACTCTCAATCAGCGGAGGGGATGAATAGATGACTAAAAAAAGGTGATGCTTAGCTTCTAGGAGGGGACCAAGAGTATGCCTTAGATGATATAAAGGTTTGAGCTGAGACTTGAAGGATAAGAAGGAGTTTTTGAGATAATGTATATAGGGAGAGGCATTCCAGGCAAGAAAATACACACAGATCTGAGGGAAAATGGCGTATCTGGGGGGAATGCTGATCACTTACTCTTGCTGGTCACAGAATGCATTGAGGAACCTACAGACTATGAGCAGGAGCTTTAGGTAAGAGTTAGAATATGTAGGATACATGCATATACTGAACTATATACTGAAGTAAAGAATTTGGGGCTTTGTTTTATTTCTTCCTCCAGGACGGTGGCAATGAGAAAAGGCTTTCTCTTTGGGGTGCACTAGGGTAGTGGTATTATTCATCAGAATCTCTGAAGGTCATCTGTGGAGCCTTAACATTCTGAAACACTCATTCCCTTTGGATATTGTAATACAACCTCCCCCCTCACCCTCCATCTCCCAGTGTCACACATCCTTCCTTCCACAGGGACGTTACCTTCACATACTGTGGGGTGAACCTGTCTCTCAAAGTGGTCTGGACCTGAGAACCACTGCAGGGGACAAGAAGAAGCCACAGGAATATTTTAGGTAGGAAAAGATCATGATCAGTTTCAGCAATCTCTCCTCCCTTTCCTTGTTTTGCAGATATTTTACCATTACAACATAGATGGAGATTTTCATCTAAATTAATAAAAGATGTTCTCTATTCACAAATGGATATGGAGCAACAGTACACAATTTCTGCCCCAGAATTCATGGCTGGTGCAGCTAAAAAGCTCTTTTCAGATTGCTAGTCAATCCATTTGCTTATCTAAAAAGTTCATTTGTACAGTTTTAAATGGTTTGCAGAAGTCTTTTGAAAAGTACTCTTGAAGTTTCATGTCTTTTCCTCAAAACTTGACAGACTTGGGAGTGACAAAAAGGGAGAAAATATACAAACATATGTGACATATTCATAGCTGGACTTAAACAGTGATAAAAGAAAATTTTCATTTTACAACCTACTGTGCTCGCTTCGGCAGTACATATACTAAAATTTACAACCTACTTCCAGTAGAATTTTACAGTCCTATTATCTAGTAAGAATCATTTCCTCTGAGTGGTGTTCACGCTCTGAGCAAATCATTTCTTAAGCAGCAAATTCTCCTCACAATTTGATGTATATAAGTTTAACCAAAATACTTTTCAGAAACCTAATATGTAGCAAAGCTCACAAGGTCTTTTTTTTTTTTTTTTTTTTTTTTTTTTGAGACGGAGTCTCGCTCTGTCGCCCAGGCTGGAGTGCAGTGGCCGGATCTCAGCTCACTGCAAGCTCCGCCTCCCGGGTTCGGGCCATTCTCCTGTCTCAGCCTCCTGAGTAGCTGGGACTACAGGCGCCCGCCACCTCGCCCGGCTAGTTTTTTGTATTTTTTAGTAGAGACGGGGGTTTCACCGTGTTAGCCAGGATGGTCTCGATCTCCTGACCTAGTGATCCGCCCGTCTCGGCCTCCTAAAGTGCTGGGATTACAGGCTTGAGCCACCGCGCCCGGCCAAAGCTCACAAGGTCTTTAGAGCATGACACATCAAAAAAGATGAAGGTAGAAATAACAAAAATGTGGCCTTAGGACTGAAGTTGAGTGGGATCCCCTTCCTCTGGCATGGAGTCTAGGTATCTGGAAATTTTTTTTTTTTTTTAATAAGTGTACACTTTATGATCGTGTTCTGTTTTCACTGCCGCACTCTAACAATGCCCAAGATGAGCAAATAGTAAAATGATGCTGTTGTTTGATAAATTAATTATTGATGATAGACTGGTTTTGAACTCAAAGTGTTACGAAGTTAAAGGAGTTTCTCCTTAGTGGCTTACAGATCTCCCATACCCTTCTACTATCCAGTATCGCCTCCTCTGAATGGTGTTCATGCCCTGAGCAACATTCTCTCAGAGAAACACCTCCTCCTCTGCAAAGAGCTGAAGGAGGTTGGTGGGAGACAGATACCACCTGAATTATTGGTGAAGAGAAGCCATTTTTAAATGGAAGACAGTTCCACTGCAACAAGCTGAAGAAAGTCAGCACCATCTAGTGGAAGGAGAGTCACAGGAATGGACACCTGTTGGTTTGGTTTCCAGTTCTGTATTTTGAACTCTTTTCTGAGACTTAGGTGTGTATTGTTAATATTGGTCTCCTTTTCATAATAGACTTAACCGAAAGGTCTCCGACCAAGCTTCAACACTGCGTTTTTTTAGTGGTTTGCGGTATAATAATTATGATGGCTGTATTTACTGAGATTTTGTTATACCTAAGCATTTCTCTAAGCCCTTGTTTCAGGGCTTCCAGGTACAGTTGTGCAGGTTGTATCCTGCACAAGGTTGCTTGGGTAAGGGAATGGGGAGACTGGAAACCATCTCCATCTCCACTTACCCATCTAGGTGCCCTAGAGAAGGGTTGCATTCACTTGGAGAGATGATCAAAATTTTCCAAACTGCACAAAGGTGCTATATGATGCAGTTCTGGTTTTTTTTATATGCTTTATCTCATTTAACCTCACAGCATTCCTGCAAAGTAGGTGTCATATTATTCTGACCATTTTTCAAGGAAGAAGTAAGGCTTAGGGGGTTAAGTAAAATTGCCAGAGGTCACATAACTACCCCGAGCAGTTTTTGCTCAAGTGGCTCACAGCAGAGGCAAGCTCAAAGCCTCTCCGGTGTCTAGCGAGTTTGATTGCGATGACTGCTTCACTCACTGACTCAAGCAACTCATACCAAAAACTTAACAAGCAAAGCCAAAAATTTAAAAAGCACTACAACAGAGAACGGCCTGCCATGCACCTGCGGACTTCACCTGCCACCTTAGCATAACTCCTGTTTGCTCTCTGAACAGGCAAGACACATTCTCCGGGTTCTTGTTCATCTTGTCTTTCCAAATGCCCTTTCTTGCCCCTCCCCCATTTCCTTCAGTAGAAATCTTTCGGCTCCTTTAAGACCCAATTTAGACCGTCCTTCTCCATCTTCATCAATTTTTCTAATCCTGCCCATTTCTTTTCCTCCTTTATTTCCCTGTCATATTTATTTTGTTTGCCTTACATAGTAATTATTTATGTATTTTTGTTACATCAGGATTTATTGTAACCTTTTTGAGGACAGGAGGTGTAACAGGCTTTACACAATGCGGCCATTCAATAAATAAGAATTAAATTGAAAACCTAGGGACCTAAACAATGGCAAGAGAAACCTGCAGTTTTATTATATGCTTTATGTTCTCACTTAAACTAAATGTCTAAATAGGAATTTCATAATACTGAATAACGATAAGCTGGGAACCTTAAGCCAAACCCACAATGCATTCTACAGCATAATAGATTTGTTTCTAACAAAGACCTAGTGAGTAATTGAATTAGTGTGATTCGCCATATTTAACTCAACTCCCAGGAGCAGAAGAAGTTACAGATTTGCAAATCCCAAGGTACCAGGCATGTTGCAAACTTGTTCTAAGTTAATTTTTAACTTTCATTTTGACTGTAATTATCTATTAAGCCCTCAGGCTACAGTCAGGTAGAGAGCAAGGAGAAAAGAAATCAGAACAACTCTTCGTGGTATTTTTGAGACTATTTATAGAGAGTTTACTTTGCATGGAAGTGAACTGGTAATACAAAAGAATTCATAGAACAAACATATAACTATTGTAACCTCTACAGTGAGTACATAGCAAAACAGAAATTTAACAATAGTTATTCATTGAAAATGTAAATCTAAGATCCTTATTTTTAACTATAACTAAGAACGTATTTTTATCTAAAATTTTCCCAATTACACTTACAAAGAAAATGTAGTACATATACACCATAGAATACTACACAGCCATAAAAAGAATGAAATCATGTCCTTTGCAGCAACATGGATACAACTGAAGGCCATTATCCTAAGTGAATTAATACAGAAATATAAAATCAAATACTGCATATTTGTGGGAGCTAAGCAATGATAGATGTGGACATAAAGATGGATACAACAGACGCCGGGGACACCAAAAGGGAGGAAGGAGGGAGCGAGAGGAGCAAAGGTGAAACAATAGAAGCCAAAACCCCAGCATTATACAATATCCATGTAACAAACCTGCATATGTACCACCTGAATCTAAAATAAAATAAAATAAAATAAAATACTTTGCGTATAAATTACATAGTCATAGGTTTATATTAATGAAGAAAAACAGAACTTGTCATTTCAAACAGATTGACAAAAATAGGGGAAGTAAGACTTTATAAAATAGTTTAAAGATGGCAATGATTCAGTAGCCTGAATCTGTAAGAGGAAGGTGGATTTTAGCACATAAAAATCTTACTATGCATTCAATGTCTCCCTGAGAAAGAAAAGACTAAGCTATTGAATGAAATTGCTGTGGTAAACAGCAATCTCTCTCATTAGCTCAGATATTAAAAGACTATGTACAAAAATTGGCCAAGGTCTCTACAATAAGGAAAAATATCAGTCTGGTGATCATAGTTAGAAAAGCAAATGCCTGAAATTAACTGAGCTTGCACAAGTAAATAAGTGAATGAATAAAAAAGCAAGAACTAAAGTATAGAGGAAACAAAGGTCCAAAAAAATAAGTAGAAGGCAGAAAGAGGGGTATGTTCACAGTCTAGACAGATGGCAAACATTAAAATGACAGATGTTTAGGCCGAAGCAAATTACTTCCTAGAGGCTAAAAAACACATTTCTAATCACAGGAATACTGCTGGTAATTTTTATTTTTGAGCAACATAGAGAATGAAAGAGGGATCACGGGGCTTTAGATAAATTTTGTGATTTTTTTTTTCCAACTGATACAAAATATCAGCAGGTAGTTTGTGAATAGTGAAAACAGTAATAGATTATCTAGTATGGGTTATGAATAACTTTTATAATTTGAAATTTGTTTTACTATTCATTTGTCCTTTTATTCATTCAACATTTAAGTTGAACAATGAGAATGCATGGACACAGGGAGGGGAACTTCACACACTGGGATCTGTCTCAAAAAAAAAAAAAAAAAGAAAGAAAGCCTTAAGGATAGTAAAGCATATATCCATATATCTATATATTTACATCTATATTTACATATAAAACAGTCATGTAAAATCCAACAAATTCATAGTTGGAGACCCTAAGGAAGGAAGCTGAAGAAAATAGAAGCCAACAAGAATTGAAAGTCATAAATCAAGAAAATTTTCCTGAAATAGAAGAAGATTTAAATCTAAATACTTACAGGACACACTATGCATGCCAGGGAAATGTAACCAAAAATTTAATATGGAGACATAGTCTAGGTATGTCAGTGGATTTCAAAAATAAAAAAAGAAAACTTCATGCTGCCAGTTTTATAAAAATCAAATAATTCATAAAAGGAAAAACAATCTAACATGGTATTTCTCCAAAGCATCACTTACAAGATAATTAAGAAAAGAAAATACAAGCAAACAATTTTTTTCTAGCCAAGCTATCCTTCAAAGATAAAGGTTACAAACATATTGTTACTACCAAACAATAATGGCTTGGGTAACTATGACAAATGGAGTAGTAGGGAACATTGAAAATATTTCACTGTAGAAATAATCATAAAAGAAATGTAGGGAATTAAGATTACTGAGCAGAATGTTGATATTATATGCCCTGACAATACAGAAGTGATACAATTAAAGTTGTTTTCTTCAATTGTGTATGATTTAATTGTGTATGATTTGAGTATGATTGCCTCATGTGAAATATCTGAGATTGAAAGGAGATACATTGTATCTGACATACCAAATAATAGAAGTATGAACATATTTGACATATGAAAGCAAACACTAAGAAAGGCAATGTTTTACTAGAATCAATGGAAGAGGATATGCAAAGCATGAGAGAAAAAGAAGGAACATGATAGTTTCACTATTTTTTCTATTAGGGAACTAACAGGTATTGTCTGAAAAAAATGGAAAACCAAAAGTTATGTAATATAAATATAATGTTAATCCTTAAATTAAAAATACAAACCTTCTTAAATATCTGAAAAATTATACAAAAAATGAAACAGGCTGCCTAGGCAAAGATATTTTTAAAAACTACCAAAAAAAAAAAAAAAAAAAAAAGAAACATATCTGTCATATTAAATGGAAGTAAGCCTAACTCATTGCTTAGGGAAAAGGATCAATGTAACTTATTCATGGTGGATTCTTATTATCTGTCTCCATATTTTTCTTCCCTATGTGTCTTAAATACAGCTTAAGGGAGCTGAGAGTTGAACAAGTGTGATGTAAATCTAGTAAAAGACTGAAATAGAAAAAAATAAAAAGAGTACTGTGGAGGAAAACAACCCTGGAACTACTTAAACATGTATGAGCTGCTTGTTACTGGATAAGAAAAGAATCCACTCTTCAAGAAAAAAATAATATTGCTTGTTGTAAGATCTTTTGAACAAAGTACAGTGGGTTAAGGAATTAGCTGTAAGACTGCCACAGAGATGGAGAAATGGAACTGGCAAGTAGAATGAGGTTCAACGTCAGAGGGCCTCAAACTTGGGAATGTAGATATGATGTTACTGGCAATAGGAGATGGCTGAAGAATATTAAGTACTGGAGTGCTAACATTTAAACAGTGTTTTTAACTAGTGGTTCCTAAAGTGTGGTTCACAGACCACCATCATCATCATCATCAGAGAACTTGTTAGAAATTCATATTCAGGTCCTATCCCTGACTTACTATATCACAAACTGGGGACCTGGGGATAGGATCAGGGAGGCTTTAGCTGGGGCCAGCAATCTGTGTTTTAACAAGTCCTCGGGTGATTCGGACACATACTAAAATTTGAGAGCCACTGTTTTAAAAGATTGTCCTGGGCTAAACAGATGCTTAGAAGTCTGTTGTATAGTACAGGAGTGAAGTGTTGAGAAACTAGAAGTGGGTAGAAGTGTTGCAACAGTGAATCAGGAAAAAAAAAAAAGGAGATGGAACCTGGTGATCAATTTTATATAAAAAAAGAAAAGATGTCAAAAATGATTCCAAAAAGCATTTTGGCAAAGGATGTGGTACTTCAAAGGGGATATTTAGCTGGCTAAAAATCATGTGGAAATAGACTGCTATCATTTTTAACAGAAGCATAGCAAATTTAATGAATAACATGTATTTTTTTGGTCTATCATATTGCTAGGTATTTATAAAAGTGACTTAATGAAATTCAGTCAAAATAATATTGTAAATTTGTAATTTTTGTCTCCTGCCTTGACCCAAGCACAAGACAATGGTAGTATTTTTTCATTAATAAGACCCAGTCATGCTAAAAATAATATAAACATTTCTGTAGAACAGAAATGAAACTGAAACATACATTTAAATGATGATTGAAGCTATAAACCTGTTGGTATTTAGACTTAGATCTAAAGTAGTCTAGAAATTTGAGACTTTCTGGGTAATGGGAACCAAATTTATTCCACTCCTGGAAGGATACAGAAGCCAGGCCTACCACACGAAATTTAAGACTGGGACCGGACTCCCTCCTCAGTAAAGGAGGCTAAGAAAAACTATGTTGATTGCTAGGGTCACAGCTCTTATAAACCTGAGTGGTTGGGACGGCAGTGGGAGGGAGGCTGAAGAGAGGAGGTTTAGAGAAAGCCCTCACAGATCAGGACACCACCCAAGCTGCTTCTTTGCTTGAGGACTAGAACCGTGGTATCTTCAGAGGCCCGAAGACAAAAAATAAATACATAAATAAATAAGACTTAGTTATAGACTGGGAGCTCTAGGCAAAATGCACAGACAAATAAGGTTTGGGTGATGGGAAGAAAGAAGATTCCACTTAAGAAGAGCATTTAAACTAAATTTCCAAACACTAAGATGACCAAAAAAAAAAGAAAAAAAAAAGCAGCAAATCCAGAGGGAAAGGAGCGGAGCAATTATGGGGAGAAAAAACTTGGTAATAAAATAAGTAAAGTATATTAGAAAATAAAATTAACTCTTGCCTGTGGGGAGAAAAATCTCTATTTTTACATAAATGATGGAATTAAAATCATAGACAATATTGAAAAAGAACATGTAAGAGGTGATTTCAGGGAGTACTTTTAGAGCATGCTAAATCCTTGCATTTTTTCAGTAAGAAGCTAAAAATTTACTGATTACATTCAGGTGTTGTTAAAAACACATAGCTAAAATGTTTGTTAAAATTTGATAGGTCACCATTAGAAAATGAAAAGTAAATCATTTTTAAACCGGCAGGGACAAAAAAAGACAAAAAAGAGAAAAAAGAAAAATGTCGACAATTAAATAGTATAAAATAAGGGTATAGAAAGCAAACAGAAGCATAATAAATTTAAAAGATGGAAAATATAAGTACCTCAGTTATAATAAATGTAACAAATGTATAAAATGCATCTAATAAAAGTATATACTACTTACAGTACACACATTTAAAAAAACATGTTGCAGAAAATTGAAAAAAAAAAGAGATAGAGTGAATATACTAAGAAAATGTTAAACAAAAACAAACAAAAACCATGGGGCAATAAAATCAGACGTATCAGAAGTTAGAAGAAAAAGCATTAATAAGGAAAGGAAAGAAAAATTATAACAATATAAGGAACAACCACCAAGAAGATATATCAATCGTAAACTCATATGCAACTGCAAAGAGCATAGAATATATAAAGCAAAACCTGACAGAATTATAAGGAGAAATAGTATCCAGGTTACATAAAGAAATTCTACAGGCCAGGCTTGGTGGCTCATGCCTATAATCCCAGCACTTTCAGAGGCTGAGGCAGGCAGATCACGAGGTCAAGCGATCAAGACCATCCTGGCCAACATGGTGAAACCCGTCTCTACTAAAAATACAAAAATTAAGCGGGCATGGTGGCATGCACCTACAGTCCCAGCTATGCCGGAGGCTGGGGCAGGAGAATGGCTTAAACCCGGGAGGCAGAGGTTGCAGTGAAGCAAGATCGCGCCACTGCACTCCAGCCTAGGGACAGAGTGAGACTCTGTCTCAAAAAAAAAAAAAAAAAAGAAAGAAAGAAACTCTATAGTCACTGTAAAACAAGACAACTGGTCTGGCACACTGGCTGACACCTGTAATCCCAGTGCTTTGGGAAGCCAAGGCAGGAGGATTGCTTGAGCCCCGGAACTTGAGACTAGTCTAGGCAAGATCCCTACAAAAGATGTAGTGAGACCCCCATCTCTATAAAAACATTTTAAAAAACTAGTTGGGCATGATGGTGCATGCCTGTGGTCCCAGCTACTCGGGAGGCTGAAGTAGGAATGATCACTTGGGCCCAGGAGGTCAAGGCTACAGTGAGTCATGATCATGCCACTGCATTCCAGCTTGGGCAACAGAGCAAGATGCTGTCTCAGGGAAAAAAAAAAGAGGGAGAGAGACAACACGAAAGAAAAATAAAGGATATAAACAGGAACAATTAATAGAAGAGAAATCCTAATGGCCAATAAACATGAATAAATGCTCAACCTCTCTAGAAATCAAGGACATGCAAATTAAAACAAAAAGATACATTTCAGAGCTATTAGTTTAATATTTTTCTGATGCTAAATGTTAATTGAGGATCTCTCAGATACTGCTGATGGGTATGAAAACTGGAACAATCAATTAGAAAACTATTTGGCTCTATCTATAAAATGTGAAGAAACATTTAATCTACAAACAGTAATTCTATCCTTGGGTATTACTGCTTGAATAGCTCTTGTACATAAGCAGAAGGCAACATGAGGCATAACTTGCAATTAAGATTAATTGGTAATAATGCAATTTACCCCTTAAAGAGAAATAAATATGTAAAATGTGCTAGAGTCATATAATATCATACTATGCAGAAATTAAAAGCAATAAATTGATATCTAAGTATCAGTATGATTGCTCTTAAAAACAAATGTTAACTGAAAAGGGGATATTCTAGAATATGTATATAATTACTTACATTTTAACAAATTCGAAAAACCACCATACACAAAAAGTGTAAAGATTCTAACTGTATATACATACAAAAAAATCAGACTATGTATATCAAAGACTCAATAGTTGCCTGCAAGAAGGAAGGGTAAACTATAGTACTTCAACTTTATTCATAATGAGTTTTTTTTAAATTTAAAGCAAACGTGCAAAATGCTAACATTATTTCTGGATAGTGGGTACATAGTGTTTACCATGTGCTTTTTTGTGTAATAAGAACTCTTAACATAAGATTTACCCTTTTCCCAAATGTTTTAAGTGCACAATACCATGCTAACTATAGGAACTATGTTGTACAGCAGATCTCTAGTACTTACTTACCTCACATAACTGAAACTTTATATCCAATAACCATCTTTCCCCATTCTTTCTCCCTGAAGCCCCTGACAGCTACTATCTACTATCTGTTTCTATGAGTTAGACTATTTTAGATCTCATATAAGTGAAATTAGCAGTGTTTGTCCTTCTGTGACTATCTTATTTTACTTGGCATAATGTCCTCCAGGTTTTCCCATATTGTTACACATGCCAGGATTTCCAACATTTTTAAGCCACAATAATATTCTCTTGTATGTGTATACAAAATGTTTTTATTCATTAATCTCTGAATGAACATTTAGGTTGTTTCCATATCTTGGCCATTGTGAATAATGCTACAGTTGAACATAGGATGCACACATCTCTTCAAGATCCTGGTTTCACTTCTTATGGATAGAAACCCACAAGTGGAATTTCTGGATCCTAAAATTCACATGGAATCACAAAAGACCCCAAATGGGCAAAGCGATTTGAACAAGGCTGGAGACATCACGCTTTCTGATTTCAAAATATATTACAAAACTACAAAATTAAAACAGTGTTATACTGACCTAAAAACTGATGCACAGACCAGTGTAACAAAATAAAGAGTCTAGAAATAAACTCATATGTATGCAATCAACTGATATTTGAGAAGAGTGTCAAGAATGCACAATGGAGAAAGGATGGTCTCTTCAATAAGAGATGTGGAAAAAACTGAATATCCACATACAAAGAATGAAATTGGACCCTTATCTTATACAATACACAAAAATCAACTCATCATGGATGAAAGACTTAAACTTAAGACTTGAAACTGTAAAGCCACTAGAAGAAAAAATAAGGGAATAACTTCTTGACATTGGTCTTGATAATGATTTGTTACACTGAAAGCACAGGAAACAAATACAAATATAGACAAATGGGACTACATTATAAACTTCTTTCACTTTTCTTCTTAAAAATTTCATTTACATTAAAACATTGCTGGCGTGAATTTGGTGAAACAATATCTCTTTTTTTTTTTGAGACAGAGTCTCACTCTGTCGCCCAAGCTGGAGTGCAGTGGTGCGATCTTGGCTCACTGCAAGCTCCACCTTCTGGGTTCAAGCGATTCTTCTGCCTCAGCCTCCGAAGTAGCTGGGACTACAGGTGACTGCCACCATGCCCGGCTAATTTTTATATTTTTAGTAGAGACAGGGTTTCATCATGTTAGCCAGGATGGTCTCGATCTCCTGACCTTGTGATTCGCCCGCCTTGGCCTCCCAAAGTGCTGGGAAAATCATCTCTTTTACATTGCTGGTTATATTGTAAATTAGTACCACTGCTTTGAAAGACTTGGCAAGGACCTTAACTATTTATCTTTTTTGACATAATACTTCTCTTTTAGGGAATTGAACCCACATTTTGGCTTGGATACAGTTTATTCTCTATAAATAAAAAGATAAACTGGATTAAAAATCATATTTTCTATTTTTAAAATTGTTTGATTGGTATTTCTGGGACATATTATTGTGATATTTCATCACTTTCATAGGGTGATTAATGAAATGAAAGTCCAAATGTTTTGAAGTAAATTTTACATAGTTAGCATTTTTGTATTGTTCTTCCTTAACTCACAGATTGACCTTACACTTGTCTTAAACAATAATTAAATGCAATTAAAAACCACAGTACAACGAAAATGAAAAACAACTTAATACTGAATAATAATCAAAACTGTTGAGGCTTTCTGTGTACAGGTTTGATAAAGTGCTCCCAGTCTCACTTGACCTCCACTAACCACAGCACATACTCAACTGCTGTGCAGTTGGTGCCTCTCAATTGCATTTGTTTTTATGGTAAATTTAAAGTAAATATTATTTATTACTTAAAAACAAATTGAAACAAATATTACAAATTTTATTGACCCAAATGACCTGGAACACAGGCTTGAACAACTAGGGGTTCTTGAATCACTGTCAGGAAATGATGTCCTAGTCAAACCATTGTGTTCTTTACAGATGGAAATATTGGCATAGATCCAGAGGAGTTAAAGGACTCACCCAAGCCATACAGCTGGTAAGTTGTAGAGCTTTATTCCTGCTGAGAGTTCTTTTCAGTTTTAGTGATTTTGAAGAGAAGTCCAAATGGACACGTAAATTTGTTAGAAAAGAACCACAAAATTCAACAGCCTTTCATGCTAAAAACTCTCAATAAATTCGGTATTGATGGAACATATCTCAAAATAATAAGAGCTATTTATGACAAACCCACAGCCAACATCATACTGAATGGGCAAAAACTGGAAGCATTCTCTTTGAAAACTGGCACAAGACAGGGATGCCCTCTCTCACCACTCCTATTCAACATAGTGTTGGAAGTTCTGACTAGGGCAATCAGGCAGCAGAAAGAAATAAAGGGTATTCAGTTAGGAAAAGAGGAAGTCAAATTGTCCCTATTTGAGATGACATGATTGTATATTTAGAAAACCCCATCATCTCAGCCCAAAATCTCCTTAAGCTGATAAGCAACTTCAGCAAAGTCTCAGGATACAAAATCAATGTGCAAAAATCACAAGCATTCTTATACACCAATAACAGACAAACAGCCAAATCATGAGTGAACTCCCATTCACAATTGCTTCAAAGAGAATAAAATACCTAGGAATCCAATATGCAGTGGATGTGAAGGACCTCTTCAAGGAGAACTACAAACCACTGCTCCATGAAATAAAAGAGGACACAAACAAATGGAAGAACACTCCATGCTTATGGATTGGAAGAATCAATATTGTAAAAATGGTCATACTGTCCAAGGTAATTTATAGATTCAATGCCATCCCCATCAAGCTACCAATGACTTTCTTCACAGAATTGGAAAAAACTACTTTAAAGTTCATATGGAACCAAACAAGAGCCCACACTGCCAAGTCAATCCTAAGCCAAAAGAACAAAGCTGGAGGCATATCATGCTACCTGACTTCAAACTATACTACAAGGCTACAGTAACCAAAACAGCATGGTACTGGTACCAAAACAGAGATGTAGACCAATTAAACAGAACAGAGCCCTCAGAAAAAATACCACACATCTACAACCATCTGATCTTTGACAAACCTGACAAAGACAAGCAATGGGGAAAGGATTCCCTATTTAATACATGGTGCTGGGAAAACTGCTAGCCATATGTAGAAAACTGAAACTGGATCCCTTCCTTACACCTTATACAAAAATTAATTCAAGATGGATTAAAGACTTAAATGTTAGACCTAAAACCATAAACACCCTAGAAGAAAACTTAGGCAATACCATTCAGGACATAGGCGTGGGCAAGGACTTCATGTCTGAAACACCAAAATCAATGTCAACAAAAGCCAAAATTGACACATGGAATCTAATTAAACTAAAGAGCTTCTGCACAGCAAAAGAAACTACTATCAGAGTGAACAGGCAACCTACAGAATGGGAGAAAATTTTTGCAATCTACTCATCTGACAAAGGGCTAATATCCTGAATCTACAAAGAACTCAAACAAATTTACATGAAAAAAACAAACAACCCTGTCAAAAAGTGGGCAAAGGATATGAACAGACACTTCTCAAAAGAAGACATTCATACAGGCAACTGACACATGAAAAAATGCTCATCATCACTGGCCATCAGAGAAATGCAAATCAAAACCACAATGAGATACCATCTCACACCAGTTAGAATGGCAATCATTAAAAAGTCAGGAAACAACAGACGCTGCAGAGGATGTGGAGAAATAGGAACACTTTTACACTGTTGGTGGGATTGTAAACTAGTTCAACCATTGTGGAAGACAGTGTGGTGATTCCTCAAGGATCTAGAACTAGAAATAGTTTGACTCATTTGACCCAGCCATCCCGTTACTGGGGATATACCCAAAGGATTATAAATCATGCTGCTATAAAGACACATGCACACATATGCTTATTGTGGCACTATTCACAATAGCAAAGACTTGGAACCAACCCAAATGTCCATCAATATAGACTGGATTAAGAAAACGTGGCACATATACACCATGGAATACTATGCAGCCATAAAAAAGGATGAGTTCATGTCCTTTGTAGGGACATGGATGAAGCTGGAAACCATCATTCTCAGCAAACTATTGCAAGGACAAAAATCAAACATTGCATGTTCTCACTCATAGGTGGGAATTGAACAATGAGAACACTTGGACACAGGAAGGGGAACATCACACACCAGGGCCCGTCATGGGGTAGGGAATGGGGAGGGATAGCATTAGGAGATCTACCTAATGTAAATGACGAGTTAATGGGTGCAGCACACGAACATGGCACATTATACATATGTAACAAACCTGCATGATGTGCACATGTACCCTAGAACTTAAAGTATAATAAAAAAAAAAAAAAGAAAAAACTTAATTACAAAAAAAAAAAGAACTATATAAATGCCAGTGGTAATGGGAAATTGAACCTACTTGACTTAAGTTAGGAACAGGAAGGGAGAAATTATCTGATAGCTCCCTTGCAGTGTGTTCCTTATGGAACTAATACATGATTTACCAAAGGACTCTTTAGGGTCATTCTGCTCAGGCCAATAATTTGTCACGGTGAGTCATTTCAAGACTAAGGGTAGAGGTAAGCAGGCATGCCTGCTAGAGTGAGTAAGGACGTCAGAAGCCAGTTTCTTAGTGTATTTCGCTTTCCTTGCTCATGCCTACATCATTCCAGAGATAAAAGGCCATTCAAGGAGGCATCACATGGTTGTTCATATGAATATTATACCAGTAACAGTCTCTGCCACTCTCAGTGGAAGGGACAGTCTGGCAACTATCAGGGTGGGTGATATAGTCAAAAAGTAAGTGCTACCTTCTACCACTTATGAGAGCTATGGCAGTAGTCGTAAACTTTAGGTATTGTTGACAATGACTTAATCATATCCCATTATAATGCAGTTTTTCCTTAGTCAAAAACATAATAATAACAATCATTATTTGCGTCTAACTTCTAATTGTCTAAGTCACCCATACAGAGCCATTCTCATCACATTTGAATTCCCTTCTGTTTCCTCTTTTTTGTAACTTGCCAAAGAAATTAGTTATACTTAATGGGCTTGCCTTTATTACCTCAAGAGTGTTTCCTGCATGTTCCCTACAACCACCACAGCTACACTATGCTTTTAAGATATCATGTAAATTCCATTTAGCGTCCTTTTATATTGTTTACTGGCCTTGTGCTACTGTGGGTTCATCTTCTTGTTTAGCTGGATTTCATAATAACCTTGTCCACCTTCCTTCAGCCTCTTCCTTTTCCCTGATTACTCCCCTTCCCCTAGGCGCTGACAGCTGACGCACTGACTCTCTCACTTCCTCCCTGCTTTTATGGTCTCTTCAGTCTGTCTCATACATTCTCTAACTATTACAAATGCATGCAATAGCATTTTAAGGCCACATAGGGTCACACAATACCACCCACACCAGGTAGTAACGACTTTTTAAATATTATTCTGGCTTTTTTTTTGGGCCCTAGCTATTGCTGGACCCCCTTGCTGTTTACATGTATCTGAGATCTTTTAGCTCAAACTCCTTTATGTTGTATTGGTTGTTATGTTTCTTCCCAAATGAATTTACCAGAACATTTAAAAGAATAAAAGCTTTTTATTCCCTCAATGTTAAGATGCTGCCAAGACTGCCATTTATGTCTGTCTCTTTAGCACCACCTGACAAAATGATTCCTTAATGGTTGAGAACTGCCAGTCTAGTTCACTGACAGGTTCCCAGAATCCTCAGTACTTACAGCAGTTTCTGACACTGAATAAACATCAATAGACTTTGACTTAATAAATGATTATTTTAGTTGTTTGCTGTTTATTCAGTTTTTAAAAAACGATCATATCCTTCTTCTCAGATTTCTGAAGTCCTTTCTCTATTTTAGCTGTTGTCTCTGTCCCCCATTTTATCATGTTTATTTCACTTAACTTGTCATTGTATGTTGGATGAGATTAGTTAGAAATACAGTATCAGCATTTATTATATATTTTCATAATTTTTCAACTTTTTATACTTAATTTTCTCTTTCTATATCTAAATTCTGTTAAGGTATTATTTTTAAAATAATTACTATTTTGTTACCATTTTGTTGATTTGTATATTCTCATTACCATTTACATTAATAATGCTTAATTTATTTTAATCCCACAAAATAGTTTTTATCTCCTTAGACTAACATTTTTGCCTTTCATCACTTATTTTCTTTCTTGCTTTTAAATGAGGAGCAACATTTCACACACAGAAGTGGAGTTAAGCCTTCCCCAAATTGCAGGGGTGAGGTGGTTAGAAATATTTAATATTCAATCCTTTCATAGGTTTTAATTTTCGTTTTTCTTCTTCTTCTTTTTTTTTTTTTTTTTTTTTTTGAGACGGAGTTTCACTCTTGTTGCCCAGGCTGGAGTGCAATGGCACAATCTCAGCTCACTGCAACCTCTGCCTCACGGGTTCAAGCGATTCTCCTGCCTCAGCCTCCCAAGTAGCTGGGATTACAAGCATGTGCCACCACGCCCGGCTACTTTATTATTTTATTTTTTTAGTAGAGACGGGGTTTCTCCATGTTGGTCAGGCTGGTCTCAAACTGCCAACCTCAGCCGATCCGCCCATCTCAGCCTCCCAAAGTGCTGGGATTACAGGCATGAGCCACTGTGCCCAGCCAATTTTAATTTTCGATAGAAATGATTATGTTTAACCTCAATATTAAACTTAATCCAAATCTCAGTGGAAGTGTGGGATATCCCCATTTTCACACATTGATTAACTCAAATATATAGAAGTAGATAGCCACTAAGATAAAACTGGGTAATGGCTTTTATTTGAGTTTCAGCCCATTTTATAATGAAGTTCTGAAAATCACCATATCTGAAAACCACAATTATTTGAGTATGGACACTTTTTAGAAGTGTTCATAGTATAGATAGAGAAAAACACATGTAAAAATCCAAATCTTTTTGAACATACCTGATATGGATGGAGGCACAAGACATGGATAACGTCCAAATGATTGGAATTCAAATATTTTCGTCTATTTTAATCATTAGCTTAGCAGAATGTTTGTTTGTTTGTTTGTTTGTTTTCTTTCCAAGGTTGAGAGAGGAAATAATAGTTTCTGATTCTGGGTTATTTTCGCTTTTGCTCCCAGTCTTGAAAAATAAGGGGAAACTGGCTAAGCAGTACTTGTCCCCTGTACATTTTCAGAAATGAGCTCCCCATGCTCTGAGAATTGAGATGCTTTCTTCCTATTCAGTGGTTTTTCCTCATGCCTCTCTCAGTGACTGGCTGTGGAATCAGAGCTCCAGAATCCTACATTCCAGGCTAACATTTTAACCACCTAACTTTGGTAAGACCCAGTCCCTCGCAAAAGAGCTTGCATCACTGAGAAGCAGTGTAGGAGGGGTCCTAACTCTTCCAACACTTAATTTTGGATAAACGAGAGCTCTTTTATTGGATAGGTTAGAGGCCTTGCAAAGCAAATTTTGTAAAATGTGAGACCCAGATTTTTCTCTAAGTCACCTGGATCTGGCCTACTAACCTTATTTACAGAACTTTCCAACATTCATTTCCTTCCTGAAGAGGATAAGAACATTGACCCCTCTGGCAACTCTCTCACACCTGAGAACATGGTGCCTTTGATCCCCTTGCTACTCACATTTAGGCATTCTCAAATCCCCTTCAGATGCCAAGGATGATGTTCCTAATTCTACTGTCATTAGCCTAGAATACCACTCTCAAGTCACCGCCCCTCTGCAAAAGGATAGGGCCAGAAATCTACACGTTTTCTCACTACATGGAACTTAATTATGTAGTACCTTAGTCAGGATCAACTAGCTCTATCTAGCTTTCGTGTCTTTAGCAAATATGATACAGCAGAAGCCTGAACCCGGGGTTACAACAAACCAACATACATGCATCTTTCATAATCACATGATTCTATATTCTAGAACACATCCTACAATGATAAAAATTCTTAGAATCTGGAGGCACAGGGAACAAAGACTATGACTTCATAAACTTCTATTCATCTCAGTTTCAGTGACCATACCAGCACTGCCTCGTTTGAAAAATAAGGTCATTTTGGCCTAATCCAAATGTGGTTTCCAGAAAAGAGTGACTTAGGGTGTCCAAATACATAGGTCACTTCACAGAGGAGCAAATGGATATATCAGGTGATTAATTCCAATGTCAGAGTTTCTTTATATTTATGAAAATGTATATAAATACATGCACGTATGTGTCTTTAAAATGTCATGAGGACCTATATGTTTGTTAATAAATATTTCCTCTGTCCTAAATTATAATTGTGGATGATTTAAATATTAGAAATTAAAAATTATGATGGTAATTTGGTAAAGGCCTATTTTTCAGCCATCTGAACTGGAAAGGCTGTATTTCCATGGTTAATGTTTCTAGGGACAGCTATCCTAGGGAAGAGGGGAGCATATTGTTAAACTAATCTACTTCTCAGGGTATTAGTTTGCTAGGGTTGCTATAACAAAGTGCTGCAAATTGAGTGGCTTAACCAACAGAAACTTATTATCTCGCAATTCTGGAGGCTAGAGGTCCAATATCGAGGTGTTGACAGTGTTAGTTTTTTCTGAGGGCTGAGAGAAACAATCTGTTCCATGCCTCTTCCCTACCTTCTGGTGGTCTGCTGGCAGGCTTTGGTGGTCCTCGGCTTGCAGATGCATAACTCTTATCTCTGCCTTCATCTTTGCATAGTGGTTTCCCAGTGTGTGTTTCTGGGTCCAAATTTCCACTTTTAATAAGAACATCATTGACATTGGATAAGGTCTCACTCTAATGACCTCATCTTCACTTGATTACATCTGCAATGACCCTATTTCCTATGAAGGTCACTTTTTTTTTTTTTTTTTAGACGGAGTCTCTGTTGCCCAGGCTGGAGTGCAGTGGCACAATCTTGGCTCACTGCAACCTCCACCTCCCTGGTTCAAGCAATTCCCCTGTCTCAGCCTCCTGAGTAGCTGGGACCATAGGCACGTGCTACCACACCCGGCTAATTTTTTTTTTTTTTTATTTTTAGTAAGGACGGAGTTTCACCATGGTGGCCAGACTGGTCTCGAACTACTGACCTCAGGAAATTCACCCGCCTTGGCCTCCCAAAGTGCTGGGATTACAGGCTTGAGCCACTGTGCCTGGCCAATTTTTGTATTTTTAGTAGAGATGGGGTTTCACCATGTTGGCCAGGCTAGTTTTGAACTCCTGACCTCAAGTGATCCACCTGTCTTGGCTTCCCAAAGTGCTGGGATTACAGGCATGAGCCACCGCATCCAGTCTGAAGGTAACATTTTGAGGTAATGGGGATTAGGACTTCAATATATAAATTTTTGGGGAAACAATTTGTATTATGCTTCCCCAGAGAAACAGAACAAATAATGATATATAAAAATATATGTTATCTGGTGACCCCTAAAGCAAATTGTGTCTCCCAAAATTTGTGTGTGTACGTGTGCGTGTGTGTGTGTGTGTGTGTGTGTGTGTGTGTATCATAAGCTAAATAGCCAGATAGCTGGTAAAACATTTCTAGGTGTGTCTGTTACCTCTGAGGATGTTTAGAGAAAAGATTAGCATTTGAATTTATAGAATAAGGCAAAGAAGATTACCCTCACCAATGGGGTGGCCATCATCCAATCCCTTGAAGGCTTGAACGAAGAGACAGAAGGGTGAAATCACTCTCCCTGCCTGAGCTGAGACATTTATATTCTTCTGCCCTTGATTATCAGTGCTCTTACTCTTGGACTGTGACCAGGATTGATACCATTGGCTCTCCTGATTTTCAGGCTTTTGGGCTTGGACTGAATTACAACACCAGCTTTCCTAGTTCTTCAGCTTGCAGACAGCAGATTGTGGGACTTTTCAACTTCTGTAATTGTATAAGCCAATTTCTATAATAAATCTCTCTATGTGTGTGTGTATGTTTATATGTACTTGTGTTGTATGCATATATATGTGTGTGTGTGTGTGTGTCCAGATGCTTCTCAACTTACAATGGGACTATATACCAATAAACCCATCATAAAATTGACAATATCATAAGTCAAAAATCCATTTAATACTCCAATGAATTATCATAAAGTTAAGAAATCGTAAGTCAAACAATCATTAAGTCCACATGTTCCTTAACTTATGGTGTTATGTCCCAATAAACGTATCTTAAAGTCAAAAAATCGTAAATCAAAACGTAACTTGGAGATCATCTCTATATGTGTGTGTATGTGTGTGTGTATGTATAAAAATATCCTATATATAGGGATATTTTATATTTATATCCTATATATATGGCCATTTCATATGTGTGTGTGTGTGTGTGTGTGTGTGTGCGCGCGTGAAATGAAAATAAAATATGAAATCTCTCGTTGGTTCTGTTTCTCTGGGGAACCCTGACTAATACAGGAGATTAGGTCTGAGAGGTGAGGGGCAGAGCCTTGTGAACTGCAAGGTGTAAGGACTTTGACTTTTACACCTTGAGTGAAGAAAATCATGGGAGAATTTTGAGCAAAGTACTTTTTAAAAGAATCATTCTAGCTACTGGGTTGAGAATAAAAATAGTAAACTAATAAATTAATAGTAGTCAAGTAGGTGTTGCCATATTATACATAGTGGGTCAGGCATATACATATAAAAACTCATTTAATGTGCTCCAGAGAGGGAGGCAAAATTCAAAGTAGGGAGACCTGTTTTGGGTATTCTTTTCTTGTTGTTGTTTTATTGATTGACAAAAGTTCCTTGCATATTCTAGGCATCACCTATTTTTTGGTGGCTATATGGGTTGCAGATATCTTCTCCCTGTCTGTGTTGTTTTACAATTTAAGTTGTGTCTCTTGTTATTCAGAAGTATAGAATATTAATGTAGTCAAATTCACCAACCTTTTTTTGATAGATTTTATTTCATTTTTCATAAACATTTGTATTGGGTCGTGCTGCTCACAGTCCTGCCACATGCAGACTCCTTCACACTGCCCATGATGTGGCATCTAAACATAAATCTCAATCCTGGTGCTTCCTGTTTAAAACTCTTAGAGAACTGCCTGTGGCTCTGTGACCCTCATCATTTAGCCTCCTGTAGGTCTACTGGCTCTAGGGTACTGTGATAACAGCCATGTATATGTATAAAAGGCATACCTTATTTTATTGTGCTTTGCTATATTGTTTAACTTCACAGATATTTTGCAAATTTGAAGTTTGTGGCAACTCCGTACCAAGCGAGTCTATTAGCACTGTTTTTTCCAATAGCATGTACTCACTTCATGCTTCTGTGTCACATTTTGGTAATTCTTGAAATATTTCAAACTTCTTCCTTATCTATTATTATGATCTGTAATTACTGATCTTTGATGTTAGTGTTGTAAGTGTCTTAAAGTTCAACAAACCACACCCTTACAAGACAGCAAACTTAAAAGTTATATGTGTTCTGGTTGCTCACCAACTGGCTGTTTCCCATCTCTATCCATCTCCTCTAGCCTTCCTATTCCCTGAGGTACAACAATGTTGAAATTAGGCCAATTAATAATGCTGCAATGGTATTTAAGTGTTCATGTGAAAGAAAGAGTCACAAATCTCTCACTTTAAAACAAAAGTTAGAAACGATTAAGCTTAGTGAGGAAGGCATGTTGAAAGCTAAGATGGGCCAAAAACTAGGCCTCTTGCACCAGTTAGCCAAGCTGTGAATACAAATAAAAAGTTCTTGAAGAAAATTAAAAGTGCTACTTCTGTTAACACACGAATGATAAGAAAGCAAAACAGGCCGGGCGCGGTGGCTCACACCTGTAATCTCAGCACTTTCAGAGGCTGAGGTGGGTGGATCACCTGAGGTCAGGAGTTGTAGACCAGCCTGACCAACATGGTGAAACCCTGTCTCTACCAAAAATACAAAAAAATTAGCCAGGAGTGCTGGTGCCTGCCTGTAATCCCAGTTACTCAGGAGGCTGAGGCAGGAGAAGTGCTTGAACATGATATGCAAAGGTGACAGTGAGGCAAGATTGTGCTGCTGCACTCCAGCCTGGGCAACAGAGAGAAAATTCTGTCTCCAAAATAAATAAATAAATAAATAAATAAATAAATAAATAAATAAATACAATTTAAAAAGCAAAAGAAAGAAAAGAAAAAGAAAAACAGCCTTATTGCTGATATGGAGAAAGTTTTAGTGACCTGGATAGACCAGGCCATCCACAACATTCCCTTAAGCCAAAACCTAATCCAGAGCAAGGCCCTGACTCTCTTCAGTACTATGAAGGCTAAGAGAGGGAAGAAAGCTGCAGAAGAAAAGTCTGAAACTCTTAGAGGTTGGTTCATGAGGTTTAAGGAAAGAAGCCATCTCCATAACATAAAAGTGCAAGGTGAAGCAGCAAGTGCTGATGTAGAAGCTGCAGCAAGATCCAGAAGATCTAGCTAAGATCACTAATGGAGATAACCACAGGAAACAACAGATTTTTTAAAATGTGGACGAAACAGCCTTCTATGTGAAAAAGATGCTATCTAAGACTTTCATAGCTAGAGAGGACAAGTCAACACCTGGCTTCAAAGCTTCAAAAGACAGGCTAACTCCCTTGTTAAGGGCTTATGCAGCTATTGAAGCCAATGCTCACTTACCATCCTGAAAATCCTAGGACCCTGAAGAATGATGCTAAATCTAGTCTGCCTGTGTTCTATAAATGAAACAACAAAGGCTGGGCTAAGGAAAAAAAAAGATTTCTTTCAAAATATTACTGCTCATTGAAAATGTGCCTGGTCACTCCAGATCTCTCCGAGGATGAAGATGTACAAAGAGATTAACATTGTTTTCATGCACAACACGCTGCAGTCATCATTCTGCAGTCCATGAGTCAAGGAGTAATGTCCACTTTCAAGTCTTATTTTAAAAAAATACATTTTATAAGGCTAGTTACCATAAATAGTGATTCCTCTGACAGATCTGGGTAACTAAATTGAAAACCTTCTTGAAAGAACTGACCACACTAGATGCTATTAAAAAGATTTGGTGATTCATGTGCCAGGTGCCATGGCTCGCGCCCGTAATCCCAGCACTTTGGGAGGCTGAGGTGGGTGGATCATGAGGTCACGAGTTCAAGACCAGCCTGGCCAAGATGGTGAAACCCCCTCTCTACTAAAAATACAAAAATTAGCTGGGTGCAGTGGCAGGTGCCCGTAATCGCAGCTACTTGGGAGGCTGAGACAGGAGAATTGCTTGAACTGGGGCGGCAGAGGTTGCAGTGAGCCGAGATCACACCACTGCACTCCAGCTTGGGCAACAGACTGAGACTCCGTCTCAAAAAAAAAAAAAAAAAATTGGTGATTCGTGCAAGGAGATCAAAATATCAACATTAACAAGAGTTTAGAGGAAGTTGATTCTTTGAGGGGTTGAAGACCAGTGGAAAAAGCCATTGCAAATGTGAGGAAAACAGCAAGAGAACCAGAATTAGAAGTAGAGCTTGAAGATGTGACTGAATTGCTGCAATCTCATGATAAAACTTGATCAGATGATGAGTTGCTTCTTGAATGAGAAAAGAAAGTGGTTTCTTGAGATGAAATCTACTCCTGGTGAAGATGCTGTGAACATTGTTTAAATGACAACAGAGGCTTTATAATGTTTTATAAATTTGGTTGATAAAGCAGCGGCAGAATTGAGAGGACTGATTCCGGTATTGAGAGTTCTTTTGTGAGACAAATGCTATCAAACACTGTCTTCTGCTACTGAGAAATCTTTTGTGAAAGAGTCAATTAATGTGGCAAACTTTATTGTTATCTTATTTTAAAAAATTGCCACAACCACCCTAACATCTAGCAACTGTCACCCTGATCAGCCGTCAACACCAAAGCAAGACAAAGATTACAACTTACTGAAGGCTCAGATAATTGTTAGCATTTTAGGAGTATTTTTAAATTATTTACATCATTTAGACAGATTGCACACTGAACAGATGATAGTGTAGTGTAAACATAACTTTTATAGGCACTGGGAAACCAAAAAATTTGTTTGACTCACTTTAGGGTGACACGCATTTTATTGAACTGATCTGGAACCAAACCTGCAATCTCTTTGAGGTATGCCTGCATGCACAGATAAATTTTACATACCATTTTAACAGCTGGCTCATTTATGGAGGCCAAGGGTTAAAGGCTCCAGGTTAATCATCCTGTTGTATTTACAGCTTATCACTCTAGGCTTCTCTTCTGGCACTTTTCCTACTCCCAAAGCACAAAACTCCAGGAATATTGAACTATCTTACAAAACATACACCACTGTTTATACCACAGAGTCTAAACTCATTATTTATGTAACTTTAACTCAATCTTGATGAAGTCTAATTTATCTATTTCTTTTTCTTTTGTTGCTTATGTCTTTAGTATTATGTCTAAAAAACCACAGCCTAGCCCAAGATCATAAAGATTTACTCTTCAGTAAATCTTTCTTAGAATTTTTATTCTAAGAGTTTTATTGTTTTAGCTTTTACATTTAGACTTGTGCTGCATTTTGAGTTACATTTCTTATGGTGTGAGGTAGTGGGCCCAGCTTCATTTTTTGCATGTGGCTATCCAGTTGTCCCAGCACTAACTGTTGAAAAGACTGCTTCCCACTGAATTATCTTCAGACTTTATTGAAAATCAATTGACCATAAATGTTGAGGTTTATTTTAAGACTCTAAATTTTATTGTATTAAGCTGAATGTCTATCACTATGCCACACTATGTTGATAAACGTAGCTTTGTGGTATGTTTTGAGATAGGGAAGTATGAGTCTTTCAACTTTGTTCTTTTTCAAGTTTGTTTTGGCAATTTTGGATCCTGCACATTTCCATATGAATTTTAAGACCAACTTATAAATTTCTGCAAAAAGGAAGCTGGGATTTTGATAGGAATTGTGATGAAATGCTACATCAACTTGAATATTGCCATCTGAGCAATATTGACTTCAAATCAATAAATAAGAAATGTCTATTTATTTAGATCTTTAATATTTCCAACAATATTTAATATCTTTCAGTGTACAAGTGTTACATTTATTTTGTTAGTTTATTTCTTTTTGATGCCATGGTAAATAGAATTGTTTTCTCTATTTTCAGATTATTCATTGCTATAATAGACTAAAACATATTTTTGTATATTGATTGCTATGGACTATGTCCTCCAAATTTCATATATTACAGCTCTAACCCTCAATAAAATGGTATTTGGAGATGGAATCTTTGGGAGATAATTAGGTTTAGATGAGGTCATGATGGTAACAGTGGCCTTATAAAAAGGGACACCAGAGATCTCACACTCCACCCTGACCCAACCCCAAGCACACACAAAAAGAGGTAAATGTGAGTATACCGTGAGGGGGTAACCAGCATAAGTCAAGAGAAAAGGCCTCAGAATGAAATCTGTCTTGCTGGCTTTGATCTTAAACTTATCAGGCTTCAGAACTGTGAGAAATAAATTTCTGTTGTTTAAGCCACCTCTTCCATAGTATTTTTGTTATGGCAGCCTGAGCTGACCCTGATGGATCATGTATAATGTAACCTTGTTGAAGTTGCTTTAATTGTATGTATGTGTGTATTCCTTGATAATCCTACATAAAAGATTATGCAACTGTGAATAGAGATAGTTTTACTTTTTCTTATCTATTCTGGATAACTTTTATTCACTTTATTTTCTTGCCTAATTCCACTGGCTAACATTTCCAATATATTGTTGAACAGAAGTGGTGAGAGTGGAAAAATCTTTGTCTTGTGAATGATCTTAGAAGAAAAGAATTGTCTTTCACTCTTAAGTATGATGTTAGCTGTGGGGTTTTTCTAAGCATCTTTATCAGGTTGAATAATTTCTCTTCTTTTCCCAGCTTGTTTATCACAAAAGCATGTTGAAATTTGTCAAATGCTTTTTCTGCGTCTATTAAAATTATCATATAATTTTTGTCCTGTATTCAATGGTACATTAGATTAATTGATGTGGGGATGTTAAACCAACTTTGTATTCTTGAAATAAATATCATTTATTCATGGTGTATAATATTTTTTTCATACGCTACTGAATTTGGTTTGGTAGTACTTTTCTGAGTATTATGTGTTTATTAAGAAGGGATATTGGCCTGAAGTTTTCTTTTCTTTTTTCTTTCTTTTTTTTTTTTTTTGTGAGACAGAGTCTTGCTCTGTCACCCAGGCTGGAGTGCAATGGCCCAATCTCGGCTCACTGCCACTACTGCCTCCTGAGTTTGAGTGATTCTCCTGTCTCAGCCTCCCGAGTAGGTGGGAGTACAGGCATGAATCACCAGGCCTGGCTAATTTTTGTACTTTTAGTAGAGACAGGGTTTTGCCATGTTGACCTGGCTGGTCTCGATCCCTTGACCTCAGGTGATCCTTTCGCCTCAGCTTCCCAAAGTGCTGGGATTACAGGCATGAGCCATCGTGCCTGGCCGAAGTTTTCTTTTCTTGTTGATTTCTTTGGTTGGAATCAGAGTAATACTTGCCTTATAGAAATAGTTGTAAATTGTTTCCTCCTCTTCTATATTTTGGAATAGTTTCTGAAGGGTTATTCTTTAATTGTTCAGTGGAATTTACCAGTGAAGCCATCAGGACCTGTGCTTTTCCTTCTGGATAGGTTTTTTTCTTGCTAATTCAATTTCTTTGTGTTAGATCTAGTCAGATTTTTTTTTAATGTCTTCTTGAGTTGATTTAGTTCGTTTGTGTTTTTCTAGGAATCTGGCCATTTTATCTATCTTTTTTAGCATAGTTGTTCATAGTATTCCTTCTTATTCCTGTTTATTTCAGTAAGGCTGTTAGTGATGGTTCTTTTATTCTTGCTTGTATTGAATCTTCTCTCTTTTTTTTTCTTAGTTTCACTAAAGATTTGCCAATTTTGGTTTCATTGATTTTCTGTATTGATATTCTGTCTCTTTCTTTTCTAATCTTTATCATTTCCTCTCTTCGGTTTGCTTTTGTTTTAGCTTTCTTTTTTTCTAGTCTCATGCCTCTAATGAAAGGCCTCATCTCTTCCAACTCATTCTCTTCAATTGTTGCCAAAATTGTTTGTGTATCTGAAACACAAATTTGATGGTGTCACTTAGAAGCTTAAGTCTTCTCATTGTTCCCGTTCCTTACAAAATAAAATTCAAATTTTGTAGAATGGCAAACAACACCTTTCATGATCTTAACCAGTTTACCTTAACAATCAAACCCACCTTTCCAATCACATAAAATCACCTGGAATTTATAGATAACATTGTTTAACCTCTTTTCCTTTGTACTTGTGTTTTCTTAATTTGTTCTTTTCACCTACTGACTTTTTAGAAAATACCTTCTTTAACTCCAGTCACCCACACTTTTTATTTATTTCCTTTTCCCTGGTACCATTACACTTTGCACCAACTTCTTTTAGTTACCAAATTCTTTATTAATACACGCCTCCTTCATTATTCTTTGAATTCCAGGATGTACAATCCCATTTTAGAAATTATATCCCAGTAACTGACACATAGTGAGTGGTCAGTGTTTGTGGAGATAGGAAAAAGTGGTATGGTCTGATATCACTTCAACTGAAAAAAATGAGAAAAAGGATGATGTACTTCAGCCAGTGAAATCGAAAAGAGTGATGGAAAATGACCACACACTCCATATGGCTTTGGTTCGTAAGACACAGAATACTGATATCCTTGTGCGAAGAACTAACTTGCTGCTGAGAGGTCAGTTCAGAGGATGCTCAAGCTCCGTTATCACCTTCATTTTACTAAACTGAGAGAGGAAAGTTGAGGAATGCATCAACAGTTAAGCAGAGTGCAGGTTCCTACAGCGACTGGAGTTTTTTGGTAGTTGGGAATGTTTCCCTCAATCTTGGGGCAAGCCGTCAGCAGTGGCAGGAACAGGAGCAGACACACCTGAGAAACCCTTTCTTTCCCCAATCGTATTCTGCCTTAGCTTTAGGCTTGCATGCCCATCACGCACGCGTCAATTTTTCGCTTTTAGGATGGGCGGGGCAGAGTCTTTGCTCCTTTGGAGATCCTGAGGGGGTGGAGCTAAGCTGTTTCCAGGGTGACAGAGTGGCGACCTCGGTGGTCGATTGAGCAGGTCTGAGAATTGTTCCCAAAGGGCTGTGCGTCATCGACTCGTCGGAGCTGTCATGGCGGGTGTGCTGAAGAAGGTGAGACGAATGGAGGTCACTGTTGGAATTTAGACTGTTGGGGTAGACTCAGTCCGATAGCCCTAATTCCCGCGGGTGTTGACCCTAACTGTCGCGGGTTCGGCGGTGCTTTTCGGGGACTCGTTCTGCATGCCCTACCTGGTAGGGCCGGTTAGTGGTTCCGCTCGGAGAGTGAGAAAAAAAGCTCCAAACAAGCGGGACTGAGAGACCAGTAGCTGGCTTTAGACCAGTTTTAGCCGGGGGATTCGTGGTTTTGTATTTCCTTAGCGTGCTGGACGTATGGAAACCGTAGTAAACAGCATGAATCGTGTTTTGTTTTTGAACAGACCACTGGCCTTGTGGGATTGGCTGTGTGCAGTACTCCACACGAGGTATGTACCTTTGTTCTTTCTTCATTCCTGAATTCCCAAAGAAGACTAAATTCCTGTCACTTTGCTTATTGCAGGGTTAACGGGATACTGATATTTCAAGCCCTTAATTACAACCCGCGTGAGCTCTTGAGTTACGGGCGCTGTCCACCTACTTCGTTGATCCGATGTCGCATTTTTATTTATTTATTTCTGCCATGACCCCTTTATTAAGCCAGTTTTCTTGTTGACTTTTTCCTTGACATTTTCGTGGCTTCACTTGTACGTGCTTCTGTCAGCGCCATCTCAAATTTATATCTCCATTTTCCATCTTTTCTCCCTGCCTCACCGTTTATGCTTAGGTGAGTTGGATTACATATATTTAAGCTTACTGAAGGTACTGCCTGCTTTTCCTTCTGTAGGTCTTTTCCATTTGTATTCACGAATGTTTTCATAAAAAAAACCCACAAAATTTTTTTATCCTTCTCCCTTCTATAATCGCACCATTTCTCTGCTTCTCTTTACAGATAACTCAAAAGAGTTATCTCTATTTTCTCCAATTTCTTTTTTATTCACCTTGAATGCACTCAGTCACCCTTGGCGTTTTTCAAGTTCCCCAGTTATCTCCGTGCTGCCAAATCCAATGGTCAGCTCATCTTTCTCACCTTCATTGACCTAATAGCAGCGTTTTTTGACACATTTGACACTTTCTCCATTATGCGCTTTCTTTACTGGGCTTCAGGACTCCCCCAGTCTCCTGATGTTTCCCCCCCTACTCTTTGGCTTTCTCTTTTTCTGGTTATTTCTCTTATGCCCACTTTTAAAATTTGACTTACTCAGAATTTAGCTCTTGGGCCTTTTCTTTTCCACCTGTACTCAGTCACTGAGAGAGCAAATCCAAATAGAGAACAGTTTTAAATACCACCTCTACACTGGTAACAGATTTCCATGTAAAGCACTGACTTCTTCCTTTATGAAAGTCTTGAATATTTAATTGCTTAGTGGGCATTTCCACTTGTATATGTCAGACAGGCAGCCCAAAGTTAACGTGTCCGAAATGGGATTCCTGATATTCTGCCTAAAACCTGCTCTTCTCTCAGGCTTGCTTATCTCAATTAATGGCAGCTCAATTATTTTGACTCAGGTCAGAAACTTGAAATCATCTTTGATTCCTTCCTTTCTCTTACACTCCACATTTGTTATTTCAGTAAATCCTCTAGGTTCCACCTTCAAAATATATCTTGATTTTGACAACATCTCACTACCTCCTCTGCTGCTACCGTCTTCCTCAGTCACCATCATCACTGATGTGGATAATTGCATTCACTTCCTAACTGCCTCTCAATGCTTGTCACAGCCTCCATTTGGTCTTTTTTTCCAGCCAGGCTACTAGAGTTAGTCTGTTAAAATATAAGGTAGGGTCAGATCTCTCCTTTCCTTAAAAGTAGTGGCTTTCCATTTCACTCTAAATAAATAAAGACAAGGTTCTTATTGTGACCCTCCGGTTCACTATTCTACTGTTTTATTTTGTTATCTCTCTACTAGAATGTAGGTTTAAGGAAGGCAGGAATTTTTAATTGTTTCACTGCTAGAACTCTGTCACATAGTATGTGCTCAGTAAATAGTGTTAGTTGAATGAGTGTCTTGCACTTGCTATGATTTCATAATAACTTTATTGTCATTGTTGTAAAGAACTGAACTCATGGTTTTTCCCTTCTAAATGTATTTGATTTCGTAATAACTTTATTGTCATTGTTGTAAAGAACTGAACTCATGGTTTTTCCCTTCTAAATATATTTCTTCCTCTGTGGGATGTATTTTTCTTGATAGTTTCATATCTTTCTGCTCCCTAGGCTGGGAATTTGGACATCATAGTTGTTATTTCTTTTGTACTCTCGTATTCATTTCAATGATGATTTTTATTATTATTATTTTTGCTGATCCTTTTCTATAACAGCTCTCCAGTCTGACTCCTGTTTACTATTTCTGTTGTTACTACCACAGTTCAGGTCCTTGTTCTTGTTTAGAGAATTGCAACAACCTCCTTACTGGCCTTTCTGCCTTGTTTCTCTTTCAGTCCTTTTAACTCAATACAACAAAGCTAATTTTCCTAATCTAATCATATGACTCTTCTAAATCTTTTAATTGTCCACAGAATAAAGCCCGAATGCTTTAACTTGCAATGCAGAACCGCTTATAATCTGACATTTTCTCCAACTTTATCTCCTATGTATTTACTTATGTGTCCTGTACAGCAGTACATTCCAAAATCCCCAGTGGTTGTCTGAAAACCACATATAGTACCAAACTCTATGTATGCTATGTTTTTTCATACCTACCCGTAATAAAATTTAATTTATAAATTAGGCACAGTAAGAGATAAGCAGGCTGGACATGCTGGCTCATGCCTGTAATCCCAACACTTTGGGAGGCTGAGCTGGGTGGATTGCTTGAGCCCAGGAGTTTAAGACTAGCCTGAGCAACATGGCAAAACCCCGTCTCTACAAAAAATGCGGAAATTAGTCAGGTGTGGTGGTGTGCACCTATAGTCCCAGCTACTCGGGAGGTAGAGGCAGGAGGATTGCTTGAGCCCCAGAGGTTGAGGCTACAGTGAGCTGTGATGATGCCACTGCACTCCAGCCTGGGTGATGGACTGAGACCCTGTCTAAAAAAAAAAAAAAGATAGAGATAACAACTAATAAAATAGAACAATTACAACAATATACTGTAATAAAAGTTATGTGAATGTGGTCTGTTTCTCTCAAAATATCTTATTGTAATGTACTACTCTCTTGTGCTGAAGAAAGGACAGAGTGGGATAGTGTGAGATTTCATCACACTACTTTAAATGGCACGTAGTTTAAAACTTATAAATTGTTTATTTCTGGAATTTTTCATTTAATATTTTCTGACTGAGATTAACTGTTAGTAACTGAAACCTTGGAAAATGAAACCACAGATGGGTAAAGGGGAGCTACTGTATTCTAACCAAGTGCTGTCCAATAAAAATATAATGCGAGCCTTAAATGTAAGCCATGTTTGTATGTAATTTATAATTTTCTAGGACTAATTTTTTAATGAAGAAAAAGGTAAAATTTAATTATTTTATTTACCCTAACACATCTAAAATATTGCCATTTCAGTATATAATAAAAAAAATTAACAATATTTTATAGTGGTTTTTTTTTCATACTAAATTTTCAAAATTCGGTGTGTATTTATACTTATACCACATCTCAGTTTGGACTAGCCACATATCAAGTGCTCAATAGCCATATTTAGCTAGCATCTACTCTTTTGGACAGCACAGTTCAAGAAAAGAGAACTGTATACCACTTCCTTATGTTCGCTGTATTTTCTGCCATTCAGTTCTATGTATTCTCTATGTAATTGCCTTTTCCAATATCTTCAAGTTTCTATGATCTACCATCCGTCTGGGTCTATCTTAGATGCTACCTTTTCGAAATATGAACCCTTCTCTGGTCTCAGCTGAAGTGAATTCTTCTGCTATAGAAAAATAATGCTAATACTTAGTGAAACTTAATGTGTACCAGCTACTGTTCTAAGTTATATATACCCTATGAAGCAGTATTATTCCCATCTTACAGATGAGGAAAGGAGGCACAAAGATGGAAATAACTTGTTCAGTGCACCTAAGGAGTGGAGCCAGTGTAAACTCAAGCAGTTAGGTTCTGGTTAGCACACCCTTAACCATTGCTGAGTATTATAATATCTCTTTGATCTATGTATTTCCCCATCCCTGCCAAACACACTTATTTTTTCTTTTTATCATTTTTATTATTATTCCTCTTCTATATCTTACCCTGTGATATGGTTTAGCTCTGTCCCCATCCAAATCTCATCTTGAATTGTAGCTCCCATAATCCCCATGTGTCGTGGGAGAGGGACCTGGTGGGAGGTAATTGAATCTTGGGGTGGGTTTTTCCCATGCTGTTCTTTTGATAGTGAAGAAGTCTCATGAGATCTGATGGTTTTATAAAGGGCAGTTCTCCTGCACAGGCTCTCTTGCTTCCTGCCATGTAAGACGTGCCTTTGACCCTCTTTCACGTTCTGCCATGATTGTGAGGCTTCTTCAGCCATGTGGAGCTGTGAGTTCATTAAACTTCTTTTCCTTTATAAATCACCCAGTCTTGGGAATGTCTCTATTAGCAGCATGAGAACAGGTAAGTACACTCTATAGTACCTTAAACATATTGGAGTGTGATCCGTGTCCAGTCTATCTTTATACGCAAACAGTGTGGTATTGTACATGGGAGTACTGAGTATATTTTGCCATGGGTGGTGATTGTCTGGGGCTGGTGTTGCGTGGTGGTAAAAATAATTTACCAAGACATTTGAGGTAAAGAAAGGCAGATTTATTAGAGAAAGTATGAAAATACATTGCAAGAAAGCTATTGACAAGTCAGCAGAAGAAGAGCTGACTGCAAGTAGCAAAGGCTTGCTGGGGATCTTAAAGGATGGTGCTTGTGCTGTGTGCCGAAGAGAGCTTTGTGCAGTACTGATAACACCTAGGTTGCAGTGAGCTATCAGGGGAGGGTCTGGTGATAGCTGGGCACATGAAGATTGTGAGTTATTTGTGCAGGAGGACTATGTGTCCTGGACCATGAAGAAAGACAGACTTACAGCTTACCTGCTTTTTATTTTTGCTTTACCCTGTTGCCGCACACAATTTTTTTTTTTTTTTTAGTTATACTTTAAGTTCTGGGATACACGTGCAGAATGTGCAGGTTTGTTACATAGGTATACACATGCCATGGTGGTTTGCTGCACCCATCAACCCGTCATCTACATTAGGTATTTCTCCTAATGCTATCCCTCCCCTAGCCCCCCACCCACTGACAGGCACTGGTGTGTCATGTTCCCCTCCCTGTGTCCATTTGTTCTCATTGTTCAGCTCTCACTTATGAGTGAGAACATGTGGTGTTTGGTTTTCTGTTCTTGTGTTAGTTTGCTGAGAATGATGGTTTCCAGCTTCATCCATTTCCCTGCAAAGGACATGAACTCATCCTTTTTTATGGCTGCATAGTATTCCATGGTGTATATGTGCCATATTTTCTTTACCCAGTCTATCATTGGGCATTTTGGGTTGGTTCCAAGTCTTTGCTATTGTCAATAGTGAGGACTGCACACTTTTTTTTTTTTTTTTTAAAGGTTGCTCTTGAGGAGAAGGGTTTATATACTTGTAATTATTGAGATTTGCTCCTGGAGTGATCATGTCTTGTTTGTTTCACCTAATCTGGTTTATGCCTGTGGTTTGGCATAATGATTAATAGGTATCTTTTCACTGTCATAAGTGTCCAAGTTTGGATGATAAATTAAATTTCCATACTATTCATAACATTTTTTTCTTTTCTTCTATATTAATCATCCCATTTTCATCTGCATTTCTCTAGAAACTGATATATTTTTGTCATGAAAGATGAAAATTTTAAACCTGCATTTTAGATCAGATTAAAACTTAATTAAAATGCTGTATTAAAAACTAATATATGCATTATATATTTAAATTGGAGAGGATCAACTTCTTACTAAGTGATTTCTATACTGAAGTTTAAGTTCAGTATGCTTCAATACATGCTATGCATTGACTCAGTTCTCTTGCTACTTTTTCTGTTGAGCCTTTTATGCAGACTTTATGTCATAACTCATTCATAATCAGAAGCGAGAACACTGAAGTATTATGACTATATTTAGTTAAATTTGATCATACAGATGTAATGCTTATATGTGTTTATTTCTACAGAAATTCAAATAAGAAACATTGAAAAAAAAGAAAAAAGAATTTGCAGGGCTTAGGACTTCACTTTGAAAAATACTGATTCAGGCTAGGTGGGCTCATGCCTTTAATCCCTGCACTTTGGGAGGCCGAGGTGGGCACATCACCTGAGGTCAGGAGTTTGAGACCATCCTGGCCAACATGGCAAAACCCTGTCTCTCCTAAAAATACAAAAAGTAGTCAGGCGTCGTGGCAGGCACCTGTAATCCAGCTACTTGGGAGGCAGAGGCAGGAGAATCACTTGCCCCAGGAGGTGGAGGTTGTAGTGAGCCGAGATCACGCCATTGTACTCCAGCCTGGTCTATAAGAGCAAAACTCTGTCTCTGGGGGAAAAGAAAAAAAGGAAAGAAAGAAAACTACTGATTTAGTAAATGACTTGATTTCCAAAAAGGTCATTAGCAATAAGTTAGTTTTGTTTCTGATTAGCCTGGTCAACATGGCAGAACCCCAACTCTACTAAAAATACAAAAATTAGCCAAGTGTGGTGGCGGCCACCTGTAATCCCAGCTACTTTGGAGGCAGAGGCAGGAGAATTGCTTGAACCCGGGAAATGGAGGTTGCAATGAGCCGACATCATGCCATTGTACAACGAGTGAAACTTCATCTCAAAAAAAAAAGAAAGAAAGGAAGGAAGAAAAATACAGATTTGGTAAATGATTTGATTTCCAAAAAGGTCATTAGTTAGTTTTGTTTCTACTTGTTATCATACCTTTCACTTATCTAGAACTTGTCATACATAGAAAATACAGAATGTTCCCACATTTATATACAGGTTTTTCCTAGGTTGTAAAGGGTGTAGATAGGGCACAGACATAAAGAAGTCACAGCAAAGAAGAATTAAAAAAAAAAAAAAACAGATGTGAGTTTTGTTTGTTTTGTCTATGAGACTTTTTAAAGTCTTACAAAGACTTTTTAAAGACTTACAAAAGTCTTTGGTAATATTTTAACCTATGGAAATTTGTATGGTTTGTCTTTTCAGAGGCTAAGTATATTGTACACAAAGATTCTTGATGTTCTTGCGGAAATCCCTAAAAATGCAGCATATAGAAAGTATACAGAACAGATTACAAATGAGAAGCTGGCTATGGTTAAAGCGGTAAGTAGCTAAATCAGTTTTGTTTTCTTGGATTTGTGGTATCATTTAACCGAAAAGTTTAGTTCCTTATTTTTTATATATCCTACACATTTTTCTTCTATTCTCCTTCCTTCAGTGCTCTTTTCCCATTCCTCCCTTTTATTCGGCAAACTCTTGTTTATTGAGTGTTTTCTATATGCAGGGCTCTGTTATATACTGGAGTTTGAGAGTAGGATCAGATCCTTCCTTGAAGTAACATTGTAGCTGTTCCTTTTACCTCTCTTCCCTATTTAGTCCTTTATTGATCTTTTGCTTTTTGTCTATGGATATATCAGTCTTGATCTCGTTTTTCTAATCTTAGAGAACAATAAAAGAAAAACAAAAAAAGGGCATTTTTTTTTCCCAAAGAAACCTATCAAAAAGACTAGACTGCTATTAGCAGTTAAAGTATACAAGAGGATGTGAACAGGTTATATGCAAATACTATGCCATTTTATATAAGGGACTTGAGCATCCTTGTATTTTGGCATCTATAGGAATCCTGGAACCAATCTTTCATGGATACTTATTAACTGCTATTAAATAGCAGTTAATAAAAGTCTAGACTGCTGATTCATACCAAACTGTATTGCACTATTGTTAAATTTTCACACTAGCAATCATTAAATGGACTCTATGTAATTATCTAAAATAGTGCTTAAAAACTCTGAAGGAAATTTATATACATGCATAAGTGATCCTAGGCACACATATTTCTTCTTATTAGATTACCAGACTATATAGTTCAAAGAGAATTCCTATCTTTTGTTAGGTATGCAACAAAACATGTGGTTTGTTTTATATTGTTTTTTGTATTGTATTATATGATGGGTCTCACTCTGTTACCCAGTCCAGAGTGCAGTGGCACGATCACAGCTCACTATAGCCTTGACCTGCCAGTCTCAAGCAATCCTCCTACCTCAGCCTCCCAAGTAGCTGGGACCACAGGCATTCACCATCATGCCCAGCTAATTTTTAAAATTTTTTGTAGAGGTGGAGTTTCACTGTGTTGCCCTAGCTGATGTCAAACTCTTTGGAAGGTCAAGTGACCTTCCTGCCTTGACCTTCCAAAGTGCTGGGATCATAGGTATGAGCCACCTGCACCCGGTGCCTCTCCCATTTTATCATCATCTTTCAAATAGCCTCAAATATTTTTAGCTTGTTCCTATCTTAAAATAAAAAAAACCTATATGCTTATATTTTTCTTTACTTATTGCCCTATTTTTCTGTTTTCTCCCATAGCCAGTTTCAACCAAAGAAGGGTTTACTCTCATACTTCTTTACTTACTGGTTCTAAAATCCTTTTCTCTGCTATTTAAACCGCTTTATAACTAATTGATCTGTTTGTACTTCCATTATACTTCATTACATGCTCTACCATATAGCCAATAATAGAGTGATTTTTTTTTCAATATGTAAATCTTGTGATGGTACAGTTGTCCCTTGGTATCCATGAAAGATTGGTTCCAGGATTCCCATGGATGCCAAAATACAAGGATGCTCAAGTCCCTTATATAAAATGGCATAGTATTTGCATATAACCTGTTCACATCCTCTTGTATACTTTACATCATCTCTAGTTTACTTATAATACCTACTACAATGTAATGCTATGTAAATAGTTATACTGTATTTTAAAAATTGCTGTATTGTTATTTTTATTGTGTGTGTTTTTTTTAATGTTTTCCATCTGTGGTTGGTTGAATCCATTCTCAGTTGAATCCACAGATATGGATCCTGAGGGCCAACTGTACTGTCTTGCTTAACATCTTACTGTGGTTTTCTGTTCAGTGTTTCTCAAAGGCTGAGTTTAAGGATATATGTTGAACTGGTTGTATGAAACTTACTTAGCTACCTTTATCTGCATGATTTTGATGTATGGCCATGTTTGGGAACCATTGGCCTAACAGGGTAAAGTCCTTAACATGGTATAGAAGACCTTCTAAGTTCTGGCTCTTGGTTATTTTCTCAATCATATGCTGTTGCTTCTTGTTTTATACTCTATTCTTAAGCAATACCAAACTGCTAGCAGTTCTGTGGATTCCTTGCATTTTTATTTTTGTGTTCATTTATATTTTCTCATTTCCTGGAATGCCTTTACCTTGTCTGATAGTTCTTACTTTTTCTTTATAAATCATCACTTCTTCTGTGAAACCTTTTCTTACTTTCTTAAGTAGAGTTTGACAACTTCGTTACCTCCTTTCAGTTTTACTGGTCATAACTGTATTATGTCTCCACCAGCCATAAGCTACTTGTTAATGATATTGTATTCAACTTTGTATCCTTAGACTCTAGCATAGTACCTGAAACACAAGGTTCCTTAGAAATGTTTCTTTATCCAAAAGGCTAGATATAACCCCAAACACTTAACAGTTGTATCTCTGATTCCTGTTTTTGGTAAAATTGTCACAGATTTTTAATCCTGCATAGAGCCACACACAAAATCTTCAGTGAATATTGCCATGATTATACAATATCTATTTACTAAGCCTAAAGTAGAAATAAAAGTAACTTTTTTCTTTTTTCAGATTATTACTAGGGAGATAGTAATATTTTGGTGAAAAGCATTGGTTTGTGTCCCTGTCCAAGATTTTCATCTTAGTTCTAATACTTATTTGTGGAGTGACTTGGCATATTGCTAATGTTCTCTGTCTCAATTTCATCATTTATAACTTGGGTATAATAATACCCACCTTGAACACTTTTTGTTAGAACTGAATGAGGTAATGTATGTAAAAGCTTAACATAGTCCCAAGTATATAGTGAGCATTCAGTACATGGTACCTTATCAAGTTTAATGGTATTATGCCATTGGTGACTAAAAATCACATTATTCACTATCAGTAAGACAAATTTTGAATTGTTCACCTAACACTGGCTTTTTCTGAACTGAAAGTGTTGTTGAACATTCCTTGCCTTCTTTACCTTTACTCTCCCGAGTCTCTTAAAACAGTGACCAGCTTCCCTGTTTTGTTTTTGATTTTTGGTCTCATATATGAGTTAATTCCCTGTAAATAATCTGTCTCAAACATGCTCATTACTTTTTCCCCTTTTTCCCCCCTTTTCCACTGTTTTTTTTGTATTCACTTCTTTCACCAAGAAACATTTATTGAATGACTGCTACATGCCATGTGTGGTTCTAGCATGGAAACTTGTGCTTAGTTGGCACAAAACAGATTAAAAATCCTTGCCTTCTTGGAGATTACGTGTTAGTGATGGGAGACCAAAAGAAAAAAAAAGTAAAAAGTGAGTAAAGAAGTACATAGTGTGTTAGAAAATAGTAAGTGCAGTGAAGGAAAATAAAACAAGGAAAATGTGTACCATTGTGGGGATGGGGGATGTTACACTGTGTATTACTTTACTATGGCTGCTGTAATATTCCCACAAACTTTGTGGCTTAAAACAATATAAGTTTATTTTATTAGATTTCTGGAGGCAAGAAGTTGGAAATCAACATCAGGGACCCAAATCAAGGTGGTGGTGTCAGGGCTGTGCTTGCTTTGGAGAATATGGGGTAGAATCTGTTCTTGCCTCTTTCAGCTTCTGGTGCTTTTGGCATTCATTGGCTTGTGGTCTCATCACTGCAGTTTCTGCCTTTGTGGTTACATTACCTTTTCCTTTTCTGTGTGTAATATCCCTCCCTCTCTCTTATAAGGACACTTATAATTGCAGTTAGGGACTATATGGATAATTCAGGAAAATCTCCCTATGTCAGCATCCTTAACTTGATCATATATGTGAAGTCTTTGCTGTATAAAGTAACAGTCACAGTTTCTAGAAGTTAATACATGTATATCTTTTGTGGTGTTATTCAGCCTGTCACAATGTAAATTATCAGTAGTTATCAATAAGAAGGTGTTATTTGAGCAAAGATTTGAAAGGTGGTGAAGGAACAAGTGATGCAGATACCCTGGGCCATCCAGCAGATACTCTGAGGCAGTAACACATCAAGTCTTGTGTTGAAAAACAAAATGTCTTATTTTGTCCCTCTTTATTCCATTTATTGGCCAGAAAAACACCCTGAAATGACAAAGCCTTATTTACGTATGTGGGTATATTTACAGATTTCTGGCTCAAAAAGCTCAGTTTACTAGAAAATAACTAAATGTCGTTGAGTGTTCGAGGTACTATATTAACATTTTGTTTTTAAAAACTTTTATTCAAGAATTATATACATTACAAATGTGTAGAAAAAAAGGACTTTTCCAGAATAACCAAACCCTTGCCTCTTCCCCTTCAATTTACTACTTGTAAAGCTAATCTCTATTTGGACTTCTTTTTGCCTGTTTTTGAATTTTATATAAGTGAAATCATTAGCATGTACTGTCTTGTACGTACTATACTCTGGCTTTTGCTTAATACTGTGGTTAAGAGAATCATCTATATTATTGCATACAGTTTATTCATTTTCATTGCTGTGAAGTATTATATCCAAATATTATAATTAATTGATCCATTTTATTACAGATGGTCATTTGGGTTATTTCTAGTTTGGGGCTGTAATTTGTGCTGCTGTGAATATTCTCAAACATGTTTTTTAAAAAATATATTATGCGGCCAGGCAGGGTGGCTCACGCCTGTAATCCCAGCACCTTGGGAGGCTGAGGTGGGTGGATCACGAGGTCAGGAGATCAAGACCATCCTGGCTAACACAGTGAAACCTCATCTCTACTAAAAATGGAAAAAAATTAGCTGAGCGTGGTGGCGGGCGCCTCTAGTCCCAGCTACTTGGGAGGCTGAGGCAGGAGAATGGCTTGAATCTGGGAGGCAGAGCTTGCAGTGAGCAGAGATTGTGCCACAGCACTCCAGCCTGGACAGAGCGAGACTCATCTCAAAAAAAAAAAAAAAAATTAAATAAAAATAAAATTAAAAAATAAAAATAAAACATATATACACACACACACACATACACATATGTGTATATGTGTATATGTGTATGTGTGTATATATATACACGCATATACAGACACGTGTGTGTGTGTATATATATTACGCATTTCTGTTTGGCGTTATGCCTAGGAGTGTAATTTCTGGGTCATAGGGTAGCATTTATTTTTAATTCTAACGCTTTCAGAGGAAATATAGGAAATACTAAGAAAGCAAAGTCATATTTTAAAATC
The DNA here is from genome assembly GCF_037993035.2 of Macaca fascicularis. Taxonomy (NCBI): domain Eukaryota; kingdom Metazoa; phylum Chordata; class Mammalia; order Primates; family Cercopithecidae; genus Macaca; species Macaca fascicularis. The sequence continues at coordinate 165,183,878 of NC_088377.1, read as the reverse complement.
TGTTTTAGGAAGACAGAATTTGACATTGTATTTCTGTCCCTTGATCAGCTTGTCAATAAACATTTAGCACTTTTCAATATTAAGACAGAAAAGCAATAAAATAGCAGAGGTGAAATGAATTTTCACCAAATATTTAGTAAAAAGAGTATGATGCATGAAAAGTTGTATTTTTAAGTGTTTTTATATAGGAATTTTAAAATACGGGATATTGAAACTTTCAGAGAGTATGCTTCTTTAATTTTTTTTTTCTCCCTGAAATTATAGGAACCAGATGTTAAAAAATTAGAAGACCAACTTCAAGGTGGTCAATTAGAAGAGGTGATTCTTCAGGTAAAGAAAAAGTTGACTATTTAGGTGTTTGGTTTCATAGAGACACACAACTGACATTCCAGAATGAAAGGAAAACTGAATTTCCTTATTTATATCAACTCATCAAATATGTAAGACTAATCACATATAGAAAATGTGGTGCTTCTCATGTATATGTTGATTATAGTATTTATTGTTGATTATAGCATGAATTTGTGAGACTTCTGTTAGAAGCCTGGAGTTTGACACTCTTTTAATTTAATCAGCATGTTCTCCTTGGCCTAACCTTAGTTTAAATTGGTAACGCAATATTACTGTTGTTTTAATAGTTGTATCTTATTTTAAGAGTGTGGCATATTTTTAGTAGGGAAAAATACAGACATTTTGAATTATAAAATTAAAATATACTTTTGTTTTTATTTTTGGTTCTTGAGCATTTGAGCAAGTTAAAAAACAATTGCATAGTATATTTGAGAGCTTAATTCTGCATTACTTCCCAAATACTAACCCTGACATATAATATTGAGTAGTAAAATGTAAGCATGATTAGGAAGAGATTGAGATTAGAAAAGTTATTAACATTATTAATTACATTTAGACTATTTTAAATCTTATTCTATTGGGAAATTTTCTTCTCCTCTCACTATACCTGCTACTTAGACAAGAGAATAAACACTACAGTTTAGTTTTGTTTAATCTGAATTTTAATTCTTTTCCTTTGGTCATAGGTAGGTTATAGAAATAGATAGGTTACTGATGTAAATAGGGTGGAAATATACTATTTTGAATATTCCATAGTTAGTTTTTTAAAGCATCTATGGGAAAAGAATGATGCCTCTTTTTTTTTTTTTTTTTTAAGTTTTGCGTCTTTTTTCTCCAGTTGCTAGTAAGGTTAAGCTTTAAAAATATGTTCTTAGATTTTATAAATTATATCATTAATATTTTTACTCTGTCATTTAGTCTTTGTGTCATTTATCCATATGAGTGTCTTTTTATAATAAAAGATATTAACATTAAACTTTTGTGACATTGTCTGCACGTACTTTTTTTAGCCTGCTTATGCCTCTCAAATGGGTTTTTTTCCCTCACATGTATAGGTTTTCAATTTTTTTGTTTGTTTGTTTGAGACGGAGTTTTGCTCTTGTTGCCCAGTCTGAAGTGCAGTGGCACGATCTTGGCTCACTGCAACCTCCGCTTCCTGAGTTCAAGCAATTCTCCTGCCTCAGCCTCCTGAGTGGCTGGGATTACAGGCATGTGCCACCATGCCCAGCTAATTTTGTATTTTTAGTAGAGATGGGGTTTCTCCATGTTGGTCAGGCTGGTCTCGAACTCCCGACCTCAGGTGATCTGCCCGCCTTGGCCTCCCAAAGTGCTGGGATTATAGACATGGCCACCTTTCCCAGCTCAGATTTTTTTTTTATTTGGTGAAATTTTGTTGTTCCACACCCCTGCAACCCCCATATTATAGGTTTAGAATGTCTTTGTCTTATAAGCATCTGATAAATACTCAATTCTGTTTTATTTAATTTTTATTTTCTTGTATCTTTTTTCAAATGTAACCCTTTCTAATGTTTTCTTACTGTTGATTGAAGGACAGATAAAAGGAAATACTGGGTACTACTGGAGATTAGGGAGGTGTATCACCAACAGACATGATATACCAAATCAAAAGAATTGTTAGATGGCCCTGGAAAAAGAGGAGTATAGCATTCAGACAGCTTTCTGTGAATGTAGACTTTCAGTTATTCAAAGGCCTATTTTCCTGGCCTTTATATTCGTCAGGTAGGCTATGGTACTAGATACAGTGTTATAGGAACTTGCCGCAAACCTTATACTGTTGTCCTATACCTATTTCTCTTTTCTGTACCACCTGATTTCACTTTGATCATGACTTTATCTAGTTGAGATATTAATTTTTCATGGAATTGAGTTTAAGGCATATTAAGTATTTTTAAGTCAGCGGTGCAGTTCCCCATGTTTTCATGGTCAGTATTAAGGGTAATTTAGTTTTAGTAATTTTTTTTTAACTCAGTATATGTAGTATATTATTTAAACATATCATAAAAATATTGAGATATTTTACATTCTTTTTTATATGAAGTCATCAAACTCTGGTATGCATTTTACTCTTTGCAGCACATCTGAATTTGGCCTAGCTGCATTTCAAATCCCCAATAGCTATGTATGGGTAGTGACTAACATATTAGACAGTCTCATTTCTAGATGGGTGGTATGACAGTGTGTCAGAAGCCAGAGAAGAAGGAGGAAATAGGCATCAGGGGCCAGGTGCAGCTGGATTCAGGTTCCTGAGATAGGGCTGATTCTCAAGGATGAATGAGGGCTGGGTGCCCTCCTCATGCCCTATATATAATGCCTGGGGGAGATTGAGAAAGCACTGGATGTTCAAGAGACTCAGGGCAACCTTAGGAAATATTTCATCAGTATTTAAATTATTTTCTCCTTTTGGCATTAGTAATACCTCTACCCCTGATTTCCATTCATCTGCTCTTTAACTCATTGTTTTTTACAGTTGCTTGTAAACATAGATTGACTTTTGGGACCGCTGGCACAAATGGGGTATTATCTTTTAACTGTATAATAATAATTACCTTTAATATAATCCAAGCACTTATTCTGTGTTTGAATTTCTTTTGTAACATCCTGACAGGTGTTTAATAATATTCATCTTGCAGGTTGGCTGGAGTTGTCATAAATATTTTTTTGTTGTAGAAAAAATATGAAATTAAAAGCTACCTAAAATGCATTTGTTAAATATAAGTTGTGTTTGAAAGGAAAAATTAAATGAAACATAATTAAGGAATTTATTCAGTTAGTAAATATTTTTTATACACTTATTGTGTTCTACATTCCACAGATCACTGTTTTATAAATTCTGGGTCTCAAGTGACTATGGGTGATGGAATCAGTTAGATAGTGATTAGCATTAAAAAAACACAATAGAAAAAAGAACGTATCACTGCTAGTAAAGATAATGATTTAAAAATTTTAGTTATATGTTTATATTGTGGAACCTACAATAAAACATATTTTCTTACTTTGGGCCATGGTAAAATAAAGTTTGAAAGTCACTGACATAGATGTAAAGACATACTTCTGATTCTCAAAAAACTTGTGAAATATTATTAAGATAAAAAACCTCACCAACTAAACTTTTAAACATTGTAGCCAATTTCAATCAAATAGAAGACATCAAAAGATATTCTTTCTTCTGATTGTGTAGCTGTGAGAATTAAGGTAATTTAATTACTTAATATTCAACATTTGATGGTAGAATAGATTATGAGATATTAAATGAAAGTAGTATCCAGTAGTTAAATATCAGTTGTTAGTTCTCATAAATATCTGTTGAAGAGTAAAATCCAATGATCTTTTAAAAAATTTGTATTCACAGGCTGAACATGAACTAAGTCTGGCAAGAAAAATGAGGGACTGGAAACCATGGGAGCCATTAGTGGAAGAGCCTCCTGCCGATCAGTGGAAATGGCCAATATAATTATTAAGTGACTTTGATGTGTTGATGGGAAACTGATGTAATTAAATATACTGTTATATTAAGAGTGTTTTCATCTTACATTTTATAATCAAGAAAAGTGATATAGAAAATATCTAGGAGACTGTTAAAATTGGTGATTATGGTAATACGGTCATGTGAATCCATTTTTGATTTATAAAGTATTCACACAAATTATTTCAAAGATGATATTTCTATGAACAGAGAGGTCATGGGAAGATTTGAAAATTATTAAAGAAAAATTCCTACAGATCTTCAATGCAGAGACTATAATTAAAAAGTAAAGTTTCTTCAGTAGTCTGTTCAATACGTCATTTAATTTTTTTAAGTTATCCTGAAGAAGAAAAGGTCCTTAATATAGTCTAAACAAATTTATAGATCACTGTTTGAAGTAAATAATACGAGTGAGTATTTTCAAATGTGATAAAATGGCACAAGTGACTGGTGATAAAATTTGAAATTATGGTTAACCTCCTTAGCTGTGATCTTATGTATGTAAAATAAAACTTAAATATATAATTATATGTTGGATTACAAAATCCATAATGTCATTTTATTTTAGTCATTATTTTTTGAATTATATCATTTACTCTGTTTTCTTATAGTCTTTATTATATTTTGTTGTTACTATGTTATATTTGAAAACCATCAAATTCAAATACATTGTACAGTTGAAGAAATTGACTTAGTACTTAAAAGAAAGATTTCCCATTTCATAGAGGTTATTGGAGAAACTTTTCCTTTTGTTGCATTTGTGGAAGTTAGTTTTCTGGCCCGTGGCCTTTAATTTTCTTAATCAACCTAATTACATCAGGATAGAGGTAGAGTTTCTGTAAAAGAAGAGACATTAAGAGTTCCTGAAATTTGTATCTGGCATACGGATAGGCTTATATTCAAAACATCTTAGTCATGTGACTAAATTCAAAGTGGAATCACTAAATAGTTTGCAGTACGTTTCTAATATAACTGTAGGTGGGTATCAAAACAAGACAAATGCTGTTCAGGGAAAGAAGTTGGCAAGCTTAAGGTTAAAAATAAAATTACATGTGTTTTCGCCTTTTCTTCCTAGCTCCCTGTCATTTCTAAATACTTGGTTAAATTTAACTTGGTATCTCTTTCCTTCATAGATAATATTATACTCTTGTGGGGTTTTGTGTATACGTGTGTGTGCGCGCGCACACACGTGCACATTTGCTCAGAATGAGAAAAAAATGGTATTTTTCCTTCTTTCCAGTATATTTCTCCCCTCATAGAGCTGTAACATGAATACTAAATAAATATTAAATAAGATGGATTCTTAGAGGTTAGAGTGCAAGAAGTCTCCTTGTGGGGAAGTGTTAGAGGGGGAGTTAGAAGGTTTCTCATTCTCATGATTCTAGTATTGTTAATGAGTACATTGAGGCAAGTTTGGCCTGTTCTTAGAATGGCCTATTTCTAATGCTGTAAAAGAAGTAGAATATGATTTATAACAACATTTTCAGTTCTAAACATTTCTTGAATATATAATATATTTATTAAAACATGATCCTAAAAATGTGTTTGCCTGGGTACTTTCAAGGTAATTTTCTAGCCAACCATTTTTTTTTTCAGGTCCTTTGGAACAAAGATGGCTTGTTGTGTTTTTGTCATACTTTCAGTCCTATTTCTGCCATGATTCTTGGGCATCTTTTATGTCACCAACAGTGTTACTGAACTTTTTTGCTAAAAGGGGACCTTCCTGGTGTTTGCATTAGAAATGCTAATTGTAGAATAATAGTCATTGTAAAAATAATATTATAACAATAATAGCTAATGTTTATTGAGACTTTAATAAGAATGTCAGACACTATTATAAGTACCTGACTAATTTCACTCATTAACCTGCACTGCAACCCTAAGAGTGATATTGCAAATTATCTTCATTTTCCAGATAAGAAACCAGAACCCTACATGAGTAGTTTTCCCCTGCAATTATGCAACTTGGGGCCCTGGGAACACTGAAACCAAGAGATGATTAATAACAAATCCAAGGTCACATAGCTAGTAAGATGGGAAGCTAAAGTTTGAACCCAGGCAGTCTGGTTCTAGAACTGATGCTCCTGTTATATTATTATTTATGAATATGCTTGGGATGTTGTGACTCCTTCCTGTGCTGTATGGGCTGTACCAAGTGAACCTAGATCCTGCTGCTTGACTTTTTCTGTCAAAATATCTGTAAAGAACAAATATGAGCAGAAGTAGTAAACTGGATTTCATTTTCTGCAAAGAGCTGCATATTGGTTATAGGAAGATTATGTTAATGGGATAGGTATCTAAAAGGTATTGCAATTTGGTTCTTAATTCTTTCTCCTGTCTCAGTTGCTCACACAACTTTACACCTGATCATTTTTACTCCTTCAGTCTTTTCCCAGTTGCTTCCTATAAACATCCAGGTTAAGTCTCCTGCTCACTTTGCAAATGATTCTTTTATTCAAAGATCTTCAGTGTTTTGAGTGGCCAAACTAATTTGAATAATTTTCAGAATGGCCTATTTCAGTTCTCCTATGGGTTGCATTCTAGTTAATCACCATACTCCAGATACTTCAAAAGAAAGAGAAACTAATCAGTCTGAGCTTTGCTAAGAAAGAAGAAATGGCAACAAAGTTGATGCCCTCTTTCTCCCACACTGGGACTTAGTGCAGACAATTCCAGTTTCTTGGCATGCTTTCCTTTGGGATGAAAATGGCTTATATTTAGGATAACTATAGGATAATCTTACACCTGGAATGATTTTGAGTGAAAATAACTACATAAGGATAACAGCTGTACACCATGACTGTCCTGGGCAAACAGTATATAGGGGGCACACTCTACTGGAGTAAGGCTCAGGTCTCAAGGTTGCCATCTTTCCCACACCAGTAGGATCAAGTAGTCTGTCATTGGAATAGAATGAATTGATGCCAGCAGTAGCAGTCATCATGTGCAATCAGGCCTCAGGTTTTATTGTGTCCTTTCACTCTTTCTCATTCTCCTCTCCCCATGCCTTTCCCTCAGACTTGGGGGATGGAAAAAAAGGGAGCTTATATTTTATTGTCAATTTTCCAATCCCAGTCAGAGGAGCGAAGCTAATTAAGCCAGTAACAATGTTTATGAATGTATCTTTTTTAAAAGGAAGATAACAATATATAGGAAAATTCCCACATGTAGGCTAATAGCAGCTTTTTCTTTTTCCTCCCATCCTCTTATGATTGTGTAAACAAACAGAAGTTAACACCCTACGCAAGTGTGTTGTGGGGTATAGGATTAAGTACCAAATTGCTGAACATATCACGAGTATTTTGGATTTGCTGAGTGCTGCCTTCCCATTAAAACTAAGTGTTTAGCGGGGAAGCGAGGTGGCTCAAGCCTGTAATCCCAGCACTTTGGGAGGCCGAGGTGGGCGGATCACTTGAGGTAAAAAGTTCGAGACCAGCCTGGCCAATATGGCAAAACCCCATCTCTACTAAAAACAAAAACAAAAAAACAAAAACTAAGTGTTCAGTGAGATTGCAGCCTATGCAACAACAATAGTAATGCCAATTATTTTAGAGAAAAGTAAATGAAAGGCTACCAGTTGGGTTTAGAGGAGGTTGACGTTTTATTTTAGACAAAATTCACAGGAAATCACAGTGGGACTGTGATAAGGGGTTTGAATGATTGATGGGGACAGGAATAATTCATTTGAGAGACTAGAGTTGAGCCAGTATTCTAGATAGTGAAGTAAAATAGTAATGTAGTGATTTAGCATGGGTTATCCTTAAATCCCAGTGTCTTAACATAAGTGTATTTTTTATTCATACTGCATGTCTATGGAGGGTTCGCAAGGAATGCTCATAGACATACAAGGAATCCAGGCTGAGCGTGGCACCATCAACCCATATTTCCATGAACATAGTGTTGCTGGGGAATTGCAACATGGTATATTACACATAGGAACAACAACAAAAAAAACAACCAAGGTTAAATTTTTTTTTGACTGCGCCACAAAATGTATGAATTGAACTTGCCATGCATCACTAATAATTTTCAAATTGACCTTTAGGTTTATATTAGCAGCTAATTTTTTGTGGTACACTTAAATGTAATTTATGATTGGCTTCTGTATATAATTAAATGAAAAGCATTACAAATATTTTTATTTTGGTATTTCTCATGATCAAGTTTTTTTTTTTTTTAGGTGAATCTATTAGCTTTTCTAAAGATAACTATTGCTATTATTTATTTATTTATTTATTTTTTACAAAATATTGGCATTTTAATCTCTCTATAACTGGAGGGTGAATTCTTTTTCAAAAGAGTAAAACAGATCCACAATCCCTTATCTAAATTCCTAGTTTCAAAAATTTCTGAAAACAAAGTTTTTTCATAACTCAATTTGGCAACAAACTCCACCTGAATTATATGAGGCTATTTGTGGTATTTATCCGACTTTAATGTGAATATGAATATATTTTGCCATAGATATATCAATATATTTGATTATAAACTGCTTCCTCAGACCCTCTGAATGTTTTACATAATGTAAAGTATATGCCCATATTTCCTTTCAAAAATCGGAGAAATTCTGAGTATCAAACACATCTGTCCCAAAAGGTTTCAGAAAAGGGACTATGGACCTGTATTTCCATTCTCTTAAGTTCAGAAAGTGATATTATGATCCAAATTTAATATACATAATTTCCAAAACAAAAATTTTCAGGTCCTTAGTTTTCTAAATTATTTTAATATTTAAAATATTCATTATTCATTTTAACCTTGAGTAACAACGGGAAATACTTTGAAATGCTTGATTTTATCATACCACTAGGTGGCATCTTTGTAAAGTAAAAGCACATCAAAAGAAATGTTTATCACATAAATAAATGCTGAGATGAATAAAGGTAGATGTGACATGAGAAATACAAAGTCATTTGGTGGAATAAATCCTGAGAACATGCATAGATTTATCATGAAAAGGAAAATGGAAAATGGTATTGTAAAATTACTGTTTCACTTTGGGAATTGAGAAGCTTTTTTCTATTGGTTGTTTTCATTCAGTTTGAATATACATTTATTATGTAACCAAACTACATTTGTGTGTATGTGTGTGTTTGTGTGCATAGACAGGATTTTGACATGCTAATAACCTTTCCGTGCTCCACAGACTACCCAAGGAAGCCTAACTATTAAGTTAGGTTCCTATTTAAGATTAAATTGTATAAAGTCATCCTCACAGCAAATTACAAAAAAATACGAATAGTGGATATCAAGTCACATTTAACACTGCGAGACCCTTAAGTTCTCTCCTACCAGCTTTTCTTCCCCCATCTCCTGACTCTATTCCTAAACCTACTGTTTGCATACTCTCTCTAACATTGAGAACAGTGAATGATAAATTTTAAAGAGGAGACCCAGAAAAGTGAATGTTTAAAGCCAGTGGAATTTTTATTAGTAGCAGAATGTAAGATGAATTATGATTTTGGAGATGGGAGTGTATGAGTGTTTGTAAAATCTTATCTGCGCACCTCCACACCTGGTCTACCCATCCAAGAAAGCCTAATTCTAGTGGTTACCTCTATGCCCATTTTTCCCCTTTACTTTTCATGAATGTGTGGAAATGATTAAAATGCATTTCCTTTTACTGATCATTATTAAAGCCAATTTTATCTGAGAATATATATTTCACTATTCTAGTAAAATATATTTTAAAATGAGATGACTAAAAAAATGGCATTGGACATTACAAAGTTATTGGGGAGATGAGAGTGCTATTTCAGCAGAACAGTATAAAGAAATAAATGAAGACAATGAACATTTATGAATAAGGGAATGAACCCGTACTAATTTTATTAATCCTTTTAAAATATCAAATCAAATTAAACTACCGTAATAGTGATTAAAAATCTGGGACCTGGAGTTAGATTGCTTGGGTTTAATCCTAGTTTCTCATTAAACTTTGTGTGCCTTAGTTTTCTCATTTACAAAATAGATCTAATAGCAGTTTCTCCCTAATAAAATCGTAAGGATTAAATTAGAAATCTATGTACGATGCCTCATGACAATACTTCATAAATGTTAGCTGCTATTACGAGATAGTAATATATAGTTTGTTACTAAATTTCTAAGAAGAACATACTTGACCTGACCTCCAATACCATCCTGTGCTTCTTTAAAAGTTTTCGTATTTATTGATAGGCTGGGCACCGTGGCTCACATTGCTTGAGGCTAGGAGTTCCACATCAGCCAGGCCAACATGGTGAAACCCCATCTCTACTAAAAATACCAAAATTAGTCAGGCTTGGTGGCGGGCGCCTGTAATCTCAGCTACTCAGGAGGCTGAGGCAGGAGAATCGCGGGAGCCCGGGAGGCGGAGGTTGCAGTGAGCCGAGATCGAACCACTGCACTTCAGCCTGGGCGACAGAGCAAGACTCTGCATACACTTAAAAAAAGGGGAAGAAAAAGAATTCATTGATAGACAAAATTTAGTTTATTAACTAATTTAGTGATTAACAAAAGTTCTGCTTCTCTTATAAGGAGAATTATTTGATAGCTACTGTCTCCCATTTCTCTTTGGCTGCCAGGAAGCTGAGAGGCAAGTTGTTAATTTAAGAAAACCAAGTAGGCATCTGACAGTTTCCCGCCTCTGACTTCAAACTGATGATTTCTCTGACTCTGATTTTTTATATCTGTAAGATTAAATTGCTGTTAGTGTTTGGTTCAGAGAGCTGTGCCCTTTCACAAGTGTAAAAGATCTTGGAGAGAGGTTACTGTCCTGATTCACTTTTGGATCTAGGTAACCACTTGGTAACAGCCTCCGCCTCTGGCTCCTCCCCTTCCCCCTGCCGTGTCCCTCCTTCCCTCCCCCTCGCCTCTGGCCCCGCCCCTTCTCCCTGCCGCTTCCCTCCTCCCCGCCCCCTCGCCTCTGGCTCCTCCCCTTTTTCCCTGTCGCGTACCTCCTGTGCAGCCCCCCACCCTCTCCTCTGGCTCCTCCTCTTCTTCCCTACCGCGATCCTCCTTCCGGACCCCGGACCCCAGCCCACCTCTGGCTCCTTCCCGTCTTTCCTGCCGCGCTCCACCTTCTCGACACCGCCCCTCCGCCTCTAGCTCCTCCCGTTCTTTCCTGCTGCACTTCTCCTTCACGACCCCGCCTTCCGGCCTCTGGCTCCTCCCCTTCTCTCCTGCGGCGCTCCTCCTTTCCGACCCCGCCCCCCGCCTTTGGCTCCTCCCCCAGTCCTGCCGCGCTCCTCCTTCCCGGCTCCGCCCCCTGCCCGCCTCTGGCTCCTACCCCATCCCGCCTCTTGCTCCTCCCCTTCCCCCCTGTCCGGCCCGGGCAGGAAGAGGTGGTGCCAGGGTCGTTGCTAGGATACGACCAGTAACTGAGAATGCGGCGAGTATTGAAGCTGCTTCTTAGGAGCCTGGGAAAGCACTTCGACGAGACTAGTTGCGTTTCGTACACAGGTAGGAGGACAAGTTTTGACTGCGGCTTCCTGGCCCGACGCTTAGACCCAGCCTAGAGCCGGTAACAGCCGCGCTGAACTCTGAGTTCTGTGTGCGGGGCAGTGATTCCCGCCTGAGCTCCTGGGGCTGCCTGGTCGGTAGGGAATGTTCCGCCTTTACTTAAAAAACCGTGAGAAGTATTCCATCTTTCTGGGCTCCTTTTCTGGCTCCTTCCCTCTGGTTTGGGACTTGAATCAGCAGCATCAAGCTAGGAGGTACACCTCACCTCACACCCCGAGTGCTTTTCACGGTAGTTGCATAGAAGAAGTGTGTATAACCCAAACCTGGCACTAGAAACTCAGCCTTCCGTGTTAACCATTCTCTTATTAAGTCGAGGGATTTTAGACTTTCCTCACCTGGCACTCTCACTCCTTCCTCTCCACCCGTGGTCTTTGCCTCTTAACAAACTTAAAAATTCAACAGACCTATTTGGTAGAAAGCAATACTGGATCCTTGCCTTACTAATTATACTACATTCTAAATGTATTAAGCTTTAAATGATAGGGAATGAAATGTAGGTGAAAAGGGAGACTTTTTTTGTATGCAAACATGATAGAGGTTGCTCTTTTAAACAATAAGATTAAAACATTTACATTCGAATAGATAATACATAAAAAACAGTACGAATAGTAAAAAGAATGAAGAGTGAAAATCCACCATCTACCCATTTCTTTCCATCTCCAGGCCACCTTCCAGAGGTGCTTTACACATATGCAAATAGGTAGGTACACCTGTAACATTGTGCATACTATTCTGTGATTGGCTTTTACACTTAAGACTGTGTGTCCAGATGTTTTCTATCAGTATTTACAGATCTGTCTCATGTATTTATGGATGAATTTATGTATTTATGTTTCATTGTGAGAAGGTGTTTCGAAGCATATCAGGAAATTTGGAAACTCTCATAAGCAAAAAGATTGATAAATGTCACTACCTAACAATCTAAAACATTTGTATAGTAAGAGAAAACAAACAACATCAAACATACAATGGGAAATATAAGTGCAACACACAACAAAGGGATATTTAATTATTAGGACTCAAAACAATCTGAGGATGTAAGGAAACAGTCAAGGGGAACTTCTCGGGGCTGTAAAAGAAAACAGTGATGGAATTTAACAAAATTAAGATCTGTATGCCCTTTGACTTGTCCCTTCTAATTCTAGGAACTCATTTTCAAACTTACACATATATACAGAGATAGATGTATAAGATGTTTGTTGCAGCGCAATTTTTAATAGTAAAAAACTAGAGACAGCTTAAATGTGCATCAGTGAGCAACAGTTGACTACAATGTGACTTAGCCTTGCAAACAAATTACTGTGAAGTTGTTGAAAAGAATGTGGCAGAATCATATTTTACGTAAAAATAAATGTTAAGCATATATTATAAGTCGTAAAACAGTGTTAAAGTTTAAAAATAAACAGAAATATAGTTTATAAAAGACATAGATATGATCATAAACAAATTTAAGTGTATATATATTATATAATTGTAGCTTTATAGACAATTCCTGGAAAGATAAACTGCCTAACAATGAGAAATAAAATTAGCATGTCTGGAATACTTTTACTTCTTATTTTATCCCCTTCTGTTCTGTTAGATTTTTTTTCTAGTAAGCACATATTACTCTCTTAAAAACAGCCAAATGAACAATAACAATAATGAAAAAACAATTTTGAAAAGTCTTGTCCAACTGTAGCTTTCCAAACTGGGTTGAAATTTCACATTTTACATTTCACACCTTAATATGTGTGTTTTGTTATTTACGTTTAATATTTGCTGCAGTGAGAGTTTACACATATTTATGTATGCAAGTAGAGCATATTAATATATACATATGAAGGGGTATTAGGAACCAATAAAATTAGCTCCTTGTTCTAGATGGGTGAAAAAAAATCTGCTGAATATTTTCTACTCTATTTTAAATAATAGTCATGTTTCTTACTTAAGAATAAAAGACATTCTCTGATAATGTATCTGATGACAAAATCGTTAGTTAAATTCTGGATCTGACCACCACTAACCTACCATGAGGCATTCCTGGGCCTTAGCTTTTTCATCTGCAGGGAGATCAATTTCTAGACTTTTTCTTAATCACCAGGACCCCTTTTCTGTTCTCTCCCCAACCCCCCATGGACTCCTATACTGAGATACAGCACAGTTTAGTGGTTAAAGGCATGGGTTCTGGATCCAGACTGCCTGGATTTGGATCCCAGATATACCGCTTACTAGCTCTGTGTTCTTGAAAATATTACTTAACCTCTCTGTGCTAATTTCTTTATGTGTAAAATGGGCGTAATAATATCATCTGTGAGAATTAATTTAGTGTAAGTATTTGCTAATATGCTTTATTTTTAAAGTATTTTTTCTCCTACTTTATAAAATGAGTAATTATGTAGGAGACATTATTAAGGTATAATTATCACTAGCCATTTGGAAATTTTAGAAATAGTTCATTACTAATTAGCCAACATTTATTATGTACTTATTGTGTGCCAGGCACTGTTTACTAAGTACTGTATATACACAATTTTATTTAATTCTTGGAAGAACCTTTGATGTTGAAACTACTAATATACCATTTCACAAGTGAGGAAAACAAGACTTAGGTTAAGACACATCTGTATCTCAAAGTCATAAAGCTAGTAAGTATCAGGAACTCTGAGGGGTCTGGTGTTTTACCCTACATACAAACTAATAAGTTAGTCACTGTTTCTTGGATGCTGGGTCAAAGGGCACATAGCAAAAGAAGTAGCCAGTGCTTCAAGTTTGTGCCAATTTCCCAAGCCCCCCAAGTCCAACAGGGGAAACACAAGTGAGTCTACATGGATGCCTGCACATGGGGAATTTACTGCTTTTATAGTAAACCAAAGAAAGCCTGCTCTTTGTTTCAGGGGGAAGAGTTTATCTCAACCTTTGCAGTTTCTCAGTGCAAACACAACCCTGAGAAATGGTCTGGGTAAACAGTGGTCATGGCCTTGCATTTTTGTCACACTCCACAAGAACATGTAGGGACACTGAAGACCCATGGCCGATTGCTTCTTTCTACAGGAAGCTGTTAAGTCTGGATTCAAACTCAGGTGGGCTGGCTCCACAGTCAGCCCTCCTGAAATTCCACTTTAGGAAATCAAAGCTGAGAATCACTGTACTGCATGGCAATGAAGTCATGACTTAGAAACCTTGACACTTCTTGTTTTTAGGTTGAGTAAATGCTTGTCACTGCTAACCATCATAAACACAGTTGCTAATCACCCTCTTTATCAACAACTAACATCTTGAAAACATGAAATTATTTGGGTCATTTATTCATATCATTAATTAAGGACCTTCTGTGAACCTTAGGCACTACTATACATACAATCTACAGGTAACAGAACTATGATCTGTGTGTGTGTGTGTGTGTGTGTGTTTGTGTGTGTTTATTTAGACAGGGTCTTACTCCATGTCTCTGGCTGGAGGGCAGTGGTGACATCTTGGCTCACTATAATCTCCACCTCCCTGGCTGAAGCGATCCTCCCACCTCAGCCTCCCGAATAATTAGAATTACACGTGCATGCCACAATACAATGCCCAGTTAAGCTTTGTATTTTTTGTAGAGACAGGGTCTCACTATGTTGCCCAGGCTGGTATTGAATTTCTAGGCTCAAGGGATCTGACCACCTCGGCCTCCCAAAGTGCTGGGATTACAGGTGTGAGTTACTGTGCCCAGCCCTCATCTTGTTTATAGGAGATAGATTGCTTCGAGGGGAACAATCTAGGACACCTAATGTACTAAAATTAGGGTGAAATGAATGTAAGCATTAGGAACCATAGCAACTAGGAAATGGAGACAGACACATTGAGGAGGAAGGTGGAGGGGTATGAATTTATCCAGTACCTGTCAAAGGAACTTTATAGTATGTGGCTTCTGTTTCTGACTGCATTGATTGCACATGTCTCATGGCTTTAAATACCATAGACTTGTGACTTTCCAATTTCCAGGCCAGCATCTTCTCAGAACTTCAAACTGCTAACCCCGTGTCCAATGGGCATCTCAAACTCATATGGCCCAAATCAGACTGATCTAACTTACATCCATACTCAGGTCTCCTTTATTTGAAGTTTTCCTTATTTCTGTAAATGTAGCTTTATCCTTCTGGTTACTCGGGCTAAAAATGTTAGCAGTATCCTTGATTCCTCTCTTTATCTCATAGCTCACATCTAATGCATCGCTAAATCCTTTCAGCTCTATTTTAACGCCTGTAATCTCAGCACTTTGGGAGGCTGAGACGGGTGGATCACAAGGTCAGGAGATCGAGACCATCCTGGCTAACATGTTGAAACCTCGTCTCTACTAAAAAAAATACAAAAAACTAGCCAGGTGAGGTGGCGGGCGCCTGTAGTCCCAGCTACTGGGGAGGCTGAGGCAGGAGAATGGCCTGAACTCAGGAGGCGGAGCTTGCAGTGAGCTGAGATCTGGCCACTGCACTCCAGCCTGGGAGACAGAGCGAGACTCCATCTCAAAAAAAAAAAAATATATATATATATATATCTCTCTCTCTCATATATATATATATATATAATATCAGCTTTTTTTTTTTTTTTTTTTTTTTTTTTTTTTTTTTTTTTTAACTGCAGATCAAAATCTCTGCTGTAAAAACTGCAAACTACCAACCAGATCAAAATCCCTGCAGTAAAAAAAGCGTATATTCTAGTGAGGAAAATGGGCAAGTAACAACTAAATTAGTAAAATATATACTGGGTCAGATAAAGATACGTACCAAATATCACACGTGTCCAATAAATATGTACAATAATTATGTATCAACAAAAATTTAAACATTTTTGAAAAGCCTCGTCGATGGCTGTGTGTAGAGACATAGAAGTGTCTCTACACACAGCTAAAAGGAGGACTGGTTATGAGTAGGTACCCAGTAAAAATTAGTTGAAAGCATGAATGAATTCAGCCATGGCCAATGCTTTTCAAAAATTAAAAAATTTTTGTTTATACATAATTATTGTACATATTTATTGGGCAACTATGATATTTGATACATGCATACAATTTGTAATAATCAAGGTAATTAGGATATCCATTACCTTATCATTTTTTTGTTCTAGGAATATTCCAAAACTTTTCTTCTGTTTTGAAATATAAAATATTGTTAACTATAGTCACCCTACAGTGCTATCACACACAGAACTTACTCCTTCTATGTAAATGTATTTTTAAACCCCTTAACCAACCTTACTTCATCCCTGCTCCCCCCTGCCCTTCTCAGCTTCTGGTAACCATCATTCTGCTCTCTACCTTTGTGAAATCAACTTTTTAAGCTCCTACTTATGAATGAGAACATGTGATATTTGTCTTTCTATGCCTTGCTTATTTTACTTAACATAATGTCCCCTAGTTTCACCCATGTTGTTGCAAATGACAGAATTTCATTGTTTTTTATGGCTTAATAGTATTTCATTTTGTGTATATATGCCACATTTTCTTTCTTCATTTGGTGGTAGACACTTAGGTTGATTGGCCATTGTGGATAGTACTGCAGTAAACATGGGAGTGCAGATATCTCTTCAATATGCTGATTTCCTTTCTTTTGGATATATATCCAGCAGTGGAATTGCTGGATTATGTGGTAGAACTATTTTTAGTTTTTTGAGGAACCTTCCTGCTGTTTTCTACAATGGCTGTAGTAATTTACATTTCCCACTAACAGTGTACTACCATTCCCCTTTCTTTGCATCCTTGCCAGCATCTGTTATTTTCTTTTTGACAATAGTCATTTTAACTGGGGTGAGATGATGTCTTATTGTGGTTTTGATTTGCATTTCTCTGATTATTATTGATGTTGAGTATTTTTTCATATACTTGTTGGCTATTTTTACGTCTTCTTTTGAGAAATGTACAGTGATTATATTGATGAAAAAAAAAATTAGTGGGTAGTTGAGGTATGATTAGGGAGGCCTCTCTGGAAACTGAGACATGGAAGATGAGGAATTAGTCGTAAAGATTTGTAGTAACAGGCCAGGTGCAGTGGCTCACGCCTGTAATCCCAGCACTTTGGGAGGCTGAGGTGGGCAGATCACGAGGTCAGGAGTTCGAGAGGTCAGAAGTATGAGACCAGCCTGGCCAACATAGTGAAACCGTATCTCTACTAAAAATACAAAAATTAGCCAAGCGTGGTGGTGGGTGCCTGTAATCCCAGCTATTTGGGAGGCTGAGGCAGGAGAATTGCTTGAACTGGGAGGGGAAGGTTGCAGTGCGCTGAGATCGCATCACTGTACTGTAGCCTGGGTGACACAGCCAGACTCTATCTCAAAAAAAAAGTTTGTAGTAACACATTTTTGACAGAGGAAACTTAAAATGCACAAGCCCCAAGAGGGAGATTAGCCCTAGATATGATAAAAGGTGGGGTGGGTTAGAAGATGAGGTCAGAGAGGCAGGGGCTAGATCATTTAGGACCTTGAAGGCCATGGTGAGTAGTTTGGATTTTATTCTGGAAAGCATTTTATTTTAGAGATGTTTTAGTAAATATGAGAGGGGCATGGTATGATTTTCTTTAAAAAATATTTTTCTGGCTGCTGTGAGAATAATAGAATTTTTTGGCAGGGATTGGTGGGGTGGGAGTTTCAAGAATGAAATTAAGGTAACCAGCTGAGACTGTTGCAGTAGTACTTTCAAAATATTACAGGATGACAGACAAAAGTAGACTGAGACTAAATTTTCAGGTCAGTATTGACAGTGCTTTTTGAGTGGCTGGATAATAGGTGAGCAAAAGAAAAAAAATAAAGGATTACTCTAAAAGTAGACCTTCCTTGGTTGTGTTATATTATTGTTTTATTGTACTGTTAGATATAATTTATTCCTGTTACAGTTATGAAATTTATTATCTTAGGCCTATTGGATCAACTTTCATATGGGCATTCAAGCTGGTTTAATCCTTTTCTACCTTATTAGACAGATATAGGCATGGCTTGCCCTTTAGGTGTTATACCTTGGGAGTACTTTTAAATGTTGTGTCTATTAAATGGGGCCTTATTCACACTGGGTAGTGTCAGATGGAACCTAACCAAGTTTCAGAGCATAGGTGAGCAAGCATTGTTCTTGCTGGCTGTAGGAAAGACAATATAATTGCTGTTGTGAAATGATCATTCTTACTAGACAGCTGTGAGAATAATCACTAGATGCTGACTCTCAGAGGCTTTTTTGATGTTGTCCATGGATGGTTCTTATTCCTCATGGAAGACGGTTCCCCATGGTTCTCTAGAATTTCTGCTTAAGAGACACTGACAGCTTTGTTTTGAATTTTCTTTTCAAGGATATTTGTATAGTGAACAGTCTTAAAAGATATAGGGTCTCTTTCTAAAGCAGAGGTCAGATTTATCTGTCTAGTATAATAACAATGATATCTTCCTCCAAGGCAGAGGTTGGGCATATTTGCTTGCAGTCCATTATAAAGGATTGGAGTTTCTAAGCTTGGGGTTTCTTAGCTGTGATGCAAACCTTCTGTGTCTATAGCATCTAATTGGGCATTCCACATTGTTCCTCTGGGATTTGGGGGCACAGGGATCCTGTGTGAATATAAAGCTCATGCTATCTGCTGTGCCATGAGTAATAAAGTCCTTTGTTTCCAACCCAGGAGTATTATTTATTCTGATAGCATTCATGAAACTATGGCAGGCTAAATTGTTAGGTTGTAGGTAGGATAAAATCTCAGACCTGTCACAATTCTTAGTTCCTATTCCTAAAGAGGCTTTAGCACACTTGATCACATACTCTCCCAGCCACCTTGTGTTTTCCCTGCTTTACTAAACCTATGATGTCTTATCTAATATTTTAAACAGGTAATACATTTACATTGTTTAAAAATAAAAATATTAAAAGTAATACATTGAGAATTGTGGAGCCCACCCTTGTTCTGGCTACTTCCTACTCACTTTGCCCCCCATCAGATAACTAGTTTTCTTAGTTTCTTTCATACTTTTCTGAGTGTTTCTTTGTCCAGGTAGAAACAAACACAAATATATATTCTTATTTCACCTTCTTTCTTTTTCTCACTCGGTATATCTTGGAGTGTGACTTTTGTCAACATATAGAGTACTTCATCCTCTTCTTCCTCTTCTTTTTTATTTAGCTTCTTTATTAAGTATAGCACAAAATCAGAAAGCTATATAAAACACATATACAGATTAATGAATTATGATAAGGTAAATGCCATTTTTATCATTTTCACCCCCACAACAGATATGCCATATGATTGTTTTGTATTTCTATGTGTGTATGACTTTATGATATTATTATTATTTTTTATTATACTTTAAGTTCTAGGGTACATGTGCACATCATGCAGGTTTGTTACATATGTATACATGTGCCATGTTGGTGTGCTGCATCCATTAACTCGTCATTTACATTAGGTATATCTCCTAATGCTATCCCTCCTGCCCCGGCTCCCCACAATGGGACCCAGTGTGTGATGATCCCCTTCCAGTGTCCAAGTGATCTCATAGTTCAGTTCCCACCTATGAGTGAGAATATGTGGTGTTTGGTTTTCTGTTCTTGTGATAGTTTGCTCAGAATGATGGTTTCCAGCTGCATCCATGTCCCTACAAAGGACAAGAACTCATCCTTTTTTATGGCTGCATAGTATTCCATGGTGTATATGTGCCACATTTTCTTAATCCAGTCTGTCACTGATGGACATTTGGGTTGATTCCAAGTCTTTGCTATTGTGAATAGTGCTGCAATAAACATATGTGTACATGTGTCTTTATAGCAGCATGACTTATAATCCTTTGGGTATATCCCCAGTAATGAGATGGCTGGGTCAAATGGTATTTCTAGTTCTAGATCCTTGAGGAATCACCACACTGTTTTCCACAATGGTTGAACTAGTTTACAGTCCCACCAACAGTGTAAAAGTGTTCCTATTTCTCCACATCCTCTCCAGCACCTGTTGTTTCCTGAATTTTTAATGATTGTCATTCTAACTGGTGTGAGATGGTATCTCATTGTGGTTTTGATTTGCATTTCTCTGATGGTGAGTGATGATGAGCATTTTTTCATGTGTCTGTTGGCTGTATGAATGTCTTCTTTTGAGAAGTATCTGTTCATATCCTTTGCCCACTTTTTGATGGGGTTGTTTTTTTTTTTCTTGTAAATTTGATTGAGTTCTTCGTAGATTCTGGATATTAGCCCTTTGTCAGATGAGTAGATTGCAAAAATTTTCTCCCATTCTGTAGGTTGCCTGTTCACTCTGAAGGTAGTTTCTTTTGCTGTGCAGAAGCTCTTTAGTTTAATTAGATCCCATTTGTCGATTTTGACTTTTGTTGCCGTTGCTTTTGGTATTTTAGACATGAAGTCCTTGCCCATGCCTATGTCGTGAATGGTATTACCTAGGTTTTCTTCTAGGGATTTTATGGTTTTAGGTCTAACATTTAAGTCTCTAATTCATCTTGAATTAATCTTTGTATAAGGAGTAAGGAAAGGATCCAGTTTCAGCTTTCTACTTATGGCTAGCCAATTTTCCCAGCACCATTTATTAAATAGGGAATCCTTTCCCCATCTCTTGTTTTTGTCAGGTTTGTCAAAGATCAGATGGCTGTAGATGTGTGATATTATTTCTGACTGCTGTGTTCTGTTCCATTGGTCAATATCTCTGTTTTGGTACCAGTACCATGCTGTTTTGGCTACTGTAGCCTTGTAGTATACTTTGAAGTCAGGTAGCATGATGCCTCCAGCTTTGTTCTTTTGGCTTAGGATTGTCTTGGCAATGCGGGGTCTTTCTTGGTTCCATATGAACTTCAAAGCAGTTTTTTCCAATTCTGTGAAGAAAGTCATTGGTAGCTTAATGGGGATGGCATTGAATCTATAAATTACCTTGGACAGTATGGCCATTTTCACAATATCAATTCTTCCTATCCATGAGCATGGTATGTTCTTCCATTTGTTTGTGTCCTCTTTTATTTCACTGAGCAGTGGTTTGTAGTTCTCCTTGAAGAGGTCCTTTACATCCCTTGTAAGTTGGATTCCTAGGTATTTTATTCTCTTTGAAGCTATTGTGAATGGGAGTTCATTCATGATTTGACTCTCTGTTTGTCTGTTACTGGTGTATAAGAATGCTTGTTGGCTAACACGGTGAAACTCCGTCTCTACTAAAAAATACAAAAAACTAGCCGGGCGAGGTGGCGGGCGCCTGTAGTCCCAGCTACTCAGGAGGCTGAGGCAGGAGAATGGCGTGAACCTGGGAGGCGGAGCTTGCAGTGAGCTGAGATCCGGCCACTACACTCCAGCCTGAGACTCCGTCTCAAAAAAAAAAAAAAAAAAAAAAAGAATGCTTGTGATTTTTGCACATTGATTTTGTATCCTGAGACTTTGCTGAAGTTGCTTATCAGCTTAAGGAGATTTTGGGTTGAGACAGTGGGGTTTTCTAAATATACAATCTTGTCATCTGCAAACAGGGACAATTTGACTTCTTCTTTTCCTGACTGAATACCCTTTATCTCTTTCTTTTGCCTGATTGCCCTAGCCAGAACTTCCACCACTATGTTGAATAGGAGTGGTGAGAGACGGCATCCCTGTCTTGTGCCAGTTTTCAAAGGGAATGCTTCCATTTTGCCCATTCAGTATGATATTGTCTGTGGGTTTGTTATAAATAGCTCTTATTTTTTTGAGATATGTTCCATCAATACCGAATTTATTGTGAGATTTCAGCATGAAGGGCTGTTGAATTTTGTCAAAGGAATTTTCTGCATCTATTGAGATAATCATGTGGTTTTTGTCTTTGGTTCTGTTTATATGCTGGATTACGTTTATTGATTTGCATATGTTGAACAAGCCTTGCATCCCAGGGATGACGCCCACTTGATCATGGTGGATAAACTTTTTGATGTGCTGCTGGAATTGTTTTGCCAGTATTTTATTGAGGATTTTTGCATCGATGTTCATCAGGGATATTGGTCTGAAATACTCTTTTTTTGTTGTGTCTCTGCCAGGCTTTGGTATCAGGATGATGTTGGCCATGTAGAATGAGTTAGGGAGGATTCCCTCTTTTTCTATTGATTGGAATAGTTTCAGAAGGAATGGTACCAACTCCTCCTTGTACCTCTGGTAGAATTCGGCTATGAATCCGTCTGGTCCTGGACTTTTTTTGGTTGGTAGGCTATTAATTATTGCTGCAATTTCAGAGCCTGCTATTGGTCTATTCAGCGATTCAACTTCTTCCTGGTTTAATCTTGGGAGAGTGTAAGTGTCCAGGAAATTATCCATTTTTTCTAGGTTTTCTAGTTTATTTGCATAGAGGTGTTTATAGTATTCTCTGATGGTAGTTTGTATTTCTGTGGGGTTGATGGTGATATCCCCTTTATCACTTTTTATTGCATCTATTTGATTCTTCTTTCTTTTCTTCTTTATTAGTCTTGCTAGTGGTCTATCAATTTTGTTGATCTTTTCAAAAAACCAGCTCCTGGATTCATTGATTTTTTTTGGAGGGTATTTTGTGTCTGTATCTCCTTCAGTTCTGCTCTGATCTTAGTTATTTCTTACCTTCTGCTAGCTTTTGAATGTGTTTTCTCTTGCTTTCTAGTTCTTTTAATTGTGATGTTAGGGTGTCAGTTTTAGATCTTTCCTACTTTCTCTTGTGGGCATTTAGTGCTATAAATTTCCCTCTACACACTGCTTTAAATGTGTCCCAGAGATAGTGGTATGTTGTATCTTTGTTCTCATTGGTTTCAAAGAACATCTTTATTTCTGCCTTCATATCGTTTTGTACCCAGTAGTCATTCAGGAGCAGGTTGTTCAATTTCCATGTAGTTGAATGGTTTTGATTGAGTTTCTTAGTCCTGAGTTCTAGTTTGATTGCACTATAGTCTGAGAGACAGTTTGTTATAATTTCTGTTCTTTCACATTTGCTGAGGAATGCTTTACTTGCAACTATGTGGTCAATTTTGGAATAAATGCGATGTGGTGCTGAGAAGAATGTATATTCTGTTGATTTGGGGTGGACAGTTCTGTAGATGTCTATTAGGTCTGCTTGCTGCAGAGATGAGTTCAATTCCTCGATATCCTTGTTAACTTTCTGTCTCATTGATGTGTCTAATGTTGACAGTGGGGTGTTAAAGTCTCCCATTATTATTGTATGGGAGTCTAAGTCTCTTTATAAGTCTCTAAGGACTGATTTATGAATCTGGATGCTCCTGTATAGTGTGCATATATATTTAGGATCGTTAGCTCTTCCTGATGAATTGATCCCTTTACCATTATGTAATGGCCTTCTTTGTCTCATTTGATCTTTGATGGTTTAAAGTCTGTTTTATCAGAGACTAGGATTGCAACCCCTGCTTTTTTTTGTTTTCCATTTGCTTGGTAGATCTTCCTCCATCCGTTTATTTTGAGCCTGTATGTGTCTCTGCATGTGAGATGGGTCTCCTGAATACAACAAACTGATGGGTCTTGACTCTTTATCCAGTTTGCCAGTTTGTGTCTTTTAGTTGGACCATTTAGTCCATTTACATTTAAGGTTAATATTGTTATGTGTGAACTTGATCCTGTCATTATGATATTAGCTGGTTATTTTACTCGCTAGTTGACGCAGTTTCTTCCTAGCATCGATGGACTTTACATTTTGGCATGTTTTTGCAATGGCTGGTACCTGTTGTTCCTTTACAACTTTAGTGCTTGCTTCAGGATCTCTTGTAGGGCAGGCCTGGTGGTGACAAAATCTCTAAGCATTTGCTTGTCTGTAAAGGATTTTATTTCTCCTTCACTTGTGAAACTTAGTTTGGCTGGATATGAAATTCTGGGTTGAAAATTCTTTTCTTTAAGAATGTTGAATATTGGCCTCCACTCTCTTCTGGCTTGGAGAGTTTCTGCCGAGAGATCTGCTGTTAGTCTGGTGAGCTTTTCTTTGTGTGTAACCTGACCTTTCTCTCTGGCTGCCCTTAACATTTTTTCCTTCATTTCAACTTTGGTGAATCTGACAATTATGTGTCTTAGAGTTGCTCTTCTCGAGGAGTATCTTTGTGGCATTCTCTGTATTTCCTGAATTTGAATGTTGGCCTGCCTTACTAGGTTGGGAAAGTTCTCCTAGATGATATCCTGCGGAGTGTTTTCCAACTTGGTTCCATTTTCCCCGTCACTTTCAGGCACACCAATCAGACGTAGATTTGGTCTTTTCACATAATCCCATGTTTCTTGGAGTCTTTGTTCATTTCTTTTTACTCCTTCACTTCTCGCTTCATTTCATTCATTTGATCTTCAGTCGCTGATACTCTTTTTTCCAGTTGATCGAGTTGGTTACTGAAGCTTGTGCATTTGTCACGTAGTTCTCATGTTATGGTTTTCATGTCTATCAATTCTTTTAAGGTCTTCTCTACATTGGCTATTCTAGTTATCCATTCATCCATTCTTTTTTCAAGGTTTTTAGTTTCTTTGTGCTGGTTACATAGTTCCTCCTTTAGCTCTGAGAAGTTTGATCAAATGAAGCCTCCTTCTCTCAACTGGTCAAAGTCATTCTCCGTCCAGCTTTGTTCTGTTGCTGGCGATGAGTTGCGTTGCTTTGGAGGGGGAGATGCGCTTTGATTTTTTGAATTTCCAGCTTTTCTGCCCTGCTTTTTCCCTGTCTGTGGTTTTATCTGCCTTCGGTCTTTGATGATGGTGACGTACTGATGGGGTTTTGGTGTGGGTGTCCTTTCTTTTTGTTAATTTTCCAACAGTCAGGACCCTCAGCTGCAGGTCTGTTGGAGTTTGCTTGAGGTCCACTCCAGACCCTGTTTGCCTGGGTATCAACAGAGGAGGCTGCAGAAGATAGAATATTGCTGAACAACGAGTGTTGCTGTCTGATTCTTGCTCTGGAAGCTTCGTCTCAGGGGCGTACCGGCCGTGTGAGGTGTGACGTGTCGGTCTGCACCTAGTGAGGGATGTCTCCCAGTTAGGCTACTCAGTGGTCAGGGACCCACTTGAGCAGGCAATCTGTCTGTTCTCAGATCTCAACCTCCTTGCTGGGAGATCCACTGCTCTCTTCAAAGCTGTCAGACGGGGGCATTTACCTCTGCCCAGGTTTCTGCTGCTTTTGTTTAGCTATGCCCTGTCCCCAGAGGTGGAGTCTATAGAGGCAGGCAGGCCTCCTTGAGCTGTGGTGGGCTCCACCCAATTTGAGCTTCCCAGTGACTTTGTTTACCTACTTAAGCCTCAGCAATGGCGGGCGCCCCTCCCACCGCCTTGCTGCCGCCTTGCAGTTAGATCTCAGACTGCTGTGCTATCAATGAGGGAAGCTCCATGAGCGTGGGACCCTCCGGGCCAGGTGTGGGATATAATCTCCTGGTGTGCCATTTGCCAAGACCCTTGGTAAAGTGTAGTATTAGGGTGGGAGTTACCCGATTTTCCAGGTGTTGTGTGTCTCACTTTCCTTTGACTAGGAAAAGGAATTCCCTTCCCCCTTCCGCTTCACAGGTGAGGTGATGCCTAGCCCTGCTTCCGCTCTCACTGGTCAGGCTGCACCCGGGGACCAGCGCCAACTGTCCCTGTCTGACATGCCCCAGTGAGATGAACCCAGTACCTCAGTTGAAAATGCAGAAATCACCTGTCTTCTGTGTCGCTCATGCTGGGAGCTGGAGGCTGGAGCTGTTCCTATTCGGCCATCTTGGGCGCGCCCCAACATTATTTTTATACAGCCAAAGTGCATTTATATTTACCCATATATTTTCACTTTCTTTGCTATTTATCATTTCCTATACCACTGACCTTACATCTGGAATCAGTTGTTTTTCCCTGCCACGTCGATTTTCAAAAATTCTTATTGTTATTGAAATTCCTTTTGTCTTAGTCTTAATAGCACACTTTTTTTTTTCTTCCTCCTGAAAGGAGCATTCGTTGCTTTTACTTTCTGTTATATCTTTCTAGTAAGGGATAATCTAGACACAATAAAATTTACCCTCTTTAGTCTGGAGTGCTATACGTTTTAATAAACACATATAGTTTACATAACCACTACCAGAATTGAGATTTTGAGTGTTTCCATCACATAAAAAATCCCCACATCCTTCTGTAATCAACTCTTACCTTTACCCTTAGGCTTTGGTATATTTTCTAACTCTAGGATTTGTCATATAAATTGAGTCAATACTACACAGCCTTAGTAGAGCTGGCTTCTTCACTGAGCATAATTTGTTTGAGTTTCATCCATGTTGTTGTGTGTACCAGTTGTCTTTATATGCACTCACTAGCACTTGCTATTAGAGAGCTTTAAAAATATTATTTTAGTTATTCTAATAGGTATGTAGTACTATCTCATTGTGATATGAAGTTCCATTTTTACAATGAGTAATGATATTGAGCTTTATTTTATGTGTTTGTTCTCAGGGTTGAGACTGGGATGACCCAAATGATGCACCTAGGCCCAACATTTTAGGAGTCATTCATTTTCAGACACGAGTACAAGTGTAGAGTAGTGCAGGTGCTTCACTTGCCTCAACCTAGGCCTGCCCCTGCTTAATTGCCTTCTATATGTATTCTGTGGTGAAGTGTCTGTTGAAATCTTTTACCCTTTTTAAATATTATTTTTTCATATTATTCTCTATATAGTCTGGATATAAGTCCTTTATCAGATATGCATTTTGTGAAAATTATCTTCCAGTCTATGATTTGTCTTTTTTTTCTCCCAGTTGTGTTTTCTGAAGAGCAGAAGTTCTTGATTTTGTTGCTATTGCTGTTTTTAGAAGATACCATCTTGGCCAGTTTGGATTTTGTTGCTATTGCAGTTTTTAGAAGATACCATCTTGGCCAGTTTGGCCAGGATGACCCCTCAGATAGAAGCAAAAGCATTACCTCAGATTCTTCAAAGAGGGCAGATGAATATGTTGCTAGGAGTTAGGGCTTTGTTATGATATCCTCTTTCTAATTGGGCCATTAAGCTGTGTTACAGGAGAAAATAATCAAAATGGTGTTTTTTTGTGTGTGTGTGTTTATTTTTTTTTTTTTGTGGGTGAGAGACTGAAAAGGTTTCTTGACCTTTTTTAAAATTGAGCTTTGTTCAGGTTTTTCTCATTCCACTTCTTTCCCTCTTGATTGTTTTGAAATTTAAAAACTAATTTTCTGTTTTTTATTGCTTGTAGTGAGATTTAACTATGCATATTTAAGTAACGCAGTCTAGGGTTAAGAATATGTCCCCCTTGGAATGGGAGGCATAATTTTAAGTGAAATAACTCAGAAACAGAAAGTCAAATACTGCATATTCTCACTTGTAAGTGGGAGTGAAATAACATCTACACATGAACACCAAGTGGAATAATAGACATTGGAGACTTGAAAGAAAGGGAGCATGGGAAGGGTGTGAGGGATGAGAACTTACTCAGTGGGTAGTATGTATACTATTTGGGTGATGGTCACAATAAAAGCCCAGACTTCAAACTGTGCTGTACTTGTACTCCCTAAATCTATACAAATAAAAAAAATTATAAATAGTATAAGGATTTCAGAGTTTGGTCTTGTTTTTCCCTTCCCAATTTTGTATTATTGTCTAATATTTCAATTTACTATTATTTTGTATTAACAGTATTTATTTGGATTTATCCATATGTTTATGATTTTTCACATTTACCTTTCCGAGTTGCACTTCAGACATCCCTTGAAATCATTTTCCTCCTTTGAGTATATTCCTTAGAAGTTCCTTTAGAGCAAATATCTTGGTTGTAACTTAGTAACTAACTTGTAAATACTTCTGTTTTCTTTCTTGCGAGGTAATTTTGCTGGGTGCACAATTCTAGGTTGATAGTTATCTTCTGTCAGTTAGCCTATTGTTGCATTGGCTACTATTTTTCTGATAAGTCTGCAGTGATTTTCCTTTTCTTTGTATTAATGGCAGCAAATTAATATGATTCAAAACAGTAGCTGTTATGTTCTTTATCATTGTACTTTCAGGACCTTCTGTTTGTCTTTGATATTCTGTAATTTCATTACAATGTATATGGCTATTCATTATTTTTATTTAACCTGTTTGGTATATATTTATGTTATGCTTCCTGGATCTGAGGATCCATATTCTTTTATCAGTTTTGAAAAGTTCTCGGCTATTACCTTTTGAAATATTTTTCCTGGCCAGGCATCATGGCTCATGCCTGTAATCCCAGAGCTTTGAGAGGCTGAGGCAGATTTATCACTTGAGGCCAGGAGTTTTAGACCAGCCTGGCCAACATGGCAAAACCCCATCTACTAAAAATACAAAAATAAGCTAGGTGTAGTAGCACATGCCTGTAGTTCCAGTTACTCAGGAGGCTAAGGCAGGAGAATCACTTGAAACTGGGAGGCGGAGGTTGCAGTGAGCTGGAATTGGACCACTGTACTCTAGCCTGGGTGACAGAGAAAGATTTTTATCTCAAAAAGAATAAATAACACATAAAAATATTTTTTCTCTTCTATCTTTCTATTTTTCCTTCTGGGACTCCATTTTGACATATGTTAGTTCAGAAGCTGGCAAACATTTTATGAAAAGGACTTCACAGGTCTTTTTTAGACTGCAGAGACTACATGTAGTCTCCAATGCATCTTCTTTGTTGTTTTTTGGTTTCACAGTACAAAATCATTCTTAGCTCACAACAAAATATATGCTTAGCAAAAACATGCTAGACTTTCTTTTCCATCGCTTTTAGTCTCATATTTTTTGTATCTTATCTTTTTGCATCATTCTATATAAAATCATTTTATTTATCTTCCAGTTTACTAATTCTCTCTTCAACTGTCTCTAATCTTGTATAGCTTATTCACTGAGATCAACAATTATATATTTTTATTGCAGATGTTTCCATTTTTTAAAATTTATAATCCAGTATCCAGAGAATTCCACTGGCTGTGGGTGAATTTATTTTCTCCATAAAGATTTGTACTCAAAGCAGAAGCCCCAGAGAGAGCTTTTCCACCTCACTACTGTTCCAAGGTTTCATATTACCCTTGTCTTTGCCATAGAAATCTGGTCTTGGGGCTACGTTCCCTATTTTCCCTTCCTGACTTCCATAGGTGAGCTCCCTGCTATATTGGACATTCATTTCTCCAATTTAGCTCCTGCATCTGCAGCCCGGCTCTGGGATGCCCTGGACTATCCCAGTCCAATCTTTCAGATATTGTCGTCTTGTCTTCCAAACCCAAGCTCTTGGCTGCTATAGCTGTGGGTCTAGTCAGCATCAAGCTCAACCAATATTTGTTGTTAATAGGTTTATTTGGGGGAGCAGAGGTCATTGCAGACCTCTGCTACAATTTGTAAGAGCAGAGCTACTACAAAAAGTGTATTCTGTTCAGGGTACACTTGCTATAGAGATGGCTGGTTCCTTGGAGCTTCTAATCATTTGTAATGCTAGAGGCATCCATATATCAGTTTTGTATTCAGAAAAAAGAAATTCAGAAAGTCTTTTCATGAGGCATTCTTCATTAAATAAGGAAGTCTCAAAAATATGAGACTAAAATAAGGACCAAATAAGGAAGAAATGACAAGATATTTAAAAATATTTTTCCATATATTCTTTGCAGAGTATTGTCAAATTTATTGTTTTGAGGTTCTTTTTTTTTAACTTGATGCCATTAGTAAGATAAACATTTTTTTAAATGAGCAACACTTTAGTTGAATATTATGAATGTTACTCTGTACTAGCAATGAATTTGATTTTTGGTGTAGAAACTTTGTGTAGTAAATGTGTTTATTTTTCTTAATTCAGGAAAATGTCTAATCAGCCCAAGAAGTATGAAACTCAGAATATAGCCAATTCAACAGAAGAAAGTGATGCTTTTGACATTGTTACTATTCCAGTTCCCTCAGAAGAGCCTCAAGAGTCAGATCAAACTGAAGAGCATGAATCTGGGATAGAACAATTCAGTGAGAGCCATGCAATACATGTTGAGGAGCAGAGTGACCGAAGCTTTTCAAGCCTGGAACCAGACAGTGAACAACTCATGAAAGAGGTTATATCACCAAGACAAGTTTCATATACTCCACAACATCATGAAAAGCAATATGCAATGCAGAGTCCAAATGATGATAGTTTGGCATTTCTGGATAAAATAAAGGCTATAAAGGAGTCTTTGCAAGAATCAATGGAAGATTCTCTAGCAACAGGTGCTACCTAAGGAAGATAGGCTATTTCATTTTCTCATTTTGAAGAATGATTGTGTTTTCTTGTTGGCTTATTTTCGCTTAAAGATTTGTTTTATATTTGATATTCCTTTCCCTTTCCCTCATCCACCAAACTTCCAGAGTTACTTTGCTTGAATCTCTTAACTATTTGTGAAAGCTTCTGTATTCTGCATTATCTATTTTTCATCAATGAATGATCTTCATTAAATTTAAAAATTGATATTTATATATTTTTTCAAAGAAAGTAGGTTTTAAAAATGTTTATGACCTTTAAAAATGATGGAGAAATTGTTGACTAAAATGGGAATTATTTTACATGCCAATTTGGAATTAATTGTTGTATCTAAATAGCAAGAGGTGGATAGGTGGATGGGAACTTGACAATAGATTTTCTAGTTTCATATCCAGTGCTCGCTTATTCTACATATTATGTTGCTTTTCCGTATTTCTGTAGTCTGCTTAGTGTTAGCTTATATTTTCCTTCAGAAAAATCATTGTTTTTCATTGTAAGTTAATTTTAAAGACATAAAATAATGTTGATATCATATAATAGTTATTATTACATTCTTAATAACAACAGAGTGGCAGCAGCAATAAGGTGGTTACACAGAGAACCATTCTACTTGCACGGTTAACTGACTGCTCCTTTTCCATCTTGTGAATGAGTTGTGAGAGAGTTTCTGCCTACAGAGTGGAGAACATGAACCATGATTTAACAACAATAATAACAGCAGCTTAGTTTGGCTGGTAAAATGTAGCTTTTGAATCTAGTGGGGTAGTTTACCCTTGTGTGATGTGTCCATATACGTAAAGAATGAAAAGAAGGAGAGAAAACTACTGAAGCCTGATTATACCTGACTGAAGCAGGTGTCTCTCAATTTTAGTATTTAATGTAAATTTGGGTTTCATTTTTGGGTATTTCTGTCATTCCCTGATATAACTTACAGGAAACACATGGTGATTTTTTTTAAAAAAAGTTGTCTTGGTCCTGTACCTCGTGAGCTTCACAAATCCCTTGACACATTTCCCCTTCCCAAAGCTTAAGAAGTCACTATTGTGAAAGCTTTAAAATTGATTATAGTTTTTTGCACTGAGAAGACAATTAAAATAACCTTCTCATGGTTTGCCATCTGAGAAAGTATTCTCTTTGTTGATAGAGAACTGTGAAAACAAGTTTTAACAAGCTCAAAGAACCTTAGCATTACCAGTGCCTACTTAAATTTTGTCACGTTATTGATAAATGTCTTATTTTTAGCTTTATGAAAACTGTAATTTCAGGAAAGGAATGTACAAAACTTTTTTGACCCACAGTCTTTATTCTATACTCCATCTTTTTACATCTTCTGTATTAAAATTTGAAGTCTGTAGATGTAAAACAGTTTACCCATATTAATTACTTTTTACATACCGTATTTCCCTCCTGTATTTGTGAACAGATAATCATTTTATAATAATATTTAAACAAATTTTAATATGTAAGAATCTTGATTCTCTTTTTTCTAGAGGGGATTGAGCCATATAATGTCCCTCTTTGTGAAAAGTAGTTATAGTGCATTTCTAACTTCTGGGACATTGTCTGTCTCAGGTCTCTCTTTCCTAAATTCACTATGCCAAAATGCCTAATTTCCTGGGATGTTTCCTATGCTTATATCTGAACAATACATACCAGGTATTGAACATTAGAGCTAATTTTTGAGATTATGGATTGATTTTCAAAGCAACTAAATGTTGGCCACTTCTCCTTATAGAAAATTAAAAGTAACTGTTATCATTGGGGCGCAGCAGGGAAACACCAGCAAGAACAACTTGCATTTTATATAATTAAAAATTAACACATAATTCTGTATCTGTTTGTGGACTGTAGTTTGCTGACCTTTGCTGTATTTAACTATAATTCTTTTCTCTTTTAATTTACAGTAAAAGTTGTACTTATTCCAGTGGGCCAGGAAATTGTAATATCTTTTAAGGTTGATACCGTTCTTAAATATCTCAAGGACTATTTTTCACACTTATTAGGTATCCCACTTTCTGTACTGCAGATAAGATACTCAGGTAAGTTTGGAGGCTAATAAAACATATCAGGACTTTTCTAGTTTTAAGATGTAAACAATCAAGATCTTTGATTTTAAAAAGTAAATACCTTGATACTAATTGAACATTGTGGGTTATGCATTCACTCTTTCAACACATATTTAGTAAGGACATACTTTGTTCTAGATACTTTGCTAAGAAATGAAGATACAGAGAAATGCGAAATAAGATTCCTGTTCTAAAATTGTTTACAGACTAGTAAGGAAGAAGATGCATGCAGTAGCTACCATGTAATGTGTAAACGCTTTCATGGAAATATGCACAAAAAGCTGTGGGAACAGGGGAAGGAACTTGGTCGATTCTAGAAAGTTTCATTTAATAAAAGTGATAATAATTGTGCCAAGTCACAAGGAGGTGAGAAAATGTGGAAGTTTCGGGAAGTGTTAAGAAGTGTTCAGTGGCTGGAAGTAGATTATATATGGGTAGTGGGAGGAGATGAGATTGAAAAAATGGATGATAAAAGAGAATGTGTAGAACAGGAAGAGGACTGAAAATGATTTACGAGTGTTCTGTACATTAAGGTCAATTCACATTTCCATGATGATAGGTATATTTATATTTTGTGGATGATATTGAACAGCCCACTGAAGTTATATAATCTTGTGTCATGAGAAGACATAGTGTTTATTAACTGTTACAGTTTATCAGACTAACCTACCTAAATATATGTTTTTATAGAATATGTCTGAACAGATCCTAATATTTTAAATAGTTTTGATATTCACTTATAATGATGCCATAAAAAGGTTCCAGAGAAAAACTATTTAATTTCCAAATTATTTTAAAAAATGTATTATGGTAAATGTACTCCAAAAGTAAGATGTTCATGTGTTCAGATAAGTGATTGTTAAAACTTGATTTGGTATACGAAAGCTAAAATTTAAATAATTATTAGTAATAATGATTATGACCATGTTGTTGGTGTTGGTGACTAATTTATTGACCATATGCTGTGTGCTAGCGCTTCCAAAAGATGTTTTGCCTACCTTATAATTTAGTCAACACAGCAGCCTTTTGATGTAGGAATTACTAGTAACTCTTTTTTCAGCAGAAGGAAACTGAAACTCAGGAAACTTATGCAAAGTCATAAAACTTGTAAGTGGCAGAGTCTGAACTTAAATGTAGGTATGACTTCAGAGGGAATTTGAAACTACTGTGCATTAATTATAAGATGAAGTTCAAAATTGGATGAGAGAGCACTTTGAGATTGTAGTAACCAGCTAGTGGTACTTAAGGATTTCTCTGTTCTTTGTACTTCATGACCTTTCTTCTTTAAGTACCAGGCATCACCACTGGGTAACAGGCTTATGCCAGCAGCAATTACAAAAGAGCTTGATTCTATGCCAGCCATCCTCTGAAGTGCTTTCTGCTAGTACTAGAACTTGAGCTTCAGTTTGGTGGGATTAAACCCATTACAGAAATAAGTAGAGAAATAAAGGGGTCTCTGGGGACCCTGTATTAGTTTCCTATGGCTGTTCTAACAGTCACAAATTTAGTGGCTTAAAGCAGCACATATATTTCGCTTATAGTTCTGGAGGCAAAAAATCCAAAATTAATTTCATTGAGATTAAGTCAAGGTGTCTACAGGGCTGCTGTCCCTCTGGAGGCTCCAGAAGAGAATCTAATTCCTTGCCCTTCCAGCTTCTAGAGTTGCATTCCTTGTATTTCTTGGCTTATTAGCCCCTTCCTCCTTTTTAAAAGCCAGAACTGTAGCATCTTCAAATCTCTCTCTGCTTCTGTCATATGGCCTTCTCCTCTGTCATCAAATCTTCCTCTTCCTCTAATAAGGGGACTCGTGATTACATTTATAGCCCAACCAGATAATCCAGGAAAATCTTTCCAACTCAAAATTCTCAATAAAATCTGCAAAGCCACTTTTGCTGTATAAGGTAATATTCATAGGTCTGGGAGATTAGAATGTAGACATACTTGGGGCAGTTATTCAACCTATCATAAAGTCCATATGACATTCATGTTAATTTTATTTTTTTTTTGAAATGGAGTCTCACTCTGTTGTCCAGGCTGGAGTCAGTGGCATGATCTTGCTCACTGCAACCTCCACCTCCTGGGTTCAAGTGATTCTCCTGCCTCAGCCTCCCAAGTAGCTGGGACCACAGGCACACGTCACCATACCAGCTAATTTTTACATTTTTAGTAGAGACGGGTTTCACCATATTGGCCAGGCTGGTCTTGAACTCCTGACCTCGTGATCCACCCGCCTCGCAAATTGCTAGGATTACAGGTGTGAGCCACCACACCCAGCCCTCATATTAATTTTTTAACTGAAGAATTTAGGGTGTGAAGTAGAAACTCAAAGATCTTAGAATGTGCTTTCTTGAACATAGCCAAAATAGACTACAGATGCTCATCAACTTATGATTGGGTTATGTCCCAGTAAACTTACCATAAATTGAAAACATCGTATGTCAAAAATGCATTTAGTAAGCCTACCCTACCAAATCTCAGCTTAGCCTAGCCTTCCTTAAATGTGCTCAGAATAGTTACATTAGCCTACAGGTGGGCAAAATCATTTAATACAAGGACTCTTTTATAATTGTTGAATATCTCATGTAATTTATTGCATACTGCACTGAAAGTGAAAAACAGTGATTGTGTGGGTAGTCAAAGTATGGTTTCTACTAAATGTGTATGGCTTTTGCATCATCATAAAGTCAGAAAATTGTAAGTTGAACCATTATCATTGTAAGTTGGATTATGTAGTGGTGTCTGATGGATTTCTAAGCATAAGTAAACCTTTTGCAGTGTTCACATTTCTAACTGCAATTTAGAAGGACCATAAATTTTGAAGATTAATATAGACTCCATCAATGAAGTTTCCATGACACAAAACAGCAGCCAGTCACATAATTACACTTTTGTATGCCTTAAAATAGAGAAAGAAAATTAGTCAATTTGCTGAATACACCAGTGGCTGGTTAGATGCGGGAGGAGTGAGTAGAAATTAAAACAATAACATCATAAAAATTAAGCAATGTATACTTTTTCTAGCACAAAACTGAGGCTTACCTCTACCATGGCATGAATTAATTTATATGAGTTTCTGATTATGAAAAGAGAGAAAGTAAGGGATTCTGCATATATGCTTCTCTGTACTGGGGGTGATATGGTTTAGATTTGTGTCCCCACCTAAATCTTATGTTGAATTGTATTCCCCAGTGTTGGAGAAGGGACCCTGTGGGAGGTGATTGGATCATGGGGGCAGATTTCCCTCTTGTTGTTCTTGTGATAGTGAGTTATTATGATATCTGGTTGTTTAAAAGTGTTCAGCACCTCTCCCTTTTCTCTCTTCCCCCTACTCCAGCCATGTAAAACATGCCTCCTTCTTCTTCACCTTTTGCCATGATTGTAAGTTTCCTGAGGGCTCCCCAACCATGCTTCCTATACAGCCCATGGAACTGTGAGCCAATTAAAACTCTTTTCTTTATAAATTACCCAATCTTAAGTAGTTCTTTATAGCAATGTGAGAAAGAACTAATACAGAAAGTTTGTACCAAGAAGTTGGGCATTACTGTAAAGATATCTGAAAATATGGAAGCAGCTTTGGAACTGGGTAATGGGCAGAGGTTGGAACAGTTTGGAGGCCTTTGGAGAAGACAGGAAGATGGGGAAAAGTTTGGAACTTCCTAGAGAGTTGTTAAATTGTTGTGACCAAAATGCTGATAGTGATATGGACAATGGAGACCAGGCTGAGGTAGTCTCAGATGGAAATGAGGAACTCATTGGGAACTGGAATAAAGGTCACGTGTGCTATGTTTTAGCAAAGACACTGGCAGCACTGTGTTCTTGCTCTAGGGATCTGTGGAACTTTGAACTTGAAAGTGATGATTTAGGGTATCTGGTAGAAGAAGTTTCT
Source organism: Macaca fascicularis (assembly GCF_037993035.2). Taxonomy (NCBI): domain Eukaryota; kingdom Metazoa; phylum Chordata; class Mammalia; order Primates; family Cercopithecidae; genus Macaca; species Macaca fascicularis. The sequence continues at coordinate 165,147,496 of NC_088377.1, read as the reverse complement.
AAGCAGCAAAGCATTCAAGATGTGGCCTAGCTGGTTCTAACAGTATATGGTCATGTGTGAGCAAGGAGATGATCTGAAACTGGAGCTTACATTTAAAAAGGAAGCAGAGCATAAAAGTTTAGAAAATTTGTAGCCTGACCATTTGGTAGAAAAGAAAAACCCTATTTCAAGGGAGGAATTAAAGCAGCTGCAAAATTTGTATAATAAAAAGGAGCCAAATGTTAATGGCCAAGACAATGGGGAAAATGCCTCAAAGTCATTTCAGAGACCTTCACGGCAGCTCCTCTTGTCACAGGCCTGGAGGCCTAGGAGGAAAAAATGGTTTTGTGGGCTAGGTGCAGGACCATTCAGGACACTTCTGCCTGTGTCCCAGCTGCTCCAGCTCCTGCTTTGGCTAAAAGAGCTCCAGATATGTCTCAGGCCATTGCTCCAGAGGGTGGAAACCATAAGCCTTAGTGGCTTCCATGTGGTATTAAGCCTATGGGTGCACAGAGGGCAAGAATTGAGCCTCGGGAGCCTCTGCCTAGATTTCAGAGGATGTATGGAAATGTCTGGATGTCCAGGCAGAAGTTGGCTGCAGGAGCAGAGCCCTCATGGAGAACCTCTACTAGGGTGGTGCAGAGGGGAAATATGTGATTGGAGACGCCACAGAGTCCCCGTGTGGCACTGCCTAGAGGAGCCGTGAGAAGAGGGCCACAGTCTTCCAGACTCCAGAATGGTAGATCCATTAGCAGCTTGTACTGTGCACCTGGCAAAGCCACAGGCGCTTAGTGCCAGCTCTTGAGAGCAGCCATGTGATCTGAGCCCTGCAGAGCCACAGGGGCAGAGCTTCCCAAAGCCTTGGGAGCCCACCCCTTGCATCAGTGTGGCCTGTATGTGAAACGTGGAATCAAAGGAGATTATTTAAATTTTAAGATTCAATAACTGCCCTGCTGGGTTTTGAATTTGCATGGGACCTGTAGCCCCTTTGTTTTGGCTGATTTCTCCATTTTGGAATGGGTATATTTACCCAATGCCTATATCTCCATTGTATCTTGGAAGTAACTAACTTGTTTTTTATTTCATAGGCTCGTAGGTGGAAGGGACTTGCCTTGTCTCAGATGAGGCTTTGATCTGTGGACTTTTGAGTTAATGCTGAAATGAGTTAAGACTTGGGGGACTGTTGAGAAGGGATGATTGTATTTTGCAATGGGAAGACATGAGATTTGAGGATTTGTGAGGGGCCAAGGGCAGAATATATGGTTTGGCTTTGTGTCCTCCCCCAAATCTCTTGTCAAATTGTAATCCTCAGTGTTGGAGGAGGGGTCTGATGGGAGGCGAATGGATCATGGGGGCGGATTTCCCCCTTGCTTTCTTCTTGATAGTGAGTGAGTTCTCATGAGATCTGATTGTTTAAAGATGTGTAGCACCTCCTCCTTCACTCTGTTTCTCCTCCTCCGGCCACGTAAGATATGCCTCCTTCCCCTTTACCTTCTGCCACATTTTCCTGAGGCCTCCCCAGCCATGATCCTGTACAGCCTGTGGAATATTGAGCCAGTTAAACCTATTTTATTATTTTTTTCAATACATAGTTTTGCTGTCTTGCTCAAGCTTGAGTTCAGTGGCGTGATCTTGGCTCACTGCAACCTCTTCCTCCCAGGTTTAAGTAATTTTCTTGCCTCAGCCTCCCGAGTAGCTGGGATTACAGGAGTGTGCCACCACAGCCTGGCTCAGTTTTGTATTTTTAGTAGAGACTGGGTTTTCCCATGTTGGACAGGCCGGTCATGAACTCCTGGCCATAGTGATCTGCCCACCTCAGCCTCCCAAAGTGCTGGTATTATAGGCGTCAACTACCATGTGTGGCCTAAATGTCATTTATTTATAAATTATTCAATCTCGGGTAGTTTTTTATAGCAATGTGAGAAAGAACTAATATGAGGGGTAGGATGGGTATTAAAATAATTATCCTTCCTCTTGATGTGGGTATGTCCTGTACTTACGTTTAACGCATTGCGTTTTTGTTGTTTTTTTTTAGTAGAATGAACGTTTAGTATATTATTTTGCTCATACCATAGAATGTCTTTATTTTTTAAATGTTTGTGGAGTTTCATGGTTATCATATATTCCTGATAAACTGAGAGTAATACAGTGTTATTTATAATGCCAAATTCCTGCTCAAAAATGCCACTAAAACTTACTATTATGGAGTTGTCTGTACTAACATCAGAGCAAGAAGTAGAAACTATTAATAGAAACGATTAATACTATATTTAATAATTAAATAATATGTGTTCCTATGAGTAAATATATTAATACTATATTTAATAATTAAATATGTGTTCAAAGTTTCAAAGTTCACCTTTGATATTTTCCATCTCCTTAAAATGAGAATGTGCAATTAGCCATTTCTAGAAATGGTGACTATAGTTAATAATAATATATTACATATTTGAAAATTTCTGAGAGAATAGATATTAAGTGTTCTTACCACAAAATGATAAGTATATGAGGTAATGGACATGTTAATAGCTGTATTAAACTACTTCACAATGTATACATAGTTCAAAACATGTTGTACACGATATATACAATTTTTAATTTGTCAATTAAAAAACAAAAAATAAAATCAATGAATAGCCATTTCTTTGTCATAAAACTTTAAAAATTTTATTTCAATTTTTAGGAAAAATTCTTAGAAATAATGAGACTCTAGTACAACATGGAGTTAAGCCACAGGAGATTATACAAGTGGAAATCTTTTCTACAAATCCAGATCTGTATCCAGTCAAAAGAATAGATGGATTAACTGATGTCTCTCAAATCATAACTGTCACTGTCCAAACTGGTTTGTTATTTGATGTCTTTTAGAGAAAGTATTTTTGAATCCCTTCTTGGTTGAACTTTCATTGAATCTTGGTTTTATCTCTCAGGCCTTGATCGGTACCAGCAGGTAGCTGTTGAGATTGTCAAATCTGACTTTCACAAACCATTTCTTGGTGGATTCAGACATAAAGTAACAGGAGTAGAGTATCACCATGCTGGAACACAAACTGTACCTAAAAAGATTCCCGAAAGACTCAGTGTATTTTGTAGGGATACACAGGTAATGTTTTCATTTTTCCCTTTAGGTTTTTGAAGATATAGACTCAATAATTGCACTGTATGACTCTCTCAAATTTCTCTTAAGTAATTATATAGCAATTAATAAAAGAAAATTAACTTACATATGTAGAAAAACTTACTTATGTGTGTATATGGGGATATTTATTTAAATTTTTAATGTTTTTCTTTTAGACAGTTTTTCAGAAAAAAAATCTCCAACAAACTACAAATACAACATCCACACAGATGACTAACATTGGTGTATATGTATCAAATATGACTGATAAACTGGTAACACCAGGAAAGTATTTTTCAGCAGCAGAATACCATGCTCAAAGACTAAAGGCGGTGAGATAACTTTTATTGTGGATGAATACTAAAAATTGGATACATAAGCCCGTTGTTCTGAGTGTGTCTGTTTCTCCAAGCCACATTTGCTTGAGAAAGAATGCTCATGAGTATGGGTCATGTTTCACTGCTAACAAAGCAGTCTTTATCTCCATGTAAAGAACCGGAATCCTAAATGCTCCTAATCCTTCCTTTCCTCTTAGGGAAACCCAGCTTCTTTGTGTATTGCCTTTGGCCATTATTAGCTTTCTTAACACTGCTGTCCCTTGGCCTGAACGCTTGTCACAGTGGAATCACCAAGGAAACTTTCCAGACTAATTGAAACCAAATAGCACAGTAGTCGATTTTCTCTAATATTAACGTAGTCACTCCAACTCTGTTTTATTTTTTTGCATGGTCTATCATTTTTCATTCTTTTACTTTCAACCTATTTGACCTACCTCCTACCATCAATTTACTGTGAGTAAAAATGACCAGAAAGCAGTGACTTTAAGAGATTTTGATTTTCAAATGACAAGAAATCTGGGGCTAGGCTATTCAGCCCGATATCTTTAGAGACAAACTTGTAGTGAAAAAAAGTTAAATCTGTTGACTTAATTGCCCTGAAGGAAACAGTGTACCAGGGGAACCATGGGGCTAACTTTACAGCAGGGTTTGTCAGTGCCAGTTATTCCAGCCTGATAATTTTTTACTTTTTCAGTCCAAACTAATTTTCACCAAATAAAGGAATATGTGAAGTTATTATATCATGTGGGGAAAAGTGAAGTTTGAGTGGGATTTAAGGGAAGCAGTATCCTGATAGTCTCAATGCAAAACAAGGGTGTGTATAAATGGGCCAACATTAGGTCTGGACTGTGAAGTAGACCAAGGTCACCTTCCTTTGGAAACAAAGTTAAAGGAGATGAGAAATGTTTCTTTGAAGTTCTCTGAAGTTCAGCACCTTGGTTGCAAATTGAGGCTGCTTCTCTCTGTCAAAGTGATGTACAACCTTTAGGCAAGAGTGGAATGTTTCTTTCTTACTGGTCTAATTTCAAACAGGAAGTTTCTGATAGTTTATGAATTTAGAGAACAAAATTTCTCAGTGAGTAAGAAAATAGCAGTCACTCAAAGAAGGGGATTGTTAAAATATTTTATAGTTGTAGAGTGTCCTTGGGAGAAATATTGTTTTTGTTAATTTTGTAGCTGACCTTATTAGTGCCTGTTATTCCAGCCTGACAATTTTTTACTTTCTCAGTCTAAATTAATTTTTACTTTCTTACTATACTGGGCATGGGTGGTGACTATGATGTCATCAGAATCATAAACTGCTTTCATCTTTCTACTCCATTAAGCTCATCATGAGCTTGTTACTGTATGAAGATAAAATGGTTGACTAATTTTCATCATGCCTGCATTCTATGTGAGAAGAAGGGAAAAGTCAAGGCAGCATGTTCCATGAATGCCACCTTCAAGGATTTCCCCGGAAAGCCCCACCCAGTGACTTCTACTTGCATCCCAGTGACTTGAATTATGTCATGTGACTATCCTTACTGCAAAAGTGTGTGATAAATGAATTTTTAAAGTAGCATATCATTGCTCCTCAATGAGATTGAGATCTTCTTAGTAAGAGAAAGTAGAGGAGAATGGATATTAGGTAAGGAAATGGAAATTGCTGTCATTTTCCATACTCCAAAAAATGATATTGAAAGAATAAAAGTATAAATATACAAGGACAAAGAATACATAAGAAGAGTAAATGTCAGTTGTGGTTTTTTTTTTTTAAGTTTTAAAGCAGATGGAGAAGTGTTAACTTGACTTACCAGAACAGAGGGAGTGAAAATCTAAATGCCTGCCAACGAGGATGGCATCAAGAACCAAATAGATTTGCCCCATAGAGTCTTGCAAGGTGAATTGGAGGTTCTGTGGGAGGTGGAAGTGAGGTGTGACCTGTAAACAGAGGGATTTGTTAAAAGCTGATATAGGGAGTACATTTCCATTAAATAAGTTATTTTAACTTTGATTCCTTTCTACTTGGGTCATGTTTATTTTTTTAACAGGTTTTGAGTTCACTATTTACTATTTTAAATCTTTCTTGTTTCAAGAAAGATGTTATGTGTGACTACTGATATTTTTGGGCTCATTCTTGCTATTTCATTTTGTTTTGTTTACTAATTATTCTTATTTATGCTTTTTTAGCCTTTTCTTTTTGTTGGTTTGATTAAATGTTTCTTTTTTTGTTCTTTTGTAGTTCAGAAATAAGTATTTTATTTTTTCTAGTGGTTATGTTACAAAAAAGGGGTCCCGATCCAGATCCCAAGATAGGGTTCTTGGATCTCCCACAAGAACTAATTCAGGGCAAGTCTGTAGAATAAAGTAAAAGCAAGTTTATTAAGAAAGTAAAGGAACAAAAGAATGGCTACTCCACAGACAGAGCAGACCTGAGGGTTGCCCGGTGCCGGTTGCCCATTTTTATGGTTATTTCTTCATGATATGCTAAACAAGGAGTGAATTATTCATGCCTCCCGTTTTTAGACCATATAGGGTAACTTCCTGATGTTGCCATGGCATTTGTAAACCATCTTGGCGCTGGTGGGAGTGTAGTAGTGAGGATGACAGGAGGTCACTCTCGTCGCCATGTTGGTTTTGGTGGGATTTAGCTAGCTTCTTTACTGCAACCTATTTTATTAGCAAGGTCTTTATGACCTGTATCTTGTACTGACCTCTTATCTCATCCTGTGGCTTACAATGCCTAGCAGTCTGGAATGCAGCCCAGTAAGTTTCAGCCTCATTTTACCCAGCTCCTATTCAAGATGGAGTTGCTCTGGTTCACACGCCTCTGACAGTTACTCATACATATTTTTTAACATAACTAAATTTTTTATATCAAGTGCATATCTAATCAGGCTATATATTATTTCCATGAATAAGTCAAGAACCTTATTAGGCTTTTCTTCATTTCCTGCCCCCTCCTTTCATTGTTTCCTCTTTCTAGAAGCTGTCAGGATTTTCACTTTATCCTGGGTATTTGGCAAACTTATTGTAATATGCTTGAGACTTGATGATGGACCCTGTCTGAGAGTCCATGTCTTGCTGTGGGAAATATTCCTCTATTATGTTTTTATGAATTTCTGTAATCAACTTTCCTCATTTTGTCTGGAACTTATCTCAGAAATATTTTTGAATGAGGCCAGATGCCAAGACTCAGGCTTGTAATCCCAGTACTTTGGGAGGCTGAGGTAGGCAGATCACTTGAGGCCAGAAGTTGGAGACCAAGCTCGGCAACATGGTGAAACCCTGTCTCTACTAAAAATAGAAGAATTAGCCAGGCATAGTGGCACGTGCCTGTGGTCCCAACTGCTCAGGAAGGGAAGCATGAGAATCACTTGAACCCAGGAGACGGAGGCTGCAGTGAGCTGAGATCACGCCACTGTACTCCAGCCTGGGTGAGAGTGAGACTTTGCCTAAAAAGAAAAAAAAAAATTAAAAAAAAAAAAGAAACATTTTGGAATGCTGGGATTTATCTTTCATGTCTCTTATTTTTCATTCATTCATTTAAATTTTTATGAACCTTTGTCCTGCATGCTAAAAGATTTTCTCACCTAATTTTCTTGCCTACTTATTACTTCTTATGTTCTGCACATTCTGCAGATCAGCTTAGAAGAAACTACTAGTTCTCTGTCAATACCCATTTTTCCCTTCTCCTATTGTAGTAGAGCTTTATCTGAGCATGTGGCTGCTCCACTGATGACCACATTTCATCACCTCCCTTGTGTATCAGTGAGGCCATATAACTAAGACCTGGACAGTGAGATGTGAGGGACAATGTGAGCCACTTACAGTTATCATTCTTAAAATGCTCTTTGCTCCTTTTCCCTCTGTTTACTGGTTGGAAGCTGGTAAGTGGACCAGCCATCTGGGACATATAAGTAGGAAACCAATTGTTAAATATGCCAGAGCTTTCCTACCAGCCCCAAACTGCTGTGCTGATCCGTGGATTGTCACTTGAAAGGGAAAAAACTTCTGTGTTTAAACAAATGTGTTTTGGTGTTTTAGATAAGTTTAACAAGTTTAGTAGCACTCAGGCTAATCCGTATTCTATTAATTTTTTAAATTTCAAAAATAAAAATTTTGCCAGTCTTTTTTCTTGGCTCATTATATTATTTTATACTGATAGCCTTTCCTTTCTCTGTGAAAATATTAACTATATTTAGTCTGCTCTTGTATTTTGTTTTGTTTTGATTTACTCTAGTAGTTCTAAAACTTTATTATAAGCATCATCTGGAGGGCTCATGAATATATAGAATCCTGTGCTGCCCCAGGAGTTTCTGATCAATAGCTCTGGGGTGGGGCCTGAAAATTTGCATTTCTAATAATTTTCTAGATGCTGCTGATGTGTTTGAGATTCTTAATGTCCAATGTGCCAATAGCATATTGGTTCAACCAGTCTGACCCCATGATTTTAGGGGACATGTAAAGCTTGATTATGGGAGAAAGCTAGTTTTCCAGATGGGGGCTTTTTTTTTTTTTCATTCTGGGTATCAGCTGGGACACTCACCACTCTTGCCTAGGGACGAATATCTCTGTTGCTCCTTGCCTAACTATTTTACAGGAACTTATCCTTTTTGCATTTTTTAAACAGTCACCTGGTTAGTGGCCATTCTGCTCAGACCATCCATCAGTTTTGGGCTTAGAGCAGTCCTAGAGCCCCTTCTGTATTTTCTGACTTGCTTCTCCAGTGCATGATTAGGTTACAGACTCTTTCCTCAATTAATTCTACCAGCCTCTTTTGTTGAAGGGATTCTTCAAAGTTTCTCTTCTTTTGGGGGACCCCTTCAGTTTGATCCAGTATCTTTGTTGATACCTGCTTTACATAGTTTTTCTATAATTATTAGGCATTAGGATGAGAGTAAGGGATGCATCAGCATAAGCTCTATCATCTGACCTCTTCACATTTTATTTTTATTTATGAGTTTAATAAAATTATAAACTCTCAGAAAAAAGTGATAAACTCTCTCAGCTATATCATAGACTTTTTGAGGGTTTAGTACTATGGTGTACTTCCAAACATATTCATGTTTAATACAATTTAATAAATATTTGTTTGCTTCAGTCTCCATTTTATCTGACCTGCCTTTGATGGTTTCAACACATACCTACCTGATGTGCATTTAGGAAATACAGTTTTGTTATAACCATGAGCCTAAGCTAGTGGCATTTAAGATAAGATGGAGATAATTAATATTTATAACAATAATAGTATTGAGGACTCATGATGTATCAGGCTTGGGTTAAGCACTCTGTATGTATACTTTTATTATCACTGTTTTACACATGAGGGTACTAAAGCATAGAGATGGCAAGTAACTTATCCAAAATCAAACAACTAGTGAGTAGCAGAAGGAAGATTCAAACTAAGTTTTACTCCAGAGTCTATTCTGTTAAGGATTGTACAAACATCTTTCTGTGAAAGTGTATTTGGGAGAATTCAAAGTCAAATACCAGTGACATGCATTATACATGCTTTTTATGTTAGTGTTTGTGAAAATATCTATTTAGTCTAGGGCTAAAACTAGACTCAGTATTTTCTCATGGAATTGGAATTTAAATAATCATCATTGCCTTTAATATCTGATCAAAAAGTTGATGATAGACACTTTCTATTTCCTTTTAACTATAGGTGATAGTGATACAGACTTACTACAGGCAATGGCATGCTAAAATCTTCGTAGAGGATTTAAGAAGACAGAAAAGCTTAAGGTTGGAATGGGAAACACAGCAAGAACTAAGGAAGATAAGAGAAAAAGAAGAATGGGTAAAATTGGACTATCACCGGAGGCATAATCCTAAAACAAGTGAAGATTTTGAATTTCTTTATAATGCATTAGAATGTAAGTTTGACAAGGCTTTGCAAAAAATATTTTTAAATTTTTCATTAATAGGAAAAATAGACTTACTGCAGACAAAAGGAAGGTTATTATTTTAGGGAGATGTCTTGGAGATTTGCACTAGAGAATTTTGAAAGATGAATACCACTTTATATTTGGAATAAGAATTAAGGCTGAAATGAAATTAGAAATGCTTTTATATTAACAATTAAAATGTACATACTGCTTTGTGAATTATGCAGTTTTAGTATATTATTTCATTTGGTCCTCATTCATGTGAGATAAAGAGAGAAAGTACTGTGTAATCTGGTTTTCTTGTGGTTTGGGAATTTGTGAACTCAAAGTTGAGTTGTTCTTTAATCCCTCAATCCAGTATCCTGTCTGATTTTGCTCTTTAGAGAAGGGGCTTGGCAATATTTTAAAAATTCCCTCTTGTTAATAATACTATATAAATGTATATTCTCTACACCTTGACTTTTATACCTTATTTCTTCTACAGTGTATGTGCTAGTCATGGATAAATTAAAAGTTTCAATTATTTGAATAAGCCAGGCACTCTTTACTCAGGCAGTAGATACACCATTCCCCTTCTTGGAAGTGTTTCTCCATTGCCCACCTTTGGATCTCAGGTTAAATGTCACCTCCTTAAAGGTTTTTGTGATTGACAACATAAGTTGGATATCGTTTTGTCATTTTATGGTCTTCATTGCACCTGAAACTTTTCATTTATATCACCACAGTTGGTAATACTACGTCTTTTTTTCAGTCTTAGTTATTTCTTTAGTAATAATACATCTTTTGTTTAACATTTATTTATGCCATGAGGGAATAATTCATTTATTTTTTGATGAGCTGTCTTTTACTGTGCTTAGCTTGTATGCCCAACAAATGTTTGTAAAATGAATGAATGAATGAATAAAAGGAAGAAACCCAGGGTTGTACTAATGCAACTATCTCTAGCTTCTGCTTTGCCAGCGGTACCTGGTAAGGTGGAAATAACTGAAGCAGAAGAGTTATGTAATACACCAGATATCTGAGAGTGGAGAAATTAGACCCTTATGAAGACATGGAAAAATTTAAAACCTAGAAGTAGCCTCAATTGACCTTTGTAGTTTAATGGGATATTTTAGTCCAAGGAAATAAGTTTTTGACTTCTCTCTGATTATTTATAACACTAAGCAAATTTTCTTCCATTCGTTTGTTTCATTGCATACTATTTTTTTTTTGTAGATGTTATATGTTCTGTTCCTGAAGTTGCAGTTTCCTTTCTAATTGGATACATTTTTAAGCATCAGATATTGAGTCTGTTTTTATAGCTATAATATTGTATTTACCAAAAATAATATAATTAAACATTAGGGCTAATAAACAATATTAATAAATTCATTTTCCTGGTAACATAAAAATTGAGTGGCTTTAGGAATATTTACAGCTTATGGTAAACATTTACAACTACTATGGTAGTTTTTGAGGTAACTGTTAAGCCTGTTCCCTAGAATTGTGTGTCTGTTTTCCCTTTTATCCTAATCATCATCCTCTGAAAATACTGCTTATTTTACTTTAAACTTCACTTCTACTTCCATTTTTTCTATCAGAAAATAACAGATTATTAAGTGTCAGTAGTTCAATAGAGAACATCATTAGCCAGGTATCTATGAAAGGTCTTATTGACAAGTTTAAAACTAACATTCTATTAGAGCAGAGCTCTATTAAAATAATATTCTAAATTCATATGTGACTAAAGGATACTTGTGTGGTTAACAGACAACTGTGCAAAATAATAGGAAATATGTTGAATGAGCTTCTGCCTTTTCTAATTATTAGTGGTGTTAATTAGGACAAGTTAGTCACTTCTCCCGAACCTCAATTTCTTCATCTATAAAAGGGAATTAATAATTTTTGGCATGTCTACTTCAGAGGGCTTAATAGAGTAAAAAGGATAAAATATTACATTTATGAAAGTATTTTAAAAAGTTTAAGGACCTATACATATGTGAGCTATTGTTCTATGGCAAATGATTTTATACAGAATTTTCATACTAAAGTAAAACAGATATATTTTATATAAGTCCACATATGATTTATATATGGAGGAAAATGAAATACGTGAAGTTTCTTATATAAAAGAGACGTCTTTCGGGTTTTTCTAGTCCTAAAATTCTAAATTAAAAGCCTTGGAATAATAATTTTTAAGTTCTGTTAAAAAATCTGTGGTTCACAAACTCAATAATTTATGTTGCTCTTCTGTAATTTCATTTCATAGTCATAACTCCATTCCTTGGAACTGCTGCCCTCTTGTGGCTCATAATGATAATTGTATACTTTGAGCTATAATTCATAATATGAAACTTAACTTTTTCTCAAGGTAACCTGTTTTTCAGTAATAAAAGCAAAATGATATCAATTTAAGAAAATAAACTTAGCTGTATAAGGTAATATGTCAAAGATGAAGCTATCTCCAGGCAATAATATTTGATTTTTATGTCTTTTTATAGCAATATGTTGAAGGTGATCTCTTTTATCGTTCTGAATTGTCACTAGGGCCATTACTTGGAAAAAAAGGTGCTAAGTATCCCATATTCTAAATAGAATAATTGGGGTTGTTTTGTCTATTTAAAAATTTTATATAGGTACAATTATGCAGAATAGAATTTTTTGCGTTTGTTTTTCAAAATTCAGTGTTGTGTCATGAGACTGATCCTTTTATTGTGAGTAGTTGCCCTTTGTTTATTCTCGTTTCTGGATAGTGTGCCATTGCATGGATGAGCCATACATTATGTATCCATTTTACTGTGGATTTGGTCCTTCCCACCCCGCCCCCCACAACTAGTTTTTGGCAAATATAAGTAGTACACTTTGGTGAATATATATATATATATATATTCACCAACGGATGTTTGTAGTAGTACTACTTGTGTATATGTACACATACACACATGCACACACACACACATTTCTCTCAGGGTGTTAACCTAGCAGTGGAATTGCCGGATCATAGGATAGACATAATTCAGCTTTAGCGAATCTCACCAGATAGTTTTTTAGAGGTTGTATCATTTTAAACTCCTATGGAAGAGTATGAGAGTTTTAATTGCCCTGTCATCCACTCCAACATTGGACGCTTCTGTCTTTTTCATTGTAGCCTTTCTGGAGGGTGCTATCAAGCTGCCTTATTTTTGACTGAGGCTCCAATAGGTGAGATATCAAGATACCAGAGTCAATGAGAGTCAATCTCTCTCTCCCTCATAAAGAATTTACAAAGGAAGTAAAATAGGACCTATTTATTGGTTCATGGGTCACTTAACAAAATAAAAGGTATAAGAAGGGCTAGGAGATATTTGAAGAGGTTAGTAAGGTAGGTTTTTTTGGAGAGAGCCATTGCTCTCCATTTGGGGAGAGCCATTGCTAGTGAGAGGAGCTTCAAGGGAGTACTCTTGGTGAGCTTTGAAATATTCCCTGTGTTTGGGGAACAACGAGGATTGTTGCCTGAACCTTGACCAGGATGGTAGACTGGTGTCTGACTCTAAACAAGGAAACCCAGAGAACTAGAGGAGGGCTTTCAGACTTCTTTGATATTGGAGAGTACAGCTGCATTATTTATAGCACTCCCAGGATTTTTAAAACAGAGATGTATCTTTGTTTTCTATCAAAAGGGGACTATACAGTAGAGAAAACAAGAGAGAGTGAGCATGCAATAGTGTAATTTGAGGTGCTCTTGGTCCTATTTAATAGGGCCAGCTATAGAAATGAAGGGATCTTGTCAGAAAGAAGCTTGAAGTGAACAGCTAGTTTATCCCTAAGTGGCTACCTGGAGTGCAAATACATCTGTCTTGGGCCAGGGGAGTTGCGGTTCAGCTCAAGAGCCTCAGGATGGTGAGTTTGAATCATCTGACAGGCCTGGAGAGTGGGGGTTTATCCAGCCAAGTAAGAACTGCCCCTTCCCATTCACTCATCTCCCAAAGGAGTACAGGGGAGAAACAGCAGCTAGTGGTGAGGAAAGGAAGTGAGAGGTGAGGGTGTGTTCAGAGGATCTACTCTTTTCCCACAGTCTTCAGGCAGGTTTCCATTCTTTCAGTCTTTGGCATGTCTTTTCATTCTTTCAACAGTGTATTTCTTAGAGCAAAAGGTTTTAATTTCAATAAGTCCTATTAGTTTCTTCTCATGTGAATCATGCTTTTGGTGTTATATCTAAAAACTCATCACCAAACTTAAGGTCCCACAGCTTTTCTCCTATGTGTTCTGGAAGTTTTATATTATATTTTGAATTTAGGTATGTTATCCAGTTTGAAATAAACTTTGCATGAAATGTGAGATATGTGTTGAGATGAATTTTTAAATTTTTTGCTTTTGAACATCCAGTTTTCCTTTAGCATTTGTCGAAAACACTGTCATTTCTCCATTGTATTGCCTTTGCATCTTTAAGATCGTAGTCTATTCGGGCTACTATAACAAAATGCCATAGACATAAATAACAGAAATTTATTCTTTAGAGTTCTCAAGTTCGGAAACTCCAAGGTCAGGGCACCAGCCGACTCTGTGTCTGGGGATGGTTTGTTTCCTAGTTCGTAGATAGTGCCTTCTCACTGTGATCTCACATAGCGGAAGGGATGAAGAGCTTTCTTGGGTCTATTTAATAAGGGCAATAATCCCATTCATGAGGGTTCCACCGTCATTATCTGATCACATCCCCAAAGGCCCCACATCCTGTTATTGCCTTATCTTTATATACTGTCAAACTTGATTTGCCAAAATTTTGTTTTAGAATTTTTGCATCTACATTCCTAAGGGATATTGGTCTGTGACTTTTTTTCCTTGTTATGTTACTCTCTGGTTTTAGTATTTGCATAATGCGAATTTCCTCTGTGCTCTTCAATTTTCTAAAACAGTTTGTGTAAAATTAGTAGGATTTCTTCATAAAATGTTAGGAATTCAACAGTGATACCAACTAGGTCTGGAGTTTTCTTTGTGGGAAGGTTTAAACTATAAATTCAATTTCTTTAATAAGTATAGGGGTATTCATGCGACTTATTTATCATTGAGTAAGCTTTGATAGTTACTGTCTTTAAAGAAATTGGTAATTGTATCTGAGTTGTTGAATTTATTGGCATAAAAATATTAATAATGTTCCATGTTATCCTTTTAATACCTATCGGATCTATAGTGATGTTACCTCAATACCTGGTAATTTTGTGTCTCCTCCTTTTTTTCCTGATCAGTCTGCCTAGGGATTTATCAGTTTTATTACTCTTCCCCTGATTTTTCCCAGTTCTTTTTCTCTGTTCCATTTAATTTCTATTAATTTTAATTGTTAATTTCTATTGTTATTTATTTCCTTCATTATGCTTACCTTTGGTTCAGTTTACTCCTCTTCCAGTCCTGTGGTGGAAGCTGAGGTCATTTGATTTGAGAACTTTCTTCTTTCCTAATTATAGGTGTTTGGTGCTGTAAATTTTCCCTTAAGTATTGCTTCAGCTGCATCCTCACATTTTGATACGTTGAGTTGACATTTTCTTTCAGTTCAAAATACTTTGTAATTATCCTTTTGATTATTTCTTGACCCATGGAATATTTAGAAGTAGGTTATTTAATTGCTAAATACTTGGGGATTTTTCAGATATCTTTCTGTTACTGATTTCTAATTTTATTGTAATGGGAGAATGTAATTTTGTATAATTTGAGTTTTGTTTTTTGTTTTTTTTTCCTTCTGAGACGGTGTTTTGCTCTTGTTGCCCAGGCTGGAGTGCAATGGCATGATCTTGGCTCACCACAACCTCTGACTCCCAGGTTCAGTGATTCTCCTGCCTCAGCCCCCTGAGTAGCTGGGATTACAGGCATGCGCCATTACACTGGGCTAATTTTGTATTTTTAGTAGAGATGGGGTTTCTCCATGTTGGTAAGGCTGGTCGTAAACTCCCGATCTCAGGTGATCTGCCCACTTCTGCCTTCCAAAGTGCTGGGATTACAAGCGTGCGCCACCGTGCCTCACCAATTTGAGTTCTTTTAAATTTATTGAGACTTATTTTAACAACTGGAATACAAATGACATTGGAGAATATTCTGTGTGCATGTAGGAAGAATTGACTTTCTATTGTGTTTGGGTGTAGTAATCAATAAATGGCAATTAGATCAAGTTGGTTGATAATGTTGTTTAGATTTTCTATATTTTTACAAATTTCCCATTTATTTATTGAAGCTAAAGCTATGTAAACCTCTATGGATGGAAAAGAAGCCTACTGTGTATGGGGAGGAATCCATGAGCATCCTGCTCGTGGAAGTGCAAGGACAGAATTTATTCTGCAAATTCAAAACCATGGTTGCTGCATGTGAGAGGTGCAGTAAACAAGGAGAACTATAAATGTGGCACATAAGTATTTTTAGGAAGAGTTCAGAAAATCCAAAAAAACGTGGAATGAACTGAAACTTATGATACATGCCAATGACTAAAGTGACTTTGGGAATATTTGTTCAGAATAATGAGCAGTGGGCTGCAGTTTCAACCTGTTTTGCTTTCACGTCTATGCAGAGCATAGCACAAACATGGCTTAAGTGAGTTTGGGTTCCCAGTCCAGATGTATATTCCAAGGTAGCAGAGTAATGATCAAAACTGTTCTCAGTAAACTTTAGTCATGAAGAATGGGCGAAGTGCCCAGAAGACATGATCTATCAGAGAAGACTTATGGTTGATTATTACAAACATTACAGCTTTTTATAAATCCCTCCTCCTTTTGACAGGTACATGACTGACATTTGAGGATTATTTATACCAAATTTCCCCAAGTTTATCTTGCTGAAATTTTTGTTGCATCCTATGCATTTTGACATGTAGCGTTTTTTTATTAATATTGTTATGCTTTTTACTTTTCTTTGATTAAATTGTTATTTTTGATGATATTTCTTCAATTAACAAGCAATTGGAATATTTCTATTTAAACTTTTGTTATTCTAGTTTAATTGTTCTGTGGCAAAAATGTAGTTTGTAACATTTCTGATTTCTACAACAATGTGATATATCTATATAAATGGTTTATTGAACTTGGAAAATGAGGTTACATTTTCAGCTTTTGGTGTTCAGAGCTTGATGTATGACAATTTAATTTTTAAAAATCGTTGTTCACATATCTCATGCTTTTAATTTTTTTACTTGGCTCTGTCATAGATTAATGCATTTGTATTTTATCTATTTTTTAATTATAAAAAATATACTCCCCAACATTGTATTGATAATTGATAGAATTTTTAAAAACATACTTGATGGTATATGATTTCCTGTATAAACATTCATGACAGTCAGATGTTTCATCATAAAATCACCTTCTACCTAAAAGACCTGAATTTTGAGGTTCTCCCCCCAGTTTTATGTTTTAATATTGCTACTTCTGCTTTCTTTTTTGTTCATATCTGCTAACCTTTTTTTCTTTTTTTATACTTTAAGTTCTAGGGTACATGTGCACAACGTGCAGGTTTGTTACATATGTGTACATGTGCCATGTTGGTGTGCTGCACCCATTAACTAGTCATTTACATTAGGTATATCTCCTAATGCTATCCCTCCCTCCTCCCCCCTCCCCACAATAGGACCTGGTATGTGATGTTCCCCTTCCTGTGTCCAAGTGATCTCACTGTTCAGTTCCTACCTATGAGTGAGAACATGTGGTATTTGGTTTTCTGTTCTTGCGATAGTTTGCTCAGAATGATGGTTTCTCAGCTGCATCCATATCCCTACAAAGGACACGAACTCATCCTTTTTTATGGCTGCATAGTATTCCATGGTGTATATGTGCCACATTTTCTTAATCCAGTCTGTCACTGATGGACGTTTGGGTTGATTCCAAGTCTTTGCTATTGTGAATAGTGCCAAAATAAACATACGTGTGCATGTGTCTTTATAGCAGCATGACTTATAATCCTTTGGTATATACCCAGTAATGGGATGGCTGGGTCATACGGTATTTCTAGTTCTAGATCCTTCAGGAATCGCCACACTGTTTTCCACAATGGTTGAACTAGTTTACAGTCCCACCAACAGTGTAAAAGTGTTCCTATTTCTCCACATCCTCTCCAGCACCTGTTGTTTCCTGACTTTTTAATGATTGCCATTCTAACTGGTGTGAGATGGGTATCTCATTGTGGTTTTGATTTGCATTTCTCTGATGGCGAGTGATGATGAGCATTTTTTCATGTGTCTGTTGGCTGTATGAATGTCTTCTTTTGAGAAGTATCTGTTCATATCCTTTGCCCACTTTTTGATGGGGTTGTTTGTTTTTTTCTTGTAAATTTGTTTGAGTTCTTTGTAGGTTCTGGATATTAGCCCTTTGTCTGATGAGTAGATTGCAAAAATTTTCTCCCATTCTGTCGGTTGTCTGTTCACTCTGATGGTAGTTTCTTTTGAAGCTCTTTAGTTTAATTAGATCCCATTTGTCAATTTTGGCTTTTGTTGCCATTGCTTTTGGTGTTTTAGACATGAAGTCCTTGCCCATGCCTATGTCCTGAATGGTATTACCTAGGTTTTCTTCTAAGGATTTTATGGGTTTTGGTCTAACATTTAAGTCTCTAATCCATCTTGAATTAATTTTCATATAAGGAGTAAGGAAAGGATCCAGTTTCAGCTTTCTACTTATGGCTAGCCAATTTTCCCAGCACCATTTATTAAATAGGAAATCCTTTCCCCATTTCTTGTTTTTATCAGGTTTGTCAAAGATCAGATGGCTGTAGATGTGTTATTATTTCTGAGTGCTCTGTTCTGTTCCATTGGTCTATATCTCTGTTTTGGTACCAGTACCATGCTGTTTTGGTTACTGTAGCCTTGTAGTATAGTTTGAAGTCAGGTAGCATGATGCCTCCAGCTTTGTTCTTTTGGCTTAGGATTGTCTTGGCAATGTGGGGTCTTTTTTGGTTCCATATGAACTTTAAAGCAGTTTTTTCCAATTCTGTGAAGAAAGTCATTGGTAGCTTAATGGGGATGGCATTGAATCTATAAATTACCTTGGGCAGTATGGCCATTTTCACAATATCGATTCTTCCTATCCATGAGCACGGTATGTTCTTCCATTTGTTTGTGTCCTCTTTTATTTCACTGAGCAGTGGTTTGTAGTTCTCCTTGAAGAGGTCCTTTACATCCCTTGTAAGTTGGATTCCTAGGTATTTTATTCTCTTTGAAGCTATTGTGAATGGGAGTTCATTCATGATTTGACTCTCTGTTTGTCTGCTACTGGTATATAAGAATGCTTGTGATTTTTGCACATTGATTTTGTATCCTGATACTTTGCTGAAGTTGCTTATCAGTTTAAGGAGATTTTGGGCTGAGATAATGGGGTTTTCTAAATATACAATCATGTCATCTGCAAACAGGGACAATTTGACTTCTTTTCCTAACTGAATACCGTTGATTTCTTTCTCTTGCCTGATTACCGTAGCCAGAACTTCCAACACTGTGTTGAATAGGAGTGGTGAGAGAGGGCATCCCTGTCTTGTGCCAGTTTTCAAAGGGAATGCTTCCAGTTTTTGCCCATTCAGTATGATATTGTCTGTGGGTTTGTCATAAATAACTCTTATTATTTTGATTTGCTTTCCATCAATACCGAATTTATTGCGAGATTTTAGCATGAAGGGCTGTTGAATTTTGTCAAAGGCATTTTCTGCATCTATTGAGATGATCATGTGGTTTTTGTCTTTGGTTCTGTTTATATGCTGGATTACGTTTATTGATTTGCATATGTTGAACCAGCCTTGCATCCCAGGGATGACGCCCACTTGATCATGGTGGATAAGCTTTTTGATGTGCTGCTGGATTCGGTTTGCCAGTATTTTATTGAGGATTTTTGCATTGATGTTCATCAGGGTTATTGGTCTAAAATTCTCTTTTTTTGTTGTGTCTCTGCCAGGCTTTGTTATCAGGATGATGTTGGCCTCATAAAATGAGTTAGGGAGGATTCCCTCTTTTTCTGTTGATTGGAATAGTTTCAGAAGGAATGGTACCAACTTCTCCTTGTACCTCTGGTAGAATTCGGCTGTGAATCCGTCTGGTCCTGGACTTTTTTTGGTTGGTAGGCTATTAATTATGGCCTCAATTTCAGAGCCTGCTGTTGGTCTGTTCAGGGATTCAACTTCTTCCTGGTTTAATCTTGGGAGAGCGTAAGTGTCCAGGAAATTATCCATTTCTTCTAGGTTTTCTAGTTTATTTGCATAGAGGCGTTTATAGTATTCTCTGATGGTAGTTTGTATTTCTGTGGGGTTGATGGTGATATCCCCTTTATCACTTTTTATTGCATCTATTTGATTCTTCTCTCTTTTCTTCTTTATTAGTCTTGCTAGCAGTCTATCAATTTTGTTGATCTTTTCAAAAACCAGCCCCTTGATTTATTGATTTTTTTGAGGGTTTTTTTGTATCTCTATCTCCTTCAGTTCTGCTCTGATCTTAGTTATTTCTTGCTTTCTGCTACCTTTTGAATGTGTTTGCTCTTGCTTCTCTAGTTCTTTTAATTGTGATGTTAGGGTGTCAGTTTTAGATCTTTCCTACTTTCTCTTGTGGGCATTTGGTGCTATAAATTTCCCTCCACACACTGCTTTAAATGTGTCCCAGAGATTCTGGTATGTTGTATCTTTGTTCTCACTGGTTTCAAAGAACATCTTTATTTCTGCCTTCATATCGTTATGTACCCAGTAGTCATTCAGGAGCAGGTTGTTCAATTTCCATGTAGTTGAGCGGTTTTGATTGAGTTTCTTAGTCCTGAGTTCTAGTTTGACTGCACTGTAGTCTGAGAGACAGTTTGTTATAATTTCTGTTCTTTCACATTTGCTGAGGAATGCTTTACTTGCAACTATGTGGTCAATTTTGGAATAAGTGCAATGTGGTGCTGAGAAGAATGTATATTCTCTTGATTTGGGGTGGGGAGTTCTGTAGATGTCTATAAGGTCCACTTGGTGCAGAGTTGAGTTCAATTCCTGGATATCCTTGTTAACTTTCTGTCATGTTGATGTGTCTAATGTTGACAGTGGGGTGTTAAAGTCTCCCATTATTATTGTATGGGAGTCTAAGTCTCTTTATAAGTCTCTAAGGACTGATTTATGAATCTGGATGCTCCTGTATAGTGTGCATATATATTTAGGATAGTTAGCTCTTCCTGCTGAATTGATCCCTTTACCATTATGTAATGGCCTTCTTTGTCTCATTTGATCTTTGATGGTTTAAAGTCTGTTTTATCAGAGACTAGGATTGCAACCCCTGCTTTTTTTTGTTTTCCATTTGCTTGGTAGATCTTCCTCCATCCGTTTATTTTGAGCCTGTATGTGTCTCTGCATGTGAGATGGGTCTCCTGAATACAACAAACTGATGGGTCTTGACTCTTTATCCAGTTTGCCAGTTTGTGTCTTTTAGTTGGACCATTTAGTCCATTTACATTTAAGGTTAATATTGTTATGTGTGAACTTGATCCTGTCATTATGATATTAGCTGGTTATTTTACTCGCTAGTTGACGCAGTTTCTTCCTAGCATCGATGGACTTTACATTTTGGCATGTTTTTGCAATGGCTGGTACCTGTTGTTCCTTTACAACTTTAGTGCTTGCTTCAGGATCTCTTGTAGGGCAGGCCTGGTGGTGACAAAATCTCTAAGCATTTGCTTGTCTGTAAAGGATTTTATTTCTCCTTCACTTGTGAAACTTAGTTTGGCTGGATATGAAATTCTGGGTTGAAAATTCTTTTCTTTAAGAATGTTGAATATTGGCCTCCACTCTCTTCTGGCTTGGAGAGTTTCTGCCGAGAGATCTGCTGTTAGTCTGGTGGCCTTTTCTTTGTGTGTAACCCGACCTTTCTCTCTGGCTGCCCTTAACATTTTTTCCTTCATTTCAACTTTGGTGAATCTGACAATTATGTGTCTTAGAGTTGCTCTTCTCGAGGAGTATCTTTGTGGCATTCTCTGTATTTCCTGAATTTGAATGTTGGCCTGCCTTACTAGGTTGGGAAAGTTCTCCTGGATGATATCCTGCGGAGTGTTTTCCAACTTGGTTCCATTTTCCCCGTCACTTTCAGGCACACCAATCAGACGTAGATTTGGTCTTTTCACATAATCCCATGTTTCTTGGAGTCTTTGTTCATTTCTTTTTACTCTTTTTCCTCTACACTTCTCTTCTTGCTTCATTTCATTCATTTGATCTTCAGTCGCTGATACTCTTTTTTCCAGTTGATCAAGTTGGTTACTGAAGCTTGTGCATTTGTCACGTAGTTCTCATGTTATGGTTTTCATGTCTATCAGTTCTTTTAAGGTCTTCTCTACATTGGTTATTCTAGTTATCCATTCATCCATTCTTTTTTCGAGGTTTTTAGTTTCTTTGTACTGGTTACGTAGTTCCTCCTTTAGCTCTGAGAAGTTTGATCAACTGAAGCCTTCTTCTCTCAACTGGTCAAAGTCATCCTCCGTCCAGCTTTGTTCTGTTGCTGGCGATGAGTTGCGTTGCTTTGGAGGGGGAGATGCACTCTGATTTTTTGAATTTCCAGCTTTTCTGCCCTGCTTTTCCCCCCATCTTTGTGATTTTATCTGCCTTTAGTCTTTGATGATGGTGACGTACTGATGGGGTTTTGGTGTGGGTGTCCTTTCTGTTTGTTAGTTTTCCTTCTAACAGTCAGGACCCTCAGCTGCAGGTCTGTTGGAGTTTGCTTGAGGTCCACTCCAGACCCTGTTTGCCTGGGTATCAGCAGCAGAGGCTGCAGAAGATAGAATATTGCTGAACAGCAAGTGTTGCTGTCTGATTCTTGCTCTGGAAGCTTCATCTCAGGGGTGTACCCAGCTGTGTGAGGTGTGAGGTATTAGTCTGCACCTAGTGGGGGATGTCTCCCAGTTAGGCCATTCAGGGGTCAGGGACTCACTTGAGCAGGCAGTCTGTCCGTTCTCAGATCTCAACCTTCATGCTGGGGGATCCGCTGGTCTTTTCAAAGCTGTCAGACAGGGACATTTACCTCTTCTGAGGTTTCTGCTGCTTTTTGTTTAGCTATGCCCTGTCCCCAGAGGTGGAGTCTGTAGAGGCAGGCAGGCCTCCTTGAGCTGTGGTGGGCTCCCCACAATTCGAACTTCTCAGCAGCTTTGTTTACCTACTTAAGCCTCAGCAATGGCAGGCGCCCCTCCCCCAGGCTCGCTGCCACTTTGCAGTTAGATCTCAGACTGCTGTGCTAGCAATGAGGGAGGCTCCATGGGCGTGGGACCCTCCAGGCCAGGTGTGGGATATAATCTGGTGTGCTATTTGCTAAGACCCTTGGTAAAGCGCAGTATTAGGGTGGGAGTTACCCAATTTTCCAGGTGTTGTGTGTCTCACTTTCCTTTGGCTAGGAAAAGGAATTCCCTTCGCCCTTGCGCTCCCCAGGTAAGGCGATGCCTCGCCCTGCTTCAGCTCTCGCTGGTCGGGCTGCACCCGGGGACCAGCGCAAACTGTCCGACATGCCCCAGTTAGATGAACCCGGTACCTCAGTTGAAAATGCAGAAATCACCTGTCTTCTGTGTCGCTCACGCTGGGAGCTGGAGGCTGGAGCTGTTCCTATTTGGCCATCTTGGGCGTGCCCCCTCTGCTAACCTTTTAAATTTCACCTTTGGTGTCAGTTTTTTTCAAGTGTCCCCTCTGGAAACATCATGTCCCTAGAATTTTGCAAAATTATCTTATTTTCAACAGAAAAATATCTGTATAATCATTTCATATTTTAACATAACTATTATGCTTTTTTTTTTTTTTTTTTGCTTTTCTCTTCTTGCTTTCTGTACTATTTAAAATATTTTTCTTTTTTTTGCATAAGCTCATAGTTGTTATTATCTTCTGCAGTGACTTGAAATGTTAGGCATTCTTCTGAAAGTTTCTCAAAGACTTTCTTAAAGCATGGTAAACTGTCAAATAGCTTGATAAGCTGCTCTTTTCTCTAGTTCCGAGTTGCTTAAGTTGGGGTTTCCCATCTTCTGCTACGATGTTCACTTTCTGAAATGAGAAAGCAGAAGTTTGGATAACAACATTTATGTGCTTTTTTGACAGTCTTTCATTTATTTGGTAGTATCTGCACTATATCTTTTCGAAATTCCCCAGGGTTTCTTACATAGGGATAAATTCCTTTCAGATTTTTAGTACTGATTCAGGTCTCTCTCATTTCTCCTGTCTTTCGTATTTCTTTTATCATTTTAGCAGTGACATAGGAGAAGGGAGGTAGAAGTTTGTGTAGAAGCTTCTATCTTGTCAGAAATTTGGTATGCCATATTTTAAGAGGTACTATGATAAATCAGAGGAGCTTGACTTACATGGACAGAAAATGAGTCAAATGATGCACAATTGAAGAAATAGAAATATTTATGTCTAGAGAAGATAAAACATAAATGAGGGATGATTGCTCTCTTCAGATACCTAAAGGAGTACCATGTGGCCCAAGAAACAACCTGACGCAGTGTTGCCTCACAAGCTAGTATTAGAACCAGGGTGGGCCAATTAAACCTGTTCAAGCTGTTCCGAGAAGGATCCTTTCTTAAACATGGGGTTGAACAATTTAATTTCTCAAGTTCTTTCCAACCCTATTCTTTTGTTAATATAAATAAGGTTGACATTTTTGAATTGTGGGATACAAAAGAGTTTTCTTTTCCAAATTTAGTATATGTAAAAATTAAATGAAAACTTGGTAAAATGCATGCATCTGAGCTCGGAAATTTTGATTTATTTAAGTTTGGGCAGCATATTGTTTTTTTTTTTTTTTTTTTTTTTTTTTGAGACGGAGTCTCGCTCTGTCGCCCAGGCTGGAGTGCAGTGGCCGGATCTCAGCTCACAGCAAGCTCCGCCTCCCAGGTTTACGCCATTCTCCTGCCTCAGCCTCCCGAGTAGCTGGGACTACAGGCGCCCGCCACCTCGCCCGGCTTTTTTTTTGTATTTTTTAGTAGAGACGGGGTTTCACTGTGTTAGCCAGGATGGTCTCGATCTCCTAACCTCGTGATCCGCCCGTCTCGGCCTATTGATAGTAACCAGGGCTTTAAAATATCATAAATATTATGATAAAATAATGCATTAGTTTGAGTAAACAGTAAATGCAATTACTTTATAATATTTGTGACTATAATTTAGAGTTTTGTAAATAAATGGAAAATGGTGCCTAAGTGAATGAAGGAAATGACTGATATCAACAGTTCTACATAAAACTATATCAGCTTGGGTCCTTGGGGAAGCAGACACCAGGATGTAATTGGAAGTGAAAGACAAAGAGGAAAGGGAGCAGAGGAAGGAAAAGGAAATCTTCAGTTTGAGATGAGATTTGACACCTCATCAATTGAGAGAGGGAAGGAAAGAAGATGGGGTATGGAGAGTCTTAACTCTAAGGAAGGCTAAGCCAGCCCAACAATTGGCTCATATATGATTGACCACAGAAAAGTCCATTGTTGGGCAGATACAGCCTGGTTCTGACTCCCACATGGTGCCTGGTCATTGATGAGAATTTTGTAGGCAGAATGTGACCTCAGCTTCAACAAGGCAGCAGATCTGAAATGCTGTAGTTGGAACTGTCAATTACCTTTACCCTTTGTGACAGGTACTCTCTTGAAGGGAGATGTGAACAGTGCACGCTCATGGCTGCCACAAAATCCAAGTCATATTTTTGTCAATGCTAAGCAGTATGAATGCTCACTTGGAGACATAATTTGACATCATCTGTACTGTTTCCCTTTGGCTTCTGTTTGTTTGATTCTACTTTTATTAAGTCTCTCAGCTTCCATTTTGTCACTTTTTTTTGCACATCAGGTATACAATATAAATGATTCTATTCGAGTATACTTTTGTTTAAATTGATGTAAAAATAAAATACTCCTCGTCAGGATGTGATCATAAAAAAGTGGGATTTTAAAAACTCAAGAGTCTATTGTGTTATTCCTCTAGTCTGGCGGCAAGAAGAACTTAAACGTATTAACCAATCTTTCACTGGAGCTGAAAGGAAAGCTGCTCTGTGTGAACTTCTGGAAAAAGAGACTCAGATAATTGCTTCTATTGGGAGACATAGATACATTGCTTATACGGCGAATCAGGAAGCAGCAATACAAGCTTTTTTGGATAAGGTTAGTGAAGTAACTACTGTTTAAATATGAATGTATTCTGAATTTAAAAATGTAGAATAATGTACCAGACGAAAGACTTAGATTACAAGAATTTACATGAATTTTGTTTAGGATTTTGATGACATATTTCTTAAAATGTGATATATATTTTTTTCTGGTATAGCTTTAGATTTTAATAGCATCCTAGGGTAAAAATTGATAGGTAATATGACATCCATACATTCTTAATTAAGGAGATTGGCCATGAAGCAAAAGATGGAGAGACATTTCTTGTGACTCTGTTCATTTAGATTTAGATTGGCTATATAAATTAGATAAATTGTATACCATGATAAAATGCAGAGTATTAAAGTCACAAAACATCTAGGTCTGGGGTGCTCTGATGGTAAGCAACCTGGGAGAAATAGCTATAGACTAGTATTTTTGCTTTGGCTCACATCATTAACTGACTTCAAATTTCTGACAGAAAGAATATACGATTATTGAAAACCACGAAAACATATAATTAAGGAAAAAACTAAAGTAATTACCACTTTTGTGGTCAAACTGCCTGTTTGATATTGAATAGCCTGTTTCCATAGTGACCAATTTTCTTTTATAAACCTGGTCTTTCCAAACAATTTAAAGCCAATTCAGCTACAGAAGAAAAGGGGTATATTTCTCTAAGATGTTAGCCTGTAGTGCTTCTATTTCTATGGTTCTTATTATTTGAGGACATTTGTTCTTAAAAACCATAGCTTTGATATTCTAAATGCCCTCTTCTCATCTTATTCACTCCTTTGTTTGATCTCAGTTTATCTGTGCCTTTAACTACTACCTGCATCCCAGAACTCCCTATAGGTCCATGCCAGATCTCTTTAAGGAGCTTCCACATCATATATCCAATGGCCTACTGTCACTGCTCTTTGGATATCCCAAGATTACACTTCAAGGAGACATGATGAACCCTAAGTCATATCACCTTACTATCCCTTGCCCCCTCGCCTGTAAATTAATCTTGTTCTGCATCATATAACCTATCTGTATGAAATTTCATCATCTACTCAGTTGCTCCAGACAGAAACCTGGGTATTATTTTTGACTTCTCCATCTAGCCACCAACCTGTTTATTCTATTGTTTAATACCTCCTTAATTCTTTTTTTAATCCTTGGTCAATTATTTAACAGTGATTTTGAGCACTTACTAAGTACTCTGCTTTAGCATACATTGTTCCTTTTTTTAATTATACTTTAAGTTCTAGGGTACATGTGCACAACGTGCAGGTTTGATACATAGGTATACATGTGCCAGGTTGGTTTGCTGCACCCATTAACTTGTCATTTACATTAGGTATTTCTCCTAATGCTATCCCTCCCCCTGCTTCCCACCTCATGGGAGGCCCCTGTGTGTGATGTTCCCCACCCTCTGTCCAAGTGTTCTCCTTGTTCAGTTCTCACCTGTGAGAACTTGCAGTGTTTGGTTTTCTGTCCTTGTGATAGTTTGCTCAGAATAATGGTTTCCAGCTTCATCCCTGCAAAGGACATGAACTCATCCTTTTTTTATGGCTGCATAGTATTCCATGGTGTATATATGCCACATTTTCTTAATCCAGTCTATCATTGATGGACATAATGGGTTGGTTCCAAGTTTTTGCTATTGTGAAGAGTGCCGCAATAAACATACGTGTGCATGTGTCTTTATAGTAGCATGATTTATAATCCTTTGGGTATATACCCAGTGATGGGATCGCTAAGTCAAATGGTATTTCTAGTTCTAGATCCTTGAGGAATCGCCACACTGTCTTCCGTGATGGTTGAACTTGTTTACACTCCCACCAACAGTGTAAAAGCGTTCCTATTTCTCCATATCCTCTCCAGCATCTGTTGTTTCCTGACTTTTTAATGATCGCCATTTTAACTGGTGTGAGATGGTATCTCATTGTGGTTGTGATTTGCATTTCTCTGATCACCAGTGATGATGAGCATTGTTTCATGTGTCTGTTAACTGCATGAATGTCTTCTTTTGAGAAGTGTCTGTTCACGTCCTTCACCCACTTTTTGATGGGGTTGTTTTTTTCTTGTAAATTTGTTTAAGTTCTTTGTAGATTCTGGATATTAACCCTTTGTCAAAAGGGGACATTGCAAAAATTTTCTTCCATACTGTAGGTTGCCTGTTCACTCTGATGGTAGTTTCTTTTGCTGTGCAGAAGCTCTTTAGTTTAATTAGATCCCATTTGCCTATTTTGACTTTTATTGCCATTGCTTTTGGTGTTTTAGTCATGAAGTCCTTGCCCATGCCTATGTCCTGAATGGTATTGCCTAGGTTTTCTTTTAGGGTTTTTATGGTTTTAGGTCTAACATTTAAGTCTTTAATCCATCTTGAATTAATTTTTCCATAAAGTGTGTAAGGAAGGGATTCAGATTCAGCTTTCTACATATGGCTAGCCAGTTTTCCCAGCACCACTTATTAAATAGGGAATCCTTTTCCCATTTCTTGTTTTTGTCAGGTTTGTCAAAGATCAGATGGTTTTAGATTTATGGTGTTTTTTCTGAGGCCTCTGTTCTGTTCCATTGGTCTATATATCTGTTTTGGTACCAGTAGCATGCTGTTTTGGTTACTGTAGCTTTGTAGTATAGTTTGAAGTCAGGTAGCATGATGCTTCCAGCTTTATTCTCTTTGCTTAGGATTGTCTTGGTAATTCAGGCTATTTTTTGGTTACATATGAACTTTAAAGCAGTTTTTTCCAATTCTGTGAAGAAAGTTATTGGTAACTTGATGGGGATAGCATTGAATCTATAAATTACCTTGGGTAGTATGGCCATTTTCACGATATTGATTCTTCCTATCCATGAGCATGGCATGTTCTTCTATTTGTTTGTGTCCTCTTTTATTTCATTGAGCAGTGGTTTGTAGTTCTCCTTGAAGAGGTCCTTTACATCCCTTGTAAGTTGGATTCCTAATATCTCTTTAATTCTTTACTTCTTCCTTTCCAAACCCACTACCATTGCCTGTAGGGAAAAGGCTCTGCCCTGGTGTCCTGATGACCCTGCATATATCAAATAGGCCTTCCTATCTCCCCTGGGAGGATGTCATGAGACAGGTCTTGCCTTATCTTGTGTGCATGAGCTCGACCCTGACTTAACTGAATGTGGATTTTCTTCTCATCTGGATTCCTTTATGTTTCCAAATTGAGCTGCCGCCTTCAGTTTCACTTCTCAGTTCTCTCCTCCATTATCTACATCACTGCCAACGTGGCCTCACTAAACACAACTCTGACCCTGTCCTTCCTCACTGCCCTTAGGGAACAAGGATTTTTGTGTTTGCAAACCTCACTTATCTCACTGTTGCATCACTGCCATTTCTCCCTGCATACTGTACCCATACTGCTTCAGCCATGCTCAATTACTTGCATATCCCCAGAAAGACCAGGTGCTCTCGACCCTTTTGCATTGGGTGCCTTTACATGGAACATCCTTTCCTTCCTTCCTTAGTAGCTAGCTATTGACCCTGTAAAACAAGCTCAGATGCCTCTTCTTTCAGAAAGCAAATGCTGGTCCACCTACTTTAGCCTGTAGTATATGCTCTCATGAGACTGTCTCATCTCTGTCTTTGTACATAGTGTGCAGTCTTTATTGTATCTACATGCCTGAATCCTTTCTAGATTTTGAACCTTTAAAGGAAAGAGTTGTCATTTATCTCTGTATCCTCATATCTTAGCACAGTTCTTACTACAGTGTCAATAAATGTTTGTGGAAGAAGGTAGGGAGGAAGAATAAGGGACACAAATAGTGGTTGTATAATTTTGTATTCCAACTATCATCAAGAAATTATGTAATGTAGATACTGTCATTTAAAATGCTTAAATATCTTAATTCTAGGAAAGATGAATTTATTTTAGGAAAGCTATAATATTCATACTTCTCCAGAGTCATCTTTCGAAAAAAACTTATTTATTTAGCAAGTTGCTTTATCTGCATCCTGCTTTATCACTGGGATACCTAATTGTTAACCTCACCAGAGAAGAGAGTATGAGCCCAGGGCAACACGAATGTTCGAAGGAGATGGAAGCCTCTGAGTGTCCGTGGACAAGGAAGATGGGTGTCACCTTTCTTTACTTGATGCTGAGCCTTCTGCAGAATTTTCCCACTAGTGCCATCATACTGTTTTGTATTTCCTGCAAACTATTTAAAATTCTATTGTTGTATATACTTACCCAATGTCTATTCTTCTTTATGCCCAGAACATTCCCTACCCCAGGCCCCATGTCTAGCATTGTCTGTAAACATTTAACTAAGCTTTTTGAAATTATGGAGTATCCATAAATGGATCAAGACCCAACATAGGAAAGTGATTCCAGAGTCAGTAGATGACCACTACCCTTTCTCATGAGGTGTGGCACTCTAAGAAGGTTTTCATGTAAACCTCACCAAAAAGAAAAAAAAAAAAAAGTGAAATGGAGAAATTTTAAAATTCTGTTTACCAGAATTCCTAGGAGGAAGGAAGACCTATTTTTTGCCTTTGTTTTTTTGTAAATACTTTGATAAGCTATTGGGGTGGAATTTGAGACCCTGAAGGATCCTGAGTACAGGAAGAATTGTTCTATTCCAGGAAAATGGAGGTTTTCAAGAGTTGTCCTAGAGGGAAATAGATAAGGTAAAGTGAGGAGGCAGTTGGAAGGCAGTGGGTGTACAGTGTGACTTTTTGTGACTTCTTTAGTTATATGACTAAATAAAGGAAATATTAAATGCAACATAATTTTATTTTTGGAAAGGGAGAGGAAACCAGATAAATGAGCTGGGCTCTGTGTCCAGATGGATACAGGGTAACACACAAAGGTGAAAGGCAGAGAATTGAGGGAAGGATGAAGTTAGCCACAAGAATTTGTAGAAATCAAGGCAAAGGCGTTTTGTAGGTGACATGGTTTAGAATTGGAGTTCTAAACCCACAGTTACCCCAGCTGATAAACCAGTTAATCTCATCAATCTCCAGGCTAAATTTGAAGGAAACTGACATTTTAGTTGATACAATGGGATTTTCTTTCAGTTTTGACTAAAGACTTGTATTAGAACAGGAAAACACACCACAATATGGATCAGTTACACTTGATGACAACTCCCAGTCAGTTCACATAGCCTAATTAGTCCAGTGTTTAAAAATATTGACTAACAGTGACTTCTGACCTGCTTTTAGCCTGCTATAGTAAATCAAAAACTCACTGCTACTCTAATTCAGAATCATTTAAATCACCTTTTTGTATATGATGCTATACTAAGAAGACAAGATAAATTTTATTCTTCTGATGTGAATAATTATAAAATGTCTGTTTTTCTCTATGCTTGTCAACCTCCCCCACTCTAAGCCTAGTATTATCTCTAATATTCAGGAGGAGTCAGTGTTGATTTCATAAAACTTGAATGAAGTAACTTATTATTCTGAAGTTTTTGATTTTTTTTTTAATACTTTAAGTTCTAGGGTACATGTGCATAACGTGCAGGTTTGTTACATATGTATACTTGTGCCATGTTGGTGTGCTGCACCCATCAACTCGTCAGCACCCATCAACTCGTCATTTACATCAGGTATAACTCCCAATGCAATCCCTCCCCCCTCCCCCCCCCCATGATAGGCCCCGGTGTGTGATGTTCCCCTTCCCGAGTCCAAGTGATCTCATTGTTCAGTTCCCACCTATGAGTGAGAACATGCGGTGTTTGGTTTTCTGTTCTTGCAATAGTTTGCTGAGAATGATGGTTTCCAGCTGTATCCATGTCCCTACAAAGGACACAAACTCATCCTTTTTTATGGCTGCATAGTATTCCATGGTGTATATGTGCCACATTTTCTTAATCTAGTCTGTCACTGATGGACATTTGGGTTGATTCCAAGTCTTTGCTATTGTGAATAGTGCCACAATAAACATACATGTGCATGTGTCTTTATAGCAGCATGGTTTATAATCCTTTGGGTATATCCCCAGTAATGGGATGGCTGGGTCAAATGGTACTTCTAGTTCTAGATCCTTGAGGAATCGCCATACTGTTTTCCATGATGGTTGAACTAGTTTACAGTCCCACCAACAGTGTAAAAGTGTTCCTATTTCTCCACATCCTCTCCAGCACCTGTTGTTTCCTGACTTTTTAATGATTGCCATTCTAACTGGTGTGAGATGGGTATCTCATTGTGGTTTTGATTTGCATTTCTCTGATGGCGAGTGATGATGAGGATTTTTTCATGTGTCTGTTGGCTGTATGAATGTCCTCTTTTGAGAAATGTCTGTTCATATCCTTTGTCCACTTTTTGATGGGGTTGTTTTTTTCTTGTAAATTTGTTTGAGTTCTTTGTAGGTTCTGGATATTAGCCCTTTGTCAGGTGAGTAGATTGCAAAAATTTTCTCCCATTCTGTAGGTTGCCTGTTCACTCTGATGGTAGTTTCTTTTGCTGTGCAGAAGCTCTTTAGTTTAATTAGATCCCATTTGTCGATTTTGGCTTTTGTTGCCGTTGCTTTTGGTGTTTTAGACATGAAGTCCTTGCCCATGCCTATGTCCTGAATGGTATTACCTAGGTTTTCTTCTAGGGTTTTTATGGTATTAGGTCTAACATTTAAGTCTCTAATCCATCTTGAATTAATTTTCGTATAAGCAGTAAGGAAAGGATCCAGTTTCAGCTTTCTGCTTATGGCTAGCCAATTTTCCCAGCACCATTTATTAAATAGGGAATCCTTTCCCCATTTCTTGTTTTTGTCAGGTTTATCAAAGATCAGATGGCTGTAGATGTGTGGTATTATTTCTGAGGACTCTGTTCTGTTCCATTGGTCTATATCTCTGTTTTGGTACCAGTACCATGCTGTTTTGGTTACTGTAGCCTTGTAGTATAGTTTGAAGTCAGGTAGTGTGATGCCTCTAGCTTTGTTCTTTTGACTTATGATTGTCTTGGAGATGCGGGCTCTTTTTTGGTTCCATATGAACTTTAAAGCAGTTTTTTCCAATTCTTTGAAGAAACTCATTGGTAGCTTGATGGGGATGGCATTGAATCTATAAATTACCTTGGGCAGTATGGCCAAAGTTTTTGATTTTTAAGAAAAGATAGCTGATAATTAATCCCTGAAAGTAGACAAGGTCAGAGTTTTTTCGCATGTCAAAATTAACAAACAACAAGTTCCATATGTGAATTTAAAGATCTACATTTAACACCACAATATGCAGATACATCCAGAGAAACATTTACTTTCCTTTAATTTGGAAATAACTTTGGAGAATACAATTTTATATTTTACTTTCAGTTTCACTTTTTTGAGTCCAAATACTGTGTGGTTTATTGAACCAATATTTTATCTTTAATTCTTTTGTCCTGAACATAGAATGTCTCTGAATAATGAGTGACACAGTCTTAAATTTGTCCAGTCAAAGCATTGAACTAATAGATTATAATAGACTGTATACTAAGTCCTCATTCATAATAAAAGGCTAACTCTAAAGATTTTTAAAAGCATTATATAATTAGTAATTTTAACCCACCAAGCATTGACTTCCACAGGGTATCAAATATTAAAAACTTGACTGGGCATGGTGGCTCGCGCCTGTAATCCCAAAACTTTGGGAGGCCGAGGCAAGTGGATCACAAGGTCAGGAGTTTGAGACCAGCCCAACCAACATGGTGAAACCACGTCTCTACTAAAACTACCAAAAAAAAAAAAATTACCCAGGCGTTGTGGTGGGTGCCTGTAATCCCAGCTACTTGGGAGGCTGAGGCAGGAGAATCACTTGAACCTGGGAGGTGGAAGCTGCAGTGAGCCGAGATTGCACCATTGCACTCCAGCCTGGGCAACAGAGTGAGACTCCGTCAGAAAAGCAAAAAACGAAAAAAACAAAAAAACTCAGAGAGCTTGACAGAGGTGAAGAAATTCAGGTTAAGAAGTTTGAATCAAAAATCATCAGCTGGTTTCTAATATATCTTTGAGTGTTATTTACCCAAACTGTGTAAAGAGACCATTTGAATTTCTGTAAGATATTTTTCCTTGAGTCAAGGCCATTTATTTATTTGATGCCCGTTGATTTGTACACTATTCACAATCACAGGCTTAAAAAACTGCAATCCACATTAGCTGTATCTTTTCAATGGTTTTTCTCCATACCCAGGTAGCTAACAGTTAGTGGGGCAGGAAAATGCTACTGCCTCTTTCTGAACACTGCATGAAGTAAGGGCACTGCTATAGCTGAGCAAAACCCCTGTGCTGTGTAAAAGAAAAGTTGATCACTATACAGTAGCTTCTGTGGGGAGTTAGGGCTATTCTTAATTTGTGTCCTTAGGGGCTTGAGAATCAATTTAGGAGGAAGAAAATACCTACTCTCCTAGTGCAGTCATTTCTTCTTTTCTGTGGAAGCCTGCTGCTCTCAAGGTTCTTGTTATTTCTCCACCTTCCTTTCCCTGAAATGTGTCTTCCTGCTGTTCTTCTGTTCCTCTCTTCCAGGCTCTGTGCTGTCTCATTTGTTGGCAGCTAAATGGAATTTATTATACTCCTATTTTCTGAAGCAATTTAAGCACATGATTATTGTATATCTCTTATCACAGCCAAAGCTTTCAAAGAAAAAAGGAAATAGGGAAGAGAAATAAGCAGAGTTGACATTTTTCCTGTGTCAGAGTAGAAAACACCTTAAACCCTGAAGTCAAAAAAGCCTAGGCTTGAAGATCAAGTTATCTGTGTTGGCAGAAATACATCTAAGTATAAAAACAGCTTTGCTGAACAGATTTTTAAATATCTTTTCAGTGCCTACTCTAGGGAACTTGAACTTCAAATCTAGGATTCTTTGATTGTATCACTCAGTTCCCCTTAATCTGGCTAACTCCTAGTTATTCTTCAGATTCCATCTTAGATACTTTCTTTTTACCAGTTAAGTGCTTCATAGCAACCCACAGATACCTATTTATCTACAGTCATCAAGCATACTCATCTTTTTTTTCTAATTACTTATTTTTTACCCTTCCATCCCATGAGATTTGAGAATTCTTGAAACCAGGATAGTATTTTATCTACTCAGTGCCTAATACATTGATTAATGTATAGTAAACACAGTAAGTATTTGTTGAATGAATGAAAGAGTACTGTAGACACTGTGAGATATATAGAACTACATGAGAAATTTCCTTCCTTCCTTCCTTCCTTCTTTCTTCTTTCCTTTCTTTCTTTCCTTTCTGTCTTTCCTTCCTTTCCTTTCCTTGCCTTTGCCTTTGCCTTTGCCTTTGCCTTTGCCTTTGCCCTTGCTCTTGCCCTTGCCCTTGCCCTTGCCCTTTCCTTTCCTTCATTCTTTCTGGGTCTTGCACTGTTGCCCAGGCTGGAGTGCAGTGGCGCAATCTTGGCTCACTCCAACTTCCACCTTCTGGGTTGAAGCAATTCTCCTGCCTCAGCCTCACAAGTAGCTGGGATTACAGGTGAGTGCCACTGCACTCTGCTAAATTTTGTGTTTTTAGTAGAGATGGGTTATCACCATGTTGGCCAGGCTGGTCCCGAACTCCTGACCTCAAGTAATCTACCCACTTTGGCCTCCCAAAGTGTTGAAATTACATGTGTGAGCCACCGTGCCCGGCTGGGAAATTTATTTCTCATACTTTTTTGGGAGAAATGGAATTAGCAAACATAAAACAATTATAAAGCAATTTGGATCCAAATTTCACTGCCTCTAGTCACTAAAATAGAGACAATGTATACTTCTGTTTGTGTGTTTTTACATGTACAATAGGATTTCATGTACAAGTGATATAATTGTTTCAAACCATAGTAGTTAGAGGAATCTTTACGGAAGAGGTAGGGTTTAAGTGCAAAATTGAAAAGTGGAAAGGACTTAGATGAGGAATATATTTGGAAACCAAGATCTAACCACATTATGCTATATTTGTTAGGGCTACAAACCTGGGGGGAAGATAGAGTTAAATCCGTCTATCAACTGAAAAATACAATGTGATAGGTAAAGTAGGCGTTTCATAGAAAGGTCATTATATTTGAATTATTACAAATGAAATAATTTACCACCTTGCAGATCAAAAAGTGTTGTCCAAATTACTGGAAGAAAAGGAATTGCATTTAGTAGGGCAAACCTGAGGAAAATTATATGCAAAGATTAAGACATTGGTTAGACTTTCGAATATTACAACATGAAACTTAGACCTAGCCTTTAAAAACTTTTTAAAAAGAGCTTTAAATAAGCATCAAACTTCAATAACACTCTGAGGCCTACCCAAAATAAGGCTAAATGCATTTAAAAATTATTTTATTTCTAAGTGATAATAACTGAATGATAAAATATTTTATTATTGAGCTATTTTCCTTATAAGCTTTTAATCAATCTTAATTATATCAGTCTGATAATAATACATTATTTAATATTAAATTTATGCTGTAACAATATAAATTAATTATAGAGCTGCAACTTCTCATTTACTGGATTAAAACTAGAGCTGAGAATCTAAAGTTTCTAATGAAGATTCCTACCTCTGAATAACATTCATTTTGGCTTTGCTCTGCATATGATGCCATTGCTTTGAGAATATATCAAATATAGTTGTTTTTACCAGGTAGCTTTGCAGTTCTCAATGTGATTTAGCTAATGTGAATGTAAAAAATTAGATGTAAATTGATGTTACAACTAAAATTTCCTCCTGATGCTGTCCTTTTAATACAGTTTTATATGATGTCTCTATTTGGTTAGTCCACATTCCTGATGATCTGTTCCAATACATAGAGCTTCCATTTAAACCTTATGTTAGATCATATCTAAGATTTAAATGGTTGCAAGTACGGCATAAATTGGGCTACAAGGACACCAGAGCAACTACAGTTAACTTACAAAAACATCCAACATTTGAAGAGTTGTCATGATCAACATAGTCTTGTTTCTGAAAATTTATCATTAGGGAAAGAAACTGAGCAGCTTTGTACCCTAAAGTAGAGGAGCTAATAGAGAGTAAGTTTTCACTGTGAAATTTCTGGGTGAATGCATCTCCTCTGAATGTCCCTGTCAGAGGGAACAGAAGCAGTGGCAAACACAGAGGTACCATCATTAAAGATTATCCTGTGTTTCCTGAGTCGATAGAGGACTAATTTCACCTCCTGTCTCTAATCTCTGAATTCTTAGCCTGGGAGTCCTCAGATGAGCTTCAGGGCAAGTGAACTTCATTTTTGGCCCTTCATTTAGGAGGTGGGCTAGGTTGGGAGACACTAAGCCAGATTTGGAAATAGGAAGTGAGAATCTTAGCCAGCATCAGGGAGGCAGGAACCACAGCCCAGCACTGCTAAGATAGCAATATAGCTCTTTCACTATGGACATCTGCTTTGAGAAGAATTTTGAACTTGTTATAGAAGTATTTTTATAGGACATTAAACCATAACTCACAGAGTCCCTTTTTGGTATATCTTTAGGTCTAAATATATTGAGGATTGTCATAATTACTCTACAAAAGTTATCTTCAGTTGGCAAGGCAGGATCAAGACATATTTATATACACTCAATATAATTGAACCAAGCAGATAATTGTCCTCAGGTGGTTAAGGAGTAATTCCATACATCTCTCAAACAATTCAACATAAAGACTAGTAGCAAATCCTGAATATTGTAGAAGTGTATGAACTTCTACAGACTGAATAACTCTTTCATATTTGTTTTTTTTCTAAAATATTTTACTTTTGCCTGATCTATAAATTCTTAAATTAATTTTCTTTAAGCTTTAGCGATACTCTAGTTATAAAGCACATGATATTAAGATAGACTTTTAGTAGAAGGAGCAAAATTGTTATTTGTAGTTTCTAATTAACTGATAGTTATAAACATAATATTATTTTTAAGTGTTCAGCTCCAAAGATATGGAGAACCCCTAATGGCAAAACAATTGAGATGGATACGCAGTTCACCATCAGAGCCAGAGAGCTGCAAAATATCTATAAGTGCATCATGCTGAAAAATATCTCTCAAGATGAGAGGCTGGATGTGCTCTTAACTCTTAAACACACTGTAAAGGTATGTTAACTTTCTTTTAGTTTGGGGGTAGAGTTCACTATCAATAAAAAAAATTAATAAAATACTAAAACAAGTAAAGTGTTTTACATTAAGAATTGTTTTGGTATAATTTGGGAAGGTTGTGGTTTATTCATTAATATTTACCTAAAAGTTCTCGAAATATGTTATAATACATAATAAATGTAAATATAGTGTAATGAATATAAATATATCTTTATGCAATGAATGAAAATATATGCAGTATGGCATGAGATTAATAATTACATAAACAGCAATTATTTACATATTTTGACATTTTTCAGTGAAAAATTGATTTTTAGCAGTTTTAAAGCAGCTCCATTGTATTTTTATCTTTTTTCTCGTCAGTTATTGATTTTCTGTGTTCTTAATCCTACTTTTAATGAAAACAAGGTTAGTGGATGTCACAGATCAAATTTTCCCAAGAAACAAGAAACAAACTCAGAGATGGGTTTTATATTTAGGAAGTTTGTTGGAGAGTGCTATCAGGGATAATTCCTGTGAGGCAGTAGAGAAATCAGAATTGGCAGGATAGAGAAATTAAATTGTGGTGGATTCTCAACAATGACTTCAGCCAGTGTCACGGGGAATTCTGAAACTTTAAAGGCCATCCAGAGTTGTCCTGAAT
Organism: Macaca fascicularis; assembly: GCF_037993035.2. Taxonomy (NCBI): domain Eukaryota; kingdom Metazoa; phylum Chordata; class Mammalia; order Primates; family Cercopithecidae; genus Macaca; species Macaca fascicularis. Next base: position 165,109,520 of record NC_088377.1, on the reverse strand, counting down.
TGAGGCAGGACAGTTTACTCCCACTTTGACCATTTATTGGATGGGCTGCCGCCAGAAGGGCATGACTTTGGATGAGATAACTTTCTTTATTAGAGAGCAATTCTCAGAAAGAGCCTCACTTGAGAGTTGTCAGCCAACAATCTACCAGGATGGGGAGAATACACATACTGTTGCCTGGATCCACTTCATGTTGTAGGTTTTAGGATTAGCTCCTCCGGATTTAGCTAGGCTCCAAAGCAAGGTTAATAAGAAAAACTGCAGCCCCTAGTGTAGTCATTGGCTTTAAGGCCACAGGAGATGCTCACTGTTTCCTTCCTCTACTATCTATTTTAGATTTCCTTCTCCCTGAACTAGCACCTTGACAGGTCCAGTTGGTCTACTTTTTGGAGTGACTTGCAACTTGAGAGGTCTGAACCACAGGTCACTCTGCTTTTCTCAGGCTGAGGCTACCAGACTTCCATTTACTGTCAAAATCAGGCAAAGATATACCAAGAAATGCCCACTACCTGGGTGCCAAACATATTCTTCTCTGTCCCTATTGGGTAATAACTGCACCATTGCTTTTGAAGATCAGAGTCAGTTACCTCTATAACTAAGGAAACACTTGCCTTGCCCACAGGTCTCTTGGCCTGCAGAGCTTAGGCATTAGTTGTAGCTCGGAGTTTAATAGGACTTGCACTATGTCTTACATTAGAAGAATTTTTCCTCCCGGAATTAGGACCTGTAAACTTAAATAGTCCTGAGTTACAGCAGGAAGCAAAAATTTCCCAAGTAGTAAGTGGGGCCATTTTTACTTTCACCTCCTCTGTTCCCAGGCTAGGGCAGTTTCAGGGGCTTCCACTTGGTTTTCCTCATCATGATAGCTCTTACTCCACAGGTCAAGAAATCAAGGGTAGTGAGGCTGTGCCAACTATCAAGTATTCTATTCCAGTTATATATTCAAGGACTAGGGAAATGAATACTGGGTGGCCCTTTGAACCCAGTAGATCCATTATGAGCTGGACCTGGGCGAAGACTTGATTTAGTTTTTGTTTTCACATACCCCAGACTCTCACAGGATCATGGGTCTCTATACTGCCACAGCAATTAGTCATTTGATTCACGATGTCCCTGAGAAGAAATATGACCTTAGATGAGGCAGTTTGTTTTCAGCTGATGGTAACTGTCTATCTTTAGGCCAGATGGCTCTCTTCAGCACAGGGAATTCTCAGAGAGAGGCTCAGTGGAGGGCTGTCAGCTACCACAACTTGCCGTTGAGAGTCTCCTTCAGTGCTGAAGTAGGGCTGATCTGGGCAACACACTCGAACTTTCATTACAATGAATATGTTTTCTATATTTCTAATTAAAGGGGGAAACTCTACTGTTATTAGGACCATTGGTATAGCTCTTGCATTTTATAGCCCAAATTAAATAATTTACATTATTTTATTTAATTTATCCTGACCATAATGTAAGCTCAATATTTAATGTAAGCTTATGTAATAAGTGGGCAATACAGGTAAAAAGTATTTGGGTTCTGAATTGTGCTTTTGAGTTCTCAAGTTAATAAAACACTTGGCAGATGCTTGTTCAGTATAGCATAGAAATATAGGTTGTTTCTGAGTGATCATCTGTATTAACTAAAGTTTATACATAAGCAATGGATTAGATAACTGCATGGTCAGTCTGTTTTGGTCATCAATATGGCCCAGATTGCCAGAACATACAGGCATAGATATTGTAGTGAAAATCAGTGGTTCACTATATGTAACAACTGAAAACTGTCAGCCATATTTAGGTCCATCTAAGTGAGCTACATGATTACAAACCTGAGAATTTCATAAGCATAACATTTTGATATTCTGTGTAGGTTTCTGTACTCCTAACTGTAAAGAACACTCTTTCTGTTGATGAGTTTATGTGTCTGTCCTCCAAGGCACACAAAACTCTTAAAACACATTAAATAATTGGGTAAATGGTTCTTCCTGGGAGATCTCCATAGATATCTTGCATTTCTTACCAGCAGAGGCATTGACTGCCTTTTTTCTGGACTACCTTTTCAAAGATGTTTGCATGGTGACCAACCTTGAAAGATAAGAGATAGGTAGGGAGGGAGAAGCAATAGGTCCAGAGGTAGGAAATAAACATGATACTTACAGAGGGCAGTAAAAAGACCAGATTGGCAAAAAGAGAGTGCATAGGGAATATAATATAAATCCTGACATAATTAGGACCAGTAATAAAAAGGCCAAAGGATGGACTCATAAAAGGCAAATCATGCATATCTTACTATGTTTAGTATGAAATATTCATGTATACATTTACTTGAAAATATTTTGATGGAGGGTTAAAGTCTTTAAGCACAACTCAAATTCTGACTCTTCATTTATGGCTGCACAACCTTAAAATAAGTTAGTATTTCTTATGAAAATCAGTTTTGTCATTTGTAAAATTAGTTACTTTGAGAATATGTATGTGTGTATCTACATGTATGTATATATATACACACACACATATATAAATATAAAAACTTAATATAGTGCCTTACAAAGAGGGGGGCCTCAATAAATAATAGGTGTTATTTTGATAGTAGTTACTAATACAGACCAGTGAATTTTAAACCTCAGTGCATATTAGAATCACCTGGAGAGCCTGCAAGAGGGACAGCATGAATGAATATGAGCATAAATGAGTATAAATCTAGGCCCAACTTTAGAGCAGTTAAATTAGCTCCTCAGGTATGAGGACAATATTAAAATTTTTAAAAATCTCCCTGAGGTCCTTCTAAAGTGCCTCCAGGGTAAAGGACCACTGATACAGACTCTCATATTAGCCTTACCAACCATGTAGTACAAAGTACAGAAGAGCGTTATTTTACAATTAATGACTTTATCTTCTGACTCCTTCATTCAAGCTGTGTATCTTCCAGTTTTCCCTTGGGCAATTGGAGGACCTAATAAATACTTCTACATTAATCACTTTATTACTTGTGGCTTTTTCATCCAACCACACTCATTTATATTACTTTATAAAAAATATTGTGACCTATAATAAATAGGCAGAAAAGTGAATAAAATATATACATACAGTTTAACAAATATTAAACAGGATGTTGTCAATGTTTCTGGTGTCCTCTTTTCCAATTCCTCCTGTCATCTCCTAGAAGTAACTATCATACTGACTTTCATGGTAGTCATTTTCTTGATTTTTCTTCATAGTTTTACCACCTCTGTATAAATATGTAAATAATATGATTTAGTGTTGCTTATTCTTGAATTTTATTTGACAGAATTGTACTATATCTGTTATTTTGTACTTTCAGTATTTTGCTTAAAATTAATTTGTAAGATTTAAGTTTTTGTTGTATATAGCTATATATACAACAAAAAATGAACTATAGCTATAGTTCATTTATTTCCATATATTAGATAATTTATTGTGTAAATAAGCTGTAATTTATTAATGTAATCTATTTATGGACTATTGGCTGTTTCTAATTTTCAGTTAATATGAACAGTAGAGCTCTACATGCACATTTCTTTAAAGCACCTAAGAGTAGAATTCCTGGGTCATAGATTTTGCATATATTTAACTCTAGTGTGTCGGATATACCGATTTTTTTCCAAATTAGTTTTGCCAATTTATATTCCTATTGGCAATGTTTCATTTCTTTTGGAATGTAGATTTTGGTTTGTTTTGGTGGCAATTTGAAAATGAACTTAGTGATCTGTAAAATTTTATACCATATATTTTTGTGTTTTGTGTAGGAACATGAATGTAAACTAACTCAGGAAATTCTAGAATTGATTGACAGAGAGGTTGACCTTATGATGAGAGGAGTCAAACATCATAACCTTGAAGGACTCAGAAAAAGAATTGCGACACTCTTTTTTCATTATATCAAAACACCTCTGTTTAATCCTGAAGTTGCAAAATACCTTAAGGTATTCTACTTCTTTATATTCCTTTTTCAAAATCCTAAGATGTGGTATAGTAAATTGAAGTATATTCAAGTTTTGCTTTAACACTTTCCTTGGAGTCCATGTGGAATGCCATCTTATTGGTGGTATCTCCTTTGAATGATTATTTTGTATGTTGGTAAACTACACTTACTCACTTGACTTCTGAGTATTTCCAACTTTCAATTATTTCCTAATATCTTCACCAACTTTCCAACTGAATATTGCATTATGTTGAATGTATTATGATTTCTCACACCTCCATGGCTTTGTACATACTGTTGGTTTCCCCTGGAACCATTCACTATTTACCCAGCCAATTCCTCTTCATTTTCTAAGACTCAACTCTCATCTCTTCTCCTTCATGAGGCATCACAGGGAGTTAAATTGTTTTTTTCTGAGATTCTATGTTATACCTTGTCTGTGTTCCTTAAAACACTTATCACATAGTTATAGTTATTACTGAACAGATCCATATGGATCTTCTGAGAGAACTTCAAATGTAATGTATTTGAATTACACTATCTTCTCCAACTGCAACGTCGTTAGGCTTCTGTGGGAATTTTCATTGCCTTCTTACTGTGCAGAGCTATTTAAAACACTATTAGTAAAACTCTTGGGGTGGAGAATGTTGTCAGAGAATTATAGTTTTATTTCAATGATTATATTCAGTTAAAATTTACTTAAAAAGCTGACTAAACATCTTTAGCTTTTTTGAAAAAACAAAATCTTATATTTAGTCAAGACTTCTAGAAGAATACTGTTTAATTTTTATATTTTTCAAATTGATTTTTTAAAACCTGATTGTATTGCAAAAATATTAAAATATAACAAAAGTCCAAGAGAAAAAGTTCCCATTATATTATTTCTTATTCAAACCAATATTTCATTTGTCTGAGCCACCTTCTTTCTCTGTAGATTTATTCGGTTTATATTTGGAGTAATACAATTGATAGAGTTTCTACAACTTTACATAATGTTATATCATTTTATTTATTTTTAAATTTTACCTTTGGTAAAATGTACTCTTTTTGGTAAGTTCTGAAAAATGTATAGAGTCATATAACCAGTAGCACAGTCAAAATAAGAAATGGTCCTATCATCCCCCAGAATTCTCTCATGCTGCCACTTTGTAGTCAGCCCTTTCCCTAACTTCCCGATCCTTGGCAAACACTGATATGTATTTTATTTTTATAGTTTTATCTATTTCAGAAGGTCATATAAATGGAATCATACTATATGTAGTCTTTTGAGACTGACTTCTTTCACTTAGCATATTGCATTTGAGATTCACCCATGTTTTTGAGTGTGTCAGTGGTTTGTTTTTATAGCCGAAAAATATTCTAGTATCTGGATATACAAGAAGTCTTTAAAAATCCATTCACAGTTGTAGGACATTTGGATTGTTTAGAGTTTTGGTCTTTTATGAATAAAGCCATTATAAGTACTATATACGAGTTTTTGGGTAAATTGATTGTTTTGGGGTAAATTCCTAGAAAGTGGCATATTGAATCACATGGTAAATGCATGTTTACTTTAAAAAGAGACTACTAAACATTTTTTTTCCAAACTGACTGCACCATGTTGCGTTTCTGCCTGCGGTATGTGATAAATATATTAATTAAGATAAAGGGTTTAAAGTTTGTTCTTGAATCTAGGACACACCTATGGATTATCTTGTACTTCTTTTTTGGGGGGAATATACTCTTTAATATCTTAAACTACTGGCTGGATTTAAACGTTACTGGCTTTAAAAAGGAATGGCTCATTTGCACATTTTTAGTTTGCATAGTGGGAGAAGAATTTGAAGGAACACCACTACCCCCACAACCACTTTTTGGGAGTAGGCCAGCATGAAGTACCCAGTGTACTCTGGAGAATGCATAGTGTTAAATTCTGCAGCTTAAATGGAGCCCTCTGTCATCATAATAATAATGAGAATGAGTTTTTTTTTTTCTTGCACAATTTCAGATGGGTAGAGAATATCTTTCCATGGCATTATAATAAATGCTCCATCTATAATGGAGAGGTGTGCTAACGTGTTTTCATGAGGTTGACTGATGTATTTGCTAATTTAATGCATAGGAGGCATGAAGATAAAATAATCATTTAAGATAAACAAAATGTGTAAATCTCAGAATAAGAAAATAAACCAGATAAGTTGTCTTCTGGATCTTTGATCCATATACCCCAGATCACTCTTCTTTTCTCTCGAAGAATTGACTACCTTTTAAATTTACATATTGTCTTATCTCCCAAAATTACAAGACAAGGGACAATGAAGTTTTTAAAGAATATTACCCTTCAGGAAGATGGAGCGTTTAGGAAAAGTAAGGCAGAGTAGAAGGGAAGGTGCAGAAAGGTAACAGATGTTCAGAACAAAGTAAAACATTGGAAGGGATTATAATGGTAAATATTTTAAATCTATATTGAGTAAGAGAAAAAATGTATAGATTTATAGAACATTGATGTCTATTTCCTTCTTTATAAAAATATTTTTTGAAAGTCTTATATATCACATGCAAACTCTGTTGCTGCTTGATCTTTACTTTCATGGAAGCCAGAGGTACTGATGTACCATAAATTAGGAAAGACTGGCTTATATACACCTTGATTCAGTTTGTGTTGAGATGTTCACAGTTCACTCATTCATTCATGCCCATAGTGAATAGTGAATTTTTAGCCCATAGTGAATGATTGGATTGATTATTTTGTTGATAGAATTACTCTCTGTCTATTGTTTTAGACATAGAATTTCAAACTTTGAAAATTAATCATTTGAACTAATCCAAATTTATTTTGAAGATAAATTAAACGAGAAGAACAATTGGTTTAGTGGGTTTTTACTTATATGTGAATCTAGCTATTGCCTATAGGAATAACTAATGTAGAACTGAAAAAAATCTAAACTTTTCTTAACAATAAAAAGCCTCCTCCTACTATTTTTTTCAGTCAATTAATTTTCTAAGTGATTTTACAACAAATATCTAAGAATTGATGAATAACAGATTTTCAGTATTTTGGCAGGATGAATAAATACTGCTTGAAATTTAGATTTTCTATAGAATAAGAAGTTAAGGGAAAATATAATTTTGGAAATTAGCCAACTGTTTTTTTTTTTAATCTCATTCTAAGATAAGTTAGCCCTTGATGCTTCTATTGGTTAGGATCATATTTGGCCTGGCCTGGCTTATTTATTTATTTATTTTTTTACTATTTAGGTCCCTCAAGACCCATTGAAATTTTATAAAAAGATTTACTTTTGCCACAGTTGCCAGCTTTATTTGCCTTCTACTGAGTTTTCTATATCATCCACCTCACGCCGCATATACCGGTGTCGTAACTGCATTAGCCTTGAGAATGAGGCTCAAAAACGAGAATCATTTTTGAAGTACAGATGTTTACTTCAACAGCTCTACTTTACAGAAGCTGATTATGAAGATGATTCTAAAATTGCTTTCTTGATGCAGGTATGGTCAATAAGGGGTGCCAATTATAGCTGAAGCCTGTCAAGGAGGCTGTCTTGCAATCTTATGCGTGTTTGTGTGTGTGTGTGTGATTGTTTAATGACTCTCTATTCCACTAGACTGTAAGCTCTGTAAGGGCAGGAGTATGCTTTTTATTCCTCCTGCTCACCATTATACCTCTATAACCTAATACAGTACCAAGTTTTTATTTAAGGCCCTCAATATTTGTTGAATGAATGAATGACTTTTACAGAAACTGATGTTACATATACACATACTAGTGTTTATGAATAACAGTACTAATTAGTGTAAACCGAATGTGACCATAATGGTAAATAACACCAAAAGTGAAAGCTAAGGCTTATAGAAAGTTTAAAAAAAAAAAAAAAAAAAAAAACCTTAGGGAAAGACTTTGATACTTGTCTATGTAAAGTGTTGGTATGATACCACACAACTGGAAAATTTCTGGCCAGAGTTCTTTTGGATGAATCATTGCATTGGATCATTGACCCTATCCGCAATCTACTTCTCTTAAGAACTTCTCCTAGCTCTGTGAGAGGGTGGAGCCTGTGAGATCAAGAACTCTGACCTGAATTCCTAACTTAACCACTACTTTGGTCTCTTTGGTTATTCCATGACTTCTATTGGGTTGTTTAGGCCAGAGGATAGTCTGTGTCTCTACAAAATAAAAACAAATTCCTGACACTGTTTGGACTTACGTAAGGGAGTGAGAAAAGAGAAGGACTTACTTGTTGTTGATATGACTACCCAACATGAGCCACTTATTAATAAAAGTATGTTATAGTGCACTATTCACCTCATTAATGATATTTGTGTTCACAGACTGTCAAATAAGGGCAAATTTTCTGTAAATTAAAGTTATTAATTAAAATGAACTAAACTGTGTTTAATACCAAATAGGAAAATAGACACTACTATGAATAGAAAACTTTATAGAGATTTAAAAACAGGTACCAAATGTGATGTGCTTTGTTAAAAAATTCTTCTAAATCAGTAGCTTTCAAACTCTTAAATCTCAATCTACAGTAAAAATGTATTTTTATGACAACCTGATATAGGCATGCATGATAATTCTCAATACTCAGTACCTATATGGCTTTACATACTTTATTGAGTTAATCAACACAAAATTCCCATCAAAATAGCCTTATTTCTATTCTGCAGATGAGGAAAGTGAAGCACTGAGCAGTTAACAAACTTGTCCAAGTTTACGCTACTAAGTACCAGCACCAAGATTGAAAACTAGGCAGTTTGAGTCCCAGAATCCATACATGTAAACACATGCTGTTCTGCCTCAGAAATAAGAGTTTCCAAAATAATGTTTATCTTTACCCCTATGGATGCACTCTGATGTTTTCTATTCAGTCTCAGTCTACTTATTCTAATTTCCATTTGGAAAACTTTGGTATCACCCAAGAGGTAGCAACCCACAGTTTGAAAAACACAAATTAAAATGATTACATATTTTGTCCAATAGAATGAATATTTTATTAATAAATTTGATGTTTATATCAGCTTAAATTCTTATTTGCTACTTTTATTCAGGAATTGTTGACATGACAGATGTATATTTCCTTGTAGAGAATCTTATATGTACTAGGGCTTTAATATAAGTCACCAACAAGTGCTGCCTCAATATTCCATGTTGTATTAGTCAGATTTCTCCTGAGAAACAGAACCAACAGGAAATTTTATACATATATGCTATATATATATATACATATAAGGAGATTTGTTACAAGGAATTTTCTCACATAATTATGGAGGCTGGTAAATCTAAAACCTAAACAGCTGATGGCCCAGTTCAAGTCTGACGACCAGCAGGCTGCTATAGAACCAGGAGGAGCCAATGTCTCAATTCAATGGCCATTAGGCAAGAACAGTCTTCCTTACTTGGGGGCAGGGTCAACTTTTTGTTCTATTCAGGCCTTCAACTGATTGGATAAAGCCCACTCACATTATGGAAGACAATCTGCTTTACTCAGTTTATTGACTTAAATGTTAATCTCATCCAAAACTACCCTCACATAAACACCAGAATACCATATGACCAAATATCTGGGTATCCTGTGGCCTCATCAAGTTGATGTAAAATCAACCATTACACATATTGAATGAAAAAATTCTAGTGGAGCATTGTAACCTTTCAGATAAGGATAATCTCCATTAGATGTGATTTAATTTCAATACTGTATCTGTGTAGGGTTTTGGTCTCTTATATTACTTTTCCAATGTCTAGGATTAGCAGACAAATATGAGTGTCCAGTAACTTCCCCCCTTGTAATTGGTGTAATTTTGATTAATATTTATTTCAGTAATAGTATTTGAGGCATAATTTGAATATTTGAACATTCTCATAAACAGTAAATCTGGTGAACAACAGCAAAGATTAGCATATATTAAATGTGAACATGATGTCATATAAAATGAAAAGGTGAAAGCTAATATATACAAAAAGTAAACATTCTGCTTAGACAAGAGATTTGAGTGTTGTACTAGTCACCTCATTTATCTGTAATGCATACAAATACTGCCTAATAGGCAATAGTATTGCTGTATTACTGCAAAAATTTCAAGTACAATGACTACTTGAAAGGTAGAAAGCTCTTAGAGACTGCCAATCACACTTATCATGTGCATATTTGACATTTACATGCAAATAAACATGTTATTCTGTATGATACAATTTCAAAATTATTAGTACAGTTGAGCAAGTAAATTAAAAACAAAAATGTAAACAAGATGCATTTTGAATGTAAGTAAAATATATAAAACATTGAATTTTAAAAGTCTATAAATTTATTTTTCATAGCAGCTATGTACAGAGTATTGTCTTTTTTAGCATTAAGTAAAAGCTAGAATGCATTAGTTGAGCTTAATATATTGAATTATCAATTTATGAAATACTGTCATAGCTGATGATTACAGGTTCTTTTTGTTTTTTACTTTGGCAAATTGTTAGGTTTTGTCTACTCATTTTACAGAAAATATTTCTGCTCTCACAGTTTTTCACAGAAGCTTTTAAAAAAATGTTCTTTTTACATGCTTATACTTTGTTGAGTTTGTCCCTCTCTGGCAATTCTTAATTTATAATGCAGACCCCATGATAAAAAGTCATTCCAAGAGTTTTAGCTAATAAAGTTTACATTTTTAAAAAAGTTTTAAACAACAATTTCATTACCCCTCTTTTTTATTGAAACAACCAAGTCTTTTTATTAACACTAAGTGAATTACTTATCTTTATTAAATCTCAACTTCCTGTGTTCGCTTCAGCAGCCCATATACTGAAACTGAAACCATACAGTGAAGATTAGCATGGCCCTTGGACAAGGATGACATGCAAACTTGTGAAGTGTTCCATATAAAAAAAACTCAACTTCCTCATTTGTAAAATGGCAGTAAAAGGTTTTAAAAGGTCTCGACAATGGTCCTGAAATTAAGATGGTACTTACTAATGAGTTTTTAAAAATCATTGAATACCATATGTTTATTATGGTAACATTACAGTATTATTAAGATTATATTAAGATAAAATTAGCATACTGAAATAAATTTATACTGCTTACTCTGGTTTAGAGATGGGGACACAACTGTGAGACTGATAATGTAGTTTAGGCAAAATGAACAGAAGTTTAGTGAAAAATAAGGGGCTATGTGTCATTGAAACCTAGTGAATAATATTCCACTTAAAAATACTCTATAACTTAATTACTTGTTCAAGTAATATAATAATCTTAAACGAATTTAAACTACATTGTTTTTAAAACTTGCTTTGACATGCAGCTACAAGACATTCAGTACCTGACAGAGAACATCTGGGCGTCCCAGTCCGTCCTCAGTGCCTGGGACGATCTCAGTGATCTGGTCATGGTCAGATGGAATAAATCCCTGGAGTGGTCCCCCTGGAACTGTATTCTTCTTACCAAAGATGAAGCGGCTGCTCATCTCAACCTAACAAGTATTGAAGAGGTAAGAAAGATGAATTTTATTTGTGAAGTTAATTTAATCATTGGAATTATTAGAGCTAACTGGACTGCCTTCTAATATATTCCATGCTTAAATACTTCCATCAGATTAAGAAACAGAACTTATGGATTAACAGCAAAAAAATATATGAATGGCATATATGGCACAGATTAAATAAAAGGTATATATAAGAGATTTGAACATATTACAAGTCCTAAACTTGTAATACCAGTCTCTCCTAAATCATACCAGTCTCTCCTAATAACAAGTTTAAGCATATTCCACAGTAAATTCCATGAAGGCAGCGATTTTGTTCAGCTTATTTACATCTATTTCTCTGATACCTACAATGCTGACTGTTGCAGAGTGGAGTTTCTAAGTATTTGTTGAATGAATAAATGTGCATTACCACCAGATAGGTATTATGGAACCCAGAATCTGTCCTTCTTTGATTAATTATCTTGAGTCTGCTTAAAAACACCCAACTCTCAAATTTTTTTCATAATTTTGTGCTCTAAATGGCAATCATACTGATGGAGTGTAGTTCTGATGCTCCATTTTTCATTTGCTTCCAACTTGCCAGGAGCGGAGCAAGCACTATAAACATTAAATGCCATTTACTGTAATTTTAGTAACTTACATGATGCAATCTGTAAAACATTTTGATGGGTAAATTGAGGGGCTCCTGAAGAGTTCCTAGAGAGTTCCAGTTACACTAAGTTCAGGATCCCAATAATTAATACTGATTCTCTGCATTCTTTAATTCTATAAAAAATGTCAGCTAAGTAAAGAAATTACAAAATACAATAGTCATTTAAAATAGTGTGATTCCCTGTTTTTTTCATGGAACAAGGGGTGATTAATATAAAGATAAGAAACTAGCTAAGGTTTTAGTTTTTAAATATTTTTTTAGTTTTAGGAAGCAAGGCTAAGGAAAATTTCACTCTAGGGATTGAAAGAAAAGGTAGCAATAAGTTGAAGCTGTCTTAAATGTTATATTTAGTAAACTAAGCTGCCTCATAAATATTTAACCACAGGAAGCATAGTAAATACTAGCAATATCATTTCATCTAGGACCCATGATGAGATTGAGGTTCATTCCCAAAGCTGATATTCCAGTGCTTCTTCAATTAATCCACACAACTCCCTTTGTGCATTTAATCAAATTACTGCAGTATCGAATTAAATGTTCTATTCACATGCATTTCTAATTTCAGAATGCTAGTCTTATCGAATTTCTATAAAGGGCACCAAGATTTGCAACCAGACAAACTGGAAGAACATTTGCCTTTTTTATGATTTTGGGCTGATACAGTCTTTTAACTATTAACTTTCAGCCCAGTTAAAGAGTAGTTTGTGTCTTGCAGAAAGATGGAACATTTTCAGAATTTTCTTAATGTTCAGAGATATTTGCTTTCTTAAGAAGTTAAAAAATGCTTTAAAGTTAATATGAAACAGGTATAGGAAATGTGGAAAAACACTTTTCGTTAATGTGAACTTTAAGTGGAGCAGATTGATCTCTCCTTGTGTGCACATTGGCCAAAGTAGGAACAATCGTGGACTTAAAATCAGTAATCCTGACCCATTTACTCAAATCTCTGTCACTGACAACTTTACATTAAAACCTGCCCTCTTTGCTTCATAGATTTTTAGAAAGATTAGCTAAATAAGTGGAATCAGTAAAGAGGATAAAAGCAGCCCTGGCTCTGAATTCTAGCTTTACCATTCATGAGTTGGGAGAAATTGGACAAATTTGTGAATGTCTCAATGACCCAGTTTCTTGTCTATAAAAAAGAGATAATGGTATCTCATCATAGGGAAGCTTTGAGTAGACCATTATTTAACGCTTTCCACATAGTTTTTTTTGGCATGAATAAACTTACGTAGTAACTATGAAAGCGCTTTAAAAATTTTTGATGCATTTTTAATTTTCATAAAAGCAATATATTATTGGCTTAGAATCTGAACATAGTAAAAAATGTAATGTAGAAAGTAAAAGTCTCAGAGGTTGAGGGAATAGGAAGATATTTGTTAAGGATAACACAAATTATAGCTAGATAGGAGGAGTGAGTTCTAGTACTGTTCTGTGCCGCTGTAGGTTGTCTATAGTTAATTACAATATATAGTTCCAAATAGCTAGAAGCAGCATATCAAAAGTTCCCAGCACAAAGAAATAATAAATATTTGAGATGAATATGCTAATTACTCTGATCAGGATATGTGTATCATCCCATCACGATGTACCCCATAAATATGTACAATTATTATCAATTTAAACATTTTAAAAATAATTGAATGAATAAATAAAGGAAGGCAAATAAACAAATCTCCCATGTAGAATTCCAAATAATTTATGTATATACTCTCCACTCTTAAGGAGTTGGAGAATAACTCTCCACCCTTTAAGTGTGGGCTGTGCATAACTCCTTTCCAAAGAGTATATTATGGATGGAAGAGGAGGAACTTCATAGTAGAGAAACCTGACAAGCACTACCTCAGCCAGGTAATCAAGATTAACAGCAGGAGTGGTGTCATGTTGACGGTATGTACCCTTGATATGATGTGAGGAGAAGGGCACTTCACCCCTGTGGCCTTCCTCCCCAAACCCATCCCTTCAGTCTAATAATGAAGAAAACATAGGACAAACCCAGATTGAGAAACATTCAGGAAAATGTGGGTGTGGGGTATATGGGACTTTTCTGTAATATTCTTAGAACTATTTGTACACCCAAAGAATTTGTGGACATAGTTTAAAACCATCACATGGCTATTTCAAGAGAATGGACCTTATTTCAATGGGAAAAAAAAGGTCTCTTGATGTCCACGCATCCCTATCTCCATGTTACAATGATAACTACTATTTCTTATATATATAATAATGTATTGAAATCCTTCTGGAAATTTTCTATGTGTATGTAAGTATATACACTTTTACTGTAGCAGGAATTTCATATTAAATGACTCAGAGTGTCTTTGCTTTACTTAACAATATAAATAATATAATATGGAAATATATTCAATTATTTAAGAGTTACTTATTAGTGCCTTGAACACATATATCATAATTTATCTCATCTTTACTAATTTATAGTTCTGTAAAGGCACTTTAAAAACCTGTAAAGTTCTGTACATGTGTAAGTTAATATAGCATAATAAAGTGTGTTTTTCTTGAATGAAATATGGGCTATGAAGTAGTAGAAACAGAGTTAGATTAGCTCAAAAGATGAATATTCTAACCTAGTAAATTTTTCTGTTAAGAAGAAATTTTAATAAGCCCAGGATACTCCTATATAATGCTTTCTTCTCCTTTGGTCCTTTCACCCAGGACTTTCTTTTATCTTTGATTTGACCTTTTTAATAAAGGGAATGTCTTATTCTCAGAAAATAAATTTTAGGAAGAAGTGTAGGTAGTATTTGTGATTTGACTGAAAAGAGAGCCAATTAAGATTAATAGGTAATAGATTATATTTATTAATTTAACCAGAATTTACTTTTGAATGTGCCAAATACTGTACTAAGTAATTACAGAGAAACAAGAAAATTTAATGAATATAACTTTTTGTTGTCTCAGCTGCATTTGGGTTCAGCTACAAGAAGAAAAAATCAATTTATAATGATTTAATCAAATGTGAGTTTACTTTTCTTATGTAACAAGAAAGTTCAAATGTTGGCGGTTTGGGGCTATTATGGTGGCTCACCTCGTTCTCAGAAATTCAGGCTATCTCACTTTTTCCTCAGCCATATTTAATCTTCAGCTTTCTCTCTCACGCTTGATGGACTCTTAGTGATAGGAGAGCTAGTTCATCTACTTCATTACATGTACCTCTCAGTAATGGCAAAAGGCTAGAGGTGCTTAATAGGTGAGTCTTCCCACTCTTAAAAGTCCCTTTAAAAGTCTTTATTCAGTTATATATATAAATAATTATATAAGATTATATATAGTGTATAATTAAATAATCTTGGAAGACATTTAGTTGTCATGTCTCCTTAGATGCTTCTTGGTGGTGACAGTTTCTCAGACTTTCCTTGTTTTGTTTTTTTTATTTTTGTTTTTTCTGACCTCAATATCTATAACATTAATAATATAATTTTATATATATATATATATATATATATATTCTAACTAGACACCCCCAGTTAGAATAAAGACTAAGAAAGCTAGACATATCACACCCTGTACAAAATCAGGCCTCTGGCTCAAATGGAAGAGAGAATGAATACTGAGTTGGTAACTAGCAGCGATTTAAACTTAGAGAAGTCAGAGGGAGAGTTGGGGAAGACTTCCAGGTTAAAGTATCATAGGGACTGAGTCGTGAATGATGATAGACAATGTGAGAAAAATAAATGTAATCTGGGATGAAAGAATTGACAAGCAAAGGCACCGAGGCATGACAGTATTTTTATCTGGCAAAATATATCTGCAATATTTACTAGGATTTGATTTTTTTCTTTGCAGGGATATGAACGCTCGTTTATTCACAAGATCAAACACAAGCATATCCTGGCTAAGAACTATTTTTCTCAGATTCCAGTGCTGGCTTCATTTATACTTGATGATCCTGAAATTGATGAGATCAGATGGAAACATCACTCAGACACAACACCTAAGATTATAGAATCCCAGAGACCTCCTCCTTAGGTGATCCAGGAATATTTGTTTGATGATCGGCATTTTGTTCACTGCTTATAGGGTAATACAGAGGTCACAGAGTATGGAAATGCAATTTAATCTGTTTATTGATTTTATTTTTTGTTTTTCATAAGTATTTTGAGTTATATCAAGAGAAAACATTTCTATATAAGTATATTGTTGTTAGGAAGTTAGTGCTAAATTGAAATGCAGTTTTGTTACTGAAATTAATATTTTGGAGTAAAGAAAACATTTTAAAATGTGTTTTCACATTAAATTTTTAAAAAAATTTCAAGTATATTAGAGTTAAAATCTAACAACCAAATAAAAACTAGACAACTTTCAAGTTATTTGTTTTAGATAAAATGTAGTTATAGGAAGCTAATCAGTATGTGGAGGGGAGGAAACATTATAAAATGCTCTTTCTTGAAAATTTCTGTAAGCAGGATAAAAAAATTCATATTTTAGTATAGGCATTTGAATCTTTGCAGTTTATTGTCTGCTTTCACCTTCCATCCTTCTCATAATCCCAATAAAACAATTGACACTATAAATAAATAAAAAACCTTAATTCTGGGTAAACAATGGAGCTATTAGCATACGCAAGAAAAACTCCCCGTGGACCATGGTGAAATTGTAAGAAGAATAAACTTGGTTAAATAAACCATAACAACCCCCTTCTCCAATAAACCAAAGAAGTGACCTTGACCACATATACATTAGGGACCTGGGGTGATGAGTAATGGTTTGCCAGTCAGTCTTAACAGGAAATGGATGGCACACTCGAAATAGCTTAAGCCAAGGAGAGTTTATTTACAAAGGGCCTTATTGTAAGGTGTGGGTAGTGGGTAGGGAAACTAAAAGAATAGTAAAGGAATACAGGGCCAGTATCAGACAGGCTGTCTCTCCCTCTAGTCTCAAATGAATTTGGGGAGAAAGTCTGAGAACCCAGGAAGAGTGTAAAGAAGATAACTGAGAGGATCAAGTTATCTTGATCATGATAACATGACCAGTTGTGAAGGGAACAGCCAGGCATAAGGGAATCTCATGAACTAGAGAAATATACAATTTCATACTTCTTCCTTCCTCCAGTCTCCTGCTTGGGTTTCCCACTGGCCAAACCCAAAAGGAAAGCAGAAGGGGTAGGAGTCAGTTTATAATTTTTAGGGCTTCAAGGCAAAGAGCAGAGTATGTAAGGGGAAGAGTAGATCTGAAGGGCTAAATAGAAAGTATCCAAATGGAGAAAGAATTAAAAGTGAAAATCTATAATCAAATAGCAGTATTTTACTCACTATCACACACAACATAGTTATATATACATAAGACATGATTTTTCTCCTAATTCCAGTCAGCAATTAATGAGACTTTTCTCTCAAGTTTAATGATCAAGAAGTTAAATATTTGTTCTATGTAAATATTTGACAACATTTCAGCCACACATTTTGTAGGATATCTAAAATTTTTTACAGCACATGGCAGTTGTTAAGAAAGTATATCAAGGAGGAAATTGCCATAATGTAGTCATTTTCAAGGTCTCATAGACAATTCAGGGAACTCTCTAAACAATAAATTACAGATGGGACTAGATTGGGGACCATTCTGATTACTGATAAACTGGCAGCAATTTAATACAGACAAATGCAGGTTTACACTGGAATGTAAATGGTTAGATGTTTTGTAAGACACTTTAGGAGAATCCCGTAGCTCAGAGAAGAAAGGGTTGGGGAGGCAGGCAGTGAGAAGAAAATAGCCAGAGAGGAAGAAATAAAGGACTTTAGAATTCCCCTGTTGACCCAGGGGTGAAACAACTGGAATGGAAGACTTACGGAGAAAAATGGAGAGAGGATAGGAAATTTGAAGTCTGAAAGAAAGAGGTGAGGGTATGTATTCCCTTGGTTTCTCCTATCTGCTTTTTTGGTCTGTTGTCAGTGGCTGCAATTCTCTACATCAAACCACAGCTCTGGTTGGGTGGTAATCCCTCTTGCACCATGACTCTTTCTGAATTTTGAGAGTCATCTTTCCTTTTCCTCTTTTAGCTTAAGCATGAAAATGGCTTCCTTTTGTGTAGCTAGGTTAAGATGCTTTATTTTTTGTATTGATTTTGTTAGGGTCCTCTCCATTGTAAAAAATTCTTTTATTAAATACTTCTTAAACAGTTCGAGTGAGCCAACAGATTTCTGCTGGACCTTGGCCCAAGCAGTAATTGGTACCAGAAATGATCTCAGGAAACTGAGCTTAAAATGGAATCCTAGCCGGTCACGGTGGCTCACGCCTGTAATCCCAGCACTTTGGGAGGCCAAGAGGAGCGGATCACGAGGTCAGGAGATCGAGACCATCCTGGCTAACATGGTGAAACCCCGTCTCTACTAAAAATACAAAAAATTAGCCGGGCTTGGTGGCGGGCGCCTGCAGTCCCAGCTACTCGGGAGGCTGAGGCAGGAGAATGGCGTGAACCGTGAGGCGGAGCTTGCAGTGAGCCGAGATCGCGCCACTGCTCTCCAGCCTGGGCGACAGAGCGAGACTCCGTCTAAAGAGAAAAAAAAAAAAAGGAATTCTAGGGTTGGGTTACTCCCACATTTGAACAGCATATGGATAACCTTGCCAGGTGAATGGAATAATGGCAATCTGCAGCAAGTGGTAGCATCATGATTACTCACATTATCACCAATGGTGGCATAGAATAGAATGGGGTGCAGATGGGGGGTAAAGCATATGGAGATCCAGTGGCTGAGGCAATTTATCCCTTTGATGACAAAAATTGTGGGATAAGATAGTTGTATTTTACACTAGAGAGGGTCCATTGAGAAAGGGATAAATTGAAAGTCTCGAATGTCCAACTCAAGGCCCAGATAGATATTCAGAAAGTCTTTGTGACAAAATTACTTATCTCCTGTACATACTGTACAATATTGTGCCTATAGTTAACAATGCTGTATTTTATACTTAAAAATATGTTTAAAGGGCACATGTGAGTGAGGATTAAGTCTGGAGCCTAATTAAACTTTGTAGAGCTGTACTGTCAATTAAATGTCAACTCTTATTAGATCTTTTGCTAAGTTAAGGATACTAGTGAGGAAGAAAAAAGTGTGTTCTGGTATGAGTTAGCTTGAACACTGGAAGACCTGCAGGATCTTGCATTATTTTATAAAGAGCCAGGGGAGCATGCGTAAGAGCATAGTGTAAGGGTATTAGGTGATTTAAAAGGATAAAGATTATATCAACGCAAATTTGTGTTTCTGCCTAAAATTCAGGATTTAATGTGTTGCTTTAAAGTGTTGAGAATTGCTAGATGTGTTAACTGATGCCTGGACTCAAAAGTGGCCTATACCAATCAGTTTGAAATGCCAGCACTTCCCTGGAAAACATTACTCAGGGTGATGGGTTGTTGGAATAGATCTACTTATTATATGCCACCTTCTCAGACACCTCCTACAAATACCTACTCCCCATAGGAGAGAAAAATCCCTAGAAGCCCTAGGGACAAAATAACAAATCACAACAAACGATGGTGGGATTGTGGAGAAATTGGAACACTTGAACACTGTTGGTGAAAATGCAAAATGGTGCAGCTACTGTAGAAAACAGTTGTATGGCTGGGTGTGGTGGCTCATGCCTGTGATCCCAGAACTTTGGGAGGCCAAGGCAGGCGGATCACGAGGTCAAGAGATCGAGACCATCCTGGCCAACGTGATGAAACCCCGTCTCTACTAAAAAAAAAAAAAAAAAAAAATCCTGGGTGTGCTGGCACACACCTGTAGTCCCAGCAACTCGGGAGGCTGAGGCAGGAGGATCGCTTGACTCTGGGAGGTGGAGATTGCAGTGAGCCGAGATCGCACCACTGCACTCCAGCCTGGTGACAGAGCGAGACTCCATCTCAAAAAAAAAAAGAAAAAAAAATTGTATGGAGGTTCCTCAAAAATTACAAGGTAGAATTACCATATGATCCAGCAATTCTGTTTCTGGGTATTTATCCAAAAGAATTGAAATAAAGATCACAAAGAGGTACCAGCACTGCCATGCTTATTGCAGCACTATTCACAATTGCCAAAATGTGGGGGAAAAACCTGAATGTTCACCAGTGGATGGATAAAACAAATGATATATGCAATATACATGCAATGGAGTACTTGCAGTGGAATATTATTCAGCCTTAAGCAAAAAGGAAATCCTGTAATATTTGACAGTATACATGAACCTGAAAGATGTTATACTAAGTGATAGCAGCCTGTCAGAAAGAACAAACACTGTGTGATTCCGTTCATATAAAGTATCTAAAATAGTTAAACTCATGGAAGCAAAGAATGAAATTGTGATTGTCCAGGGCTGGGAGCAGGGTAGGGCGAAATAGGAGTTGCTGTTATCAATGGATGTAATATTTCAGTTATGCATGATGAATACATTCTAGAGCTCTACTGTGCAATATTGTGCTTATAGATAACAATGTTGTATTTTACACTTAAAAATATGTTAAAAGCGTAGATCTCAAGCTAAATGCTCTTACCACAATAATATTTTAAAAGAAACAAGTCACTATGGATAGAGTGGTTTGACCCTGCAGGGATTTGTAGCAGCTATTAATTGATCATCATATCCACAGGAATGAAATGGGCAGTTGTAGTAGCTTAGTAGGACCGTCATAAAATTGCCACGAACTGGGTGTCTTAAAACAACAGAAATGTGGCCAGACACAGTGGCTTATGCCTGTAATCCCAGCACTCTGGGAGCCCGAGGCAGGTGTGCCACTTGAGCTCAGGAGTTCGAGACCAGCCTGGCCAACATGGTGAAAACCCATCTCTACTGAAAATACAAAAATTGGCCAGGCGTGGTGGCAGGTGCCTGTCACCCCAGCTACTTGGGAGACTGAGGCATGAGAATTGCTTGAACTCGGGAGGCAGAGGCTGCAGTGAGATGCAGAGGTTGGAGACTGAGATGGCACCACTGCACTCTAGCCTGAGTGAAAGAGCAAGACTGTCTCAAAACAAACAAACAAAAAAATCCCAGAAATGTATTGTCTTACAGTATTGGAGGCAAGAAGTCTGAAATCAAGGTGTCAGCAGAGCTGCACTTTCTCTGGAATCTTTATGGGAAAATACTTCTTTGTCTCTTTCAGCTTCTGGTGGCTTCCAGCATTTATTGGCTTCCTTGACCATATCACTCTAATATCTGCTTCTGTGGTCACATTGCCTTCTTGTCATGTGTCTGTGTCTTCTGTCTCTCATAAGAACACTTGGCATTGGACTTAGGGCCACTGGCTAATAATACAGGATGATTTAAGACTCTCAATTTCTTTATAACTGCAAATACCCTTTGTCCAAAGTAAGGTTACATTCACAGGTGCCAGGTATTGGGACATGGACGTATCTAAAAAGAGGCCACCATTCAACCTACTACAGCAGCCTACTATGGTTCTGTGTGACGTATGTGAGCAGAGAAATTTCAACTCTGGAGGACAGAAAAAATTTTACTCAAGGTGCTGTAATGGGGAATATTTTATAGAGTGTGTGTGTGTGTGTGTGTGTGTGTGTGTGTGTGTGTGTGTTTTATAGAGTTCTCAGACTTGAGCCATTTCACAGACCTAGAGCCTCTTGATGGAAGAAGCGGCTGGCTGCCTTTAAGGAATGACCTCCCTCTACACGCTTACAAATGGTTACCATGAATATTTCTCTAAGCCATCTATAGTGGGACCTGGGCCATTTATCAGGGGACAGTAACCTGGGGAGAAGCAAACACCCAGACCTTCCAAGGGTTCTTAGATGCTGACTCTCTAATGACTCAGGTCCAGAGATTCAAAACATCACTGGAGCCCACTGATCAAAGTGGGAGTCTTTGATGACTAGGTATTTGATTCCTGACCTAAATTTATCCAGTAATGAGTGCATTGCAATAGACTCATTATGTTCATTTGTCCAATCCCAGTATATAAAGAGGGATATCTATATACTTAGTAACTGGCAGTATTCCTACATAGGTTTTCTGATCTATGCAGTGAGGATTATTATAGTAGGAAAAGTCAAATGAAAGCCCCTGAAACTGTACTCCAATCCTTTCCTTCCCCAGAAAGAATAACAACAATACTGTATCCATAAGAGAACTGATGTCATCAAATACTGGAAAGATAATGATTCTTACCATGTTTCCATTTAATTACCCTTTAGGCTGGTGCAAATTTTATTCAAGTTGTAAAGCTGCTGTGGATTATCATAAAGTTAATCAGAGGATGATAGCAATTGTAGCTGTGGTTACAGATGTCTTGTCTTTTTGGAGAAAGTCCGTGTATCTCCACCTCTTTGCATATACCTATTGACCTATTCAATGTTTTCAACTCCCACTAGGAAAATATATAATATGTATTTAGTCTTAATGAGTCAGGGACAGCAGTAAGTCTTCACTGTCTTACCTCAAGTCTCTGTCAACATTTCTAGTCTCCCTCATAATGCAGCAGGGTCTTGACTATCTTGATATCCCACAGAATATCATGCTTCTCCATTACATGGTTGATATTTCCAAATTGGACCTGGCAAGCCTGAAGTAGCAAGCATCCTTTGTGCCTTAATAACACCTCTGCATGCCAGAGGGTGGGAGACGAACCCTGTGAAAGTTTAGGAATCTGCCACTACTAGCTGGTGTGATTAATCCCAATTACTAAGGAGAAATCATGGTGATGCTATACAATGGGGGCCAAGGAGAACTATGTTTGGAATCCAGAGGATTCTCTGGGGGTCTTTTAATACTTGTTTTCTTAATAGAAAAAGTCAATGGAGAACTACAGCAACCAAATAATACATGACTGTGAACTCAGACACTTCAGTGATAAAGATTTTGGTTTCATCCCCATAAAGAATCCTGACCAGCTGGTGTTGTCTGAGGGCACAGGTAATATAGAATAGGCAGTGGAAAAAGGAAATCATAGATAGCCACTAAGGCCTTTTGACCAGTTATAGAAATGAGGGCTGTAGTAGCTTTGTGTATTGTTTCTTTATTTATTATATGTAGGTTTTTATCTGCATATGCCAGTTAGTTTCCTTTTTCCCATTACAATTTTATATATAAGTTATTTCAGGTTACATTTAAAATTTATCCTTTAGATGACAGGATTCAGTCAGATTGTAACTGAATTTTAGAAAGAAATAATAAAACTCGTGATAGAATAACAGTTGGGACTGAGTCTCCTAATTTGGAAGAAAGGGTAAGAAAGTCATCTTTTCTTTGAAGGATAGCTTATCTTGCTAGGTGGAGGCATAGGAAGTTCAAATGGGGGTAGAAGGTTGTATATAGGAGCCAAGAAGCTAGAAGAGTCAGCTGTGCCAGTTCTTATTTGTATTGCCTGTCAGCTCCAGTGATGTACTTCTTTGCCCTGCTTGCAATACTGAAGCTGAATCCTGTAAATGTTTCTCCTTTGCCAGTTGGACCATGTTAAGTATTGCTACTGGAGGGAAATGTAAGGATAATTTAGTGAGGGGCTTATTTTCTTGGTTCCCATGTGCTTTTTTGAATCCTTATTCCATGTGGTGGGAAGCAGTGGGCAGAACACCCAGTGCACCCACCCTCCAGTGAATTGTGCCAGCACTTCTGCATGTGGCTGAAATACCCAGTGGTGGTGTTCACTCTCCCATGAGTTTTGTCAACACCCCAGTGATTAGTTCCCCAGTGAATCTTGCCAGCAATCTGATGAGCCGTTTCCTGCTTATCAACCCTGGCTTGTGGCATTACAACACACTTCTCTGCCACATCTACACCTTCTCCATCAAGGTCTGGTTCTCAGCTTTGGTTAGGGCGTGCTTGCAAACTTGCTTCTTCCTTAGGTGATCTGCCTCTACCTTAAAGGTGGACAGATCCCTGCATCTGCTGTTCCTATATTCTTAAGAGGTCTCTGAGTAGTAGTTAATCACTTGTTACTAGCCAATAATTCTTTATATTAAAATTTCCCACTTCAAATTACAGTGTTGCTTTTAATCTCTTGACTGGACCTTGACAGATACAGGAGAGAATGTTCAGATTTCCTCTCTAATGTAAGAAACCATTTGCTGTACTTTGTATTACCCACTGTTAAAAAGAGGCATAATACTTAGTAGGCTTCTTAGATTCTGGGGGCAACATAAGCCACATTTGGATATGGGACTTTTAACTATTTATTGAATAAACCTTAAAACAGCAGTTTTAAGTGAAATAAAGGCACCTCTGCTTGGGCCATGTGACTTAGCAAACCCTATACCTATAGTATAAGAAATATGCCCTTTTCTGCCAAGTGTTCTGATCTTCTTTTGGGTCATAGTGGAAACTGAATTACCCAGTCATGATTCACTAAATGACTGTATTACTCAAAATGCCCATAATAAACTGTGAGTTATCAGATCCACACAATACATCATTCCTATAAAGTAGAGATTATATGAGAATATATTTTAAGGTCTGGAAGTTACAAGTAAACTTCATGAGGTAGATAGTTCAAACTCCCATGATATGTTCTCCTTCTGCTTTTCTATTAACCCCTCAACTAACAACTGTGGATTCTAGCTGGGTGTGGTGGCTCATGCCTGTAATCCCAGCACTTTGGGAGGCCGAGGCGGGTGCATCACTTGAGGTCAGGAGTTCGAGACCAGCCTGGCCAACATAGTGAAACCTTGTCTCTACTAAAAATACAAAAATTAGCAGGGCGTGGTGGCGGGTGCCTGTGCCAGCTACTTGAGTGGCTGAGGCAGGAGAATCACTTGAACCCCGGAGGCAGAGGTTGCAGTGAATGGAGATCACACCACTGCACTCCAGCCTG
The DNA here is from genome assembly GCF_037993035.2 of Macaca fascicularis. Classification (NCBI taxonomy): domain Eukaryota; kingdom Metazoa; phylum Chordata; class Mammalia; order Primates; family Cercopithecidae; genus Macaca; species Macaca fascicularis. The sequence continues at coordinate 165,084,731 of NC_088377.1, read as the reverse complement.
GGCGACAGAGACAGACTCTGTCTCAAAACAATAACAACAACAACAAACAACTATGGATTCACGAAGAGTTCCCTATTACCACTTAAATGAAAGAAAAAATGAACCAGTTTATAGAAGGATCCATACACTATGGTGTCAGAATATGATCTGGTTGAGAGATAGGCGTGCCCTCATGCTGGACACTGTATTACAACTCCACTTGAGATGGTCATGGGAGACAGTGATACAGATAATTCGATCAGAAGGAAAAATTTCAGGTGGTACATGTTTGTGGGATGAGAAATGGATGCTAGTATAGATCTACAAAGATCCATAGGAAGCAACCAAAAAGAGACTTGGGAAGAACATAAAAGAAGACTAACATAAAAAGAGACTTGGGAAGAAGAATAACTAGAAAATTGGTGATAAGGAATTCTGGGGAAACTGCATGTGGATAGGCATGGCCTAGGTAAGTGTGTTCCAGGTGGCATTCACTGCAGAGGAAGCTGTCAGTATCCAAATGGGCAAGATGAGTCCTCCTGTGGATGTCAGTCAGCTGCTTTTGTTATCCTTTCTGGTGCTTACTCAATGGGTCCATTTACAAAGTGACTGTGACAGTATAGATGGAGCTTATTCATGGGCTTAACCACAGAGATTTTTTTTTTTTTTTTTCCACAAAGGCTGCTTTGGCTACCACCACTGCTGGGTGTCCAACCTACCAACAGCACAGGCCAATAAAAAGCCACAAAACAATGTTATTCCCCAGGAAATCTATCTGGCCATCTGGTGACTGGTTGATTATGCTGGATCCTTTCTGTTACGGAGTGGGCAGACTTGTTTTTTTCTCATGAATATAGATATTTAATAGGCATATGGATTTTCTTTTCTTTTTTTTTGAGACGGAGTCTCCCTCTGTGGCCCAGGCTGGAGTGCAGTGGCGCCATCTCAGCTCACTGCAAGCTCCGCCTCCCGGGTTCACGCCATTCTCCCGCCTCAGCCTCCCAAGTAGCTGGGACTACAGGCGCCTGCCACCACACCCGGCTAATTTTTTGTATTTTTAGTAGAGGCAGGGTTTCACTGTGCTAGCCAGAATGGTTTTGATCTCCTGACCTCGTGATCCGCCTGCCTCGGCCTCCCAAAGTGCTGGGATTACAGGTGTGAGCCCCTGTGTCCGGCCAACATATGGATTTTTTTCTATGTTTACAATATTTCTGTCCACACAATCCTTTACGTATGTACAGAAAGCCTTACTCATCACTATCGTATCACATATTACATTGCCTTTAATGAAGGAACTCATTTTACAGAAAGGAAGTGAGACAATGGATTCATGCTCACACAATTCACTGGTTTTACCATGTCTCTGTCATGTACGTATATATGCCTTGATGAAATGAAATGAAATAGCCTACTAAATGGTGAGTTATGGCACTGTCTGGGTGACAACACCCTACGAGGTTAGAGTGCTTTCTGACAGGATGCAGTGTATGCCTAAAATAATTGGCTATATGCGGTGCTGTCTCCTTCACAGCCAGAATTCACAGGTTGGGAGATCATGGGTAGAGCTGGCTAATAAATACTGCTGTCTCTCCTATTTTCAGAACGCATGGAACTGGGGACAAAAGCATAAAGCAGAGAGTGACCTCTTTCACTATTGTACTATATAACCTACATAAAGAATTATCATTTCCTATCCCTCAGTCTTGGACTCAATAAACTTGGAGGTCTTAATGTCCAAGGGAGGAATTTCTCCTGGGAACACAGTAATATTTCCACCAAATCAGAATTTGAGACTCACGGAGCAATTCTTCAGAGATTCCAAATAGTGTGTCTTCCTAAATGAACAGGCTAGAATTTCTACTTTCCATAGGTTGAAAGCTACAATGTCAACCAACAGCTGGTTGAAAACAGCATTTTCATATTTTTTTGTTATAAGATTATTCTATGCTCATCAATTTTCTAAGTTATAGTCCCTGGCAACTCCAAGTGATATTCCAGGAATGTACCATGGTGCCCTATTAGATGTGATACACCATATTGCTTTACTGGATCCAAGAGCTGCCTATGGGGATAATAATATATCATTACATAATGAGCATCATAAAACATCATTTTGGATTCCAAAAACTAACACACACTATATTTTGTAGAAAAGTAATATATATTTCAAAGTGAGACTGTTTCAGAGGGAGACGTAAAAAATAATTAAATCAAGAAAATAGTATGTTAGAGGCTCTTGGCTGGGAGAGAGTTCTGATAATCCTTTTACCAAATTAAATTTAATGCATGGCAGATAAAAAAACCCCAATTCTTATATTACATACCTCTAATACACATACAAGACAGATCAAAAAATTATTAATGAATTTAAATTTTAAAACATACCTATACTAAATTTTTGCTCTTGATAATTCAGAAGGAAATATTCCTATTAATATTATGCATTTGTATAATCAGGAAAGGAAAATACATACTAAACTATGAACCTTTCAAATATGAATAATTTGTAATAATGACAGAATCAATGTCTGCTTTTCATAGCAACTTGTCAACAGTGGTTATGCTTGTGAAACATAAACGGAATTTTAATTTCTTCACTTGGACATACAATGCAGAATAAATTCCAACATATGCATGCTGTAAGTGATTGTTCTCAGATTCTAGAGAGCTGACATTTTTATATCATGTCAAAACAAATTAAGAACATATCAAAACTGAATTCAGAAATGTCTAATTATTGCTGACTCAAGTCACTTAGTGTGAAGATGATTATGAGGGATGCAGAAACAAATAGATCTTGAACAGAGTATAAAAGTTTTTGCATCCGTCAGAAGTTTATATTTTTCTGACTCTGACAAAGTAATTTACTGGAGTTGGGGTTTTCATGTCAGTATTGGATTTGTGAATCGAGTTAGGTGCAGGCACAAGTAATGAAAGAAGGAGATTGGATTATTTCTTCCTAATAGCTTTTCAAATGATTGTTATCATCTATACTTATAAGCTTCTCTCTTTGGTAATATGCATTTCCACGTGCTGGGTTCCCCTCCCACCCCACTCCCCTGGTATTTTTTTCTACTTTCATTTCCCTGCTTCTGCTTTTTCCAATCTTATGCATTTTTCAAGATCAGCCCAATTGTACCTCATTCATTCATTTCCTTATTTCTTCCAAAACATATTTATTGAGTTTAATATGGGCTGGTTGTTATGCCTTGGAGCTACAATGTCAAGTAAGATATTATCCATACCCTTAAGGAACCCATGTAGACAGGCTGACAGTTTCTGTTCCTCTGTCTATAAAGTGAGGTTGGCAATACTTCAGCAGCAGGATTGTTAAGAATTAGAGTGTATTTCTGAAAACATACGGGACACAGGGAATGTGTAATGTCTCTTAAATGAATAACATTTGCTCATTTACATTGTCTTGTAAGACAACTTTTTTTTTTTGTTTCTTTTATTTTATATGCAGTATATATATGTGGGATGAAAACAGGCAGAATTAGGTTTGCCTTCTAATTATTGGTCATTTCTCTTAGTGGCATATGTAGTTATAAACCCTAGAACAGTGACATGACACTGTGGAAATTTGCCCAACAGCCCTTGTAGCCTAATTCCAGCTTAGTGTCATCCCTTATCCTTACTGTTTCCTTTTGATATATATGAAAATTGTTGAAAAGAGACAGACCTCTGCTTTATAAAGGTGAAGGTTCCAGTGTATAAAGTGGGAACAGCTACTGCTGATACTCTGCAGCTATGAATTGCAAGAGTTTATTACAAACTTTCTGTGGCACTTCCTCAGAAAAACCTCCCCACCTTCACAAGAGCTTTATCTGTAAATGGATTGTGCAGTTTCTCTCCTCCCCCTCAGCTTGGCTTCTGCTTGGCAGCTTCCAGTGATCTTTCTAACCTGCATTTATCTTTCCCAAATTAGAGGCAGCTGGGCAATTTTAGGGAGACAACAATTCAGTAATTCTCTCTTTTCTAATTTGTAAAGCCAGTAATTCTCTCAAACTTCAGGAGACTGATTGGCTTGGAAACAAAGAACCGTAATGTGATCTTAAACTTTTCAGGCTTAATTGTTTTACAAATACTCTATAACAATGTGAAAGTTAAAAAAAATCAGTTATTATAATAAATAAACATTACATATTGTGATAGGTCTATTGTCTTTACCTGTTTTTAACCTGATATGAATAGAATCAACTGGAGTTGATTTCCCATTGTAAGTAAGAAACTAGTATTTAATTTCTATTATGCACAGCAAGTAGCCAGGAATGGGACTCTTGAGTTGAACAAGTACATTTTAAAAAGTTGCTTTAGAATAAAGAATAAGAAATTATCACCTGCCAAACGAAACTCCAGTTGTTTTGTATTTATATTACAAAGTACATTTTTATAATTGTTTTTTTTTGGAAAAAATTCCAGAGATTATTTTTTAGAACAAATTTGATGTCTGCTGTTTTTCCTCTGCTTTTAAATTACATTATTATTTGACCTACCACATCTTGAGCTGCCTTTTAAACCATCTTTTCCACACTCCTTTGGAATAATTCTTAGAAGTAGACTTCATTCTGTAAACAAAAATGTCACATATTGGTTAGGCTTTCTCCATGAAGTGTGGAGTGTGAGGGAAAGCAGGCTTGTGTATTTGATAAGTCATAGCAATACTTTGTTTTAACAACATTAATGCACTAACATAAATGCTATGCAAAAATAAAATAGCAAAGTGTTATTGTTTTATTGAAGACATAAATTTGACAACCTATGACAAGACACTCATAAAGAGGATCCCAAATTCTCTGTTAGAATGTTTTATTTTCAAGTCTTTTGCCCATTCTTTATTTGGGTCGTTTGTCTTTTTATTGAGGTATAAACGACCTTTATATATGCTGGTTACAAGTATTTCATCAGGTACATGTATTATAGATACTGTCTCTTGCAATCTGTGGCTTTCTGTTTAACTTTATTAGTCATGTTTTTCAGGAGTCGCAGTTTTCAATTTGTTAAACCCCAGTTGATAAATTATTTCTTTCATAGTCAATGCATCTTATATCCTCTTTAGGAAAATTTTGCCTTCTCCAGGGTTAAGCAGATATTGTGTATATACAGAATTTCTACTGATACAACCTCCTTTATTTCTGATATTGGTAATTTGTGTTTTTTCCTCTTTTGTTGAGCAAGGAGTGTATCTTGCTGGGGGTTTATCTATTATTATTATTATTATTATTTTACTTCACAAAAAACAAGCTTCTGATTTGAGTTTTTTCTGTCATTTGTTGTCTATCTCATAGATTTATTCTCTTATTTTTAATAATTCCTTGATTCTACTTTCTTTGGTTAATTTGCTTATCTTTTTCTAGTTTCTTCAAGTCAAAACTTACATAATTGATTTGAAATCTTTTTCTTTTCTCATAGAAACATTTCATGCTATAAATTTTCTTATAAGCAGTGATTTAGCTATATTCAACAAACCTATATATTGTATATTCAATATATTTTATTTTGTAAAAAATGCAAAGTAGTCAAGTGCTATTATTTTAGTGAAAGCAATATTTTCCAAGAAAAATACTTAGTCTCATATTTTTTATTTATTTGATGCTGTATATTATGTTCCCAGATTCACATATAAACTAAAGGCACATTTTTTGAGAATGAAAGTTTGAGGCAGGTTTTTATTTATATGTAATTATATATGTAATGCAAATTTAACTTTGGGCATAAAAATGACTTTCTCTAAAATAATTTATAAAGGCATCACATCAGATGAATGTATTAGATTTTAAAAACTATTCAATCTAAGAAATGAGAGTGTTTACTCAAGGCAAATTTATTTTATTAATAATAGTTTGCTCATCTATAAAATCCAGATGATAAATGTTTTTAAATTTTAATATTAAAACACTCTAAGATTGGTGTCTTCTCCCCACTACCCTCACCATTCTCTGAATTGTTCTGATGCTGCATTGTGGGAGAGGCTAAATATGTCTCAGAAAAATCTATACCTGTTGGAAAAGATCAACTCTGCCTGGGAAGGTAGTTCCAACCAGGAAACAAAATAACACCCTCTGTGCAATGATCCGTATTTTCACTTTCCAGCATTACTCAGAAAGGCAAATGCAGTCACAATTTAACTAGAAGGAATGCCCTAGAAGGAATGCCAATTAGCATTTCTGACTTTAGCATACATTACCCACTATATGTTCATCTCATATACAAATACATTGTCTAGAGTAATGTGGCTAACCTCACAGGTGGCACAGGAAATCAAACAAGGTTTTATAGTGTTCTCGTACATGTTTAGGCAGGAATATATATGCACATCATAAGCTAAAAATCAGAAGGTGTTACTGAAAAATACTGAGGTACATTTGAGGAGGCTTGAGTTTTAATCCTCACGTTGTGATTTTGGATAAGTAACCTAATGTCTTCATGCGTACAATGAACCATTCGGCCCAGATAATCTCCATGGTGCTTTGCATCACTAGAACTTTAGGTCTACAATAACCATGAACCACATAGGAATTTCAATAGGTTCAGGAGGATAACATCAGAAACATTTTGTCAGTGCTCTTCAGTTTGATTCAATTTAGTAAACCACAGTTGATCACAGATCATGTGCCTAGTACTGCTTGTACCAGCTGGGCTCTGGGAGCAGAATATTTTTGATTTACATATATCTTTAAAATGATATTGAGTAACTTAATTTTTTATTGGTTTCTTTTCACCTTCTGCTCTCAAGTTTTCCAGAATTATATAAATACCATTAATTTTATAGTGTCAATGAATTGCGTTTTAATATTTTTGTTGGTATTCATACCAAAAGTAAAATGTCATAGGCTGTCAGTGCATGATTTTTTCTTCTTGAACAAAGGAAAGTCTTTCTTTTACTAAACTTTACCTTGGACATGACAGTTTCTATGATTGCCAGTCTCTCAGCTATCATTTACCTTTTTAAAAGCTGTAAGAAATTGACTTTGGTCTCTCAGCCTTTGGCAACTGTAATCCCTGTTCCTCCATCATTGGTGGCCATGACCCTGTTCTGGGGCTTTACATAGTAAAATTTGTCAGTTAAAAATCTGTATTTAGATACCAGGTTAAAAGTAATAATAATTATTCAACAGATCGGTTTTCTCTTCTAATTTTAAGAAGTGTTTCAGATTAAAATTATTTTGTATATTTAATTCTGAGTATAATCATAGACCTAGGTAATAATGAAATAACAAAGCCATCTATAAATGAATTCAGGTATGTATCTTATAGTACATATTTCTCTTTATCCTGGAAAAAATTAAAGTTCTTGAGTCTTTCCTGAGAGAGCTATGCATAGCCATTGGTTTGCTATACACTGGAAGCTACACACCCACAACAAAAATAATTTGTGTCCCCTGATTTACAAATAGTGAGCGCTTGAATTGGATCCTCCTGATGGATTTTGTTCTATATATTTCTAAAATCATAAGAATTCTGAAAATAAAATGAATATTATAGTATAGCTAGTTTACCCAGCACCATCAATTTATGGAGATTGAAAACAAAAGGTTAAATGGCATCTTGGTGACGTGAGGTATTTGTTGTGACCTGTAATTCAGATTTTCTGTCTCCTACTCCAGTGCTTGTTATTTTTGTTTTCATAGGCAAATGTTTATTGAGAACTTATATGCTAGGCATTGATAAACATTGATACACACTGGGCAATACAATAATTAGTAAAACAAGTTCTCTGCTTCCCTGGAGATTGCATTCTAGGGGAAGTGATAATGCAGCCAGAAAAATGGCAATGCTGAGATTAGAATCTAGGAAGGCAAATTCTATACTGCCTCTCAGCTAATCTGGATTCCTTGAGTTTATTTTTAACTTTTTTTTTCAAGTTAATTTCAGACTTGCAAAAGAGTTGTAAAGATCTACACCAAGTTTGCATGTGCCCTTCCTGCAGCTTGTCCAGTATTAACATCTTAAATAACCATGATACACTCATCCAAACTAAGAAATTAACATGGTTACATATAATACTATTAACTAAACTACAGACTTCATTTCAATTTTGTTACTTTTTCCATTAATGTCTTTTTTTCTGTTCCAAGAGCCAGTCCAGACTTCCGCATTACTTTTAGTGGTCATGTTTCCATAGCCTCCTCCAATCTTAAATAATTTCTCAGACTTTCCTTGTCTTTCATGACTGTTTACACTTTTGCAGAGTATTGCTCATACACTATTTATTAGAAGCAAGATACAAAGTCCACACCACACATGGAGAGGAGAATTAAGCTCCACCTTCTGGGGAAGTATCAGATAATTTATGGAATATGTTAAAACTACCACAATAATTAATAAGTTTGAGTGGAGAGGAGATACTTGGAAACTATGCAAATACTCTGTTTCTTCTTAAACTTTGACCCACTAATGTTAGCATTCATTGGTGGATCTTGCCTGTAGCAATTATTATTGATGTTCTAATGATGATTTTCTATTTCTTCTTTCCTTCTACATTTTTTGATTAAAATTCTTCTGGAGGAGAGAGTTTTGTTCTTCTCCCCCATTTGCTTGTTTATTCGGTCATTTATTTTTATAAGTATGAACTCATAAATACATTTTATTGTTATTTGTTGGCTCAGATTATTTTTGGCTCAGATTATTCTAGCTTACCTAGTGGGAGCCCCTTTTGACATGCATATGATCTCTTCTCTCTCTACCTGTCATTACATTCTTACTTTTTGACACTTTAAAATGCTCCAGACTCATATTTTCTGTACCTCAGCTTCAGAATCAGCCAATTCTCTAAGAAACTCTGATTCCTTTTGCAAATAAGGGTATTTATAAACCAAGATCTGAGTGCTAGGAATGCTTGTTGATGCTCGTCACTGCCTCTAGGCCCTCACATACAACAGAGCTAGAAAATATATGTATGTATGAATCCACGTACACACTTCTAAATTTCTAAATATATCATCCTATATATTAAAGTAAAGCTGACTTTACACTGATATTTTAGATTTCAGTCCAGTATCACAGTGTTCCTTTTACCATTCTTTATTTGCTTATTTGTAACTTCTTTTTCTGATGCATGTCTGTCTCTCATTATCTGTAACATATTTACAGTGATACATTGCTTAACCATGGGGATTTCATCATTGTACAAGCATCATAGAGTATACTTCCACAAATGTAGATGGCTCAGCCTACTACATACCTGGGCTATACAATATAGTGTATTGTTCCTAGACTACAAACCTGTACAATATGTTACTGTACTGAGTACTGTAGGCAATTATAACACAATGGTATTTGTGTATCTAAACATACCTAAAAATATGAAAGGTACAGTAAAACTGTGGTATAAAAGATTTTAAAAAGGCACACCAGTATAGGGCACTTCCCATGAATGGAGCTTGCAGGACTGGAAGTTGCTCTGGGTTAGTCGATGAGTGAGTGGTGAGTGAATGAGAAGGTGTAAGGTATCACTATATATACACTGCCGTAGACTTTATAGACATTGTACACTTAGGCTAAACTAAATTTGTGTAAAATTTATTTCTTCAGTAATGAATTAACCTTAGCTTATGTAACTTTTTTATTTTATAAACTTATTTATTTATTTATTTATTTTTTTTGAGACGGAGTCTCGCTGTGTCGCCCAGGCTGGAGTGCAGTGGCCGGATCTCGGCTCACTGCAAGCTCCGCCTCCCAGGCTTATGCCATTCTCCTGCCTCAGCCTCCCGAGTAACTGGGACTACAGGCGCCCGCCACCTCGTCCAGCTAGTTTTTTTGTATTTTTTTTTAGTAGAGACGGGGTTTCACTGTGTTAGCCAGGATGGTCTCGATCTCCTGACCTCGTGATCCACCCGTCTCGGCCTCCCAAAGTGCTGAGATTACAGGCTTGAGCCACCGTGCCCGGCCTATAAACTTATTTTTTAAAACCTTTGGACTCATAATAACCTTTAGCTTAAAACACAAACACATTGTACAAAAATATTTTCTTTATGTCTTTGTTTTATAAGTTTTTTTCTATTTTAAATATTTTTATTTTTTACTAAAAATTTTTTTTAGTTAAAAACTGAGAAACACACACACACATTAGCCTAGGCCTACACAGGGTTGAGAATTTCAGTATCAGTCTTCCACTTCCACATCTCATCTGGCAATCTATCTATCTATCTATCTATCTATCTATCTATCTATCTATCAATCAATCATCAGCATCTATCATCTATATCTCTAGGTACCTATCTATAAACACACACACACACACACACACACACACACACACACACACACACAGACTAATACAATTTCTGGTACCAGGAGTAGGGTGTTATTTCTCACCTATATCTAATTTAGATAAGACTTAGACTTTAGAGTTGATGCTGGGATGAGTTAAGACCTTTGGGAGTGTTGTAATGGAATGAATGTCCTTTGCATGTAATAAAGATACGAATTTTGAGGGACCAGGGGTGGAATGCTGCAGACTGATTTGTACCCATACCTACTAATTTGTTATGTGAATCCCTAACCCCTAAAGTGACTATATTTGAAGGTAAGGCCTATAAGGAAGTAGTTAAGATTAAATGAGGTCATAAGCCTGGAGCCCTAATATAATAGTGCTGATGCCCTTATAAGAGGAGGAAGAGAGACAAGAGCTTTTTCTCTTCACCATGTAAAAACACAGGGAGAAAGTGGCTGTTTGAAAACTGGGAAGGTAACCCTCACCAGGAATTGAATTAGCTGGCATCTTGATCTTAAACTTCTTAGTCTCTAGAACTGTGAGCTGTGTGAAAATTAATTGCTGTTATTTGAGCCACCTAATCTAAGATATATTTTTACAGTAGCCCTATCACTATATATGTGTGTATATATGTGTGTGTGTGTATGTCTGTATATATGTGTATACATACATACACATATGAATGCTCATATATGTATGCATAATATACTATAACATTATATTACATATATATCAAATACTTAACTGAGAGTGTGTGTGTATATACACACACACTTAAGTATTTTTTATTTTGTTTTAAAATTCTGTATTTTCTGAGATTCTTGGATTTGTGGTTTGATATCTGTCATTCATTTTGGAAAATTCTTGCCATTACTTTTGTTCATTTTTTATTCTTCTTGGTCTTTGTTGGATTGGTTTAATTTGAAAGCCTTGTATTAGAGCCCTGAAGTTCTTTCTTCTACTTGTTCGATTTTATTGCTGAGACTTTCCAGTGCATTTTTGCATTGCTCTGTGTCCTTCATTTCCAGGAGTTGTTGAATGCCTTTTATTTATGCTGTCTAGTTCACCAGAGACTTTTCCATTTATATCCTGTATCATTTTTTAAAAAATTATTTGAGTTGGATTTCACCTTTCTCAGGTGTCTCCTTGATTAGCTTAATAATCAATCTTCTGAATTGTTTTTCTGGCAATTCAGAGATTTTGTCTTGGTTTGGATCCATTGCTGGTGAGTTAGTGTGATCTTTTGGAGGTGTTAAAGAACCTTGTTTTGTCATATTATCAGAATTGTTTTTCTGCTTCCTTCTCATTTGGGTAGACTATGGCAGAAGGAAGATCTGGGATTTGAGGGCTGCTGTTCTGATTCTTTTGTTCCATAGGGTGCTCCCTTGATGTGGTATCCTCCACCTTTCCCTAGGGATGGGGGTTCCTAAAAGCCAAACTGCAGTGATTGTTATTTCTCTTCTGGATCTAGCCACCCAGCTGAGCTACTGGTCTCTGAGCTGGTACTGGGGAGTGTCTGCAAAGAGTCCTGTGATGTGAACCATCTTCAGGTCTCTCAACTGTTGATACCAGCACCTGATCTGGTGAGAGTAACAGGGGAGTGAAATGGAATCTGTGAGGGTCCTTGGTTGTATTTTTGTTTAGTGTGCTGGTTTTGTGTTGGTTGGCCTCCAGCCAGGAGGTGTCACCTTCAAGAGCACATCAGCCATGGTTGTATAGGAAGGATACAAGCTTGCCCTAGGGTTGCTTTTGGATAAGTATTCAGGTTTCTCAGGCAGTGGGAAGGGCCAGAGAGCTCCCAGGAGATTATGTCCTTTGTCTTTGACTACTAGGATGGGTAGAGAAAGAACACCAGGTTAGGGGAGGGATAGGCTGTCTGAGCTCAGAATTAGCCATGTTGCCTAGGCTGGTCTCACACTCTTGAGCTCAAGCAATCCATCTGCCTCAGCCTCTCAAAGTGTTGGGATTATAGGTGTGAGCCACCATGCCTGGTTGAAGGCATTCTTTATCTCTGTTACTGTGTTTTTGATTTCTAGCATTTCCATTTGATTATTTCTTAAAGTTTTGATTTCCCTTCTGAAATTATATATCTGATCTTGCATATTGTCTACCTTTTAATTAGTGCCTTTAGTATATGAATCATAGCTATTTTAAATTCCTTGTCTGATAGTTCCAACATCTGTGTCTTATTCTGATTACAATTCTTACCCCTTCTTTTGAGGGTGTGTTTTGTTCGGCTTTTCATTCGCCTCATAATATTTTGTTTGAAGCGGGACATCTTGTTTAGGATAAATACTGAGGTAAATATTAACACACTTAGAAATAAGGGTGTCTTGGCTGGGCGTGGTCGCTCACACCTGTAATCCCAGCACTTTGGGAGGCTGAGGTGGGAGGATCACAAGGTCAGGAGATTGAGACCATCCTGGCTGACACAGTGAAACCCCGTCTCTACTAAAAATACAAAAAAATTAGCTGGGCGTGGTGGCAAGTGCCTGTAGTCCCAGCTACTCGGGAGGCTGAGGCAGGAGAATCGCGTGAACCCAGGAGGCGGAGCTTGCAGTGAGCCGAGATCGTGCCACTGCACTCCAGCCTGGGTGACAGAGAGAGACTCTATCTCAAAATAATAATAATAATAATAACCCAGAAATAAGGGTGTCTTTCGTTCTGCTAGACGTTTGTTTGGTGAGTTTCGTTAATGTAATCAGGAATTGGGCTGTGTTTGGGGTCTGTTGCTATGGCTACCTTTAGTGTACCATATGCTTCAAGTTCCTCTAGTGGTTAATAGCTTCGAGGCCATTTTCTCAATATCTGCTCCTCCTAGGCTTTGGATTTTCCCTTTTCTTTGCACCTGTGATACAGTATATCTCTTACAGCTATCCTAGCTGTATGCAACTGTAACAAGAAAAATCTTTAAAAAAATAAATAAATAAGGTCAAATGAGCAAGTTTCCTTTAAGCAATCAGAAAACTGAGGGCAGGTTAACACTTGTTAACCTGGTGGTGGGAAATGAGAAGGCTGTGTTCTGATTAAGCAACAATTTCTGATAATGACTGTGGCTTTTGTTTTCAGGAATGTGGCTTTCCAAAGTATTCCTGCACCTCCTCCAGCAGTCTGGCTGGGTCTATCAGGTATTCCTGTGTGTACCAAAAAGGTGGAACTATCTGCTCCATGTTCCATTCCTCCAGCTACAATGGGTTTTCCTACATGTTCTAAGGCGAAATTTTTGTTTTTATTGTTGTTTTTCTTTTCCCTATAGATGATGGGGACACCAGAGAGATAGGTCTGGGTGGCATTTCAGCAGTGGCCAAACAGCAACCCAAACAGCACCCCTAGGGAGATTTTTCTGGATTTGTGTCAATCATTTCTGTATCTCTTGGGTTCATGGGGAAAAGGCTGCAAGAGATTAGGAAGCCTCATATATCCGTGGCCCTCAGGAACTTCACGTTGTTAGACTACGCTACACTCATCCTTTTGTAATTCATTAAAAATTTTTAGCTGACCCTTTTACTGGCCCTGTGGCATTTTTTTTTTCTTTTTTTTTTTTTTAGATGGAGTCTAGCTCTGTCACCCAGGCTGGAGTGCAGCGGCACAATCTAAGCTCACTGCAAGTTCCACCTTCCGGGTTCACGCCATTTTCCTGCCTCAGCCTCCCGAGTAGCGGGGACTAGAGGTGCCCACCACCACGCCTGGCTAATTTTTTTTGTATTTTTAGTAGAGATGGGGTTTCACCATGTTAGCCAGGATGATCTCGATCTCCTGACCTGTGATCCACCCGCCTCGGCCTCCCAAAGTGTTGAGATTACAGGCATGAGCCACCATGCCCGGCCCCTGTGGTATCTTATAGCACCTGTTGTAGATAAGCAAACGGTTCTCCCTTCAGGCACCTGTCTCATTCCAAGATTTTAGGTTAGTTCTTTGCCTTGTGCCCTTGGTTGTCTGACTGGTTAAAGGAAATTTGTTAATTTCACATTTTTGTTTTAGATTTTTCTTTTTGCAAGAGTGAGATAAATGCTCCTTCCAGTTCTCTAAATCTCCAAGTCAAAACTGATATACTAGTGATTTAATATTCTTCATCATCAGCTTAACCAAATACCTTTTCAGTAGTATGATGTGTACATGATGTACTTTCTCAATTCTACTTTATTCACAGAATTTTATACTACTATAGTATACATTTATGCTTGAAAGTCTTTTATTTATCACATATCAAATTTCTTTGCAACAAAACATTCATATAAACGGGAATTTCAAGTTTTTGGCTATGTCACTTAATTCCTTAAATGCTTGAATCGTATCCCAGAATCATATAGTGTTCTAGTTTCCAAAAATTATTTTAATTTAAACATCAGCTGATGACTCAATTAGGTTCTTCTTTCATTTTTTTTTTAAGGCAAAGAATGGAAAACTCACAACAGGATTCATTATTCAGTCATTATAATAATTTATTTTCCTAATCCTGATAATTAATAAGACTTGTCAAATGACTGTTAATTGCAACTATTAGTTTTTCACTTGGAGACACCTTTTTAATCCAATGTACCCAGAAAAGTCTGTAAAAATAAAATATTATTCATTTACGAAGGGCTTTGCCAATACAATATTTTGGTTAAGAATGCTTTTATCTTATCACATATTTTAAATACATTGTTTTCTAAAAAAATAAAACTATAAGATTACAGATTTAACTCATTCAGTTTTCCACAGCTATGGAACATGCCTCTCAGATCTCTTGGTGTCGGAAGCAGACTAGACTGATAGTCCCAGCTAGTACTCTTTGGATCCACCACTGGGTTTGCACGGAGGCTTTACTTCCCTTGAGTTGCTCCCAACCAGTGATGGGTATAATAATGCTGGCTCATTCCTGAGGGTATGGGATTCCTCTAAGAGGAAACATTAGCTCAGGGGTTTCCTTTGACCTAGCCAAGACTTTCACAGAATTACACTGCTGCCTGAGACTCTTTCTATCCTATAGTTCTTTACCACTCATTTTTCACGTGTCAGACCTACATTGTGGTCTGCAGGCTGTGCTGACATATCTTGCTCCTTCCCTTTTATTCTCTGTAGGATTTTCCCCCCAAATTAGTCACTTGTGCATCTAACCATGTCTTGGCACATGCTTCATGGAAGACCTGAACTAATACAAATTTATGCAAAATTTCTACCATATAATGTAATTATCAAAGCCAGTTCTCTCAGTCAACACACTCCACCAAACTAGACTTCATTTCTATCAGAAACATCTGACTTCCTCTTCCAATTTTCATAAACCTGTTAATGTAACTTTTTAAAATGTAATAAAATGCCTAAGATAAATTATTATATCTCATAAAAGTTTACTGCAAATAGTCAATTCAAGATTAAAATGATGTAGGAACTAACATAATTAATACTGATGTAACTGTGATTTGTGTCTTTGGAAGGTTATAAGAACAATAAATTTATGTTCTTATTCATTACTTAATTTTTAGTAATGTATGAGCAGCTGAAATTATAATTTATTTATGAGGCAGAGAGCATGCTAAAAGTCGTTGTATTCCTTGAGTAAATAAGTATCCATGCTTATATTAGACTGTGATGCTCTGATTTTGGGAATGATTAAAAAATAATTGTGTATGAAAAGTCAGAACTAGCCGGGCGCGGTGGCTCAAGCCTGTAATCCCAGCACTTTGGGAGGCCGAGACGGGCGGATCACGAGGTCAGGAGATCGAGACCATCCTGGTTAACATGGTGAAACCCCGTCTCTACTAAAAAAAAAAAAAATACAAAAAAAACTAGCCGGGCGAGGTGGTGGACGCCTGTAGTCCCAGCTACTCGGGAGGCTGAGGCAGGAGAATGGCGTGAACCTGGGAGGCGGAGCTTGCAGTGAGCTGAGATCCGGCCACTGCACTCCAGCCTGGGTGACAGCGCGAGACTCCGTCTCAAAAAAAAAAAAAAAAAAGAAAAGTCAGAACTAACTCCATGATATGGTTTGACTCTGTGCTGTGACCCAAATCTCACCTTGAATTGTATTATAATAATCTCCACGTGTTAAGAGCAGGACCAGGTGTAGATAATTGAATCATGGCAGGGACCTTTCCACTGTGCTATTCTTGTGATAGTAAGTTCTCAGGAGAGCTGATGGTTTTGTAAGGGGCTTCCCCCCTTTGCTCGGGACTCATTCTCTGTCCTGCTGCCCTATAAAAAAGTTCCTTCTGCCATGGCTGTAAGTTTCGTGAGGACTCCCCAGTAATGTGGAACTGTCAGTCAATTAAACCTCTTTCCTTTATAAATTACCCAGTCTCAGGTATTTCTTTATTAGCAGCATAAGAACAAACTAATAAGGTAAATTGGTACTGGTAGAGTTGGGTGCTGCTATAAGTATACCCAAAAATTTGGAACTGGGTAACAGGCAGAGGAGGTTGGAACAGTTTGGAGGGCTTAGAAGAAGATAGGAAGACATGAGAAAGTTTGGAACTTCCCAGAGACTTGGAGGGCTCAGAAGACAGGAAGATGTGGGAAAGTTTGCAACTTCCTAGAGACTTGTTGAATGGCTTCGACCAAAATGCTGATAGTGATATGGACAATGAAATTCAGGCTGAGGTGTTCTCAGATGGAGATGAGGAACTTGTTGGAAACTGGCATAAAGTTCACTTTGTTATGCTTTATCAAAGAGACTCTTGGCATTTTGCCCCTGCCCTAGAGATCTGTGAAACTTTAAACTTGAGAGAGCTGATTTAGGATATCTGACAGAAGAAATGTCTGAGCAGCAAAGCATTCAAGAGTTGACAGAACATAAAAATTAGGAAAATTTGCAGGCTGATGATGCAATAGAAAAGAAAACCCCATTTCCTGGGGAGAAATTCAAACCGGGTGCAGAAATTTGCATAAATAACATGGAGCTAATTAGCAAATGCTAATCACCAAGGCAATGGGGAAAATGCCTCCAGGGCATCTCAGAGACCTTCAGCAGCAGGCCCTCCCATCACAGGCCTGAAAGCCTGGGAGGGAAAAATGGTTTCCAGGGCAGGGTCCAGGGCTCCCCTGCTGTGTGCCCTGTATCCCAGTGCTCTAGCCATGGCTAAAAGGGGCCAAGATATAGCTTAGGTCATTGCTTTAGAGAGTACAAGCCCCAAGCTCTGGCAGCGTCCACGTGATTTAGGTTCTGTTGGTGCATAGAAGATAAAAATTGAGGTTTGGGAACCTCCACTTGGATATAAAAGGATGTATGGAAATGTTTAGATGTCCAGGCAGAATTTTACTGCAGGGATGGAGCCCTCATGGAGGCCCACTGCTAAGGCTGTGCTGAAAGGAAATGTGGGGTCAGAGCATTCACACAGAGTCCCTACTGAGGCACTGCCTAATGGAGCTGTGAGAAGAGGGTAATCATCCTCCAGACCCCAGAATGATAGATCCACTGACAGCTTGTACCATGTTCCTGGAAAAGTTGCTGGCACTCAGTGTCAGCTGTGAAACAGCTGGAGTGGGGCTGTACCCTGCAAAGCTGCAGAGACAGAATTTTTCATGGCCTTGGGAGCCCACCTCTTGCATCAGTGTGACCTGGACGTGAGACACAGAGTCAAAGGAGATCATTTCAGACTTACAATGGGGTGCAGGTATTGGGTAAATATACTCATTCCAAATGGGAGAAATTGTTCAAAACAAAGAGCGCTTTGGGAGGTTGAGGTGGTCAGACAACCTGAGGTCAGGAGTCCTAGACCAGCCTGGCCATCATGGTGAAACCCTGTCTCTACTAAAAATATGAAAAAAATTAGCTGGGCATGGTGGCAGGTGCCTGTAGTTCCAGCTACTCTGGAGGCTGAGACAGGAGAATGGCATAAACCCAAGAGGCGGAGCTTACAGTGAGCCAAGATCGTGCCACTGTACTCCAGCCTGAGCAACAGAGCAAGACTATATCTCAAAAGAAAATATTAGCTGGGTGTGGTGGCTCATGCCCACAATTCCAGCTACTCAGGAGGCTGAGACAGAAGAATCGCTTGAACCCAGGAGGCAGAGGTTGCAGTGAGCAGAGATCGCATGCTATTGCACTCCAACCTGGGTGACAAGAGTAAAACTCCATCTCAAAAAAAAAAAAAGATGAAATAAGAATGAATATAGTTGGAATAAGCCTTCATTACATATACATCATATAAAATATATATTTCATTATACATTTTGGATAACACATTAATTGTATTATCTTTTATATACTTTAATAATAGAAAATGTAAATGATTTCACATTACATTTGCATCTGCAGGTTTTATTTGTTCTAGTTAGAATGTTGTGGTACTTCTTGTTCTTTGGTTGTTTGGAGGTGCTTTTCAGTCTAGATAATTACTCCTGATGATGAATGCTGAGAATAATGGAAAATAAAATGCTCACATTTAAGTAAAAAAAAAATCCATTTAAGTCTTTATATATTTTTTGCATTACTACTTGCTTTGCTTACCCCTTCCTGAGCAATTACTTCTTTGCTAATAGTTTAAGGATTGAGGGTTCAAAATTATAAAGGTAAAATCACCACTTCTTTTGGTCATGGGTCTACAATACATCTGACTTTTGGCCATCCTAAGAAGCTCCAAAATAAACCAAATTCTTCATTCTTGCCTCAAATTGATACAAAACTGAAGGCAGGCAAATTAAATGGGGTTAAATTGCTGTTATTACTCAGTAAAAAAGGTTTCCCAATAGCAGTATTTGTAATTTATCCTTAGCTATTTACCTTGAAAGTTGTTACTCCCTGGAGAAATGTACTATAGTGAAATTCCTAATGGCTAAAGGTATGACTTTTATTAGGAGAACGATATTGTGAAAAGGGAGATGGATTGTAGAATCTACTTGATGCTAGAAAAGAATGCTGAGAGTATGGAAAATTGATTCTTTTAAAACTATTAGTATCCTTGCATTTCTTGAAAGTACTCCCATGCCCACTGTACCCCAGGGCCATGCATTCTTCAGGTTGAAGATTGCTGACTTTGCTGTTTTTCCTTGTACTGTTTCTGGCCTTTAGCTCCTCTTGTATAAAAGTTCTGGAGTCAACATTGGCCTAACTTTTATAGACACTTTAGTTTGTAAATCCATAATATATTCAGAGAAGCAGGAGAGAAAGAAAGGAGAAACGAGATAAAGACAGGGAAAAAAAGAAAAAGAAAAGTATAAGATCATATTATCAGCAAACAGAGATAGTTTGACTTCCTCTTTTTCAATTTGGATTCCCTTTATTTTTTTCTCCTTCCTGATTGCTGTGGGTAGACTTCCTGTTTTTCATTTTTGATATATATGTTAGGATGAGTTATAATTTCCCTTTGAAATTATCAGTTGAACTAGTTGTTCCCAAGTAAGAGTCCATTAGAGTCACTAAAAGAACTTTAAAAAATGTAGAGTCAAGCCATTTTTTTTATGTCTACTGAATTAAAATCTCTGGGTGTAAAATCCTGGAATATCTAGAGTTACTTGAACAACCTGTTTTTTGTGTGCCTTGTTGCACCCTTATTAGATACCTTCAAGGTCCAGGAAATGGGAATACAATGTAGTGACAACGGAAGAGGATGACAGAGAAAGGAAGAAATACAAAAATTGTCAGGAGTTTAAAAATGAACAAACAATGATAGAACTTACTTTCTTGAGCATATATGAGAAAGACAACCAAAAAAAGACCAATATGAAAGTAGACCTCCCATAATTTGTGAATTTTGAGGGATTTAGATGAGACAGACTTAAATAGGTGTGCAAGGGTGCTGGGGAGTTGGGGCCTGGCTGACCAGGGAGCCGTGCACAGCAGCCTGAAATCGTAGCAATCAGAATGAGAGAGGGAACTTGGAGGTGAGGTGAGCTACCAGAAAACTTTGTCTAAACATGCCCAGACCTAGACAGTCCTGCAAATTCTGCCTCTCCACTCTTCCAAGTCTCATCCCGGAGAACTGGGTCACCCAGGCCCAGCCCTCCCATTTCCCTCCAAGCTCTTACTTCTAGTGTCTTTCTGTCTTCTGTCCACTGCCTATCACCTCACAACCTTTCCCTTTTCCTTTCAGGTTTCTGTCTAATAGCATTCACCCACTGTGTCTGCACAGCTTTCTACTTCTACAGTGAGGCTTCATTTTCTCACAGTTGTTGGAGGTGAATCTTCTCACCTGCCTCTTAATTGGGAAATAAGGTGGTTCCTGGAAGGAACATTGCAAATAGCCACTGGGCTAGTAACCAAGCGTATTTTCCTACTTTTCACTCTAAAAAACAAAATATAGCAAAAACAAAAGCTACTATGCTATGGGTGAATATAGATTCCAAAATGCTTTCACTAATAGAACCCCAATACCTTCACTTGTTAACCCTGTCCACTGCCTCCTCCCTGGTAGGAAATTTCTGAAATATAACTCACCTCTCTCATGTTACAGACCAGGCCTGTGTCCTTCTGTTATGTTTTCAATGAAGATGGAGACCCATCTTTATCATTTTTTTTGTACAATATTCTCTCATTTAACATGTAGAAATTTCAGTTAATTTTTTTTACCAGACATATATTTCTTATTTCCACAGATGTTATTATAAAACATTTTGAAATTTCCTTATATAGGAACATGCCACAGAAATCTTGTTTCACTTTAGTCCCTTTAACTCCAGCTTTATTATATGGGAGGTGCCATAGGAAAGTTTTCCCCAATGCCATGCCTGATCTCAGGTGACAAAACACAGGCCACTTGCTATTGGTATACGACTCATGCCTTGTATTCCTCGAGCCCAAGTCAAAATCAGTTCCTCTGTAAATCTCCCTCTTTGAAGCTAGATGTTCATAAAGGATACCTAAACTAATGTGAGGCTGAGTTTTTTTCAGCACAAGTAATTTCTTAAACCTCTTTTTCACTATTCTTTATTCCAGCTATTAAAATTCATAGCAGCAAACTCCATGAACACTGGATCTATGTGGGCTGGAGGTAAATTTAGGCCTTAATGGAGGATGTCACTCACAAGGCAAGATAATTTAGGGATGGTCTCTTTGCATTTGAATTTTAAAGCACTACACAGGAAGAAAGAAATGTTGCCAGTGTAAATTTATGTATGGATATGGCTTTTGAAAAGTATCTTTAGAATCAACATATGGATCACCAAACTCCTATAATAAGCTTGGATAATGAAAGATAGCTTATTTTTATTTCAGTTTATTTTTAAAGATAAGTTTATACATCTTAATATTCAAAAGAGCCAAAGTTATATTTTCATGGGAGAAAGACATGTATGATAATCCAAAAGCTTGAAGCCAATTATCTGCTGCCAAACTTAAAGTTACAGGACAATCTCAATTGACCCTCTGGGAATACTATATTAAATAGATAAATTCTAAGCAGTGGTCATGATCTGCAAAACTAATGGTTTTCCTCTAACTGTATACTATCTTCCAGATAGGATGACAATAATACTAAAAAGTTAATTTTGACACATTTAGGCATAAAGAACAATGTTAATAAATATAGCAAAATGTTAAGGTCATTTATCTTTAGTAATGTGACCAAAAATTAATTTTTATTTATTTCCTTATATATTCTGGATTCTCCCCCATCCACCTTCCATGAGTATGTATTAATTGAATTCCAAGGAATTTTCAATAACTTCCCATTTTGGACCTATCAGATGACAATGGCATATGATTCAAAGGAATACTATTTAAAACATCAACTGGTACAATAATTATCATTAGATTGTTACGATTAATACACAAATAAATAACAAAATAAAACATAGTGGCTTAAATGAGATAGATACTTATTTTTCCTTCATCTAACAATTCAGATAGGCAGTCTAGGATTGAAACGGTGGTTCAGCTCCAGAAAACCCTTTTGAATATGGACTCTGTACTGTGGCTCTTGTCTCAATGGCCCAAGATGGTAGCTAGAGAGCTAACCGTCATGTCCCAGTTTCAGCTAGGGCAATAGAGATAGGGACAAAGAAGAAAGGGGCAAAGGGTAGTCAACAGCTACCTTGTAAATAAGGTCTGTGCATATTGCTAAATATTTTTCACTTTTGCTTTGTTAGCCAGAGCTTAGCCACAATGGCCAAAGCTAGATGCAAAGGAGCCTGAAAAGTATAACCTTTAATCTCAGTGATCAAGTGACCCACTAAAAATTGGGGGTCCTAAACTATGAAAGAAGGGGCAAATGGTTATTGGAAGACAATTGGTACTGCCTGCTATAAAGCTATAATTTCTTTTATTCTGTAGTCTAATTTATGTACTACACTGCTCTTCAAGTATCTCTACTCTGTGAAGGAATATTGAATATTAGAAAGCATTAGTACAAAAGGGTATCTTGAGGGAGACGAGGGATGATGGAACTGTTCTGCTATAAGGATGAGGGAATTTGTACTGGATACATGACTATAGAAAAAGCTACAGAGCTGCACACCACAGAGAGAGAATTTTACAGTATGTAAATAAAAGAGAATTTAATCAGGATATGGAGGAAATTCAAGATGGAAGGTAGAGTGTGACATTTTGCCGAAAATAGTATCATTTCAACTGTTTAAACATGATACAAAATTTTAGATTTCAACATAAAACTGTGCAAGAAGTACAAAGTTTTCAAAATTTTTTAGGAGGTATTTAAGTATAAACATTTGAAGTCTTGGCCTAGGTGAGTTATCTTAACTGCCTTTAGCTCACTAAAAGCGCTAATTATATCTTTAGTTAGACTATATGTTTATTTGAGTGGCTTAGGGTTGCTGTTAGAGATTATTTGAAGGGTCAATGCAATCTTAAACCACACCTGGGCCCCAACTGTTGTACTAGGCAGGTAAATGAATGAGTGAAGTTGAGAGCAAATATAAAAATAACAACAATGCAAGTGTATTCGTTGATGGCGAGTGGCACTAGGCCTCTGTCTCTGGGGGACAGTATGAGCTAAACTGGAATGCGCACATACTAGATCTAAAGAGGGCAACTGCTACCCAAGGCTTGGGGTGGGGGTTGCGGTGGGGAACAAAGATCTGATTTCTCAAGAGAAGCCAGAATTCTATATAACTATGTGAATTCCCCCAGTTTTAAGTGTTGGAAAATAAAACATTTATAAAAATTGTACGGGTCAAATGAAACACATTTGCTTGTCTTTTTCTTCTTTCTTTCATCAAGTTTGTATTCTTCTCTCTTATTCCTTTTCCTTTTCCATACATCCCTCTGTAGCCAACGTAGAACTGAAGTGTGGATATTTTAAATATTCATGTAATATTGTATATGCTCCTGTTTTCACTTTCAAGAGCAATTCCTAAAGTTAAAAATACTAAACAAACCCAAACCATGGACATTTGGTTAAATTTTACTGGCAAATAATCTTCTAATAATCAAATGCATTGATTTAAAAAATTCACCATCTCTTTAGCAATAATAACTAATTGAATACTTTCTATGTGTGAAACACCACTTTGTATAGTATTATATAAATTAAATCATTTAATTCTCAAAACAATCCTATGAGGCTTTATTAACTCATCTGTAGATGAGGAAACTGAGGCTTAATGAGATTAAATTATTTTCTAAGGTTACAGAGCTGTGTCTAGAGCCATGTTCTTAAGGATGTCCTATAAGCAAGAGACAGAGTTGCCAACAAACAAACAAAACAAACCAGAATGCCCAGTTAAATTTGAATATTCGTTTGCTGTATTTTTATTTACCAAACCTGACAACTCTACCATAAGGCTAATGCTTTGGCTTTTTTGTCCCAATTCATTTGGCAAAAGGTAGGGAATTGAAGAGAACTTTCACTAGATTGGAACCAGAAAATTTTTTTATATTATGCACATATTTTTTGTTTGCTTGATTTTGAGACAAGGTCTTGCTATGCTGCTCAGGCTGGTCTCAAACTCCTGGCCTCAAGCGATCCTCTCATGTTGGTCTCCCAAAGAGCTGGGATTATAGGCATAAACCACCATGCCTGGCCTATTATGCATATGTTTTAATAAACTTTCTTACTCTCCCTTTTTTTTTCACTCTCAAAGCTTTAAAGTGTAGTAGAACAAAACCATACAGAACATGGTAAAATTCATTAATGGTGTTTTAATTTTATTTCTCTAATGTCCTCTGTTAAGTGTCTTACACTTTGAATAAATTTATAAAACATATGCAAGTCCTGTTATCTAAGCAGCCAGGAAACCAAACTCTTAAAGGAAGGTTCATTGTCAAGGAGGACTTCAGGGATGTGTTTCGCATTTGTGTGGAATTTATATCTTGTTCTTGGCAAGGAACCAAGGAAAACAAGCTCAGCCTCCAAGGTTAGGGAGGGAGAAGGAGGGAATGAGAGAGAGTATGAAATGAGAAGTGAGGTCATCTAGAAGAAGTTATTTCAGAAGAAAAGCCTCAGTGCATGCCAGGGAGCAGCTGTTTGAGCCATGCTGTTGCTTGTGCTGGCCAGGCTGACTTGGATTCCCAGCTCTTTCCTTTTTCTGATGTTAATGCTACTTGCCATGTCATCGTTCTAATTTTTATCCTCTCTGCCACCTTTTTTCCTTTGGAACTGATCACTTGTTCACTATATGTATCTCCAGGAGACTTCCCTGCAGTTATAATGGGTGACAGTGATTGGGAAGGGAGGATAGGCAGGGGATTTCACAGTTAGTCATTCAACCACAGTTCTGTGATATTTTTATCTTTAGCATATTTTATTCTTGCTACAGTATTTGGAAGCAAATGTCTTCTTTTTTAAAATTTTAGGCTCAAGTTTGATGTGAGTCTATGTAGAGTTTCCTCCTTGAAAATCTCATAAGTATACCAAAAGCATTTCCTATTTGATCTAAAACCCAAAATGGTTTGCCAAAGGGCCAATTCCAGGCAAATCAGAACCTGGAAAAGTGATCAAGGCTCCTCTTTACCTTCTCTTTGTATCCTTTCCTCCCCCACTCTCCTAGCACTTCTCTGACCTTAAATACCAGAGCCTGATATCCTAATACTGCATTCTGTTTTCCCACCACGGAACCCTGAGTCTTTACCTTTTTCTCCTACCCATTGATTCATCTGTTCATTCAATTATTTATTGGTTCATTTTGCAAGTAATTATTGAGTATCTATCATGTACCAGGTTGTTCTAGGTGCTGAGTTACAGCAGCAAATAAAGCAACAGGCTTGCCCCTTCATGTGTATGTGTAAGATAGGAGACAATGTATAGGTGTGTAGTATCAATGGATGGGTCTGTAATATATAAGTATAAAATATAAAAATATAAATGTATTAGTATATAAAAATAGATAAATACCATTAAGAAAAGGCAATCAAGGTAAGAAGAGAGAAGCTCAGTTAGTTACAGTCATCAGAAAAGATCTTTTTGACGGGGTGAGATTTGAGCAGCAACCCAGCTGAAGCAGAGAAGCAAGCCAGATACCTGGGGGTGGAGAGTTCTGGGCAGAGGGAACAGCAAGAGTCACAACCTTAAAGTTGGAACAGCAAGAAAGCCAGTATGGGAGGAGATGAGGTCCAAGTGGTAGCCAGGAGCCAGATCACGTAGGGGCCTTGTAGGGACTTTGGGATTCCTTTGGTGTGAAGGGAAGTCATTGAGGGGTTTTGGATGCAAGAAAGTAACAAGGTGAAATGGATATTGTGAAAAACCTTTCAATAATATTTCCCACAGAGAGTAGAATGATGGTTGCCAGAGGCTGGGGGCAGGAAAAGTGTGTGACAGAAAATGGGGAGATGTTTATCATAGGATACAAAGTTTCAGTTAGAATCAATAAGTTCTGGAGAGCTATGAATCTATTGCACAGCATGGTGACTATAATTAATAATAATGTATATATGAAAATTGCTGAGAGATCTTACATGTTCTCAATACACAAAAAAAAGATAAGTATGTGAGGTGATAGATATATTAAAGAGCTTGATTTAATTATTTCACAGTATACACATATCAAAACATCACATTGTATACCGTAAATACATAAATATATATAATTAAAATACAGAAATGAGATCGAAAATAATTATCTTTTCCTACTATTTGCATTAAAAAATAAAGATCATTGTGTAAAAAAAAAAAAAAGAGAAAGAGAGAAATACCAGTTACTCTAGAGCCCTTCACACTGAAAGAAAATAGTATTTCGCAAACTTGTCATATTTTTTTTGTGCATCTGTGGCTTTGCACATACTGTGTCTTCTGCCCTCCAGTGTTCTCCCTCACTTCATCTTTATGTCCAGTGGTATTTGGCATATACAGTATATCTGTTAGATCACATTATAATATGGCCTGAAGTTGCCGATGAGGCCATGATGTCCTTAGGCATTATCCACAGAAGTTAGAACAATGCATGTAGCCTATCCCTTATCAAACATCAAACTGCTGAATGGATGAATAAATGATTTATTTCATCTTCTTGTTTCACTAAGAAGTAAAGTTCCACATTAGAAAATTCCTTTGACTCTGAAGATTAGCTCAATTGCAAACCACATGAATTTTTCTGGTAAACCGAGTTTAAAAGCTAGTTGGAGTTAACTGCCTATTTTATTATGTATCATTCTTTAAGAAATTTTTTTTCTTGAAATGATGTAGAGTTCTTCTAATGAGTATTTTTACTTGCATTAACCCAGAACTATTACGATACAAGCCTGTTTTAATGACATTACTTTTACCTCATTGTTTTCTTCTTAAAATCTGTACATATGCCAGGTACTGTCCGCTAGCACTCAAACACAGCATGTTCCATGCTGTCTTTGTTTCCAGAAAGATTGAAACCACTTTCCTAGAATGTCTTGACTGTTGGCTTTTAGATAGGTGCCACCCGTGGGAGGTACTGAAGCAAAATTAGAAGGCAGGAGGAAGGGAGACACTTCTGCTTCTGGCTCTGGTAGTGGCAGGCAACTTCAGGTTTCTCAGTGGTAGCCTTGGCTCCAGCATCTTCAGTGAGAGCTGAGGATATCATAGAGTTAGCACAGGGGTCTCCAGTAAAGGGATCAAGGGCAGCTTCTTCTTAGCTGCAATGGCTGAATTCCCAGCAGAGTCAGTGATGAATCTAGTCTCGTAGCTCTGTCCCAACAGTGGTAGTGGCTTCCTGATCTTGGGGTAATATCCTCTCTTTTGCTCAGTCAACCTTTGTAACACATTTCTTACCAATTCCCTATGTTAAATCCCTTTGTTAGAAATACCTAGAATGGTTTATGTTTTCCTCATTGCATACTGATTGATAAGAAAAGGAGTAGACTGTATTTCTGCATTCACAAGTATTCACCAAAACCTAGCCTTGCAGTCACATTCTTTGTCTACCTTTTGTTTCTAAGTATAATACTTCTGTCCTATGTCATTCAAAATGTTGTATTTTCAAACTGAGCAACATTCCTCCTGTGTCCAGACTTTTTTTTTTTTTTTTTTTTTTTTTTTACCTAAAAGAATATAAAATCTTATCTTTACTTCTGTTACCCCCAGAGCCTAGCATGGTGCTGAGTCAGAGTTACATATCCAAAAATGTACTTGTTGAATTGAAAGTGGATTAAAATACAAATGAAACTAAAAGCCACAAAGCTAATAAAAATAAGAATGAATAATCTGAAATGTGTCCTCCTGATCAATACAGAAAGTTGAGGGTCTAAGAAAGAATGGAGGTAACTTTGACTATCCTTACTTTAGCCTTATCTGTTGTCTATGGAAGGAAACAAAATGATTTGCAGATTTTCCCTGTTTTATTTATATAAATGTTCAGCTTCAGCAGGTGAGTGACTGCTTAGCGACCTTCAAACCTAAGAGCCTGGGTTTGTTAAAGAAGTTGGAATTTATAGAGTTGTAAGGATGTAGAAGGAAGATTGAGACTAAGTTCCTTAAATGCCCTTCTATTTCACAAGTTTCTAATACATTTTTAAATATTCTCTATTTAATAATAGAATCATCTGCTATTGGATTGGTTAGTCATGATTTTCTATGCTTTATTCAAGCTCACCCTTCTTCATCTACTCTTAAGAGTGTACTGCACACAGTTTTAAGGAGGTTTTCCACCTGAAAAAAGGAAGCTGAAAGCAAGTACAATAGATTTTATAAAATTCAGAAAGATATAACGAAGAGTATTTATTTTAAAAAAGTAGAAAAGTCTGCCGAAATGCTGAAGAATTTTCCTCTAGTGTGTGAATCATCTATAATCTCTAATATCCAGCAATTCTAATGTTAATTACAGTTACAAGTAGGGTAACAAAAGCAAGCTTATATGAGAGTGAAAAATTTGATTTTAAAATGAAGGCATGACTAGTAATGGCAAGATGAGCATTGAAATATTTAAACATGAATCTTTTGATATGAGTATGGAAAGAGCTGGGACTTAAACTAAAGAGCTTTTGCACAGCAAAAAGAAGAGCCAATAGAGTACACAGACAACCCACAGAGTGGGAGAAAGTCTTCACAATCTATACATCTGATAAAGGACTAGTATCCAGAATCTACAACAAACTCAAATTACCAAGGAAAAAAAAAAAAGAGTCCCATCAAAAAGTGGGCTAAAGATGTAAATAGACAATTATCAAAAGAAGATATACAAATGGCCAACAAACATATGAAAAAATGCTCAACATCACTAAGGATTAGGGAAATGCAAATCAAAACCACCATGTGATACCATCTTATTCCTACAAGGGTAGCCATAATCAAAAAATCAAAAAATAATAGATGTTGGCATGGATGTGGTGAACAAGGAACACTTCTACACTGCTGGTAGAAATGTAAATTAATACAACCACTGTGGAAAATAGTGTGAAATTCCTTAAAGAGCTAAAAGTAGAACTCCCATTTGATCCAGCAGTCCCACTACTGGGTATCTATCCAGAGGAAAAGAAGCCATTATACAAAAAGGATGCTTGCACACACATGTTTATAGCACCACAATTCACAATTGCAAAAATGTGGAACCAACCCAAATGCCCATCAATCAACAAGTGGATAAAGAAACAATATACAATGGAATTCTACTCAGTCATAAAGAGGAATGAATTAATGGCATTTGCAGCAACCTGGGTGAGATTGGAGACTATTATTCTAAGTAAAGCAACTAAAGAATGGAAAAAAACATTGTATGTTCTCATTCATAAGTGGGAGCTAAGCTTTGAGGATACAAAGGCCTAAGAAGAACACAATGGACTTTGAGGACTCAGGGGGAAAGGACAGAAAGAGGGTGAGAAAGAAAAGACTGCAAATTGAGTGCAGTGTATACTGCTTGGGTGGTGGGTGCACCAGAATTTCACAAATCACCACTGAAGAACTTACTCATGTAACCAAACACCACCTGTTCCCCAATAACCTATGGAAATAAAAAAATTAAAAAATAATAATAAATAAAACTATGTGAAGTGCATTAAAAAAACTCAATGAACAAACTAATGGTTGCTTGCCATGTGTTTCTGTTGACACAGAAGAATGCATTCTGCATTTTATCTAGATCGAATTACTGGACAACTTGTGGGAAAAAATGGCCTTGTCCTTTTTCGCCTCTTTGGGTGCAGTGACTTCAATGGGTCTTATTTGGTTGAGATCATAGCAGGATTCTATTTGTATGTTTTTTAAGCTCCTAAAATCTCCTTTGGAGCACTGTGGCCAATCACCGCTTCTAACATACTTTTGGATTAATTTGAGGGTTTAAGTTATAGGAAAGTGATTATTAAAACCTGTGATTTGTTTTCAGCACTAGTAGAATTTATAAAATACCAGTTACAGGAATTGATTTTCTGAGACGAAAAAGCGAAAGAAAAGGAGAAGTTCATTCTGAAATAATAGAATCTTAATTGTAGAATATGTTTTCAATATGTCATGATATTTGCCTCTAAATATTTAAAAGAGAGCTCCTTTCAAATTTTCATCAATAGTTGGCAATTTTTTGCAACTTCGATTTATTACAGTTGTTTGTGTAGACTGTCATTTGTACAGAGTACCAGAACTATGTTTATATGTAAGTAATAGTATCTAATATGCTTGAAAGTGTTCTCTTAGGTAAAGTGCTAATTTATTACATCATTGAAGTATGAATTTACAGTGTCCTATGACCAGCTTTTGGAAAACATCCCACATATCTAGTCATTGTTAAGTAAGGACAATGACAAGTTTCATCCTTCTTACCTCACCACTCATTTCTTGAGTGCTCATTGTTTAAAACTGTTAATTAGTAACACTTTATGTACTCTATAACATAATCAAACATCACAGAAAGGTGGTGAATTTCATTGCTCTAGTGGTACATCTGCGTGACCAATTCACTTACCAAAGCAGTCATCAGTGAAATCTGGAAATATATACACATATATTATATACATGCATTAGAACCGTTATTGAGATTTAGATATCTGATCCTTTTGCAATTTATCCTTGTGTGTAGTGTGAAGAATGGATTCAATTTCATCTTTTCCATTTAGTTATTCAGTTGTCTCATACTTTATTAAAGTGCCTTCCCCACCCATTTCAGATGATGCCTTTATCGTATACTGAGATTTCATTTATATTTTGATCTATAATCAGATATACTATATTGGGTCATTGGTCTGTCTGTTTATGCACTAATCCCACACTATTTTATTTATAGAGACTTTATAGCATATTTTAAAATTTGGTCTTGTCATCCTTCCTCTCACTGCTTTTCTTTCATAAAGCTTTACCTTTTATCTATTTTTATGAATTAGCTAAGTAATCAACTTGTCGCTTAAGATAAATATGGTATTTTATGAGGATTATTTTAGGTTTATAAATTTCCCCAGTGAGAATTAACATATTTGTGATGTTGAAGATTCTAAGGTAAGAACCTGATGTGTATTTGTGTTCACTCAGATCTACTTTTGTGGTTTTTTTCCAGGAATGTTTTATACTTTTACTCATGCAAATTTTGCACTTCTGACTTTAAGGTGATGTTTAGGTATTTTTTTTTTTTGCAAAATTGTGAATGTATCCTGTTTTTCTATCATTTCGTCTAACTAAATTTTGTTTATACACATAAAGGCTATGGATTTTTATATTTATATTCTGCTACTTTATTAAATTCTTTTATAGTTTTTAGTAGTTTTCCCAATGGATTCTTTTGGATTTTCCAGATATTTAACTATATAATCTGCAAATAGAGATGTTTTTTTCTTCCTCCTAAGTTCATGTTTTCATTATTTTGAATTTGATTATGTGAATTAGTGTTTCCAATCCAAAGTTAAATTGTAGTGAAAATAATAGATCATGGTCTTATTTCAAATTTTACTAGGAAAACCTCTAGTGATTTTACATTATATAAAGATTCTGGCCTTAGGGCTGAGGTATCTGCACATTTGCAGATACTTTAAAGGAAGTATCCATAATTCCTTCTTCTCAGATTTAAAATAATTTAAACAGCTTTAGCATTATTTGATCTTAAAAACCTCATAAAATTCCCTCATGAAGCTGTATTGGCCTGGTACTTTTTAACCTGAGAGTTATTTTGTAATGTTTCTAATTCTTTTGTGGAAAATTGTTTACTTGGAGTTTTTTATCTTGTTTGGGAATTTTGGTAACTCTTTTTTCCCTAGAAAATTACCAATTTCTACTAGAATTTCAATTTTAGTTGCATAAAATTATGGAAAGTTACCTAGTCCATTTGTTAGCCTTTTGCTTCTTGATCATACTTTCAATATATCTTTACTTTTAAAATTCATTTAAACTAACATTTTATATTCAGTATGATGTCTTATGTGGTGCCTAAATGTTTTATCTTTTCTTCTGATTCTTTTGCTAACTTATTTGCTTAAATTTGATAATTTATTATTTTGAACTCATACTTTGCTGAACTTAACTGACAAGATAAAAATTAAAGAAATATTTCCCTCCAGAAAATATTTTCTATTGCGAGCCCCCAGAGAGCACCATCAGTCTGAGTCTATGTGGTAGACATGGAGAGGCGGCATACAGATCCCCCTTCAAGAATGAACTTGCTGCCTAACTGTGTGGAGTATGCTAAACCAGGGGTCCCCAAACCCTGGGGCACAGATCGGTTGGCCCATGGCCTGTTAGGAACTGGGCCACACAGCAGGAGGTGAGCTGGTTGGCAAGTGAGCAAAGCTTCCTCTGTATTTACAACCACTCCCCATTGCTCGCATTACCTGCTGAGCTCCGCCTCCTGTCAGATCATCAGCAGCATTAGATTCTCATAGGAGCATGAACCCTATCATGAACTGCACATGTGATACATGTAGGTTACGAGCTCCTTATGAGAATCTAATGCCCAATTACCTGTCACCATTTCCCATCACCGCCAGATGAGATCGTCTAGTTGCAGGAAAATAAGCTCAGGGCTTCTATTCATTCTACGTTATGATGAATTATGTAATTATTTCATTATATATTACAATGTAATAATAATAGAAATAAAGTGCACAAAAAATGTAATGTGCTTAAATCATCCCCAAACCATCCCCTTCCACCCCCTGGTCCATGGAAAAATTGTCTTCCATAAAACCGGTCCCTGGTTCCAAAAAGGTTGGGGCCCGCTGTGCTAAACAGATAAGCTCTACTTACCCACTTGGGGTCTACCTCAGCTGCAAAGAGCCACTGCACCTGAGGTCATGAAGCAGGTATAATAGCTTGGCTATCATGGACCACCTCGGACACCCTGATGAGCAATACTTGTTCCACATCGCTCTGCTTTTTTGGCTGAGGCTTTGTTGGGCCTGCATCATTATTCATCTTTTCCTTCTGCCCAGTCCTGCTCCCTCTTGCTTCCTTTCACGGGCTTTGATCACTAATAAACAACTGTGCCTCAATCTCTTACTCTTGTCCTGCTGCTGAAGAGCCCAACGTGTAATACACCACTTGAAAACAATTTGTTGGCATAGATCTTTCACAACCTTGTAAATAACTTACATTTGAATCCCGGCCCAATTGTGGGCTAGTCTATGGTTAGAAATTCCAAGAGGAGACTATTACTATTTCATTTTTTTCCCACTCAGAACTATGGTGGACATAGAGAAGTTTTATTTTAAATTCCCTTTGAGGTTTTTCCTCAAGTGGGCAGATTTTCCTCTAGCATATACTTTCACTGAAAGTGTGACCTCTCTGTGAGGGAGGGGGTCCTCAGATTTCTCTCCCTTTCTTTCCACTATGCAAAAACCCAAGGCCTAAGTCACTGGCTCCCACACAGACTGACATTTAAACCCCCAAACACTGGGATCTTGGCAAACTCCTATTTAGCTGAACTTAATGTTAGGAATTTTAAGTAGGCTAGAGTGAAAATGCTTCTCTCTTTAGATAACTTGTCTTTGCCTCTGCCAGATGCCTGGAGTAACTCCCAGTCAAGAGTACCATAAACTGAATTTTCACCTTGGGATATTAGGGCCTCACTGGAAATGTGAATTCCAGCCCCAAGTCCACCCAAGTGTGAGCTTATGATTATGAATTCTCGGGATGCAGTCACTCTCAGCCAACCACTGTGACTGTTTTAGTCCACTTGCATTGCTCTAAAGGAATACATGATATTGGATAATTTATAAACAAAAGAGGTTTATTTGGCTAATGATTTTGTAGACTGTACAAACATGGCACCAGCATCGGTTCCTGGTGAAGCTTCAGGAAGCTTCCAATCATGGCAGAAGGCAAAGGGGAAGTTGGAGTATCACATGGCAAGAGAGGGAGCAAAAGAGAGAGGGAAGAGGTGCCAGGTTCTGTTAAACAACCAGATCTCACATGAACTCATATAGTGGGAACTTATTACTGCCAGGATGGCACCACCGTTCATGAGGGATACATCCCCATGCTCCAAACACCTCCCACCAGGCCTCACCTCCAACACTGGGAATTACATTTGATCATGAGACTTGGAGGGGACCAACATCCAAATTATATCACTAACCAAGGCTGAGATACATTTTCTTGCCTGCTTCCTCTGGTGTTTATGTTGCCTTGATTTTTAACCTTATCTATCCTGCATGTTGACTTTTGGAGGCATCATACTTATCTAGGTCTGTGGTCCATCTTTCCACATGATGAAAGGTCTTGATTTTGTCTTCTAACATCATTATGGTTCATTAAACCAAAGGCTCCCAGGGACTGACTGACCAAAGTCCACAGAGAAATTGCCAGCTTCACTACATTCTCAGCTTTCTAGATTTATGCTTTTTTATGTGGTTTGGGGCCTCTGAATTTCCTTAACTTTCTCATTGGCAAAGCTTTGACTTAAAAAGAGTATTTGTTATTTTTCCTAGCATTTCCAGTTGTTTTGAACTGGAGGAATTATTGCTCTGTGGATATTCAGTCTTCCTTGTTTTGGAAAATAGAAATGAATATCTAAATTTTCAACTAATTTGGATTGAGTCATGAACTCTGAAGAGAAGGCATTAAAAGGAATACGTTCTAAGATGCCGATAGATATTTGAAAATATATTGACATAAGTACCATCTCTTTTATTGGAGCAGTCTGTGGCTGATCAGCTATGCCAAAGGACATGCAAGGAGAAAAGCACTGGCCTGGATCCAAAAGGATAGTTATATAAATGAAGTTCTGAGAAAACATTCAGAATTTTCTCAGGGGAAAAACTGCAATCACTCACAACTCTGGGATGTAGTTCATCTTCAGGGACTCCTGCCTCTACCACCTGTGGCATCATGCTGACATTGATGGATGAGGGAAGGTAGATGCCAACGTAGAAGATGGCTGATTAGGTAAGAAAATTTTTCTTTCAGATGACAAATCAATATCTCAGAGCAAGACTCGATAGTTAGCACCTGATCACAAAAGATCACAAAATATTGTGGTGGTATTTTGTGGCTACTTCAACAAAAAACTCTAGGAATAAAAAAAGTTAAATCAAACCAGCTTTTTTTTTTCAGTGGATTTAAAAAAATTGTTTTTAAAGGTAATAGGCCCAGTGGGCTTAAAACACAAATTATCAACATGAAAGGCTTAATGATAGTTAAAGGCATACAAATTATACGTAGGGCTTGGAGTGGAGCTGTTACTGTGTGCAAAATAATGAGTAGTTTATTTTGTATATATTGTACTGATTTATATGATCTTCAAACACAGGTAATGGCAGCAGTTAGACAGAGTGTACCTCAAGAATTTTGTATTATAAAAACAACAAACATTTCTTATGCTTCGCAAACATTTTTGTTCCTGGGACTCCATTCTGAGTGAGCTCTGGGTTAACTGATGAGAACTGATCTTGGTTCTGCTCTTTTTACACTTTTCCCCATGATATTCTGCTCCTCGCTCCTCTTCCCATATGTCTCAGCAAATGCTGCAAGAGGCTTGATGGGCGATGTGTGTGTGATATCTTGCCTAAAATGAAAGTGTAACATATATTCCGAGAAAAGCAACAGTAACCACACTTTGGGCATTAGCAGAGGTGACAGATGTTGCAAGGAAGGAGGACTGTATTTTTCATGGCTACAGAACACCATTCCCTCGGGCCAACATTATGTTCCCTCCCAATGCACAATGTATCAATAACCCCAAATCCTCCCTCTGTGACGGAATAACAGAAGCACTGATCCCTGTGGCTGTATTCACTCTGGCTGTAATTGCTCTTGTTATGGTACACTCAGTGCCATGTACGATGTTTTTCTTCCTGGTGCATAAGAGCTTTCACGGCCATGTAGAGGTTCTGCTCTCTGCTGCTTCCAGAGCCTTATGTTTACATGCCAAGTCCTCAATCTCCCACTCCAAGATCACTGGGCTGAACAAGGAACAGGACTGTGTGATGTAGGTCCTGACTTGGCCTTGACCCAAAATTTTCTGGGTTGAATCAACGTTCATTGTTGCTGCCTTTCTCCATGGCAGGGGTTGGGCGATGTGGAGAAGGCCTTGCTGATCAATTCAGAATCATTTTTCCACTGATTTTCTTGGAAGGATTTAAATTCCATACTATTTTCCTCTTTTCGTTTCCCATATATTTTTATTTTGTAATAAAAGCTAATCTATACTGTATTTTGGACTTCATCCATCTGGCCACACTCCCCTGGTCTGCCTTTGAAATGCAGCCTAGAGAGATCAGCCTTCCAGACGAAGCTTGCTGCCGTCAAGATCTGCTCCCGCCTTTTCTCCTGGCCACCATACCAGTAACTAGGCCCACCAAGTGAAAGACAGTCCTCCAGGCCTTCTTAGAAACAGTCAGTTGTGAGTTTTGGGGACTTACATTTTAGGTACATTCTGGCAAGGCCACTTCCCTGAGCCTTTAGTCCTTTTCCACACTCTGCCAGTGCAGTTCTACTTTTGCTGTTCTTTTAATGGGAGCTACCATTTTTCCAAGCTGCTGTGAGCCTTCCCAGCAGCACATCAGGGTTCTTGCCAGGGCATGTGATTCTGTCTCACAGGAGAGTACCCCTGTATCAATCAACTCTGCTTTATTCTAAACACTTGCTCCCGCACCCAAGCATCATTCTCAGGCACAATTTCCTGGTTCCAACCAACGTACCTGGGGCTTGTACCTCCTTCAGAGTGAAATCTGAGTAAGGGAAACAGTATAGAGAAAAAGGAAGGGGGAGCTATGGCGCAATGTGGTTTCAGAGACAGTCCAGTGTCAGCATGATCCAATGGGGAATATAAATTGCACCCCAGACACTATCCCACCTTAGACAAAGAAATAGGGCTTCTGTACCCCCATTGAATCAATTACTGACCTTTACCAATGAGGTAAGTGGAGGCAAGGCAGCTTCAATTGTCCATGGGTATTACCCAGAGAAGGCTAATCATGCAAACTGTCTGCTGACATATCCCACAGCAACCAGGGTCTAGGATTATCAGCCAAACCAGTAAAAAGAATGGCAGGGAATCAGAACATGCCACGAAGATAGTCTGTTAAACCATTTATCAAAATGTTTCTTCTAGCATGTTAATGCTTAGCTGAAATTATAATATCTGAATCTTTACTAATATTTCAATCAGAATGTGTTACTACCATCTTCCCATACTTATGTTATTTGTAACCTATTTTAAATGGATTTAAAGATTTTGAGTTACAATTAGTTGTAGAGCTCTATCCCATCCTAATTGTAAATTCTCCATATTACCTTGCAGAGAGAGTTACACATGACATTTAATAATTTAAAAAAATGTTTTTGATGACATGCAGCAGAGTTAGCAGGAAAAAAATGTATAGCAAATCATTTTATAAAGAAAAAATTTACCAATGTATCTTTATGTAAATCTCAATCTCCATATATTGTATTTGTGGCTGTGTGTCTCAGCAAAGGTCCTTGGAATAAAATGGCTACATATGTGTACAACTGGAACAAATTCAAAAGGATATGCTTTCTACTTGAGAGACAGTTGATCAGTTGATGATAATATTTTCAGGGAGACCTGTGGTCATGTTCTAGAGGAAATCTTGGAAGAGGGATTAATTAAAACAAACATGGAAATAAAGTATACTAAGGCAAGCTTTAGTTTTTGTTTTTCTCAGTCCTTATTAACAGATACTGCAAACTTGGTCTTCATTGAAAAAAATGTTCATGAGCCCATAAAGATCTTTCAAATGTGCTCAGCTAAATTAAAGTATCTTTAAGCTAGTTTGTAAAAAAACAAACAGAAAATGTATGCCACCAAATAATAGCAATAGAGTAGAAACAAACAAGCAAAAACAATACTTTGTCAAGAAAACCATCAAAAGTGGAAAGAAGTCATTTCAGTTGTTAAAAGGCAGATAGGATGGCATATGAATTAAACCAATTAACTTGGTAATATAAAGCTTCTTTAAGGCATGAATTAAACACTTTCAGTGGTTCATTTTTTAATAGTTGGTTGCCTTTGCAATGTAGTTTAAAATTATTTTTCATATACATGTTCTGCCTCAGATGCTCAATTCATTATCCAGACCAAGACACTGAAGTAGAGTTAGTAGGCAACTTACCAAAAAACCTGAACAGTGGAACAATGTCCTAAATCTTCAGGGACTGTTCGCTATTTGTGTGGTGCACCGGACTGTCTCCCTGATGTGACTCCATCACCTGCCACAATTTTCCAGACAGTCTTTGAGTCTTGAGCAAACTAGTTTGGAATTGGGTCATCCCCTTCAGCATAAAAGAAAAGCCAAAAAAGGACCTATGGGCTATATTTCCTGTGCCAAGTACAGTGTACTTGTTAGGCAAGCAATAGTCATTGTATAAATACATAAAAGTGCTTCTTGCTTTTATGATAATATGAATTTTACACATGGATGCCATACTGATAAACATTTTATTTTACATTATTTACATTCTAATTTATTAAAATAGATAAATATTAGGAGATGGGGATTATCAAAGATTGGAATACTAGCTTAAGGTGATTTGAGTTAGGTGAGTGCATGTGCAAAGGTCTTTATAGGCTCACAAATAGTTTTTTTAGTGAAGGCTAAGTTCTGGGTATCTGTTAAAAAGGGATTGGGAGAATAAAAATTAAAGTTTTAGATAGAGTTCATATTTTGTCATATTTAGATATTTAAAGCTAGATATACTTTCAGATCTGCTATAACCTAGGAACTCTCAGGCTAACTCCTTGAGGCTTATCTTTCCAAGTCCGCAAACACCAGCTTTCCCCTCTTTCAGGAGGCTCCACTTTCCCCATATTGTTCACATTTAGACAGAACTAAACTTCCATATATCATGAACAATTGGAGGAAACAAACTATACCATTGAGGCAAGCTTCATGTATTTCTCTTTTCTTGGCATAGGTTTAAATCATGTCATAATCATTTTCAGTCCCTCCCTATCATTACTCCCATTTTATAAAATGGCATTTTCTTCCATCTTCCATCGTTATCCACAGTTTAGTGAATATCTAAGGTGCAACTGTACACTTACAAACATCCGTTAGAAATAAATCCTTCACTTGGCCAGGCATGGTGGCTTATGCCTATAATCCCAGCACTTTGGGAGGCTAAGGCAGGCAGATCACTTGAGGCCAGGAGTTCGAGACCAGCCTGGCCAACATGGCGAAATCCCTGTCTCTACCAAAAAGTACAAAAATTAGCTGGGCATGGTGGTGCACACCTGTAATCCCAGGTACTTGGACAGTTAAGGCATGAGAATTGCTTGAACCCAGGAGATGGAGGTTGTAGTGAGTTGAGATTGTGCCACTGCACTCCAGCCTAGGCGACAGAGCAAGACACTCTCTCAAAAAAAAAAAAAAAAAAAAAAAAAATTCCATCACAACATCCTTCAAATTTGATGTTAATATCCAATTTTATAGATTAAAAAAATTAGGTTTAAAGAAGTTTGCAAGCAAGTGGGAAAAGTAGAACAGGAATCTTTATTTTACTCTATAACCATATTCTTTCCAGTAATATTCCATGCAGATGTACTAGATCCTAAATGATAAATTTATGCTTATTTTGATAGTATACTCTTAATTCCACCTTTCAGCTTCAGAACAGTCTTATTTTTCTCTGTAGTTTAGTCTCTGGGAGAAGGTTCTTTCCTGTATGACTCCTAGGTTTACACACCTGACTCTTAAATGACTCATATTCTAGAATAGAGTAAGTGCTGAGTTTCAAATTCTCTGCAGCAACTCCCTCCCCCAACTCTTACAGGGAATTTGAAGTTTGTAAGATATATGAGTGGCCAGTTTTGAACTCAAGAATTAGGCAGACTTAGCCACCGTTTCCCTAGCAGTGGATGGGGCAGACTTCTCCTCTTCTCCCTCCTCCCAACACAAGGCTAGGGTTCTACATACCTTACAGCATGGAGGACAGAAGAGAACATATGTGCTCTGAGAGGAGGTGCTCTGAAAAGGAAAAATAAAGAGCAGAGCTGAGCCCTCCGTGGGTTGTTCTTCCAAATTTACAATTCATGTAAATCAGTAAACCTGCATAGGGGTAGAGTGAATTAAGGCCAGAGAGGGGCCAGTACTTAAGCTTGTTTTTTCACATCGGGAGAGAGGAAGAAGCTTTCCTCCAATTATAATGCTAATGTAAGAACTTCAATGCAATTGTCTATATCTCAATTTCAAGCATTTCTCTCTGAGACTATCACCTCCTCTCTGACCAGTTCGCTGCCTTTGGTATTTTCATTTCAACAATCTTTTGATCCCATTGGGACCTAGAATCCACTGATACTATGACCTTGTGACTATCCCTCATTGCCTTCTTTTCTAGTCCTCTTTATTGTCTCAACTGAAATGCTACAGTCAATCATATAATTACACCTTTAGATAATCTCTCAAATCCCTTGCTTCTTTCTCGCTTTATTATGCTGGTCTTCTTAAAAAGAAAATGGCATAAAAATGTATTCCAGGTAATCTTAGCAGGAAAGTAGTAAAATAAATCCATAAGTAATGTGTGCATGCAAATACTTATAAAATGTATGGCCAATAACTCACAAAAACAGAACAAAAGTCACCTGGTGGGTGACTTTGCCACTTAAAGTCTTTGGGACCCTCTCTTTCTAAAATGTGCCAGAACACTTTAGAGTAGTGCTATGGTTTGAATGTTTGTCCTCTCCACGTTGAAATTCAATTTCCATTGTGACAATATTGGGAAGGTGAGACCTTCAAGAGGTATTTAGGTTGCGAGAGCTCCACCCACAGGAATAGACATGATAGACATGCCATTATCTCAGGAGTGGGTGCATCATTGAAGGAGTGGGTTTGCCCTGTCTTGTATGCTCTCTCTCTATTTCTCTCTCTCTCTTCCCCCTCTCTCTTTTTCCCTTTCTCTTCTCTTCTGCTCTTCTGCCATGTGATACCTTCCACTATGTTATGCTGCAGCAAGAAAGCCCTTGCCAGATGCCAGCGCTTTGATATTGAACTTCCCAGCCTTCAGAACTATGAGCCAGTAAATTTTGGTTCACTATAAATTACCCAGTCTTACGTATTCTATTATAGTAGCACAAAACAGACTAAGACAGTGATATGGGAGACTCTTCTGATTTATCTCCTGTCTTCCATTGGCCTCTACCTAGCCATTCTTACTCACTTCTCCCTATCGTCCAGCCACACTGACCTAAGCTCTCTTCCAATAATATACACTTCCAGGCATATCTTTTTGGAATAGCTCTTGTCACCTGTTTTAACTTCTATTCATCTTTCTGGACTTAGTTTGGAAATCATCTGATACACGAAGCTTTCCTTGACCTGCCTCTCCCCTTACACCATGCCTGGTCTGGGTGTCATGTTCATGGGACTCCCATCGCATCCTTGTTACTTCTATCAGAGCTGTCCTTACATTGTAATATAATTATCTCAACTGTTTGTTTCCTCAACCTTTTTAAGGGCAGGGACTACATTTTATTCATTTTAAAATTTCATTTTTGTATATCTTACGTGCCTAGTAAAAATGCTTGGTGCCTAGATTATGTTTAATTAATGTCCGTTGAATAAGTGAATTAATTGATAAATGAAAACATGAATTCTTTTGCTAAAAGTAATGTTTTGGGCTGAAGAGTGGAATCAAGAGGTGCGCCCTATACTCTATGTTTTTGTTGGACATTTTAGTCTTTATCTTCTCCCTGTCACAAACTGATGTTAGAGGATAAATAAACGTCTTAAAGGACTCAGGGCTTTTAATATAAAGGTCCAGCTTATGTCTTTACTACTCACTAAAAACTAATCTGTTAAGCCTGAGTTATGGATGGAAGCACACATTTTAGAATGATGCTTCTAAGGAAGGTTTGACCAAGTCAAAGACCATAATCATGGCATTTCCCAGAGCATCTAAGAATTTAAAGGAAAGTATTCACTTAACTTTAACTTTCAGGCACAGAGACATAATCAAGAGAATACCAAGCAGTTCTGAAACCTTAGTGGTTTGGTGGGCAAAACTGTTGATTGCAGTTTCTAGATTGACATACATTTTTCGTCAGAACACTTTAGGGTTGCCAGCCCAAATATATATGTGTACCCTAAAGGCTGTGTACCACCGTAGTGATGCTCTATGAAGACAGTCTTCATTATCTTCTTAAAATTCAAGTCCAATTGTCATTAGTACTAATTGTGTCTTTTGTCTATCATTGTTGCTGTTAATAGCAATATTTTAGTGACAAAAAGTTTGATATGTTTTGAAGGATTTTAACAGAGACTTTAACTAGATGTAGAGACACTGACTTCAACACTAAATTTATTATCTTATCTCTATACTATCAGCATTTTGATAAATCTGTAGATATATATCCATATATAGCCTTAGTAAGTTTAAAATATGTTCCCAATCTCTAACAATACTTAATGCAAACCAAATCAACCAGTGAGCCAATATAAAGAGGAGCATTTTTAATCTCATTTATTTTGGTGATGTTAGTATTCTTATTATATAGAAACATAATTTTTAGAATAAGCCTTTGATTCCTTCTACTTTTTAAATAGGATTTCCATGGAGTTAAGTTAGTTTTAAATCTAGTTTCCATCATTTAGAAAAGGATGACTGACCAAAACAGTTTGTTCAATGACATTTAAAAATCATTCTGTCCATAAATACAGCTCTACAAAAATTTTAAATAAAATGTTTTCTCTAAGAGTTTTCTCTGAAAGTTTAAAGGATATTAAATAAAAAGAAGGCATTATAAATAAAATAAAATAAAATATATTCTGAAATGATTACCACTTGAATGTAGTACTTTCTTTTCACTGAACATTTTCATAAAAGTGGTTTTGGCTAATTATGATGTCTGTATATATAAATTCTTTTCTGAGAATCATGGTATGGCACTAACTATTAGTGTTTTACTCTCTGTTATGGTAAATCTTCAACTTTGATAATAACTAACTGAGCACAATTGCTAGTTTATTTGCAGCTCACTGTGGAAACATTAGCCTTCATTTAAGAGAGGGCATACCACAAAACAAGAGTGGAACATGTCTCATGTCTCTATGACTAGCTTTAATGCAGAATTCCCATACATTCTTATTTCATTAACATATGGTAGTTTGTTTTTCACTTCTTTTTTTTTTTTTTTTTTTTTTTGAGACAAAGTCTCACTCTATTGCCCAGGCTGGAGTGCAGTGGTGTAATCTTGGCTCACTGCAACCTCTGCCGTCCAGGTTCAGGCAATTCTCCTGAATCAGCCTCTCGAGTAGCTGGGATTACAGGTGCCTGCCACTGCACCCTGCTAACTTTTGTATTTTTAGTAGAGACGGGGTTTCACCATCTTGGGGTTTCACCATCTTGGCCATGCTGGTCTTGAACTCCTGACCTCATGATCCACCAGCCTTGGCCTCCCAAAATGCTAGGATTACAGGCATGAGCCACTGCACCTTGCCTTTTTTTTTTTTTTTTTTTTTTTTTTAGGTTCGGAAGACCATTCTTTTTAGTGACCAGAGATATCCTTCTGAACTGTGATGTTTTTGTCTTTTCTTTTTTTTTAAGGAACTGAAAGTTCTTGCAGCAAAGTAAAGAATTTCATAAGGCATCTTGCAATATTTTAATCAATTATTTCTCTTCAGCATGCTATATTCCAATGGGTTTTAAAAAATAATTTTAGAGTTGAATTGTAAAAATTATGCTTGACTGACAAATGAAATCTCAAGTAATGAACTTGTGGCTGAGGAAAAATAAGTATTAAAATTTCTTTCTGAGATAATTTTTTTTTGCAATTTTTATCCAAACTCATCTTTCAGGATGTTTCTCATGATACACAACATAAACTAGAAAAATGACATATTGAATATTTCCAAAAGTCACATCATTCCAAATATTCATGAGTTCACTAAAATTTTTATTTGTTTTATTCCTACCAAAGCTAAGACTTAATCTTAAGGCTTGCCAAAATAAGACAAGTTTTACTTCTGGGTGAATGGAGGCAAATACATTAATTCTGAAAGTTGAAAAATATATCGTGACTTAATATAATAAACTCATATAGTTGACATCTTCACATAGATCTAATGGATCACATATTCAGAGGACTATCTTAAGGT
This sequence comes from Macaca fascicularis, assembly GCF_037993035.2. NCBI lineage: Eukaryota > Metazoa > Chordata > Mammalia > Primates > Cercopithecidae > Macaca > Macaca fascicularis. The sequence goes on along the minus strand of NC_088377.1, from coordinate 165,040,797 downwards.
AAACAGATACTGGTCTAGTAGATTCCATCTTGGATAATTGACACACTAATTGTCATTTCAATGGCGGCACCAGAATCTTCCTTTGTGTTGGTTTGTGCTTAAAGCATTTGGTATAACTGCAATTCAGTGTACTTTTTTAGGCTTGGTGATTGGGGGACCAGTAGACTCTCTGAGACTTTTGGCTCTTTGGCCAATAAGCACCAGTGTTTTGGCAAAGAGGATGCTTATGTGGCCACCAACTCCCCAGATGTTTATCTATTGGTGAGCAGACATGAAGGCTTCCGCTTCTGTTGTGTCTCTGACTCAGTCCCCCTCATCCATGTCATTACTCCTCTAGATCACTGACACAGCATCAATGCAGAGTTCTGAATGCCTCTCACTGCTTGTTGGAAATTGGAAGCTAAATCTTTATTTGCTTCAGTCACTGAGACAATAGCTCTCCTCTATGGAGGGCATATCACCTCATAACTGGAGCTTTACCTGTTTAATGTAAGTGCTGTATAAATAAATTAGAGGAGAATGTCAGGAAGTGGGGTGGGGAACATATGTGTGAACATACGTGTAGAAGAGAAACTCAGAAGGATGTTTATGGTTTTCTTTACTCATATCCTAAACATATATATTAACACTATATAGATGGTACGTTGAGTTTCTTCCCACTATGTGCTGGTTACTTAAACATTCTTTTATATTCCTTCACAACCCTGTGAAACAGTGATGTTATTATCCTGTTCAATAGATAAGGAAGCTAAGGCTTAAGAGGTTAAGTAACTTGCCAAGGTGACGTGGCTGTTAAGCAATGAAGCCATGTTGGCTTCCATCCACTCACTCCAGAGGTTGGCTCTGAACCATTCTGCAGAGATGCTGCAAATATAGTCTGTATGACTGAAAGTACACCCCTGGGGCTGTGCAAATGGTAGCCCTTCGACTCTGCTCTACTGCACTGGGCAAAGGGAAGAGTAGACATAAACTTAGAGCTCATTTTGTTCTCTATTGAAGGACTTTTGTCTGTAAATAGTCTCCATTATTCATGCTCTAAGGTCCTTGAAGAAACAGCAGCACTGGGAAAGAGATGATAATTTCACACCTTTGTTGTTCCTGTTTAGTGGTGACAGTTTATTGCAAGTCTGTTTTTTTATAGGGCAATGCCAGATTGATTTATATTCTATTCTGCAATAGAAAGAAAGGAAGAGAAATTTTATTTAAAATGAAAAGATTCTTAAAGTCTATGGGAAATGAATAGGATTTTTAAAAAGGTTAAAATTTTTCTCTTTTGACATTTTCTGCTATGTTAACATTTCGGTGGTGTTTGGTTGAGGGTGAGACCTTTTCTGTTTTGCATTGTTTATGTTTGTCTCAAACAAATCAAGTCCTTTGTTTTAAAATTTTTCTGTTTTTTTCTTCTCTTTTTCTCCGCCAACTTTTGTTATAGTTTCAGGGGTAGACATGCAGGCTTGTTAAAAGGGAATATTCTTTCCTACTTTTTAAGAGCATGTTTCCCTAAGAAAATACCAAGTTTTTCCTTAAGGTTAAAATACAGTTGTTGAAATGATGTTTGCAGTTTTTCTGTGTTTAAAAAATTTACACTAGAAATATACATATCTCAGAAGATAAATGCAGGTTTCTCTGTGTGTGTTTTTTAGTTGTTTTCTTCCTGTTTTAAAGTATTTTAAGTACTTAGCTTCTGAAATAAAACACAATTATATGAACATGGAAGCCATGTTTATGTAAGATATGCAATTTTGTCATTATGCAAGACACTCAATTTTTATTTGCATAAATGGATAACCCAGGCCAAAACTCTTCTTTGACTAAAGAAATATCGACATAGCATTTCATTAAGAAGCATGAATGAAGGCTCCCAAGCTCAGACTTCAAGGCTAATATTCTACATTAGTAGTCATGAGGACCCAGTTGTGTGTATAACTGCCTGACTGCATAATTTTTCTGGTTTAAGAGTCACAGAATTATAGAATTTCAAGAATTGGAGAATTAGCTGGTTTTAGCCTCCTGCTGAAGTAAAACACACATATTTTGATATATTTTTGTTTCTTTTTTTAAAAAAATCACATTTTGCATATTACAATAAAGAAAATATCCTGTGCAATCTTCCCCTTTTGTATATGCCCTCTTGGCACCTGTTTTAGTTTCATAGGGCTGTCAAAACAAAGTACCACAAACAAGGTGGCGTCAAACAAAAAACATTTATTTTCTTACAGTTCAGAAGGCCAGAAGTCCGTTGACGTGTTAGTTTTGGGTTTATTCCTATTGGAAGCTTTCAGAGAGAACCTGTTCCCTGCCTTTCTCCTTGCTTCTGGTGGTTGCTAGCAATCCTTGATGTTCCTTGGCTTGTAGACCCATCACTCCAATCTCTGCCTCTGTCTTCACATGACTTTCTCTTATATGTATGTCATTGTCCAAATTTCTCTGTTATAAGCACACCAGTCAATCAGATTAGGGCCCACCATAACCCAATATGACCTCATTTTAACTTGATTATGTCTGCAAAGACCCTATTTCCAAACAAGGTCACATTCACAGGTACTGGGGTCAGGACAGCAATGTATCTTTTTAGGTGACACACTGGTACCCAATGTGAGTAAAACCCTGTACTAAGACAAAGTTCATGGTTGAATGGACAATCGATGAAATGCTATTTATGCATTAGTTCCATTGCTGCAAACTTTAAAGAACTATTCAAAGTGTTGTTTTCCCTAGAATATTGAATATTGACTTGAAATGATTCAGTGACAGATTGACATGTGAAAATCTCATGAATAATATGGTGATTTCATATTATTGATATTTGTTGTAATAATACTTAAAACCTGGTGGTTTTAGTGGTCTAAGTAGTTGGTAAACATTAAGAAAATGAGTCAGATGTACTCTGTGGCCAGAGGAAGGATTCTGAACTCAGAACTTCCCATTCCCCAAGTTTGCCTGAGGAAATTTAAGGCTAGTCCAAGAAGCCACAGCAAAGGAAACAGACTGAAGTAGGGGCAAGACCTGAGAGTTGGCATTGAGGGCACCAGTGACATTACTCTTGGGCAAAGGCAGCTCTGCTCTGCAATTTTATCCAGCTATTGATGTGCTGAAATACTCGGGTGAGGACTCCTATATATCCTTAGCCAACATCCAAGTGCCCAGAGGGGTATGGGGATCTACATGAGAAACACAAGCCTACATGTTAGGGTCTGTCTCTGGGCAGCAGAGAAAGTAGAACAGCAGGGAGGATTCCATTGCCATAAGGGCTCTGCCAATAAAGGGCAATATGGAAGATGCCCTGCAAACAGCTCACTAAGGAAGGATGAAGAGTTCCCCAACCAGGATCCCCATATCACTGGCAAATACTCATGGTCATACATTGAGAAGCTGTTGGGAAACCATAACTTGCTTAATGAAGGAAACATCTATGAATTTTTCAACACTATTAATTAAGACGTTCTTACGATCTGTACTGGCTCATACACCTATATGTTAAGGAATTGAGGGCAATTTGCTAAGCTCTCCAGTGGGGAAATTTTCCCTGGGTATTCCAGGAGAGGACTGAGCCAAGGAGTGTTTCACTCAAATGAAGTGGGCCAGGTCTTTTGTGCCGAGGACAAATCACCTGAATGTTACTCTGTGGTATGCAAAGTTTCACGTAAGGTTTTAATAGATACATTTCTGGGGGGATGAAAGTCCATAACTTTTATTTGATATTCAAAGGTCTTCATGACATAAAAACATAGACATAAAATTATCTAATTTATGAGAATGCATGCTCCAACCCTTACCCACTCCTACTTTTCTCACCTTCTCTCTTTTCAGTCTCCTCCGAACTCTTACTCCGTGGACTCCTTCTCATACTTCAAACCTTAAACTTCATTTTTTTGACTTTCTCATCTAAAACAAATTCTCTCCTTTCTGATTATTCTCTGCTCAGTTCTCCATTAGTTTCCTCTAAAACACTTATCAATACATGTACGTAATTTGTTTATTTTTATTCTATCTCCCAAAGGCAATAGTCTTGTCTATTTTATTTCCTTTCAAATTTCACATGCCTAGCACAGTTCCCAGACATAAAGGTTTTTCAGGAAATGTTTGCTGTGTACAAAATACATGAATAAACATACTTTAACATGCAGTAGATTTATAGAATCATAATCTTAAAAGACATTTCCAAATATTCAATTTTTCAGCTATATTAGCAATTATTTATGCTGATGAAATCAGTGGCTGTACCTATGATTTCAGCTTAAATTGCCTTTGCAAAATATACGGTTTCTTAAAGATTTTTTTTTCCAAGCCAGATACTAGCAAGCAGTGAAGCAAACTATAAAACTAAAATGAAAATTAGGGAATATTTTCTTCAGCATAATAGAACTTGCAAAACATAAATGAGCCCCAAAACAGTTCTTGTTACTAATGTCTGCATTTCTGAGCATGTAGAAACACGATGTATTCTGTTACTGCTTTATGTAATAACATCAAACCTAATGGGCATTGATTCACAAAACAGTGCACTCAGAAAAAGTGGGTCAAGAAAGACTGACATCATGCTCAATTCATTTGGTGGCTAAGTCTTTCTGTGCCTTCCTTCCTTCTTTATTTTCTTTCTTACTTTCTTTCTAAACCTAGAAATATTAGCCTGACTTTAAATACTTTCGAATTTCCAGTTAGTCAGTCAGATAGGATATGTGAATCTGTATATTTGTATTTGCCTGACTTCATTGTTTTTCTTCTTCTTTAACAGCTCTTTTCAGGAAAACATTAACCATGAAAGAATTGACCATTCATCCCGGGCAATTCTTACACTCAAGACAGCTGTCACTGATGTAATGGCATTTCAATACAAGTAACAGAAAGCTTGCTTTATACAGATTATTGTTCCTTCATATAAAAATAAATTGTAATTGCACATCAGAAAAGACTGTTAAAGCTTGGTTACCCAAGAAATATATCACAAAAAGGTCTTTCTCCAGTCCTTTGCTTTAGGAAATGTCCTAATTTTTCAGTCAACAATGCCTCAACTGATAGCACAATTTGCTCAGATTATAGCTATACCTGTAGACATCTGAGTTCAATAAAATATTATTTTAGGCTGGGCACAGTAGCTGTATTAGTCTGTTCTCACACTGCTATGAAGAACTGCCCAAGACTGGATAATTTACAAAGGAAAGAGGTTTAATTGACTCACAGTTCCACGTGGCTGGGGAGGCCTCGGAAAACTTACAATCATGGCAGAAGGGGAAGCAAACACATACTTCTTCACATGGCAGCAGGAGAGAGAAGTGCCAAGCAAAGAGGGACAAACCCATTTTAAAACCATCAGATCTCATGAGAACTCATTCACTGTTACAAGAACAGCAGCACAGGAGTTCCTGTGATTCAATTATCTCCCACCAGGTCCCTCCCATGACACCTGGGGATATGGAAACTACAATTCAAGATGAGATTTGGGTGAGGACACAGCCAAACCATATCATTCTGCCCCTGGTCCCTCCCAAGTCTTATATTCTCATGCTTTAAAACACAATCATGCCTTCCCAACAGTCCCCCAAAAGCTTAACTTATTTCAGCATTAACTCAAAAGTCCAAATGCAAAGTCTTATCTGAGACAAGGCAAGTCCTTTCCACCAATGAGCCCGTAAAATCAAAAGCCAGTTAGTCACTTCATAGATAGAATGGGGATACAGAATGGTGTCAATGTTCCCATCCCAAATGGGAGAAATTGGCAAAAATGGAGGGGCTACAGGCCCCGTCCAAGTCCAAAATCCAGTCGGGCAGTCAAATCTTAAAGTTCCAAAATGATCTCCTTTCACTCCATGTTTCACATGCAGGTCACACTGATGCAAGGGGTGAGCTCCCACAGCCTTTGGCAGCTTTAGCCCTGTGGCTTTGCAGGGTGCAGCCCCCTCCCAGCTGCCTTCATGGGCTTGCATTGAGTGTCTGTGACTTTTCCAGGTGCATGGTGCAAGCTGACAGTGGATCTACCATTCTGGAGTCTGGAGCATGGCAGCCCTCTTCTCACAGCTCCACTAGGCAATGCCCCAGTGGGACTCTGTGTTGGGACTCTGACTCCACATTTCCTTTCTGCACTTCTCTAGCAGAGGTTCTCCATGAGGGCTCTTCCCCACAGCAAACTTCTGCCTTGACATCCAAGCATTCCATACATCCTTTGAAATCTAGACAGAGATTCCCAAACCTCAATTATTGACTTCTGTGCACCTGCAAACCCAACACCACATGTAAGCTGCCAAGGCTTGGGGCTTGCACCCTCTGAAGCAGTGGCCTGAGCCACACTGGCCCTTTTAGCCACATCTAGGACACAGGGCACCAAGTCCTGAGACTGCACAAAGCAGCAAGGCCTTGGGCTCAGCCCATGAAATCATTTTTTCCTCCTCAGCCTCCATGTCTGTGATGAGAGGGGCTGCCATGAAGACCTCTAACATGCCCTGGAGAGCTTTTCCCCATTGCCTTGGTGATTAACATTTGGCCCCTTGTTACTTATGTAAATTTCCGCAGCCAGTTTGAATTTCTCCTCAGAAAATGGATTTTTCTTTTCTATTACATCATCAGGCTGCACATTTTCTGAACTTTTATGCTCTGCTTCCCTTTTAAACATAAGTTCAAATTCCAAACCATACCTTTGTGAATATATAAAACTGAATGCTTTTAAGAACACCCATCACATCTTGAACACTTTGATGCTTAGAAATTTCTTCCACCAGATACCCTAAATCATCTCTCTCAAGTTCAAAGTTCCACAGCTCTCTAGGGCAGGGAGAAAATGCTGCCAGTCTCTTTGCTAAAACATAGCAAGAGTGACCTGTACTCCAGTTCCCAACAAGTTTCTCATCTCCATTTGAGACCACCTCAGCCTGGACATCATTGTCCATATCACTATCAGCATTTTAGTCAAAGCCATTCAACAAGTCTCTAGGAAGTTCCAAATGTTCCCACATTTTCCTCTCTTCTTCTGAGCCCTCCAAACGGTTCCAATCTCTGCCTGTTACCCAGTTCCAAAGCCACTTCCACATTTTCAGTTATCCTTATAGCAGCACCTTGCTCTCTGCAGTACCAATTTACTGTATTAGTTTGCTCTCACACTGCTATGAAGAACTGCCTAAGACTGGGTAATTTATGAAGGAAGGAAGTTTAATTGACTCACAGTTCACATGACTGGGGAGGCCTCAGGAAATTTACAATCATGGCAGAAGGGGAAGCAAACATGTCCTTCTTTAATCATGGCAGAAGGGGAAGCAAACATGTCCTTCTTTACATGGCAGCAGGTGAGGGAAGTGCTGAGCATCAGGGAAAAATTCCTTATAAAACCATCAGATCTCATGAGAACTCTGTATCACAAGAACAGCAGCATGGGGGTAACTGCCCCAAGATTCAATTACCTCCCATCAGGTCCCTCCCATGACACGTGGGGATTATGGGAACTACAATTCAAGATGAGATTTGGGTGGGGACACAGCCAAACCATATTAGTGGCTCACACTTGTAATTCCAGCACTTTGGGAGGCCAAGGTGGGAGAATCAGTTGAGCCCAGGAGTTCAAGGCTGCATTGAGCCATGATTGCCTCTGCAGTCCAACCTGGGTGATGGAACAAGACTCCTCTCTCTCTCTCTCACTATATAGATATAGAGATTTACATATATATACAGTACACGATGTATTATTTTAGAGCCCAGTTTATATTTATTTATCCCTGACTGATTCTTTTATAGACAATATAAGGAACTATATTTTAAAAATTAAAAATAACATTCTTTTTCTGACAAAAGTACTGCATGATCATTGTAGAAAATACTAAATATATGGATAGACAAAACCAAAGAATTAAAGCATGCTCTAATAAAACTGTGATGAACATCCTTTTGATGATATACATTTATCCATTTTGAATTTTCTTTTTAATTTTTTTTAAATTGGCAAGTAAAAATTACATATATTTGAAGGGTGGGGGGCTAAGGAAGGGATAGTATTAGGAGAAATACCTAAGGTAGGTGACGGTTTGATGGGCACAGCAAACCACCATGGCGGGTGTATACCTATGTAAAAAAACTGCACATTCTGCACATGTACCCCAGAACTTAAAGTATAATAATAAAAAAAAAAGAAACGGGTGAGGAGGGGCAAAGGGTCTGCAGGTAGATAAGCATTTTCTAAAAACTATTACCTGCCTATACTTGGTTGGCTTCAGTGATCATAAAGGGAAGTAACCTTATTCACCAGACATGGATGAGACAAAGTAAATGGACTTGCCTATTCCTTGAATGGAAACCAAGGAAGATAAAAGGTTTGGATAGAAGAAGGGAAGGTGGATAAACAGACTGAGGGGTAGAACATCAGGAGCCACCAAAGTGGAGGACAGGAGCCCTTAAAGTGGTATTTCATCTTCACAATCAGCAGATAAAAGAGAAAGAAACTCAACACAATGCATATGCTGAGTTATTGTTAGCAAATATGTACAATAGTGTGATTGGCACGGCACAGAAATAAAAATCTGTTCATGGAAATAGTTTGAAGTAAGCATACACAATTTCTTCATTTAAAATTGTACTGAGATATTATTGCTAGTATTACAAAAATATTAATAATTAAAAGTTTAATAAAAATTACATATATTTATGGTTTACAACATGTTTTGCTATTTGTATACATTGTGGAATTACTGAAAAAACTAATATATGCATTACCTCACATATTTATCATTTTGTTGTTGTCATTGTGAGAAAAACAATTTGTAAGTATACAATATGCTGTTATTAACTATGATCACCATAATGTACAATAGATTTCTTGAAATTATTCCTTCTGTGTAACTGACATTTTGTATCCTTTGACCATCTCCACAATCCACCCACTCCCTAGCCTTGGTAACCACCATTTTACCCTCTGTTCTATGAGTTAAATTATTTCTTTAGAATAAATTTCTAGTTTGTAGAAATTTTCAAGTATATTATACATGTTTAAAACTATGTATTGATACTTGCGTGTTATGAATGAACCAAATGTAATTTTTCTTTTACAAACAGTCTAAGCTATTAGGATAAAGATTAAGCCAAACCAACTGAAAAAGATAAAAAGGATAACTTATTCCAAGTATATTAACCAGGAAAAAAAGTCCAACTCAGTCCTTTAAATCATGTTAAATTAATTACAATTACGTTCAAGCACCATGAGGACAAAGATTTCTGTCCACTACTTAATTCTCTTTTCCCACAGCAGAACCTGCCATATAATAATACTGAAACATCATTTGTTGAATGTTGGATGAATTAATCAAGAAAATGTAATAAAACTATGGTTTGTATGCAGTCTATAGGTGTTTTTGGCAGTATAATCTAAATAATTAGAACTTTTTCATTAGTATCTTTTATGTTTGAAGCCCACAGATATTTACTTTTAGTTAATATGTGAGGAAACCAGGGATCATATGTATTAATCTCTCTAGTTTTTCTTGCTCTAATAGTCCAGAAAAATTAAGAATAGAACTGACCCACACAAATGAGAGATAAGTCATAAATTAGCTGATATTTACTAGCTAAAGATATCTAAAATTGAGACCTATATTTTATATATGACTTACTAGGAAATGATTCTTGAAACAGAGGATGATTTTAAAGGTTGGAAGAAACTCACTGCAACCCTATGTGTAGCATTACATCTGGGCCTCATGATTGTGCACTCTGAGTTATGTTGCCAATTTAACTTCATTCTCATTTAGATTCTCCATCTAGTAGCCTCTGGGCTTGTTTGTATTTTCTGTTTATGTTGAATAAAGATAATTTAAAAAATATTTCCCCATGTTCAACTTGAAAAATGAATGCTAATCACTTGGAAAAGGCCATTTTGAAATCTGTTGAACCAAAATCTAGTTTAACTATTTGGTTAAGTATCAGTTTTAATTTTTTTCCCTCATCCAGATAGGCCCCAGTAATTCTGCATACTATATGATACTCCTATGTTCTTCCTCCAACAAGATTAGGCAAAGCAAAACAAGCAAAACAACAACAACAACAAAAATCCAGCAGCTGACAAGTGCCCCCAGCCACTGATAGCTGCTCAGAGAGGAACTTTTCCAGCTCCCTTTTGGAAAACTCTAGTTTTGCTGTGACTATTACACATGTCTTAAAGTTTATCTATCATTATCATTTTCTTTAGTCCAATAAGATTTATCTACAATTATTCTTCAGTCCAATAAAACTTTAGTTAAAATCTATTAATTTCCAAATCTGTATTCTATCTGATGCTGCCTACCCTGACCTCTCCACCCATACCCTGAAAAAAATTAATAGAAGAAAAAGAAAATTATTCCTCAAGCTTTGGGATCCTAACGCCATGCTATTCTGCTATCCTCTCCATAAACTTACAGTAAATTGTGCTTTTAAAATTAAATTTTGAAGAATCTTCCTTTTCATTTGAGGTAGATTGAACTATTGGTCCCAATTCTTCATTACCCTGGAATAATACCATACACCCACATCCTTACCATGGCCTCATATTGGGTCAAGTGTACATTCCTAACCTTTGACCTTTGATTTGGCCATGTGACTTTCTTGACTAATGGGATGTTACTGTATGCGACCTGAGCAGAGGCATGTAATATGCTTACACAGAGAAGTTTGCCTCTTGCACTCCTGCCTGTTGCCATGAGAAGAACATGTCTTGGGTAGCTGCTATTCCTCAGAGGATGACAGACAGATGGGAGAGACCTGGAACACAGCTGAAGGTTGGAACCACACCCAGATGAACTCAGTCTGGGTCACTAAAACTCCAGCCCATCACACACATTCAAGACAAAGAAACAAATGCATGTTGCTGCAATTTTCCAGTAAGATTTTGTGGCATTCACTAACTGATGCGCCTTTCCTTTTGCTTTTTAGATTCAATGCTTATCTACCATACAGGATTTCTGTGCTTAGTTGTGAGCATTATTTACAACCTCTCAATTGTTTTCTCATTATTGATTTTATGATTCATAATCCCAACACTGGCTTATGCCCTTAATTATCTCCCTATTTTGATTCAGACTGGATAATGTTGATTTGTAAATGATTCTGTAACATTTACAGTGAATGTCTGTCATGAGACCTAGTGAGTTCATAGTTTTGGAGTTTCCTGACCTGCTAGAAGGTGGGACCCACTCTAGAATGAAAACAGAGTGCTTAAGGACACCAGCCTTGGGGGCAAAAGATTTTGGTTCAGAATACAGCTTTGCCACTTATTTGCAGGCATGGTGAAGTTGGGAAAGTTTCATTTTGTGTTAGGTGAGTCCATTTTAGATTTGATTATTGTAAGGTATGGTCCTTACTCATTAGAATGATTTTTTGGGGGTCTCAGCAGAAGGCCTGAGGTTCTCGGAAATGTATTTCCAATCTAGCTGAGCCAGAATCCCAACATTTTAGTCCTTCTTCATCTCTATATCATTATTCAGTTCTCACCCCTGTGGTAGACAATCTCTGCTAAGTTTCCCAAAGTCTCATTTTGTGCATATTCAGCCAATCCCAATATCCCACATTGGATCTCTCTGCAGACTTTTGCCTGTCCTCCATCAATATAGTTCAGGGAGTTTCCCTCAAAATTCCAACACCCCTCAGTAACCAGGACCTCCAGTCTTGGCCTCCTTAACTCTTTCCACTCCTTTTGGAGTCCACCTGTCCAAGTCAAGACAGAAAAGTACCTCCAGGCAGAAATCCAGGACAACCATGAGGCTTACTTTGTGTGTTATCCTTTGCTGAAGAATTATAGTCATGCACTGCTACTGTTTAATGCCTGAAAACAGTTACTTCCCAAGGCAGGTGGATTACTTGAGCCCAGGAGCTAGAGACCACCCTGGGAAATAGGGCGAAACCCCATCTCTACAAAAAAGTACATAAATTAGCTGAGCGTGGTGGCATATGCCCATAATCCTAGCTTCTCAGGAGGCTTAGGTGGGAGGATTGCTTGAGCCTGGGAGGTTGAGGCTGCAGTGAGCTGTGATCGTGCCACAAGTATTCAAGCAACAAATATGTTTGACTAATATTTAAACCTATATTTCTCTAACAACATCAACCATTAAAGAGTATATAAGATTTCTCCCTCTAAGAATAATTTGGCCATAAAAGTTGAAGCATAAATATTAGGTAAGAAGCATACAATATTTGAGCTATCATAATTTGGTGTGTTATTATTTACACCTAGAAAATCTAAAAGAATCAACTAAATTCACTACACCTAATATGGTAATTTAATAATTTGGCCACAAAATCTGCCAGGCGCGGTGGCTCAAGCCTGTAATCCCAGCACTTTGGGAGGCCGAGACGGGCGGATCACGAGGTCAGGAGATCGAGACCATCCTCGCTAACACGGTGAAACCCCTTCTCTACTAAAAAATACAAAAAACGAGCCAGGCGAGGTGGTGTGCGCCTGTAGTCCCATCTACTTGGGAGGCTGAGGCAGGAGAATGGTGTGAACTCGGGAGGCGGAGCTTGCAGTGAGCTGAGATCAGGCCACTGCACTCCAGCCTGGGCCACAGAGCGAGACTCTGTCTCAAAAAAAAAAAAATAATTTGGCCACAAAATCAAAAGTCTTTCTACATATTAAGACTTCTTTTGGCTCCTGGTACAGGAGGAACTGCAACCACAGGCACAGGTCCTTAGCTCCCAGAACCTCTCTGGCTAAGATGGGAGGACAATTGAAGTGTTGAAATCTCTACAGGATGAGTGGTCCCAGGTTGTAATTCAG